>NC_142893.1:10173333-10907500 GCF_054131105.1 Drosophila navojoa
ATAAGGAATTGTATAAATTATTTTCTTGATTGTAAACAAATCTTGTTTGTTGAATCAATTACAATATCGAATATTGTCGAGCAATTAAAATTTATATATATTTATTCACATATACACACCCACACACATATGCAGTAAAACGTGCCAGCACGTGCACATAACACAGCCGGAACCAAAAAAATATAAAAATGGCAACTTTTTCAATTTGAGCCAAGTCAAAGAGAGCTGCCACAAAAGTGCAGCCAAAGTCAAATATGTGGCAATGATATATACATAAATGCATGTATCCATGGCGGTTTTGTTGCGTTTGTATATGTGTGTGTGTGTATTGTCTATTTGCACATGACATACCAGCAGGCCCCCCATCCCCCCTCTTTCTCTCTCTCTCCGTTGGTGATAACGCCTCATATTTTGTTATAGTCGAAACTTTGCGCTCGCGAAACTTTTCGACTGTCGGACTATAAATACCAAAAATATTTCGAGCAGCAGCAGCAGCAGCAGGAGCAGCAGCAGGAGCAGCAGCAGGAGAAGCAGCAGGAGCAGCAGCAGCAGGAGCAGCAGCAGCAGCAGCAGCAGGAGCAGCAGTTGCCATAGCCCCCGCACACAGCCCACTAAGCACCTAACTACCCTCCTCCTCTTCTTCTTCTTCTTCTACTTCCAGTTGTAGCACACCCCCAACTATTGAAAAACTTTGTTGCGTTTCTGTTGCAATTCGCATTCGCAAAGTTTTTGCTTGTTTGCAACTTGTTTCTGGTTTCTTGAGCCGCATCAAGCCGCCCCCCAAACCAGCCCCAAGACTTGGGGGCTCTTCGCTGCCAACTACTAGCTAGCTGTCTAACGATCCCTCTCGCCCTCTCTCTTTCTAGCCAACTGCGCATGTCATCAAATATGAGCAGAACTATGCATTTCAAGTAATGCCAGGACATGCCGCTAAAAGTTTAGCGCAAAATAAGAAAAGAAGCGAATAGAAGAAAAAGAAATTGTTGTGCATCAAGGATTTTGCTTTATGCCATTTGAAGTTGCAATTTATGAGCGGAATGCAGAGTGTTGTTGCATGCAACGGCAGCGCAGCTGAGTCTGGCTAAGTGTGGCAACAACTTGCTGTCAGTGTCTCTCTTCTCTTCGAAGAATTCTAATAACAAGTTGACACTCAAATTATTCGACTACAAATTATATATATGAAAAAGTTTTAAAAGTGAAACTGAAAAGTCTCTATTTGAAATGAGGGCAATATGGTTAAAATAAATTTACAATCCATCTATAATAATCTTGATGTACTTTTTTCGGATATAAGATATTTAATATATTTCTGTTTCTGTACTGTTCTTTTTAATATTACATTCATTAATATATGTATTATATCCTAATTATTAAAAATCTCTGTAGATATCATATAATGTATATCTTTCGGTTATTCTCTCCTTATAAATATGAAATTGGATATATTTATTTAAATTTAATATTCTTTCTGAATTATTTATATTTTATATTTTAATAATATTTAATATTTAATATTTCACATTTTTTATTTTATATTTTATATTCTACATTTTATATTCTATATTTTATATTTTATATTTTATAAATTTTATATTTTATATATTTCATATTTAATATTCAATATTTTTTTTTTATATTTTATATTTTATAATTTATAATTTATCTTTTATATTTTATATTTTATATTTTATATTTTATATTTTATATTTTATATTTTATATTTTATATTTTATATTTTATATTTTATATTTTATAATTTATATTTTATATTATATATTTTATATTTTATATTTTATATTTTATATTTTAAATTTTAAATTTTATATTTATATTTATATATTTTTATTTTTATTTATTTATATATATTTATTTAACATTTCAGAAAGAACAGAAATATATTCAATATTTACATAAACCTAACTTTATCTGCTTCCATTATTATTATTGACATTCCCTATGCAAAACAAAGCAGAGAAAATTCCGGCACTACACCAAAAGGTGCAACCACTTGCAAACATTTCACTAATTAACAGTTTCAATAGCCCTAACACTAAACACACTGATTGTCTATCTGCACAGTTCAATTTCAACTTTGACTCCCTGCGGAGATAGTCAGTCGTCAGACGTATGGCATTGATAACTCACTTGATTATCTTCACACAATGAATTATGAGCTCACGTAAGCTTAATTAATCTCACAAAAACTGAAAACTCTGCTCGAAATGCTGCAGCAGAAGAGGGGGAGAGGGAGTGGAGGTTTAGAGTGAGCTGGCATATACAGGTATAAATTGAGCTAGGTAAGCTGAGCAGCAATTACAATTACAGCCAGCTGGATACAGACACCAAGGGACGGCACACTCTGTGCGATTGATTCTGTGGTTGGGTGAGCGGGCACCTGTCCAGCTGTCCAACTGTCCAACTGTCTGCCTTTATAGACATGTTCAACTGCACATCCGGCTGCAATATCCAAACAGCAAGCACTTCCGTAGCGGCTAGCCACAGACAAACACAAAGCAATGCAGATGCCAGATAGAGCTACGGCATATAGATATAGCTACAGATACAGTTATGCGGGTACATCTGCTGGATTGTTCAATAGACGAGCCAAGCTCAACTAATTTGCAATTGGCTCCTTCTCATGCTCTCTCTATCTCTCTCTCTCTCTGTCCATTTCAAGCCAATTGAATAAATATAAATAGCAAAAACAATTCATTAAAGCCAGCGAACTTTGCATAGCAAATGAGTCCAAAGTGCCGCTGTGAAAAGTTGTCAACGGAATTGTCAATTTTCCACACGTTAAATTTTGTACGCCAAATCGTGGCCAGAAATCACGTAACGCATTTTAATTTGAATTTGTTTGCTGTGTGTTGTCAAACTGAACGAGCAGCGGGGCTAACCCAAGAGGACAAAGACACTGGCAGAGGGCAGAGGGAAGAGGGAGGTGTGAAGTGGACAGAGGTGGGCGAGCTCTGCTCTCTTCTGTTCTGTTCTCTTTGGGTTGACGAGCAACAGCAGCAGCAGTGGCAGCGGCAGCGGAAATGACGCGCAAACAGCAAATGGCCGCCAACCGGAAATTGCTTTTGCTTGCAGCCCTTTCGAAGTGCTTTTCCATGTCCAGCACATTCGAATGGACTCGCTCCGAGAGCAACGACTCGCTGCTGCGCTGCAATGGAACGTCAACAAGTTCGGTTCATTTTTATTTGCTGGGTAGGTTGAAGTAAGGCTGGGGCTATTGTTTGTCATGTATACCCTGTAATTAGAAATGTTTAAGGAGTAACCAAGAGGGCCAAGTGGCAATCTCGCTGTAAGTCTTAATGTCGATATCAAGAAATCAAATATCATTTACATATATGTAGATCCAGAGTTTATCTCAGCTCATCTCGAGTAATTTTTAAGACTTTCTTCTCAATATATAAATTTACATATGTATAAAACCTTTTCAGCCTTTGCACGGGGTATCAGTCAGGCCAGCAGGCAACCTTTTTGGGTTTTGTCAAGTTGGACAACTTGGGTCATTACGTATGTACCGCGAGGCGGGCGTCAGTTGAAGGCCATTTGGTGCGACGTTTCTCGCGCCCGCCACAGCCGTAAACATTTGCATTTTATACGGACAACGCGAGCTCAACCCGGATAAATGAAGAAGAAACCTCAGTGCGCTGTGGTGTATGCCGGTCACGTGCTTCACTTACACGCAAAGCAGCCGACATTTGACGTTTGTTTTGCCCGTCATTTTCAACTAAATATATATACATACATATATATATATATATTTGTTGACTACAATTACGGTCGACGGGTGGCACTGCGATTGCGATTGCGACACAGAGACTACGCCGGAATGTCTTGCTCCTAAGCCAGTTCCAGCAGTTCATGCCGTAAATTGTCGCGGGCTTTGGGGGCCTCCGCGGGCGGCCTGACCAATTTCCAGCTTGGGGGCGGAGCGGCAGAAGGCATTTAAATGTTTTCGCCAAAGTAAATATAAATAAAATACTTTAGATTCTGCCTCTATCTCCCGCCCTTCTCTCTCCCTCTCTCTCTCTCTCTCTATCACGACGTCTGCTTCCACATAAATTGGCCAGCTAATGCTCAGGCGATTGTTTGTTTATGCTTCGTGGCTTAACTCAAAAATAAATGTGCTGCAATATGACTTTGTTACTTCCAGTAGTTCCGATGTGTTTGGCCAATTTCAATTCGGGTTCACTCGTAAATTGAGAAACGGGATAAATAGAGAGACTCTTAAAGTGTGAGTTTTATAGCGGAACTTGGTAAAACTGAGCGTATGCTTAACATGCTTGAGTTGGGAAAATCGTTGAATGGATAATATTCAATTTGTATATGTGAAAACTAGTCCTGAGGTTTGACTGTGTTTTTATTAAACTCTTAAGCCATTGAGTTTCTGAAAATATATGTGGAAGGCAGTGGAGGGCGTTGAGAGCCACATAAGGTATACAAAATTTTTGATTAGGCACGCTAAGCCAGTCTACCTGAATATTTATGGACTAGGAATCTGAAATTTGTATTACATATTCCTGCATAGCATATGAAGTACAAGTATTTTATAGTCAGGTATTATTAGTTTATCTTATCTACTCTATTATAAGTAAATGCCAGAAATCTCTATATCACTTAGAGTATATATGTATAGTTTTCTATTTAACTATCTTATACAAGCTCTTCATTTTTTCCTCTTTAGTTGCACGTCTAAATTATTTTAGTCAGACTTTAAACTTCGTTAACGTAGTTGAAGCGCTTGAATTAAATTTCTTTTTAGCACATATCATCAGCTCTTTTCTTGCGCGTTTATTTATTTATTTTTATTTTTTTCGTTTTTGTTTAGTATTTTCTTTTAGCTGCTCATTTTACCAGTTTTTTGTTTTTCTTTGTGCCTTTGAGTGCAAATTGAGATGCGAGCAAGTTGCAGTGCAGCAATTGCTGAGCCAACTCTTTGACTTTGTGCTTGGTCATTGCTTGTAGAAAGCAGAGAGAGAGAGAGAGAGAGAGAGAGGGAGAGAGAGAGAGGGAGTGAGAGAGAGGGAGAGAGAGAGAGAGAGAGAGATAGAGAGAGAAAGAGAGGGAGAGAGACAGAGAGAGAGAGAGAAAGAGAGCTAATGCTTTATGCCATGTTCTATAAATACTTAATGTGAATTTAGGGTATATATAGCATGAGGAATAGCAGCAGACATTATAAAAATTTTATTATCTTATTATTTTATATCTCATTATTTTATATATAATTTATTTTATATTTATTTTATTTTATATTTATTTTATTATCATTATTTATTTTATTATTATTTTTTATTTTATTATTATTATTTACTTTATTATTATTTATTTTATTATTATTATTTATTTTATTATTATTATTTATTTTATTATTATTTTTTATTTCATTATCATTATTTATTTTATTATTATTTTTTATTTTATTATGATTTATTTTACTATTATTATTTATTTTATTTCTCATTATTTTGTATATACTTCATTTTATATTAAATTTATAATTTATTTTATATATGCTTTATTTCATATATTATTATTCATTATTCCCTGCTAGGGTATCTAAGCTCTCCACAAACTAAAGAATTATTTTTTGCTCACTTTTAATTGCACGCTTTTGGTCTTTCATTTTTTTTTTTTTAGAACTTTTGGTGCGTCATTCAAAAGGATGCCACAGCTGACCAACGTGTGTGCTGCTTTTGTTGTTGTGTTTATGTGGCTTGCAGCTCAGCGTAGAAAATACAAATTGCTGCGGCATTTAATGAAAAGCGAAACGCAAAGCGACAAACAAATTGCAAAATGAGCGCAGCTTAACAAATAGATGAATGCAGGCCAAATGGCATGTGTGTGTGTAGGTGTAGGTGTGTGTGGGTGTGAGTGCATGTTTGGGTGTGCCACTGAGCTAAAATGTCAAAGGTTTAAAGCCAAGACATTGTGTATACTTACACACACACACACATGCACACACACTCACACAAACACACATGCACGTAGAGACAGAAGGCGTCGCATAAATTTCAATAAGTTGCCTACTTTGCGAGGCGCCGCTGCATTAAACAAGAGTTGCTTGTGCATGTGTGTGTGTGTGTGTGGGTGTGCATATGTGTGGGTGTCTTCTAAATTCAGGTCACTTTAGTAGTCAGCTGCGAGTCAGCCTTTTGTGCAACGTCTCAAGCAGCTTTCAGCTTTCTAGCAGCAGCTCCCATAGCTGGCAACGTTTTATTGCGTATACGTAACGTTAAGTATACGCCATGTTATGTGCAACAATTTTTTAAAGGCAACCACACACACACACACACACGCACTCTAATGAACGCTAAGTGCACGCGTTTGCATTGAATATGATTTGGCACTTGACGTATAAAAACAAGCTGAGGGGAAAACTAAAAGTCTGCCAGGGCAAAGTTTAAAGCTCAACATGTTTTTAGTAGCTGCTGCTGTTGGGGCTGCCCCTCATCAGAGCTGGCTCCCTGTATTCGTTGGAGCATGTTTAATAAGCAACGCCATTTTTCATGCGCAGTCAACGGAGCAGCAGCTACAACCCACACAGCTGCCCGAGCAGATGACGAGCACCACAGAGCAGCACATCAAGTGTGTTTTTCTACACGCTATGCAAAATGTTGGTGCAGGACTCAAGTCAGAAGACAAAAAGGGGCCACGATTAAGCATCAAGCATAAGAAAATCCATTTACTCAATTTACAAGCGAACAATCGAACAGATGATTAGGCAAACATAAATTCAAAGAAATAAACAGCAAATGAAATGGAAATATAAAACCCGAGCTGCAAATCTTCTGCAGAAAATGCCAAAAATTAATAAAGGCTCGAATGTCAATGGGAAATAGATTGCAGAAATATTTTGGGGCATGAAAACACATGAAAAATTGCAAGAAACAATAAAGAAATAAGTATTTCCTCAAAATATACTATATATATTTATGCAATAAAGCAACAAATAGAAGACAATAAATCTAAAACGTAATGCATTTTGAAACGATTTATGGTTTTTATTGCTTTGCCAACTCATCAATAAAAATTGCGAATTTTTCAGGCAAAGGCAAAATAAATACAAGAAAATATCATATTTCTTATGTTTATGGCATTGAGGATTATGAAATTCAAAATAAAATTCAGACGTTCAATAAAAATATTGTCTTGGAAATGTGAGTAGTGATGCATGGGTATAAATATAATATAAATTATTTATTTACTTAATTTATTTGCATTCTTTACCATAGCTCACAAATAACTGTTGACCATTTCTCGATGTCTGCAAATAATCATTTCTGACTTACATTTAAAGAAAAAACTCTGTTGCCTCGGTTCTGTAACGACTTCGTTTGCGAGCGGGTTTTTCCGCTCTTGACTTCTTTCCAACTATTCGAGTTGAGTTTAGAGATATCGTACGTGAATTGAGTATGAGAAGGGGAATGTCTATGTGTTTACATTGACCCTTTGAGCTAAAGCTCTTGAACGAGTGTCTATAGTGTCGCTGTCTGAACGATGTTCGCTAAACTAAAGAATAGTTGAACTCAATGCGCTGAGAGCCAGCACGAAAAGAACTGAAGGCTTTTACTGAGAGCGAGAGCTATGAGATATAGGTATGATAAAGGATTACTCTGACTATATCGACTGAGATATGATAACAGATTTCTCTATATTGTAAGTCATACTATATGTACTGTATTTTCTGTCATATATCTAAACATTTCTCCTACTATATTAGCTCTGAGCAACAGCCTTAGTATATATGCTCTACTCTGTGTAATCTACTCATTTAGTTCCTTTTCTACATTTTTGTTTCGATTGCTGCACTCAAACTAGAAGCTATACAAGATTCCATCTCCTATATTATCACCCATACTCATACTACTCAGGACTGCAAATCTTTTAATGTATTGTCTTTCTGCAATATTAGCATTTATCATATGCTCTTACTCTGTGGCATGCATCCTTAGATATATACTTTTGTTTAAGCTTTATTCGTATAGTCTCTTCTATCTCTCTCTCTCTCTCTCTCTCTCTCTCCCTCTCTACATGATATCAACTTCAACATCAGTTATTTACTCTTTAATAACATTACTCTAATCGCATTCCTTTTCCATTCAGTCCAACTGGCAACTGGGCAAAACATCCTTATCCATTTGCTTTGGCTGTATACATACATGTATGTATGTGTATGTGTATGTGAATTATGATGATGCTGCACAAAAGTGACATGCCATTCCATATCATATACGAAGCATCTACATATTTTTATGCTGCTCTAGACGAATTTGTTGTTGTTGCTGTTTTTTTTTATTTATTTTTGTGGTGCTCTGCGACTAGTTTTGGTTACGCTGGACTGCGGTGGGGCGAGCCATGTGTGGCGGCTCAAACGAATTTGTCAACTCAGTGAATCATAAACAAGCGCAGTTATACATATATATGTATATGTATATGTATATATGCTGCGCGACATCGTTCAGCCAGACTATGGGATAAACAAATAAACAACCATAAAAACAACTGACATCGAAACGAATGTAAAAATTGTGTTTGCATTGGAATTTGCGCGTGTAGATTTTCAATTAAGCGCCGGCAGCAGGAAGCCGGCAGCCGGCAGCAGGCAACGCTGCGTATGTGCAATGCCAGCACTTTTTCAGCTTTAAGGAGTTTGAGCTGAATATGCGAACTGCATGCACAGCAGACGCTCACAGTTTCGGGGTGACAAATGCCAGCGGACAAACGACACCCACAACAGCAGGAGTGGGAGAGAGAGAGAGAGAGAGGGCGTAGAGATTGGGCGCTGTAAGAGCTGTGACATTTGTTAGCATTAGGCACGTAGCTAAAACCGGGCCAGCGCCGAGTCCAAGTTGGAGGCTGAGTCATAGAGCAGCAGCAACAGCAGCAGGAGCAGGAGCAGCAGCAGCAGCAGCAGCAGTCAGCAGGACGTGTCGGAAGGAGGAGCACGTAGTGCCAGTGGACATGTTTGAGCGGCAACTGTAGACAGTTTCACGTCTACTTAAGTGTGTGTGTGTGTGTGTCTCTCTCTCTCTCTCTGTCTCTCTCTCTCTCTCTCTGTCTGTGTGTGTTTGCGTTTGCAATAAATTTTACCTGCACATAAACAACTAGCGCAGCAGCAGAGGCAACAACAAAAACAACAACCTGCAGACTTATTTAGTGCAGCAGTCAAGAAAAACTTTATTTTTTTATCTAAATACCCTGAGGGGCAGCATTATAATTTGTTCATGCAGCTTGTTTCAGCTTAAAAAGCAATAAAGCTTAACGCCGTTGCTATGACTGAAAATTCAGAGTTATTTCAAAACAGTTTGAGCGGGACGAACATATTTTAATAGAGTTAGTTAATGCGACATTTAAATTTAGGGATAGATGTAATTAACATATTTAAAATAATATTTTACTTTAATTTATGTAGATTTTAGTCTGGATTTTTAGAGGAGTTAAGATATGAGAAGTTAATTTCTTATGGAGTTTAACTAAGGTTACAAAATTTATAATTTTAAAAATATAAAAAAAAGAAATTAATAATTAATTAAAAAAATGAAAAAATAAATTAATAAATAATAAAACCAAAAATTTATAAAAAAAAAAAAACAAAGAGCTTTTATTGTTTAATGGATTTGTTTTTGCTTTATCCTTTTTTTTTTTATTTTTTTTTTTATTTTATTTTTTTTTAAGGGGAGACCCAACAGTTTTTAAATATTGGGTTCTTAATATACATTTAATTTTTAATTTTTTATTTGCTTGTAGTCCAAGCTTTCTCTCCTCAAATTAAAAACAAATAAAATAAATAAATAAATTTGAATGCCTAAAATAGTTCGTACGCCCTAAAGATCAAATAGAGCATTTAATCTTCGACTCCGCGTGGCTAAATAATTATATTTATTTGCTCATTCGGCTGAATTCGCACTTGTTTTTACTCGAAGCATTCTTACGTGTGAATTACGTTTAATTTATTTATGTGGAGCAGCGAAAACAGAAGTAGACGAAAAAATGGACAGGTGAAATTATGTTCTGTATAAGACACTGGAAATTAAATTCAGGCGTGGCAAGTGCGGCGTGTGGCATGTGGCAAGCAGTTCGAAATCATTGCAAGCTTCACTTTTGGCGCTGATTCAATTATTTAAAATGCTGCATGCAATTTTGTGCAGCAAAACTACTCAAGGGAAGCAGCCCCCACCGTGCCCCCCTTCGCCCACACAGCCCTAAAATGTAATTTGTTGCTACACGCTGCATATTTGTATAAAGTGATGCGGCACACACACACATACACACACACACACAGACAGAGAAGCAGCCGAGCTGCCTGCAAAAAGCATTTACCCGAATTACTTTAACCTGAGCAACATCAACAGCAGCAGCAGCAACAGCAGCAGCAGCAACAGCAATAGCAACAGCAGCAGCAACAGCTGCTGCATTAACCCTTTAATGGAACTGAACGAAATTTTCATATTTAAAAAGTCAAATTTTTTATGCAAATTGAAATTGCAAGCTAAATTGGAAATATTTTTGATCTGCTGAGAATTTATAGTTGAATTTGATGCGGCTCTGACGGACTGGGCCTTGGAGAAGATTTTAATAAATGAAATGGGTGTAGTTAATAGCGTCAGTTGAACTATTTAACAGGTAAGAGTGAATCAAGGAGGAGCTAGTTGGGCAGGCTTAAGTATGGCATATATTCAGCGGATGGCATATGTTTCTCTTTTGATCTTTCGAACTTGGGTGAAGAGGTTATGTAATAAGTGGTATATAAATATACATAAATTGTGCATAGATTGGGGTATTCTATAACATATTTAATTAAATAAAGTTAGCTCCTAAAATAGAAAATCGATGGACTTTTATAATGCAAGTTTTTTAATGAATTCACGTATGGAATTTTAAGTCCTAAGCTCTCATATAATTACAAAGTCAGAATACTATATATAAGTAGAGGCCGGTTGTAGCGACGCTCAAAGGACAGTCGTTATACTTGGAAGACGCTATAACCGTATAAGTCTGCTCATTTAAGTTTGTCCGGAGATCAGAATATGTGTCAACGTTTCAACCTGCCTCTATTTACATTTCAACAATCATAGTTTTCCTAATTCCGATTTTCAATAGGTTTACTTATATATTTGAAGGGCTATATTTTAACAAAGTTCTTCTGGGACTCACACTTTGAATATGTTGAGCCATATAAACTAATATAATATAATATGATTAAATTGAACCTAAATGCTCAATTTTTTCAAGTATCATTAAAATTTTTATACATATCAAGTAAACCCCATTCCCATTTCCCCCCTTACTCTTTACAAATAAATTCCATATTTATGTATCCCCCACCTGCTGTCCATGGGTTAAACTGAGGTTAAAATAGCCTTGGCTGCGAAATGTATGGCGTTTGGCTTGGCTTCATTTTTCAATTCTCACCAAGAGACTCGCAAGAAAACGAGCATATGCTAGCTAGATGAGCAGATATCTCACCTGCCCCGCCTCAGGTGTGTGTCTGTGTGTCTGGCACATAAATAAGTCAAAGCTTGGGGCAGCTTTAGGGCAACATATGTATCTATCGTACAGTCTGTTCCAAAATGAACGCAACGCGAATCAATAAAATTTCCCAGTTGATGATTATGAGTGACAGAAATGAAAGTTGAGTGCGAACTTACCTCGGTGCAGAACTGGCAGCCGCACTGCAGCAGCGTTGTGGACTCGGCGGCCTGCTCCACGTCGATGAGGCAGAGCTTGCAGGTGAATTGCTGAAATTGTATGGGCGTGGCCGGTGTGCCCGCTGATGGCGTCACATCCGCCGAGGCGAGCATCTCGCGCCGCTTCAGTGTGATGCCATCGCGCACTGAGCAGGCCTGAGCCGCCTGATTGGCATTGGCCATGGACTGCAGTGAGCTGACAGTTAGTGGATATGCGTGGGTGGTGCCAAAGGCGCCCAGTTCGTTGCCACCGCCGGCAGCGGTGCTCGCTTGCTCCTCGCTGTTGCCATTGTTGTTGCTGTTGCTGTTGGAGTGCAACGTTGCTGTGGTCACAGTGGACGGCGGACTCGGGCTGCTGACACTTGGCAGGCCAGCGGAACTTTTGCGTGAGCCACAGCCAACAGCAGCAAGAGCAGGAGGCGCAGCAGGAGGCGCAGCAGGAGGCGCTGCAGTTGGTGTTGTTGCTGGCATCTCGGCTCCATTGCTGCCATTGCTCAGTCGTATCTGCGCATTGACATTGATGTGCGTCGGCTCCGCCACCTGCTCCTCCCCAGCGGCGTCCGTGTAGCAGGCACTGTTGCGCTGCGGATTTGCGCTCAGCGACATCGCCGATTCGGGACACGGCACAAAGCCATTGGCCAAGGAGTAACGTGATCCGGTAGCTGCCAGCGACAACAGGCTGGAGCACCTCGAGCAGGTGCCCGCCCCATTGATGCTATTGACACTGTTGCGCAGCCGATTGAGCGGACGTATTTGCTCCACGCCGCCAGCACTGAAGATGCCGCTGCCGGCACGACTGCTCGGCCCGTCGTCGGCACAGCCCATGGGATGCAGCGAGTGGCTCCGGTGGGTGAGAGCCAGGACCGTTTCGCATTTGCGCAGGCCCGTATATTGCACAATCGACTGCGACTTCTCGTGGTGCAGGCTGCTGGCGCTGCCCTCGCGCCGCACCATGTGCCACAGCTTCTGCTGCACCACATTCAGCGAGCTGCTCGAGCCGCTGATGCTCAGCCGACTGCTGCCATGATGACCGTTAGCTAGCTGTGTGCTGGACTGCTGCTGCTGCTGTTGGTGGTTGTAGTTGTGGCTGTGATTGTGGTGCCGGCCAGCGGGATCGCGCAGCACCACATCCTGCTCCGAGGGCGTTCGTGTGATGCGTATTTCCGGCGAGGCGGGTCGCTGATTCGACGTCGGCTCACGCTCTCGCTCCCGCTGCTCCCTCTCCCGCTCTCTCTCCCGCTCCTTGTCCTTTTCGCTGCCGCGACTACTGCTGCCTTTGAGCCCCACCAGCGACTTGAGAAAGTTCTCGAAGCGCCGTCGCCGTGGCAACTGAGCGCCCGTAAGTCCCAGCGAACTCTCCACATCCGGCACTCCGGCCGGCAGTGTGCCGGCTGCTCCAGCGCCACCATTGCCCAGGCCGAGGCTGCTGACGGACAGCGAATGATTCCGGCTGTGCCCGTTGCCGGGCAGCGAGAGGGAGACGCGCGTCGGCTGCGCCTTGCGCTCAGCTGCTGCGTCGCTGGCCGAAATGATGTTGATCTTGTTGCGCGCCTGCGTCTGCGTCTCCAGCAGCGCAACTGTCTCGTTCGTGTCCGAGTCGTTATGCTGCGGCGCGGCATGCGAGGCAGTGGCACTGTGCTGGCTGCTGACGCGTGTCTGATGCTTTGTGTTGGCCAGATTGTGAATTGGCGAGGAATCCTGCAACGCGTGCCAAAAATAACAACAACAAAAAACTAGTATTATATATATATATACAAAATATATACATATACAATATAAAACGACTCGATATTTGTCTAACTCCGCCTATAAAAGAAACAACTGAATCGAAACTTGCTTTCTCCGAATTTTTAGCTTTACTTGAATTTGGAATTTGAGTAGAGCTCAAGCGACAACAAATAAAAAAGTGTCAAAAATTCTATTCTCGTTTGATAGTTCTACAAGCATCCGTAAGGAGCTTTGGACTTAATAATACCCGTTGACTATTCTGACAATTTTATTTAATTTTTCAAACTACCTGTGATCCGTTTGTATAATCCATTTTCCCTCAAATCTTATTCTCTCTCTGAATTTATATATTCTACTCAAATTTTCCTTTGCCTTACTTTGTTCCTTTACTTCTCTCTCTCTCTCTCTCTCGCCCTTTCTCTTTCTCTCTGTTGCCTTGCCTTTATCTCTTTCTGCCTGTCACAATGTAATACCTCTCTCTCCCTCGCTCTCCTTGCCTTTCAATCCAGCTACATAGAAAATTTTGCAATCTTGTTTCTAGTATAATCGATAAATCCAGTTTGTTTGCATCTGACGTCAGAGCTAGCTATTAAATGCAATCTAATGAAAGTCAATAAATCACGTTGCCAGCAAACACGTTTTAATGCCCTCTGTGATTAAATCGAAAATAGCATTTAACCTAAATCACATCTCAGACTATTTTCCAGACAAGATTTAGCTCTGTGCCATAGGTCGTACAACAACTGGAGATCAAAGTTAAGGCAACGCAGCGAGCTTTAACCCTTTTGCAATTAATTGCAACATATCGATAACAGTAAAATTGTAGCTGACAACTATATTTACTATCGATAACTGTCTATTCATATTCAAGTGAATTCCAATACTTGAAGTTAGATTTTCAGTGGACTTTTCTCTTATTTTGATTTCTATTCTCATTCTATTTTCTATCTTATGAATGATGTTGATCTGTTCGTAATCGATGCATCATTTATTCTTATCTATCGATGTATCGATTATTATATTCTATCGACTTATCGTTTGGTCTCTTTATCGATTTATTGTTTATTACTTTTTATCTATTTATTGTTTATTCTATTTTATCGACTTTTGTTTAGTCTTCAACTCACCCTCGAATCCTGCTCCAGCTCCTCCTCGAGCGCACTATAGACTGGCGCGTACCAGGAGTAGGAGAGCTGTTTGCGCGTCGAGGCAGCGGCGCCGGCGCCGTTGGCCGTTGGCGATGTCAGCCCCACGCCGGCGTGACTCTGGCCGTGACTGTGACCGTGACCGTGACCGTGACTGTGACTGTGACTGTGTGTGTGATGCTTGTGCGGCACAAGCTTGCCGCCGTTGGCGGCGTAATTAGGGCCAGCCGTGCCGGCGTTGATGCATGCAGCAGTGGTCACCAGATTGTTATTGTAGTTCAGCTGGAGGCTGCGCCGCTGCTGCTGGCCGCGCGTGGGCGGCAGATGTTTGGTCTGCTTGCGCTGACGCTCGCCGGCGCCGTACAAACTGTGATGCTGGCGTCGCTGCTGCTGGCCGCCGCCTCCGCTCGGTCCCAGCTCCTTCTTGGTGAAGATGAGCGAGGCGCTGTTCTTGCTGAGCCGTATGGAGCGCTGCTTGTCCACCACCGTGGCCTCGATGTGCGTCAGCAGTGGCACCGTCTCCGACAGTGGCAGAAGCGGCTGCAATTGCAGCGATGACTCGGCCGGAAAGTTAATGATGAAATTCTCGGCGGCGTCATCAAAGACAGAGGCGCGTGCTGAGCTCCTCAGGCAATCGTCGCTGTGCGCCTGTGAGGAATACCGGAGATCCTGTGGCGGCTGCTGCTGCTGCTGCTGATATGTGGCTGCTGAGCTATAGCTAAGCTGGTGCTCGACGAGCAGTTCGAGTGGTGGCAGTTTGGTCTGCTTTTGCTGCTGCTGATGATGAAGATTCTGCTGCTGTTGCTGCTGCTCCAACTCTAAGCACGTTGAGCTGAGCGGATGCTGTGTCGCCTGTAACTGTGTGGGCGGTGCTGCTGGCGTTGCATGTACATGAACGTGCGCCTGCTGGAACAACACTTCACTCTGCTGCAATGCTGCAGGCGACTGCATGGCCATGGGCGGCCGCATTCTGGCACACAAAGGGGCAGAGATCGAGGGGGCACAGCTCAGCCGTGGCTGGCCACAACAACGACATGAAGAGCATAGTAGCCTGCAAGAGATCAAATGTAAAATATATAAATAAATATATTTAAATATATATTAATGCAGTATAAGCTTATTTTGTATTATTTTTATTAAATCACGCAGACACTTCAGACCAAACGGCTGCTCTTTGCTGAGTTTTCCGTTTCAAATTGCTTTGCACTTTGGACATTGCTGCCCCAATCCTTTTGGCCCAACAAAATGCCAGTGCGCCACACTATTCGGCACTGAAGCGCTCCACTGACCAGGCCAAATGCTTAGCTGGCAGCGCTCATAAACTAAAAGACAACGCGGCCAAGATCGACTGCGAGTTAGCCTCGATAAATACCATAAAAGTCTTTGAGACTTTAAGATCTTAAATTCGGTCTATAAATTACATTAAATTATTATATTTAAATAAATTATATTTAAAATTTTCACCGTGATATTGAATTTTAATTAAATGTTAATATATTTATAATGAATAATCATACATAGTGAAACATTTATATTTTAACGTAAATTAAAGACCAAATGTGAACAAAAAATAAATAATATAACCTTGTATTTTTATAAAAAGTCAATTAATGTTTTGAGTTTAAATAATATAACTATTGTAAAATTTAAAAATATTTTTAAAAAAATTGTTATATAACATAATTTTATAATTATTAATATATATATAAATTATTAATATATATATATTATAATTATAATTATATATTATAATTAATAGTATCATTTTAATATTAGTATTATTATTTTTTATCATTTTTAATAAATAAAAAATAAATAAAGAAAAATAAAAATAAATAAAAAAAATAAAAACAAATAAATAAATACAAATAATTAAAAAAATAAAAATAATTTTAAAAAAATATAAATAATTAAATTAAAATTGTATAAATGTTTATATTTCAATTTTATTAATTTTATTTTTATTTATATATACACACATATATATATATATATTTTTTTATTACTATATCCTAACCCAGCATGCCCATAAATGGCATCTAAAATGTGCAGGGTATGCAGAGTGCCACACATACGAGCTGCATGCACTCCTACACACACACACACAAACACTCACACATACACACATGCCCACCAACATCCACACAGAAAACCAACTGATTTGCATTTTTGCTTTTGTTTGATTTATTGCAATTTCTGCTGTGCGCCAGAATTTATAAAATTTTTGCAGCTTTCAATGGGAAATCGAAATCGGAATTTGGAATATGCGCCGTGCATTTGATTAGAGCGAGGCAGGATTGAGTTGGAAGCGGCCAAAATTGATGGCAACGTCACGTGGCCTTTGGGAAATTCAATTTCGTGCAGCTGCCCCGTTCGCGGTGCGAATAAAATCGCACATTTTCCCATTTTTTATGAGTTTTTCTCTCATTTTTTTTCGATTGGTTTCGATTCGCTTCAACTTGCAACAAAATCTTCAACATCAAATACCCGAAAATTTAATGTGTAATTAGAGTGAAGCGAAACGAGAAGACGACGAAATTGCCTGAGAGCGATTGCGTGTGGAATTATTAAATGAATTCCCACAAGACTGTCTGGGCCAAGTTAATTAGCAGCTGTAATTGCAATTGAGAAATTGAAATGGATGCTGTCAGTGTCTGCGTCCAGGCATCAATGTCAAGACGACGGCTTCGAATCAATGCGTCAGTCGCTGTCTGCACTGTCGGATATGATTTGATCTGAGATTCGATGGCGTTCGATTACGATTTGTGCCAGCAGTTCGATTGCACTAGAATCCATAAGATGTCCATATGGATAATGCTTGCAGTTGCATGTGAATATCTGACGTTACGGAAGCAACTAATCAAATTAGCCAGCAACAATACGCAGCCAATTAATCGAGTAATTGTCCCAAATTGCCAACGCCCAAAATTATGCAACACAAATGAGCTGCCCCAACACACACACACACACACACACACACACACGCACGCACACACACACACTCTCTCACTTATTTGTAGCTAATAAGTGAGATGATTTGGAAAACATAAATTTAACAAAGCGCTTTAGCAGTCACACAGCTGATGGAGGCAATTGGGAGCCAGGCAGGTGGAGCGGGGCGTGGCACTGCGGGCAGCCGCATGACAGCAGCAAACCTCGCGGGAGGCGAACGCGGCCAACGCGCATTCTGGAGTCAATTAAGCCATTCGCGCGAGACAGTGTGACCAAACTCTCCCAACGGATAACCAAATGGAAATTCAAATTTAGTAAAAAAAAGAAAATGTAAATAAAATTAGCAAAGCCTGGCAATAAAGGGAATTGCGTATAGGATATAGGATATGAGATATGGGATATAGGATATAGAATATGGGATATAGAATATAGGATATAGGGTATAGGATATAGGATATAGGATATAGGATATAGGATTTAGGATATATGATATAGGATATGGGATATGGGATATAGGATATAGGATATGGGATATGGGATATAGGATATAGAGTATAGGATATAGGATATAGGATATAGGATATATGATATAGGATATAGGATATAGGATAAAGGATATAGGATATAGGATGTAGGATATGGGATATAGTATATGGGATATAGTAGGATATAGGATATAGCATATAGGATATAGGATATAGGATATAGGATATAGGATATAGGATATAGGATATAGGATATAGGATATAGGATATAGGATATAGGATATAGGATATAGGATATAGCATATGGTATAAAAATATTATATTAAAAGGCTGATAATACAATTTGCTAGTTTAATCAGCAACTAAACTGCTCCAAATTTATATTTTAGTAGAGAACCGGTAGATAGTAAACCCCTGGAGATACTAATTAGACACCTAGTTGATTTAATAACAAAGAAAATCTGCGAGCCTTTACATAAGATAATAATAAAACATATTATATCTAGTATATATACAAAAAAAAACATTTTACCCTGATTTCCCATTTTCAATGGGTTCAGGGTATAAAAAAATCTGTTGCCCTAGGTCTAGTCTATGGCATGTTATACCTTATCTCACTTAAATATACGATATCATGCATTTAATGCATATTAACCAAGCGAGAGTACAATTCTTTACCTCCTCTCTTAGATTTACTTCAACAATCTAGAACATAATAAATATAGTTCTCTTTGAGATCTTCAAAACTCTTCCTTTTTTCAATTAAAAACGACATCTCGTTCCGCACATTTTCTTCGCTCAGATTCCACTGCCTCTGCTGATGGAGCAACAGAGAAAAATGCGTTAATTTTCGACTTCATTACAAAGAGGCAGCTGTCGAGTGGCAGCCCTAAGCGGTTGCCTTTCGCATGCCAACGAAGGTATGTCAGTATATTAATTTTTGGTATGTGCGCACTATGTAAATGTGTGTGCGTACGAGTGTGTGTGTGTGTGTGTCTGAGGGAGAGTGGCAAAGCGAGCGCACAAAAGTATGCAACACAAAAATGCGCGACTCGCATAATTTGCCCAGCGCACGAGGGGGAAAACAGCAGATAGAAGAGGAAGAAGAAGAGGATGAGGCAGGCAAGAGCAGATGGCGAGGCGAAAGTAAGCGGCAACAGGAGCAACAGCAAAACGCCAAAGATAAATTGCTTCTCACACGCCCAACAAGCAGCTCGGCGGAGGAGAGAGGGGTGAGTGGAGGGGCGCCAGGGCAGACAGTGGAGGCGAACAGAAAGTAGGCGACATTTTGCTGCCAGTTTCGGGTTTGTTGCCACGCCCAAGTGAGCGCAACGGAGCTACACACACACACCTACACGCACACCCACACATTCTCAAATTAATCGCTTTTGGCGTACATTGTGAACATTCATTTAACGCCATTTAAGCCAAACCAAGAACAAGACCCAGCAAGTCAAGCAAATTGCCTGAACGAAAAAGAGAGGGAGAGATAGAGAGAGAGGGAAAGAGAGAGAGAGAAAAAACAACAGAATTGCGTCAAAGACAACGAAGATTAATGCGATCCGTTAATACGTCAAGTTTAATAGACAAATACGGAAACTTGATACGCGCAATCCGTAAGCAAGTATTTTGCTCAGCTCACAACTGCCGGCCATTGATTTCGGATCTATCACAAACAAGTTCATAAATATAGTTTGGTAGCTCCCAGCTCTTTGTTCAAAAATGTTTGTGTGCACTACTTGAAATTATGAGCATCGCATAGAGAGGCGTTATATTTAAAGCATTGAGCAAGACGGAAAAAGAGTAGCAAGAGCGTGTGAGTAAAGCAGCTTTAGCAATAAGCATACTTATACATATGTGTATATATAGATATAAGTTAGGAATTACCCCAGGTGATAAATGTTTAAGTATTGCACAAAGTGGGAACCTGACTGGAAAGAACGTGCATGTGAGATAATGAATCTAATTCAGCATAAAGAGACATAGATAAATATATACGAGCACGAGTACTTAGAGAATGACAGAGTAGCAAATACCCTGGCGAATATGTTATATATAAGGTATGACTCCCAAGGAAATCTTATACATTTTAAATAGCCTAAGTTGAAAACTTAAGAGGAGGCAATTAGGCAATTAACTGACTAAACAACATAGATTGCTCTGTAGGGTAGTGCCTGGAAAAGTATTTGTTTTTACTTTAGAGTAATCTTTAGTTAGGAAAAGAAAGGCATAAGAAACTTCACAACTGGAAAAATATATCTTTATTTTTTGTCACTCTTTGCCTCTCTCTATTTCTTTGCCTCTCTTTTTCTTTCGTTCTTTGTCTCTCTCTCTCTCTCTCCTCTCACTCCCTCCTTCAAACATAATTTTCAACAATAACAGGGTATACCAAAAGTACATTAATGTTCAATTAAAGCCTTGTTTCGCACTGAAGGTCAACAAAGGTTAGGCAAGAAAATGTCAAGTCTCGATGGCATTTGAATAAAACATATTCTTGATTAGCTGAACACGTTCTCTCTAATAGGCCAACACAAAGTGTTTGGAGCAAATGCTGTAAGTTACTTGCATGAATTTGCATATTTGGGCAATAAATTGAATCAAAGTCAATTGGCTCGAACGGCTGTGCATGAGCCAAGATTTAGTTGGCTATTAATACAATAATAACGTGTGTATGGAACTACGTGAGCCAACGTGAGCTGGCAAAGCAAACAACCAAACGAGAGACTATTATGTAATATATTAATTGACTTTTGAAGTTCTCGTTCCACACACAAATTTCAATGTTGAACTTTGCGTAAACCCCACGAACCGTGCCCAGCTAATTGACACACGTCAATTGGCCGTGAAATTAATTAGCCAAATGTCAACGACACGAAACCATGGGGCAGGGGCAACAAAACGGATAGACAGGCGGACAGCTCGACGGAAGGACCATGCAACACATTCAGCTTCAGCTTCAGCTGTTGTATTAAATCAACATAGAACTTACCATTATTAAATCTGCATGCGAATGTTGTCCAGTGCGATAAATCGTAGTCTCTGCAATGGGAATGAGAATGAGACAATAAATTAAATAATTATTTATGCATAAAATATTAAATTTAATTAGTTATAGAAAATAATACAATTAGCATGCGCTGACAACTGATATTTGATTAGATATCAGTTTATTTAGGCCAATCATTTATTTATACAAATGTTTTCTGAAGCGTGAAAACATGTGGCTAAAATCACAAATTTAAATATGCTATTTTCATATTCCATTGTTAGCTGAAGAGAATTAAATTTGGTTGGGTTTGTGTCCAATAAAACGGGGCATATTAGTTTATAGAGGTGATTGGGGTTTTAAGGGTTTTAATTTGTATAAAGTAAATTTTGTTTAAATTGCATAAGAAATTATTATTATTATTTTTAAGTTTTAAATGGTAAAAAATTAGGAAAAATATATATATATTATTATTTTTTTTTTTTAAGTTTTATATGGTAAAAAATTAGCAAAAATATGTTATTTCTATATAATTTATATTTTTTAACTTAAATAATAATATAATAATAATAATAATATATAATAATAATAATAAATATATTTTATATTATTTCTTTTATATTTTTTTCTTTTTTAATATTTTTTTTTCTTCTTTTCTTTTCTTTTAATATTTTTTTATTTCAAATTAAAGTTATATTATTATTTTATTTTATTTTTTTTATTTTTTAATATTTTTTTCTTTCTGTAAAAAAATGAAAATTTCTAGTCCTCCATTTTTTTTTATTTAAATAAGAAATATATTTATATCAATTAAAATCTACATTCAAAACTTATCAAAAGCTCTCAAGCAAATCCCAATTAATGAATTTGCATGCCAATTTTCACCCTAATTAGTTTCAAATATAAAATAAATCCACACAAATTTTTGTTTTATAATTCTCCGCAATTATTTGCGAGTTTAAAAATAAATTTCCAGCTCTGGTTGAGTTTTCAATTTGCTGAAAAAAAAAAAAAAACCATAATATAATTAATGCCTCAATTGCGAATTGCTGCTGCACTTGCCACTTGCCACTTGCCACGTGCCACTCGCTCGCTTCATAAAAAGCCAGCAGGCAATTAGTGGAGCTGCCCCCAATCGAAGTTCCCAGAACAATTAAAACGGCTTTTGAATGGGGCAGGCAAATCAATGCAGCTAATAATGACCAGCCACGTGCCGCACGCTGCATGCCGCATGAGGCAGCTGCAGCTGCAAATGCAAATGCACTGAGCCGAATTGCAAGCTGCAAAAAGACAGACAGATAGAGAGAGACAGAGAGAGAGAGAGAGAGAGAGAGAGTGAGAAAAAATGGAACTGAATTGAAGCAACGCCTGGCAGCAGTGTATCTGGTTAGCCGCAAATGCTCGACATGTGCGACAAGCGCCTTTGGGCCAAGTGTGTGTGTGTGGCATGAGTGCTGGCAAAGGAATTTTAATTGCAGGACTGTCACGGCTAAAGCCAAATGTCGGCCTCAATTATGGGGCTAATTAGACTTGGCAGCACTTGGCCACAGGCACGCCCCCTCCCACACACACACACGAACTTGTTTAGCGCCTGCAGCCACAAACAGCTGGCGCAATTGAAGCTAAATAAGCTGCAGAAGCAGCCGCAGCTAATTATAAAT
Source organism: Drosophila navojoa (assembly GCF_054131105.1). Classification (NCBI taxonomy): domain Eukaryota; kingdom Metazoa; phylum Arthropoda; class Insecta; order Diptera; family Drosophilidae; genus Drosophila; species Drosophila navojoa. Next base: position 10,195,987 of record NC_142893.1, read on the forward strand.
AAATGAAATCATAATTAGACAAATTTAGAAATTTACTAAATATACAAATTTACAGTTATGTGTATACTATATATATGAATATAATTCATAGCATTTGAGTGGTTAAACGTAGTGTTAAATGGCTTGACTTGCTTGAGTTGCTGCTTTTGACACTTCACTTGGCCAACAACAACAACAACAACCAACACTTGCACATGGTCAATAGACTTTTAGCACAGCTATCCATCACATAAATTAAATATATTTTCAGCTGCATTTCCCATTCGTATTTGCCAAATTATTCACTCTAATTGCAGCTGCTGCAATTTAAGCTCTTGTTTTGACCTCTGTAAGCCGCCTGCAGCTGCCCAAGCTGCTTAGGGTCTTAAGTCTTGTCGTTATTTGGTTAGACGGACAACTTGATGCGACATATGCGCACTCAAATGCAACTAATGGAAATTAACATAATCAGGCCAAGCTACAGCCACAGCAACAACAACAGCAACAACAACTAAATTATAAAAACAAACAACTAGCCAGAGGAGCATTTGCATCTGCTTAGCGTACATTAACATACTAGAGCTACTGTATACGAAATGATCCAAGAAACTGGAACGAGTCGAGCCATAAATGTTGAGCATTTTATATGCGTATATGAATATATTTCTTGGATTTGATTTCCTCTATGAGAGTTTTTAGTTGAGTGCGACTAAATACAAGGCAGAACGAATGAAATTGCTGAATATTGAAAATGCGGCAAGGTATTACGTTAGTTGTGCTTCCGTATTGAAGCTATATTTGGTATAGATTCACCTTGGCTGGCGCTGGGAGTGCCCAAGCACTTGTAGGACACGATTGAAGGCCAGCAAGTGCAGTTTAGCCTAGGCATTGCCCTGGAGATATAGCTTGAAGGAGTGCTCTACAGATCAACTGAGGAACCCATCCCAGAGAGCACAATTGACTCAGCCCAATGCAAGATCAACAGATAAAACTTACTTATTACTAGCTCAAGCAGCTGCTACATAAATATGTATTATATTGGGTAAGAAATCAATCTAGTTTGGTCATAATCTATATAAGATAAAGAAATATATAACAAAAATAATATTATGTCTTCTATAAACTCTCGCTGTAAAGTAATAAAATTCACTCAGGATGCTGCTGAGCTGTTGGCAATCAAAATCTGCTCGCAATTTACTGCCCGTAGAAGTAGATTTTTTTGTTGTTTTCCTTTATTATTATGATGCAAGCCGTTGCAACTGGCTCAAGCTAACTTGGGTCATAGCAAAAAATAAACTTGACTTGGCCAAGTTAAGGCAAGAATGTGGCATATGCTAGCACACGCACACACACACACACACATACATATATGTGTGAGCTTACCACAAGTAATGCCGACAGAGACAAGCTGCGACAGCTTGGGCACTGTACAAAATATAAAAATAGATTCAATATGAAATCCAAAGAGAATAAGAGAAAGCGAGCGAGAGAGGGAGAGAGAGAGAGAAAGGGATACAACCGAGGCATTATCGAGCGTAAAGTGCAAAGTTGAGGCCAGCCAGCAGCTGTCATCAGCGTAAAACTCATCAGCATCAATAATCAAATGGAATTTCAATCAAATACGTGACGCATACTGCAACTGCAGCTGCAAAAAGTCAACATTCGAATGCACCTGGCTGGAAAATAAAAAAAAAACATATATAAAACGGGCGAAAAGAAAAGAAATTGCATCAAATGACGACGGTTGGGCGCACGCTCAATGAGATGCAGCTACAAGATACAGTTGATGAGCAGGTGCAGGTGTGTGTGTGTGTGTGTGTGTAGGTGTGTGTATGTGTGTGTGCAACACTTAAAAGTCTAGACTGAGTGGCTGTGGCAGCCCTCTTTTATGCAATATGATAAATAAATATGATATGCAGAAAAGGGCGCATAAGAATAATGTTTTTATTTTTGCATAAATACCCTTGTCAAGCTGGTATAAAAGTGAAATACAGGTGTCTAATTTGTTGCTTAATATTCCTTGCCTTATTTAAAATACAGTTAACTTAAAGACTAAAGTTGCATATAGCAGCAAAAGTCAACTACGACCAGCTCTGCGTATACTTAATGCGAGGTATATTGCCACAGCCATGCCATAAATATACATACATAATTATATATATAATTATATACATATGGAGAGCCACTTCAGCTCCTTCCACGCTTTATCACATAATTAAAAAAGCATTCAAAATGGAGTAAAAAAAGAAATGAAACTCAACAAGCAGCAACGACAGCATTTTCCACATTCAGCATACGCCCAGCTGGCGCTCATTGTTAGCCTGGTTTTTGTTTCTGTGGCCCTTTTGTGGCTGCTCAGCTAAACTCTTTCTAATGAACGTCTTTAAGTCATGCCATAACCAGATTGCAGTCAAATGCAGCTCACGCAAAGCTTATTATGCCTTACTCTCTCTGTCTCTCTCTGTCTCTCTCTCTCTGTCTCCCTCTCCCTTGCTCTCACTCTCGCACTGTAATCAGCATTTTGTTTGCTCTGTTGCAATTATACAGTTAAATTGGCATTGTGGCAGCGCAACTCATTTCGCTATGCGATAGCCGAAAAATTCAAAAGCGCCGGAAATGCTGTTGGCCGCCTTCTCGGAGTACGCAAAAGGCAAGTGGCTGGCAGTTGGCTGTTGGCTGTTGCAGCTGCCGCCATTTCCATGTTGCATGTTGCAAACAGACCACAAAGAGACGAAAACAAGCCCATGGCAAGTTGACTTGAATGCAGCTGCTGCAGCCCCTCAAGGCATCGCGCCTGTTGCCTTTAACGTGTCACTTTAAAGACATCTAACTCTAAGCACACACACACACACACACACATACACACACACATATACACACAACGTTCTTGCTGCAAAGTTGAAAAAACATTTGCTTTGGCATTAAAACAACAGCAAAAGCAAATGTGCAAATTAGTTGGAAGAGAAGCAACAGCAGAGAACAAAATAAAATAAACAGAACATTTGCCCCAAGCTCTTTAAAGGCACTTGCAACAATTTTTTGTTGCTTTAACAGTCAAGCGAGCTATTAGGTAATTATACGTTGCAGCCATTAAAAGAATTAATTAAATAGTTTCATCGAGCAGAATAAATAGAAGATAGATAAATAGAATAGAAATAAATAAATATATAAATAAATAAATAAATATATATATATAAAAAAATATAAATAAATATATAAATATATATATATATAAAAATATAAATAAATATATAAATAAATACATAAATAAATATATAAAAAATAAATAAATATATATATATAAAAAAAATATAATTAAATATATAAATAAATACATAAATAAATACATAATAAATAAAAAAAATAAAAATATGAATAAATAAATAAATACATATACATATATACAAATTAATAAATATACAACAAAATATATAAATAAATATGTAAATAAATATATAATTACATATATAAATAACTACATTAATAACTAAATAAATAAATACATATATATATATATATATATATATATATATATATATATATATAGAAATAAATACATAAATAAATTTAATATAAATATTTCAGCAGAGAATGCTCGTCTAGGAAATACCTTGAATTTTATTTATTATATATATTTTTTTTTTATATTTTCTATATATAATTATGGATCTATATAAAACACTATACTCTATAAATAAAACAAGTAAAAGTATTCCAGCAGAACGTGTTCGACTAGGCTATACCCTAAAGTCCTTCGTGACCCAGCTATAATAATGTATCTAGGTAACTCGGAATTAAAAATCGAATGGACTCGACTCTACTTATCATCCAGATCTAGTATTAAAATACTGTCACGCCTTCTGCTGTCCTTAATACATCGCATCAGCGTATTGAACAAGGTTTATTGATTATGTGTATTACTTTTTCTGTCTATATAAAATATATATATAATAATATACATATATAATATATACAAAAATATAAACAAAGCAATTCTAACCAGAGTCTATGACGTCTCACAAGTTTCACAAGTGCATCTCTATCGATCTCCACTCCGAATAGCTCTTATCATTTGCTGATACGCCCATTGGCGTGTCTAATGCAAATTGATTTCTATTGAAATTAGATTTTTAATTAATGCAATTTGCTTGGATTTTAGTATGAGGAATTCATTGCACTTTAATATATATTTGTTTATATAATATATTGAATTCTAGTTTTCAAAACAAGATTACAATGTGTGCGATTCTATATATTTTACATTTGCACCCTCTAATCACAAATATTGTTTTGTATAATACTTACATCATTGCAATTTAGTATTTGATTAAAGTCCAAACACATTTTCGCACATTATAAACAAAATCTCTCTCGCTCTCTCTCTAAAAATAAGCAAAGCTCACATACTTATTTCTCTAACTCGCATTGCATGTTTCAACCTCTTCTTCTTCTTCTATGTATAGTTTGGCCCTGAAAGGAGCAACGAAATTAAATTGTGGCAACACACAATCTTTTTTTTTGTTTTTCTCGCCACTTTGTCAGAGTTGTCAGCTTGATTGAAGAAGAGCCTGTTAAGTGCGCTTGCTAATTAAATGGCAAGCATGCGAGCAGAGAGAGAGAGACAGACGAGCGTGTGGCATGTGGCATGCGGCATGCGGCATGCGGCATGTTGCATGTGGCAAATGGGGCGTGTGTTGAGCACAAAGTTGGCATGTTAAGTCTTAACCCTCAATGTGCCTGACAAATGAAGGATTTTCGGCAACTCGGAAACTTTTTTGCCAAAAGCCAGCGTGACAGTGCGAATATTAAGTGTATGCGAATGCGAATGCTAAAGCGAAAAACTAACAAAAATTGTCAACTGTAAATGCTGTTGTTACTTTTGCTATAACAATTGTTAGTTGTAGTTGTAGTCGTTGTAGTTTCAGTTGTTGTAGTTGTCGCTGTCGTTGTCGCTGTCGCTTGCGCATGATTTCCGTGCTTAAAATTTCCTGTTCGAAACTGACATAAAAGAAGGAAGTGCAAGCGACAGAGCACGCAGGCGGTCAGACTGATTGACAGACAGAGACAGAGAGAGACAGTGAGACAGACGGATGTGTAATACAAATGCAGATGCACAGAAACGGAATGAATAGCTCTGCTAGCTGTGTATGTGTGGGCGTCTTTTTATACCCTGAACCCATTGAAAATGGGAAATCAGGGTATAATGTTTTTGTGAAAAAGTATGTAACAGGCAGAAGGAATCATCGCAGACCCCATAAAGTATATATATTCTTGATCAGCATGACGAGCTGAGTTGATATAGCCCTGTCCGTCTGTCCGTCCGTCCGTCCGTCCGTCCGTCCGTCCATCCGTCCGTCCGTATGAACGCCGAGATCTCAGAAGATATAAGAGCTAGAGAGCTGAAATTTTGTGTGCATACTCGTGTGTACCATACGCAGTACGAGTTTGCTTTCTTTTTTCGATAACTCATCCGATAACTTTTTTATCGAGAATAATCGAAAAATTGATTTTGTTTTTTGAGCCTCATTGGAATACTATTAGACGTGGAGACTTCAGATTTACTGTGTATATAAGTATGATGAATACAAACATTTTGTAATCAACAGATTTTGGATACCATGCCCCCTTCGCCCCCAATTTGTAAAAAACGTATTTCAAGTACTAGAGACTTGTGCTTTGGAACGTACACACATTTTGACCATATAATTACGCCCTGAAAATTTCATTAAGATCGTATGTTTACAAACGAAGTTATTCACCAAGTAAATTCTCATACTGTTGCCCACACTGCAGCGCAGCCCAAGCGCAGTCGCTGCTTACTGCGCAAATAGCAGAGCGCGGGCGCGTGAGGGTGGATGCATATGTATGCATGTGTGCGTGCATAAAAGAAGTGCAGAATGATAAGAATATCAGCTTGGAGGGTTCAGGGTATCTCCTAGTCGAGCAGTCTCGACTAGAGTCTTCTTACTTGTTTTTTTTTTTTTTTTTTGTTCTGCTCTATAAATACGTATACGTTTCTGTATGTAGACTAGGGTGCGCTATCATAGCGAAAGCCAATGGTAAAAGAAAACATGACGCAGCCACCTTATGCCAGAGGGTTACCAGGCAACCAACCAACCAAGCAGCCAGTCGAGCATTTAATGACATTCTGCATTCACGTCCACATTTTGCTTCTATTGCCGTCTGCTCAGGTGGCTTTCAAAAATATGTACGTTGATATTTGTCTCGACTCGACTGCAGCAACAAGAGAAATATTATTACATGTCCATTTCACACACACACGCGCATGAAATGGAGCGAATATGTATGCATATATTATACTCTACTCTACTATCTATCTATGTGCTTAACATATATACAGAGTATAGCTAAACAATCAAAATATTTGAATTTTAACTGCCGGTTATCAAAGCAAATTCAGCTCTTGAATGTTAAATTTTTAAAATTATTTGTATAATTTTCCGTCAATGACAAAAAAAAAATTAAACAATAAATTTAATAGTAATTAATAATCAAAATAATTTAAAATATAATATCAAATAAATAAAAAATTTATTCATTTTATTAATATTTAGATATGTAAAAATAAATTCTATAAAAATTAAAAAAAAAAAAAAGTATTTATGGATAAAAAAAAATTTTGTATTTTTTCTAACAATTAAAAAAAATAAATAATATTAATTTTTTAATACAAAAAAATATAACAAAAAAAAATAATAATAATTACATTTTAGAAATAGATTTGGCAGCAATTAAATTAAAAAATATGCAAACAAATAATAGACAATTTGTTTAATCTTTACATATAACAAATTTTCATATGCACAACAAATTTTATAATTTTATTACACTACAGAAATAGCATTTTATATACAAGTCTCTTTTATTAAGTCTCTATTATTTTTCAACTATATAGCCAAACTATTTAGTATCAAAGTGCCGGCTCCATTTGCATCCATTTATCAATTTGGCAAAGTTTTGTGAAAACAGAAAATACAAAACAAAAAAATGTGAATAAATCCAGTGGTAACAGTTCTCGTGATTTATTGCGCACCAAATTAATTGAGAATACTTGCAAAACAGGAAAAAAAAAATATATATATATATATATGTATTTCGAAGAGATGCGATGCGATTACCAAAAGCAAAAAACCAAACAGCAAAAGGGAACGCTTAAAAGTGAGTACTACAGAAATTAATTGCACTTCTGAACTTTTGTTGTGGCCTTTTTATTATTTTTTTGTGTGCTTTTGGTATACCCTTTATAAAGCAAGAAAGTTCTGATAGCAAAAGTTATGGCAATTATTTATAGACGTCTGATAAGGAGCTATGCGTATTTATTTGAATTCCCTTTGCGTGGCATATTGAAAGCATATCAAGAAAACATAGATTACAAATAAATATGTGGCTCAAGTATATATAATAATAATATATAATATATATAATAATAATAAATAATATATATAATAATAATATATAATATATATAATAATAATAATAATAATAATAATTGCAACAACAAAATTTGCGGGCGATATTTAATATTAAGTTTATGAAAGCTAAAAAAATTAATGATATATTATATTGAAAGCGAAAATGATGTATGACTTGATATATTGCAAATAAAATAAATTTATAGGGTATTTATATGCGTTTAAAAAAATAATTATTCAATATATGAGAGCTTCAAGCTTCAAGAGAGCTTCGTAAGAATTTATAAAATATATATAATTAAGCGTATCTGACAGTCCATTATTCAGCACTCAAATGCATATTACATACATACATACATATATACAGATTTTGGTATATATTTATTTATTGTTCTCGCATACAATTGAAACATTTATATCCGGTACTTTTTGTTCATGTTTTATTTCTTTTGTTTATTTCGCATTTGTTACAGTACAGCAAATTCAATTAAACAATGCAATCGCATAAACAAATCTACAGCAAATACACACACACACACACATACAGAGTGCGCGCGCGTTTTATTCCATGTGGACCTCCCACAAATTGCGGAGTATTTTTTTTTCTCTTTTTGCCTTTTTGTTTTATAGTTTTTAATTGAAAAATATGCAATTAAAAGTCGAATGCATATGAGATGCATTGCAGTGCAACTGGGCGTATGCGCAATTAATAATCTACATAAATGGCATGAAAAAAGAAACAGGCACACCAAACATTGAGAGTCGACGACAAATTAATTTAAGCACTTAATTATGCCATAGATTCAATTAAATTACATGTCATTTAATTAAGCGCATGAAATGCACAGCGCTTAATCATTTGCAAAGAGGGAGAGAGAGAGAGGGAGAGATGGCATGAGAGAGAGAAACAATTGTTGCAAATTAGAAATAAATTGAATGGATAACTATTCAAGATCTTCGCTTAAAGTCAGCGCTGATATAGTAGGCGAGCCCGGGTATGATAAGCAAACCTATCCCACACCTGGTATAAATCAGCCCTCCCATCTATGCCCTATATAAACAGACTTCAATCAGCTCCAGCAACTCATTAGCTAACCTATATAAACAGACTTCAATCAGCCAGTTAACCCAACTGCTCTATTCTCGCAACTTATTAGCAATCCCTCGCATACACATATGCTCACATTTGTATAACCCTCGCAAATAAACAAGAACCCTGCAGTTGGCCAAGACAAGTGATAAGCAAACAAAGGCGAACAGGATAATACCGCTATTGCCCGCATGCCAGTCACAAACTTTTGCACACACACACACACATACATATATGTGTTGTACATACATGTATGTACATACACCATAATTTGGCACACGCCATTATAAAATATTGACAGCAGAGCAAACAAGTCATGGACAAGGGTCCAAGTTCGCAGCACCAAGGCGCACCACATGCCAAAAGTCACAGCTCTCAGCATGTGTGCATGTCTGTATGAGTGTGTGTGAGTGTGTGTGTGTGTGTGCGTGTGTTTGGCATCTGCGCTTGTAGTTGCTGCAGCGAGTTACTCATTCAATTAACAAATCCAATTTCTCAATTAAAAAACTTGATATACGCACAGAGCTGAACTTTTTGGCTGTTGAAATTTGGGGGAAAATCTGATATGCAGGAGCTGCATTAAGAACCGGGCAATAGGTACTGGATGTGGTATCCAAAACAGTTGGCAGCTGTGGAAAATTCATTAACCAAAAGTCAAGCAGAAAATGCAGAAAATTCAGAAAATGCTGCAAATATTCCTAATTTGAAAAAAAAAAAGATATTTAGTAGCAAAAGTGTGTGTAGTAATGGAATTTAAACATTCTTACACAATTTTCAGCTGAATATAAATTTAAGAGCAACAAGCAAAAATCAAGCAGAAAATGCAGAAATTGCTGAAAATATTTTTAAATTAAACAATATATTTATTATTATATAGTAAATTTAATGTAATTTTAACATTTTTACACAATTTGCAGCTGAATTTAGATTTAAGAGCAACAAAGATATATCATTTTAAATAAATACCCTGTAAAATCGCAAGATTTAACATTTAGCCTTAAGGCTTTGGATTTGCAGCTCTTGACTTGAATTACATTTGAAAAAGTTTAACTAAACCACATACTCTACAGCATCTCAATGCTCCACACACAAGGTGTGGTTCAAGGCTGACCAAACACGCACACACGCACACACATTTATTACATAGCCAAGCCCGCACACACACACATCACACACTCTCGCCTCTGCTCGTTTTTCATTCATGTTGACTTGGCAAACATATTTTAGACAAATTGTTACATTTTTCTACCAAAGTTTAGCTTGAGTTTAGCTGGCACAACTAACAAAACTGTTTGCTTAACTTGAAATTAAATTTCATAAAAAATTTGCAGCAAAATTGATTTGAAATTGAATTTGATATTTAATGCAATCTGAATGCAGTTGGATTTTAGTTTCACTCACATTGAGAGAGCATTTATTATAATTAATACTGTCAGCAATATGATAAAATATCAATTGAAGTGCCCGGCTCTATTATTAGGCGACTGAGCTAAACAATGGCGGCATTGTCTAGACGGATTACTGAAAATGTATCGCAAAAACGCAGACATGCAATGCACTCTGCCTATCACACACAATGCCAAACAGTTTGTGCAGATAATTAAAGTTGAACATACATACATACATATATTGTTTATAGTGCCAGGTTGCATATTGTTATGGACTTGACTTACCTACAAAGAGAAAGAGCAAAGGAAAATGCATTAGTTTTAGGTTCATTGTGGAAATTTGTAATAGAAAGTTAAATATTTGTTGTAAACACTGAAATGAATGTGTGAATAAAATATGTGAATACTCATAATTGGCTTTTGTTAGAGCTGAATATTGCTCTATAATTGTTAAGCTGATATTGAAATTTATTGGATTGATTTTTAATAATAATATAATAATTAATAATTAATAATAATATAATAATATAATAGATAGATAATATAGATATAGATTAATAAAAATATGAATAAAATCTTTTTTCTTTTTATAAATTTCTAAACTAAAATTTTGATAGAAATATTTCTTTTATATTTGCTTTATTTCAAGTTCAATTTACTTTATCCGATATAAAAATTAAGAGATATATAAATCTAGTTAAACTTCCTTCAAAATGTTCCATTCTAAACTTCAAAGTCAGCTTGACAACAAACCAACAACGAGAGCTCGCGGCGAATCAATTTGCATTAACCTAGTAATAACTCGAATAGTATATATGCATATATATATAGAGGGATATATAGCCTATATAACAGTTTGCCATTTATGTAACAGAAGATCGTAACCTCTGGCTAGTTGAGAACGTGTAATAACACAATGATTTATCATCCCATGCACGTCGCATTTAATTGAATTACGACTACGCAAGGAAGTCGTTTGAACAATTTGCAATTTGTTGGCTCAACGGCCGCCGAGTGGGTGTGGATCAACAGCAACAAGCAAGGTGTCAAGTCTCTTATCAGCTCATGTGTATGAAGTGACAGCAACTGGAACAATCTTGATTGATGCCGTTGTAATTCGGTGGCAGCGACAGCAACAACAACAACAACAACAGCAAAAGTCAAGACAAGTAAAAGCCACTTGATAGTCGAGTCAAGTCTTGCAACTGATTGCAGCTGAAATTGATTAAGCATATGTATATAATATAAGGTTATTTATATAGATATAACAGCAGGAGACTGACAAATAAAAGTTAATTAAAAAATTAAAAAGGCATGTTTATATATATTTAATTAAAAGATGCACATCATGTCAGATTAAGATATAAGCTGCTATCAAAGCTGCTTCTATATATATAAATATTTCTTTCTTTGTCACTCCAAATGTATTTAAAAAAAAAAACAAACAGTTAATATCAGGCTCATAAACAATTAACAAATCACTTCAAAGCACTTCAAGCAAATAAATTAATATAAATAATTATTGTGGCTTTTAGCCAAAGCGGATATCAAATATCTGTGAGTTATGTCAACTCGACTCTTTATTCAGGCTAAAAATAAAAACAATTAGCGAAAAGTGCAATCAATAAAAATATGTCGAGTTGTTGTTTAGTGTTAATGAAATCGATGAGCAAACATAGATTGCATAAAAGCTCTTTTAGGCAATAGAAATCATAAATGTTTGGCTTAAAAATACTTTTTAAATCAGTTGAAACTTAATTTATATAAATATTTCATTTTAATTATTTAAAAATGGCACTCTTTAAATTTATATAAAATATTTATTGCAAGTTTTGTATATACAATTTATATTAATATAATAATATAATAATAATTATATTTTTTTAAATATTAAAAACTAAGTCTAAAAAGTATATATAAAATTTATATAAATAATATATATTTTTAATTTAAATATGATATAATAATAATAATAATAATAATAATAATAATAATAATAATAATAATAATAATAATAATAATAATAATAATAATAAGAATAATAATAAGAATAATAATAATAATAATAATAATAATAATAATAATAATAATAATAATAATAATAATAATAATAATAATAATAATAATAATAATAATAATAATAATAATAATAATAATAATAATAATAATAATAATAATAATAATAATAATAATAATAATAATAATAATAATAATTTAATTAAATTGTTTAAAAAAATGTACTCAAATAAAATTTCTCACTAAAATGTGCTTAAAATATGCATTCATATATTTCACCTTTGCTTTCTCAAACTCAATCATCATTCTAGCTTAAGGCCTTTACCTTAAACAAGTTGCATTTAAAAATATAGGTCTTTCAGGCAAAAACTACAAAAAAAAAAAAAAAAGCAACTATATTTATAATTGTCTGAGCCCATTGTCAACATTATTATTCATTAATGCAATTGCATTTAGTCAGCAATTTTCTTAAGTGATTTGCAAGTGCAGGCACGCAAAATGCTGCACTTGAAGCATATCTATAAACAGATATATATATGCATATATAAATATATATATATACATTTTTATATACCTGTAAACGTCGCTTAAGGCAGCATAAAAATCATTCCATATATATATATATATAAAAATAAAAATAAAATAAAATAAAATGCAAGTTGCGTCATTGACGCCTCAATAGGCATTCGATAGGCATTTTCATTGCAATTTTAATATATATACATATACATATATATATATATATATATATATATATATATATATATATATATATATATATATATATATATATATATATATATATATATTTTTTTTTTTTTTTTTTTTTTCGATGTTTTTTTATAATTGACATTTTTTTTTAGCTTTTCTAGTTGCGGATTTGCCATTAAGTTTATGATGATTGCATAGTGACCGTAATTGTTGCACTGTATATGTTTCATCTGGCTGCACCATTATTTCCACGCGTCTCGATCAACATTTTTTTTTAATAACTACAGTTAATGCTTAATCGAGTATGCATATCGATCAATTATTGGAAAAATATTATGACCTGTAATTTCTCTCTCACATATGCAGCTATTTTCTATTATTAAATGTGATAGCTTTTATTAAGTTGAAAACAACAAAATTACACATTTAGAATTTGTATTTGTTGCATTTGCGTGTGTCTGATATACATATATATTTAAATAATTACAATTTCCTTTATTTTAGAATTGTAAATTGTATGCTATATTCATATCTCAACAAAATTTGTATTACAATTTTTTCTTTCAAATTATTGAAGCTAAAATATAAAAAGAAAATTTTGTTATTTATTTATTTTTATTTTATTTTATTTTATTTTTTTCAAATAGAATTTATAAATTTTTTTTTTGTACAGGATCTTGTTAAGTTTTAGTTTTCTTGTTTTGATTATTATTTATTTCAATATACAGCAGAAAATTTTAATATATTCCTTGTTGTTGGGAAACATTGATTCATTTTTAAATATAGAAATTTAATACAACATTTGTAAAATTATATTTATGAATTACTTGCTAATTTGTTTGTCTTTTTTTTTATATTGTGAATTACGTTTTTAACACGAACTTCAATTATATAAAATTATTTGGCAAATATGCTAAGCTGAGAGACAAGCGCGAAAAAATAAAATAAATATAAATATATGAGGAATACTATGTGTTTTTTTTTCACAAAGCTGAGTCACATTTGAAACAAATATAATCAATTAAATAGCGGCGCTTATATTCCCTTGTTCACTATGAAATATTTAGTACACTTTGTAAGCCCTAAATGTTTTCTTTTGTTTCACTTGAGTTCAGTTATCAGCTGACAACAGTGAGTTGGCAAATATAATACTAACAAGAAGAGCAACACAAAAACCTAATATCTTGCCGTCATCTCTAGATGTCTAGACAGCCAGAGACTGCTCTCAATGCTGGCCAGACGTGGCGCTTATGCAATGCTGCTGCAACCTTCGGCATTAGCATTCGAAACGCTTGGCTGCCCCTCAGGTTTGTGGGGCATAAATTTCGATTGAGTTGCCCACGAAAAGATGCCCACAATAAAAGCGAAAAACAATGCCCCAACATTGTAAAATGCCACACGAAAATGAACAAAATACAAGTTCAGTGTCAGGGGCTCGGGCAATAAACATCATAATGATTCCATTCTCCCACCAAACAAGCGACTTCAATTCACTTGGGCGCCAATGCTAAAAATGTTTAGAATGTGGGGATTTCGAGCTGATGTGCCTCAGATGTGCCTCAATAAGAGTTACGCTGCATAGCTAAAGTAAATGTGAATATATATTCATATATTCACATAAGCTTGTGCCTCCTCACTAAGAGCTCAGCTGAATACCAAAAGTAAATGTGAGCATATCTATAAGCTCGTATATAGAAATTTATGTTACGAAAAACTTGGCTGAACTTTTGAGCTGAGGGTTTTCTTTGCAGTTGGGAAAGCGCATAAGCATATAAAAATAATAATCTTGTGCGAGTCTCGAGTCTCAAGTCTCATTTCGTCTATTTAAATACATCTTTCTTTTATATTGGTTTTTTGTCATATTCATCTACTCTACTCTTTCGAGCTCTCTCAATTGCATATCTCAAGCCACCAATACACGCTGAATTTCGTTTTAATTAAAACTCTGCAGTCGTATTTAATTTCTCTTTAATTTGTTTTAACCACAGTGTAACATCTGTTCCTCTGCTGCCCTCTGTAGAGCAAACCTTGTGCCCTTTTCCCTTCATTCCAAAAAATAAACCCAAAAACACAAACAAAAATTAAACATAAATAAAGAGCGAACAAATTAAGCACAGTAAATGTTTTTACAAGCACCAACGGCAACAACAACAAAAACAAACATCAAAAGTGAAACAGGAAGCTGCTAAATAATAAAAAAAATATATGTATATATAAAAAAAAATTAACTCTGATTTAATGTAAGCACAGCATAAAATTGGCTATTTAATTGGGTTAATTGCATTGACGATAGCAGCGGGAAAAATTAAATTTAATTTATTTCCCAATTGTATGCCGGGCTTAATTTCTTTTTATAATATATCTGCCTCATTAACTTTTCACATGAATTTCGGTTTCAATAAATGGAATTTTTGTTTGTTTCAAAGATTTTTGCCAGCTATGAAAGGGAAAATGTGATGGTATTTCAGATATATAAGAGAGAAAAATATATATTTTACTTTTAGCTATTCAGGCATAATTTAAAATAAAAATACATAAATATTAAACAATGGCGTTTGTAGTAAGGCATTACCAACTGCACAATGCCCATTCACAGCCAGATATAATTCATTCTTAAATGGTATATAAATTTGATAAATTTGGGATTGCTACCTCTGAATAGATCGGGAAAGTCTTGACACTTTATATACACTGACACTTTATATACAAGTCTCTAAGGAGGAGCGCAAACCAGATAATACACAAAACCAATATACCCATTTTATTTTCCATGAATGAGTATAAAAATGTCAACTTAACCGCACAGCGTTTCACATCAATAGCTCAATCGAATAAGGAACCATTTTTGTTGTTGTAAATATTTAAGAGAAAATGTCAGCAAATGTGTGAGCAAATAAACATTAAGCCATGTCGCGCCACGCATTGCAGATTTTTTTTTATATATGTATATATATATTTATATATATTTATCATTTATATGTCTGCATGATTTATTTTGATTTTTAATTTTCAATACGTTTGTGTTTTCGCTTTTGGCGTTTGCGCAACAAAGGAAAATTGTTCGATTGTTCGGACAACGAGGCGTATGCGTGTTATTGCGGGTAATTAGACATTCACAGCACGCGTATGCGCCATTGTTTTGTTTTGTTTGCATTTTTTTTTTCTGCTGCTGCTTATTCATATTGTAATTCAGGCAATTCACATTTTTTACATTTTGTATGCAAATTTCGCTCACGACAATTTCAATTTCAATTTTTTGTTTTGTTACTTTTAGCTATTTTTATTGCTCACACACACACATACATAGAGAGGGCTTGACTGGTGAAAAATGCCAAGTACCAAGTTTTTGCGCAGCACCTCAAAAGTGTCAACAGATTTGTAAAGGCGCTGGAACTGTAGAGCTGACTGCCTGCATGGCTGGCTGCCTGGCATTGGGATCGTAGCGAACGGATTGCGACGCTGGCATTGGGGTCAGCACCCACTCAAACGGGCAGGCAATAACTGTCTCGCAGCGTGTGTGAAACGCCCATATGTGTGTCTGCATACCCTGCATGCAGGCCACAGAATACGATCGATTGGAGAGCATGATAAGCTAGGGGTATTAAGGGTATGCCCCTATTCAAAGCATACTTTAATTAAATCTGAATTTAAATAATACTAAATAATTCAAATATAATATATAGAAAACCCTTCTAGTAAATGGAAAAATTAAAAATAAACTTAGCAGTATATTTCATATTAATTTATATTAATATCGTACTGCCGATAATAATCGAGAAAATGGCAGCACTAAGTACATAATTGCTTCATTTGTTCAGACTTATAGTCATCTAATGACTTTAATGACTAACTCGACTCGGCTCGACAACCTGAAGCAGTCTTTATATACCTTATGGGGTCTGCCACGCCTTCTGCACCCTTTGGCTTTTCATTTTCCATTTGATTCAGGGCATTAAAAACCTGCCCTGATCTGCTAAATATATACTTAGCTAATATATATGATGTGATTAATGGGCGAGTAGAGTATAAACACTCTTACTACACTTTTCCATATATATGTATGTATATAGGGTACTTTGTGGTCAATCACTCTCACTTGGAACATTTCCATTTTATGGTATTACTTTTGCGAATGGAAGGCAATAAAATATATTTATGGCATTTTGTTGTTGCCCTGCTGTTGTTGCTGTTGTTGTTGTTGTTGTTGTGCCTCGTCATGTAATTATGCCAGAAATCGTTACAGTTCCGCTTGATTGAGACGCAATTCGCCAGTTTTGTAAAATTTGCGCATATTCCGAAAAGCGTTAAACGTTTGCATTTTAGAGCGAACAAAGCGCAAACAAAACCAGGAAGGTCAGACATGAACGAACCTCCTCCTCCTCCTCCTCCATTATCTTCTGCTGTAAACTTGCCCGCCCCACCGCCCCACTTCCCTTCCGTTTAGCCAACGGGTTATTAAGTTTATGCATTTTTATGAGCACGCCAGTTGAGGCTTGGTTGGGGCTGCACTTGGAGGGGCGGCTGCTTCGCCGTGGCAGGGTCTGCTCAATCGTAAGTCAAAGGCTGAGGTTGGGTGGCTTTGTCGTCGCCAGGCAGGTTGTGCTTGGTCTGCGGTCCTTTACATGGAAGCCGCAGCGCACAAAGTGCATTCACCCAAATCTCCAATATAGTATATGAGCGGCCCAGACTGGGCAGGGAGTGTAGCGTGTGGCGGGGTAAAGGGTGCAGCGTGGAGTTGTAATGGGGTTTGAGCAGCTGAGAGGTAGCAGTCACTCACGTGCAGGCAGACAAACAAAAGCGTGGAATACAAAAACGCTTTTGTTTGCTGCACTTCATTGCATTCACTCAAGAGCAACAGAATGCGGCGAGCGAGCGAGACAAAGGCAGCGAGTGTGTGTGTGTGTGTGGGAGTGAGACAGCAAAAGAAAATTGCTCGCGGCGAATGAAGCAATAAAAAATAGAGCAAAGACAAAGCAACGACTTGAGAATACCCAGCAGCAAAAGGGAACGTGCCGAGCCATATGGTTTACAAGCATTTTAATATAATAATAATAATCAGTAGTGGGAGGGTTCGTTTTGAGGAAAAATATCAGATATATTATTATTAAAAAATTTTAATAAAATTTACTTGCAATTTGAGTTAGTTCAATAATGTTAATCGTACTTGATTTTTACTTAAATAACATTATTCATAAGTAACGGTATAGTTTTTTTTATATTCTTGTGATATGATAAATTAAGGGGGCGTAGTAAATGTTCATTCCACTTATGTTAAGTTATTGTGGGCGTAGCTCATACTGAATGATAACATAGATTTATGGTTTTCACACATGAAAAATATATTTATAATGTCTGCTGCATTATTTAATACGAATATAAAATTTTAACAATAAATTATAAATACAAAAAAAAAATATTAATAATAAAATATTATTATTATAAAATACATAAAAAAAACATATTAATAAAAAAATATAATATATATAAAATATTTATATATTACAAATAATAAAATACTTTAAAAAGAATAAATAAATATATATATAAAAATTAAAATATAACCTTATATATATATATATTCATTTTTATGGCTCGGTATTTATTTTTAATCTCATTTTTTGAACAATAAAAATAAATAAAAATAAAAAAAAATTAAATATAAATTTAAAAAAAATAAATAATTAATAAAATAATTTAATTAAAAATAAATTTGCATTTCTAATAGTTATTACACTACAGTTTTCTATGATAAGTGCAATGTGTGGTCATGTTGTTATTGGAGACCTTCTTTAAGGCGTTGACATTATTTGTTTTGTCTACGTTCTCAGCTCTCTTGTTTTGCTTGTAAACATTGTCTGTGCTGTCTGTATATCTAGAGCAAACAAATACGAATTCACATTTTATTAATGCAAGTCAGATATGCAAAGAACAAAAAGAAAAAAAACCCAAAAGAAAATAATTAATACATAGTATATAGTTAATATACTATACAAGAATATCAAATTTAAGCTAGCTCTGGAAAATTCATTCGAGTTGAGTTATATCAGTTATATAGTCTATAGTCAGCCATAGTCGGCGTGCTACCTCCAGTGGCTCAACTCTTGGCGCAATCGAAGGCCAGCCAAAAATCAAGACTTGGTCTTAATTCAGCGAGTGCGCCATGTAGCAGTTGCGAAAACTTTATGGGCAAACTTGTTAAGCAAACAGAGCAACACTTAAATGCAACCCAGGGTGGCAGAGCTTTTGTGGATGCAACTGCTGCAGCAGCCGGGGTTTGAGATAAGCGCGTTAAAAGTTGGGCTGCTCGACGGAAGCGTAACTAGAGACAGGCAGAGCAAAAAAAAAAGAAAGAGAGAGAGAGAGAGAGAGAGAGAGAGTGGGCTGTTGAAGTTAGAGTGCGAGAGAGATGGCTGTATATTTGGGCTAGCTTTAAGTGTGGGTGGCCCGCAGTTTAATTAGCTGCACTCCACGATAGTGAGTGTGTGTGGGCGTGGATGGTTATATGTGTGTGTGTGTCTGTTATCGGCTGCGTCATAAACTTGACGCTGCCTTGCACTTTATGGCGTGCATCATTAAATATTTAAAGAGCTTTGTGTAACAAGATTTGCTTATGCCTTCAACTCAGCAACCCCTCCAGCCCCACAGGCCCCACTCTCACACTCCTCTCCTCTTGCGCTGTCAAGCACAATGTTGTTCGGCTTGAGCACATAATTGCATATTTATAAGTGCAGTCGACGCCGCGACAGCAAATTAAGCGGCAACAGTGCGCTTCTCACTCCATCTCCACACACATATGTACACACTATATAGTCTATGTGTGTGTGTGTGTGTGTGTGTGTGTGTGTGCATACAGCATCTGTGTTAACTTGACTGGCTTTCTGCTCGGCAATTAATGATGCATTTTTGTTGCAAAACTTTGAGCTGCAATTGAATCAACGTTGAGTGGCGCCTGAGACAGTGGAGCCCACAAGAGCGAAGATTTTGGCATTCGGTTCTGTGCGCCACAGCTTGGAAATTGATTTAAGGGCTCTCATGTCAAGTTCGGCAAGAACTCTTGTTCGGCATCGAACCTTTGTCATGGTCACGCAGGCGGCCACAATGGCAGAGCGATAGAGACAGAGAGATAAAGAGAGCGGGAGAATAAGTGCATGAGAATGTGTGAGAGAGACAGAGAAAAGTTGACTCTTAATGAATAGCTTATCCAACCATAAACCTTCTAAGTCAGAACATGATTCAGTTTATATCAGGGGAGTCTGTTCCTATAAATAATTTGTTAGAATTTCATTTAAATATTTCATTCTGGCAAAGTTAAGCTAGAGCTTTCGTATTATCTGCAAATTGAATATTTATATACATATATTATTCTATATTCATAAAAATATATAGTAGTGCGGCTAAAGCATTTATTGATACACATATTTTAATAGCAATTTGAAATTAATATTATTATATTTTGTTATTAATTCGAATGATTATATATTATAAAGAATATATAAATGTATTTGAAATAAAATAAAAGAAATTGCCTATAGATGTAAAGGACAAAACAAATTTATATTCTAAATATGCAAATATTTTAAATTTAATCTAAGCCAAAAACAACTGTATGTACGACATTGCTAGACAATAAAACAATTAAAAAATTAAAAAAAAATGTCTACTACATTTTTATAACAATTTATTTGCGTTTTACATTTTCCCTACCCTGACTTTGACCTAAAAAAATAATCTACACAAAAATCAGAACAGAAATAATATAATAATAAAGCAAGCCGAACTCTACATATATAGATTAAACAAAAAAAAAGGCAATAAATCATTACAGTTGGGTAATACCGACTGCGGCATACACTTTCATAGCCCAAATGCTGCTCCATTTGCCGATTGACTACGCTTCAAGTGGGAGTAATTGCATAAAACCTATATACCCATTTCACTTCCCTGTTTGAGCATCAAACACGCCCGCCCCATAGAGATTAAAGCAACAAAATAACAACTGTAAACTCTTCCTCTTCACTCAACCAACTGGTATACCGTTTAGTTTATGGCCAAACAACTTTCTGGCTATTAAACTTTATTTTCGTTGCTTTTAATGTTTTTTGTCGCTTCTCACATTTGGCACGCAATTAATTTTTAACATTTCTAAATGCGCTCATTAAAAGTTCTGATCAAATCATAGAACGTTTACTATTCTATTCATAAATTTGTTGATTTTGCTCTTGTTTATCATAGTTTTTTATGAATTTAAAATTTATGTATTTTTTTTTTTTTTAGTGGTTTTTGCCAATAAACAGCTTTTGGGCTCTTGTTGCATGTTGCATATTAATTACGTGAAATTATTTTTGCTACAGCGCCAACGCCTCAATTGTGTTCTCCATTGCGCCATAATAAATGACTAGCCATTGCCACGCCCTCAAGCCCAAGCGCCCTCCAAAAATCAACCGCACAAACTTGCAAAGTCCATAAACAAATGTTGATTTTGCAAAATTGCATTATTATGCAAGAGGGGGCAAGGAATGGACGGGGAGGGGAAGGGGGAGGTAGGTAGGTAGCTATAATAAAATGCCAGCAATGCCATTAAATGGGCAAGCAACGCCCCTTTTTCCTGGGCGTGGCGCATGCAATTGAAAACGCACAGAAAATTAGTTTTTGCAAATATGACATTCGATGTTTGTGTAATGGAAATTTACACAATTTTATTATAATATATGTATATTTGAGAGTTTCCATTTGTTGTTGCTGCTGCTGAATCATTGAAATTGAACACAATTTTGTATAGCTGAAAATGTATATACATATATGTGTGTATGTATTTTATGAACGTAACGAAACTGATTTATCCATTTGGATAAACAAATCATTAAACGATCATTTAAAATTTGCTACTCATTTGACACTTTGACATTTGAGCTGATAAATAATATATTTGATCTCATCTCTAAAGTGTATGCCTCTAAATACTCTCCTCTCTCCTCCTCTATATGCGCTATCTATCAATATATAGCATTTTTATTTTCAATTTCAGCCCCATTGACTCCAAGTGTAAACAAAAAGATAATAAAAAAAAATAAATAAAGTTAAAAATAAATAAAAAGGAAATTTAAAAATAAATATTTGAATAATTATATATAATCAAAATTCCTTGCACACTTCAAAAATGTATGCAAAAGCAATAAAACTAATATTTATATATTATTTTTACAAAGTCTTAACAAATAGTGCAATTAAAAAATATTTAAATATGCAACAAATTTTAATTACACTACATACATTGAATGCTATATAATTATTAAAAATAATAAAATAAAAATAAATATATATTATATATACATAGAGCATTTAATATTCTTCCCGTAATAAACATTTCACATTGTTATTATTTTTATTCTCTTGGGTTGGGCTTTTTAACGCCTGGTTAATGAGATTTTTGTGTAAATTCTGGCCACAGAATTAGTCATAAAACAATTCGCTGGCTTTGCAAATAAATTTTGTTGCAATTTTGCCTTGAATATATAAGACTTGCGATACATATATATTTATACTTATTATACATAAATTTGCTGACAGTAAAAAAGTTCTCAACTTTATCTCTTTTGATAAAAAAAAAAGAAAAGAGATTTGCCCTCATTTGAACTTTTATAGCTACAATCAGTCAATGATACAGTTATACGACAAAGAACCTTAGAATAGAATTGATTTCAAAATAAATTTATAGTACATATTCACACTTACATATATACAGACAAATGTTTGCTTTGTCCATAAATCTTATTAAATGTGAACATCTTATTTTGCATTTCCTGAAGTGTTCTTAAAATTTGACTTCGTTTTCTGGCTTAGGCATCGTTTGTTTTGTACAGTGTACTTAAAGCAACAACTGTGCAAACAAGTTTCGAAAGAGTAATTTTTCCAGTTCTTAACGCAACATCAATAAAAAAAAAAAAAGAAACAAACAACAAAACCAGTCTTCAGGATGGACAAGCCAAATAACTAATGGGAACATTTGACTAACAACAAAATTCAAGTGATCTGTAAATCTGAAAACGCAAATGCTCAAAAATAACAAGATTTTATTTCCTTATATTAAATGTTGTTGTTTTTTTTTTTAGAAGAAGAATTATAAAGAATAATAATAATGCATTAGCGTTGATAAGAAATAATCTATTATAATCTCTTTATATGACTCTATTAAATGTCAAAATATATATTCGAGAGTATCTCTGGCACTTGACCAGTGCATGTGCGATAAGCAACAAAATACTAGACAATAATATATGTATATATATATATATATATATATATATATATATACGTAACTTTGCCTGAGACATCGCAGCTATAATGTGCTCACCATAAAGTCAGCTAGATAAACAAGATATGAACGCAAAAGTCGTTGTTGCTTAACGTTCTTAAATTGGCCAAGTTTCAGATATCGTATCTTATCAATGTGCTGTCCATGTGTGTGTCTGTGTGCCATTAAGGCAATTGCTGTGGCCAAAATTGACCTTGTTACGAAAAGTCGTCTTGGCCATATTTTCAGAGCTAGCCGTTCGCCGTTTCCCGTTCGCCTTCCAATTGGCAATTGCTTTGGGGCGTTCTCCGCTTTCATTTATCATCATATTTCTTGCATTTACCGCACATTTCACCAACTGCTGACCGTTTTTGCTTCTTCTTCTTCATTTTTTTGGTGTCACTTCTGTACTTGTTGTTGTTGTTCTTGTTGCTGCTGCTGCTGCTACTGTTGGCCCAGTTTTGGCAACTGCCAGAAACCATTTCTCATTTCTCATTTCTCTCTGGCGCGCAAATTCAAACAAATGCATTTTACAGCTCTCTCGGCCAACTTTGGCTGTAACCAAACTGCAACACTGTGTGCGTGTGTGTGTGTGTATCATATCTGTGGCCAAAGAAAGCCGTTGCCCGTTTGCCATTCGCTCTTGGCACTTGGCTTTCACTTGAAATCACGTTTGAGCGCCCAGCTGCCTGCCTCTGTCTACCCTCTCTCTCTCTCTGTGTGTGTACGTGTGCTGAAAATGCTTTTCCAAACAATACACCTTACCCCTTACTAGCCAACCAGCTACGCCACGCCACGCCACGCCCATTCTGTTGGCTTCTACGCCTCATATTCGGTTAGGTATGAACTTTATTGCAGCACATGCCATTACACAGATGCTGTAAATATTTTTTCGTAGCGGTCATAAGTACGCAGAGTATCTGAGAGATACGTACACACACACACACACACACATAAATGCTTTTATTTTATTTTATTATTCCTTGCAATTCTTCTGCTCATCATAAATTCCATTTGAAGTTGTTTTTTTTTTTTTTTTGCTTTCTTTTGGCTTTTGTCCGCTCAACATTTTTTATCAACAAAAATTAAAAACTTTTCCTTTGCCTTATGAATTTTTATCATATGCATTGCCACGCCCACGGCAACGGCCACGGCCACGCCCATGACCATGATTTTTATTTTTTATATTTATTTCATATTTGATTTGAAATTCATTTTCATTTAAAACAAAACTTGTTTAATTTCGCTTCATTAAACAAAGAAAGTCCATGCGCCAAGATAGAGCCAGAGAGCGAAAGAGATAGACTGAGAGAGAGGGAGAGGGAGTAAGCAAGAAGTACCATAAATATGTATTATTTATTATTGTTTTCAATTCAGATCTAATCAATTCGATTCACTCATTTGCATAACAACTTCACACACATGTTCCAGCTGCAGTTCACGATCTTAACTTTATTTATTCAAATCATACAGTTATTACGCGTTCGAGCGGCTTTAACGGGGGAAGGCAGCGCAATACAGGTTAAGTGATTTCTAATACTAGAAACTATCTATAAGGAAACAGATCTGTTCGATTATAATATTATACGGTTCGAGTCGAAGGAAGAAGCTTGAGAGAGCTGATTTATTAACGTAATTAAATGAATTATTCATAGGTTAATATATATAATATATATCATATTAATATTTATACAGATATCTATCGAATATAATATATATTTTGGAGAACAGCGGAATAAGTACTGGTTAGACAAGCCATAAAGGCATTAAAACTCTATTTAGTTCATACAAACATGAATAAAAACAAAAATTATATTTTATTTTATATTTTGAATTTAAAAATAATTTAAACATTTTCCCATATATCCAATTCGTGTGCAAAAACCTTAACGCAACAAACAAAAAATGTTTAAAGTGAATAAATAATGATCTGAAAAATGTTCGAGACGCTTCGAATGGCTACCTAAATTTGCTAGATTAAACTATGATTAATATTCATTTATGCCATTGCATAAACTTTGTAAATTGCGATTCGACAAAATAAACAATCAGAAGCCAAGCAAAACAACAATATTCCGACGATATTTCGAGAATTGAATCTTCAGACAACACAATAATTGTAAAAGAAAGATAATATGTAAAAATAATATAAAAAAAAAAAATAAAATTGTAAAAAAATAGAAAACAAATATCAATAATTAGAAATTTAAATTCAATAAGCGCCAAAGCCAGGTATAATAATTTAGAAGCCAACACACAGTTAAATGGATGAAAGCTCATAAATAATGCCGCAGAATAAATAATAATTAAATGCAAACTTATGCCCATTCCACTTACATATATACAAGCATACATACATACATATGTACGTATGTGTGTATGTTTTGCATAGATTACGGCGTAGGTAGCAACTGAGACTGTGGCGCAAATCAAGTGAAAATGGTAGAATGTGAAAAAAGCTGCCAGCTAAAAGCAAATAACAAAATGGGCAACAGTTGCTAAAAATGAAACGCATGCAATAAGAAAGAACAACAACAAGAGCAGCAGACCAAGAACAACAATAACAACTACAACGACCAACTGTAAATACATAGCTCGTGTTGCCAACTTCCTCTGCCATCATACACCAAACGCAGACGGCAACACAGCGCACATTTAACACGATTGGCAACGCTGTGCGGCTTTTTTTTTCGCTCTCTTCGCTTTGCACACAAAACCCGTTTTCAAAGCTGACGCACTTCACAGTTGTCTGTGAAGGCAACTACAACAACAACAATAGCAACAACAACTGAAACAGCAGCCAAAGTGATAACAACAACAATAAGAAGCAGGCCCATTTGACCGAAAAAACTAGCAGCAGCAGCAGCAGCCACGAAATAGACAATTTTTGAGGTTAACATTTCGATCGTTTTTTTTTTTCGCTTTTGCTCTCTTGCAAAAACGAAAAACAAAACAACTGTTTGCCTATCGCTTGCTCGCTCGCACCTATTCGTTTGAAGGGCTGCTTGAGTGTTGTCTGAGCGCATTCGGTTTGCCATTTTTTGTTTTTTTCTCGTCTTTTCTGCACTATAAAATCGATGGTGCAATCGTGTCGACTCACGCTTCTTTTTTGCACTCTTTGCATTGCTTTGCGTTTGCTTTTGGCTTTGCTTTTGCTTTCTAACTATATTTTTAGCACTCGAATGTAAACAAAACGCGTCGCCATTTTGGATTGGGCATGTGGCACAGTGTGTACACATGGCGTATACGCGCACACACACTCGCACTCCCACACACACACAACTTTAACGTCTTTACCGGCTTCAGTGGCTGCTTTATGACAAAATTGACCTTAGCTTCGGTGATTAAGATGCAAAAAAAAAAAAAAGGCAACATCCGAAAGATATGTGCAATGCTAATGAGCGCTAATAAGATACACGCCAAAACACACATTTGCACACACACATACACAGTCACAGTAAACAGAGGCTGTAGCTGCTTTTTACGTGCGGCTCACTTAGTGGAACAGCACTCGTGAGCATATTGATGATAATCTTTTTAAATATTGATCAGTTGCTTAAGATTTGCATATAGAGTTTACTTTATTGATTATTAACATGCACGAGCTGCCTGACAACTCGCACTGGACCTAAATATAGTCCAAATGGTGGGAGCAATTGACATATAACTAGGCTAAATGGAATCACCTTGAGACAGATGAGCGATGAGCGAATGTCAAATAGCAATTTCTCAGCCCAGTCATAAGGAACTTGACTACGTTACCAAATGAGAATTGTACTATAAATAAATTGCAGCTATAATTGGAATTATATCTGTGAAGTTGACTCTGCGAGCTCAGAAGTGTTTGATTATGTGAATACTCTGTGTCTCTATACATTAGTCAGATGTTACAAATATAAATATTGGAAATGTTTGACTAGAAGATGCCCGTAAAGAGCTACGATTTTCATCGTTTATTGAGCTATTAATTATTAATAATTATTATATATAAAAAATAATTAATTTAGCATTTGATATCATTTTATAGAATCCGCTTAGCGACCTCTACGAATGTCGTTAAGCATTTAACAGTAAAAGGCGAACTCAAAACGGTAAAAATAATTAAGTTAAATTGCAGCTATTGTTCATATCGCTCATATTGTTCGAGTGTTATTTGCATTATGGCAGGTCGTGTCGTCTGTTGGCTCTGATTTGTTTATTTATTTTTACAGCTGCTTTGCAATTACGAGCCAAACGTAATTTTCTCGTTTTTTTTTTTATCATTTTTTGAATTAGAATCGAAGGGCTTTTGTGTGTTTTTGTTGTTTTTCTATACACACATTAATCTTATACATATGTAGAGCTTTGAGGTGCGGCCAGATTAGATAGGCAAACAAAAAACTATAGTTGAATTTCCTAGGTCTCATGGACTTCTAATTGCCAATGTGACTATAATTATCAATTATTAATTATAGCCACGGCAATCAATCAAGAAATTACAATTTGCTGATATGATTGTTACGTGAAATGGAGCACAATGCAAAAGCTTAATGAGTATATGAAAAATAAATAAAAATAATTATAATGATCATTATAATTACAATTTTATTAACATATCTCTTATGCTTATTTGCAATACAAAAAGTATGGACACCCTGTTTAGAAATAAATATATATTTTACCCTTTAAATAGTATGTAAACACATTATAAGTATCTAAACGGTAAATGGTATAGTATACAAAAATACCTAGAATTTCTAAGTAAGAAGATTCAAACTAATAATTGTAGTACTTCAGCACTTACCAATTAACATATACATGGATTTCAACACAATTCCCTTTAAATCTTTTTGTTTACATACGAGGATTTTACGAAAATCTCCACAATACAAACACTAGTTTTTAGGAAACAATATACAAGTAAACAAATGTTCGCTTCTGCTAAAACTATAAATTTTAGTATGCTCTAACTTAATGTGCTGTTTCCGACTTATTAAAATAAAAATTTTAAAACTGGTTCAATCTCATCATCATTGCATTCCACTTAATAAGATGCACACATTAATCGTTTCTGAAATATTTTCGCATATTAAACACAAATATTTTAAGTATCGAAAATTTTCGCAATGAATCATCAAAAGAAACATCTCGGGCCCCACAAACACTTAAGCAAGCTGATTGGGGGCTTTTCAGTCAATGCGTTATTCTTATAATTGATTTTCTATATTTAAAGGAATCGAACGAGCAACAATTTTATTGAGAAATACCTTGAGGAGGTCATCTTTGTGGATGATGTGGCATACACAAAACACGGAATACGGAAATATAAAAATAAATACTTGTGCACACACTTATACGTATTTATAATACACAAATATAAATGTTAATGCATTTAGTATAAACAAAATCGCAAAATCACTAAGAGAAATGTGCAAAATGAGCGATATTTAATCAGTAAACAATTTACAATTATTTTGTTTGAATTCTATTTTAATACATTTTTTTCCTTTTTTTTTTTTTTTTTTAATAGAGCAGCTGGCGCCAAGTAGCTATATATAGGTCTGGAAGAGGGGGATTTGAACTGTTGAGGTGTTTGAGCAGGAGGGGAATTTTTCAACTGGTCGCGCGGGTTCATGTGTAATTGCACTTTGAGTGACTTTTAAAAACATCAAGAGCGTCACATATATAATTAACAAGGCAGCTATCTATAAATATAGAGTGTTGTAGATTATCTAGGCAACTGAGATGAGCGCGTGTTGAGCACGAACGAACGTTTTACAAATTTAACTGATTTTTAATTAGATATTAAAAATAAATTTATTATATGTTTATTATTTTCGTGATTTCTTATTAACAATACATTTTTAATATGGTACAATCTGTTTTCTTCAATTTTTTTTCTGTTTTTCCTATTTGTTATATATATTATAATAATTTTCGTTACACAAAGTCGTGTGGGTGTTTTCTATCTCGAAGAAAACACGAGTTAAGCACAGCACTAGTTCACACACACTTACATCTATGCATTCTGTAGACACCACTCGCACTCACACTCTCACACACACCTAAAGCAATTCAAATTCAATGTCAACAACTGAGCTGAACAACAACAGCTGGACTTCAAGCAATGCACCAAATTTGAAGCTATTAATGGACGTATGTTTGTTTGGCTATAGCTTAAATAAAAAACGCAATTTATGCAGCTGATTCAGCAGTTTTCAATTTGTTTGATTAATGCACAGATATAATTATTATAATTTTTTAATGCGAATTTTGCGCTAAATTAAGTCAGCGCGCGCTTGATTCGCGATCTGGCAACACTACCAAGAGCGTCAGAGAATTGAGCAGCGGCAAGGTAAGCGGTTGTTGTTATTGTTTTGCTGGTTGTTTTACGACTTTTTTATTTTGCTACTTTAACCATAATGGAAATGTATTATTGTTTAAAACTTGTACTTCGTGTTGTTGTGCACTTTAGTTTACACTTGACTTGTTTTTGTTTGTGCACATTCTTGAAACTGAAATTGTATAATTTTGTTTTTTTCCAATCTGTTTATTTGGCGCGCTGCTGCTAAAAAACTTAACGGGTACAAATGCAAAGTCAATTAACAGCCTTTATTTAAACACCATGACGCCAGTCGCACTCATAATTTACCTCGCTTATTATATATTTATATTTTAACTAAAAGAAAAAACTCAAAAAATAAATAGCGCAAAAACGTGCTAAATAAACTCGCAACAAAACAGCACGAAGCAAGGCGCACAGCTGACGCCTGTTTGTGAGAGCCAGTCGGAGTCGCTCTCCCAGTCACGCTCACTAGTGATGAGCGAGCTGACCAATCTGCCAACGAATGAATATTATGCGTGTTTTATTAACAAAATTTTGGGACTATAATTATTTATTAATAATTATGATCGTATTATATGGCGACTTGCTTAGCTCCATCAAAGTAATTATATTTTATAACAACAGCTTCGAGTTTATTGTAGGTAACATTTGAGGACGACTGCAGCTATGTTAAAATATCGCTCATCTCTAGCTAGCTCTCTCGCGCTCAGCAAGTGGCACCAGCTGAGACTTTGCGTTTGTCTTCGTCGGCCATTGAGACAAAATAAAACAAAACAAATACAAAAAGAGAAAAACAGAAAACAAAACACAAAATCAAACAACAAAAGTTTTGCAAGCGCAACGACTGTAAAAAAAACTGGCAACTGATTCGCTGATGACGACATTTACCTATTTTCTTGTTGTATTTCTTTTTAACAGACTTCGCTTTAAAATACAAAATTTATAAACTTACATTTCTCCTTGTCGCTGGTGCAGCTGCTCCACTTAGCACTTCAACAAGAAAACAAAACACAAACTCACAACGCAAACGAAGAGAAAGAAAAAGAGAAGGCGACGCTGGCAAAATTAACTTTTCACTCTTTCTCTTTTCGAGCTATTTTTCTTTGCTCACAGTTGGGCTGTTTGCTTTTGTTGCACTTTCACCGCAACGGGTTGCGTTTTCCACAATTTTCACGTGTTTTCTCCACTTGAGATTTGTAAGTGAGCTCTTTATGAAAATTTTACATGATTATTTGCTGGGTTAAGCAATATTTTTAAGCACACACACACACGCGAGCCTACATAAAGACTACAAACACGTACACAAACATACGCACACACATACACAAACGAACACACACACGCAGGCAAACAGCACTCAAGTACGTGCTATTGCTGCTGCTGCTGCTGCTCTTGTGCTTCTTTTTGCTTCTGCTTCTTTTGCTTTTGCCTATTTACTTTGTTTTGGCACCAATTCATTCATGTACTTAAATTACGCGCCGGACTCCGATATTTTCAAGCTTTGCTTTCTTTTAATGCGAATGCGAATGTTGCACTTTCTTGTGTGCGCAAAAAACAATGCGAAAGATTATTTATTTTATATGTTATTTTGGAAACAAACGCTGTGGTCGTAGCCGCGACTTGCTCGCCCGCTCTTCCAATTGGAACTGAGCGCAGCCACTTGATTTGGAGTGAGCGACGGCGACGGCGCAGTATTAAATTAGCTGTGAACACTCAGCAGTGTTGTCCGCTCGATTGTTTTCACGCTAAATATAGCTATTTGCAGAGTCTATCTAACTACAAGTGTTCGTGCAGTTAAGTGCTTTTAGCAAAACGCATGCCCAATATATTATAGATGTTATAAGATATTGCAAACGTTGAGATATTGTACTGCACTTAGCACGAAAGTTACGTTACTTCAGCTCAAAAAGTCGCGGACTTCGTCTTTTAGCTTGTGAAGCGCGAGCAGCACTGAGGGCGACATTGTGGGATGAGAGTGTATAAGTGCACTCTCGGGCTCTCGTAGTCGTATAAATACTCGATTTTTGGTCCAAAAAAATCATGCAATATTGGGCAAATGCTTTAACAGCCTTGTATGACAACTTTCAATGATTAACATTTTTTTTTTATTAAATAATAATGCAGTATATAAAAATGCATAGTCATATGAAGCTATCGATAAACGCGGCACAGATGTCGTTCAACATCAGCAACGGTTGTGCAACTGTTGGACTGACATTAGCCTTGGCTGTTGCCTACTTTTAGGCTGACCTTGTAAACGGTCCAGCCAAAAAACGAAAAGCCTTTAAGAGATGCCCTGAAGAAAAAGGAACGTAATTAGAAATATAAAATATTCAAGTAGTATAATATTTAAACAACTGCTTTTGATCTTGTTAAAGGCCTTACGCTTGCAGGCTCCATTTAATTAGCTTCATTAAGACTTTACGAGTTTTACAATCAAATCCATTAAAGCTCGTTAAATTCGCTGGACTGAAAATTCTCAGATATGAGCGGAAAAGTTAATCCCTTTAGCTTTTTAACTGCTTTCAAAGCGAATTGAGAGTCCTTCACCGAAAATTCACATTTAAATAAATATTAACAAGCGTTGAATTTAATTACGACGACAAGAAACGGTCGGCCGAAGTAAGTTCTACGGGTAAAAAAAAGGGTCCTTCAGAGCCGGTACCCTTTTCCAGCTAAATGAGTAAACAGTGCGAAATGAAAATCACAGCAACGATATCTTCATTCGAGCAGTTGCTTCCCTGAAGTCCTTTGCAATAAATTGCTGCAATAAAATTGAAAGCAAAGACGACAAACGCGACAGCTCGCAAATGTTTCTTTTTGTTGCTGTCAAGTTTCATTTGTTGCGTTCCGCTGATTACCAAAGCCACCTACCGCTACACCCGCCCACCACCCACCTGGCCCTCAAGAAAATGCGCGTGGTCCTGCCAAGCGATAAAGTCAAGTTGGAAATAATAGCAGCAACAGTTTTAACAAGAACAACAACAGCAACAACAACAGCAGCAGCAGCAGCAGCAGCAGCAGCAGTCGTAACAGCAGCAGCATCGGCAGCATCAGCAGTTGATGCTGGACCACCAGCTCCTGTTTTTGATGATGATGACAGCAGCACAACTTGCAGCGATAATGATGCCTCCCATCATCTAGCCAGCACAGTGGGCTAAGGCTGATTGTGGCCTGCCCTAATTTTAAATATGCAAATGGAAATTATACTCTAAATTATGATTAGGCAATTTATGGAAATGATTTCGTTAATATATAGGAAAACTAAGCTGGAAATCAGGCACAAAAAAGGAATATATTATAATATATTATAAATGAAGTTCTAATACAAAGCTGAGATAACTGAATTGGAATTAATTTGAATGAGAAAGTTCAACTGTTTTCTGGATCGTATACGTGGAACTTGTGTAAGGAACTGTTCTGTGAAACGTACACCTGAATCTTTTCTATGGAACTCTATTTGGAATTTGATAATATCACGATTATTAATTTTTGACTATTGAATATAAAATATTATATGCAGTTAATTAAAACACATTTGATGTATTTATTGCAATCCAATCGATATGGAGCCACTGTAGATGGTTCATTATAGAAGAAAAAGTGTTGCCGAGTTATAATGAGAGCGCAGCTTGAACAGAAATTTACGACAAGCGCCGCGTTAAGTGACAGCCGGGTATAGCAGGCGAGGCAGGTTTACGAGATGGGCGGGCGAGATGCGGGTTAAGGGTTGCGGGTTGATCAGAGGAAAGAGCTGCAAAGGTTAAAATGGACTTGCTGCAAGCGAGTGCAAAAGTTTTCCTATTTAAGGCTCAATGACAAAACAGAAGCAAAGCGCACCGAATCGAATTTTCAGCTCATAAAATATGCACATTTTAATTTGCAGCCTTTAAAGCAAAGTCGAAGAGAGAAGGAGAGAGAGTGAGAGAGAGTAAGGGAGAGAGAGTAAAAGAAACACCCTAAGTAATTGCCCAGCTACAAGAAAAAAGAATTAACAGAAGGATATCGTAAGCAACAATACGAAATGAAAAGCCAAGCGCCGAAAGGCCACAAAAGGCTGAGTCCAGGCTGAATGCAGACAGAATGCTGGCCGCAGGACACGGACCAGGAGAGCTCAGCAGAGCCGAGCCGAGCAGGAAGACCGCTCGACTGCAGCTGCAGCAGGAGGGCCGAGCTAAACAACTGCCAGCTGATAGATGTGACAAAGCCGCAGTCAGAGATAAGAGACTCGAGGCACCCACGTCCTGGCCAAGCGTTGACATCGCATCAACACAACTAATCTCGACCATTCTCTAAATGATGGACACAAAATGCTTGACCAGCCCACTCCAGTCCGGACTGGTCCAAGTCCTCTGCGTTCCCTCAACTCAGAAACGGTGGTCGGCTGTGCGGGGCTAGGCTGAGGATTTGCTTAGCAAATTCTTTTGCTCCGCATATATGGGGAGGCATAGAATACGGTTTACATTGGAGTGAGAGAGATGCAGCTAGAGAGAGGGGGAGAAAGGGAGTATGAGATGGGCAGCGTGTGAGCTCCCCTCTTATTTGCTTTTCTGCTGATGGCATCTGTATTTCGATCTTAATGCCTGGGCACTGAGTAAATATGTATATATGAAATGTTTAGGACATTCCTAGAATTCTCTGTACCAAATATAAATTGTTACTGGGAAAATGATGAGGAATACATACATATAAATATATTTCTATATACATATATGTGTATACAGAATAATATATATTAATACAGGCTAATGGAACTTAATGAAATTTATGAGAAACTCAAATCTGAAGTATGTATAGCTCAAGGAGAAGTACAATAAAAAAGTATAAGGCCGAAATGAATTAATTTTTAGTAGAATATATCATCATATATTTTCAAATTTTTAATTGACATGAAAAAATCAATAAATGATTTAAAATTATGTTTTTTCTTGCATAAAAGTAAAATTTTATATTTTAATCTGTCTCTTTCTCTCTCTCTCTCTTGCCCTCTTTCCCTATCTATATCTCCCTCTCTCTCATTCCCTTTCTCTCCCCCTTTAAATATCTCATACCCTCTCTTTCCCTTTCCCAATGTTTCCAATTAAATTATGAAAAGAAAATATTTTGCAAATTTCATTTATATTCGACTATAAACATTAATTTATCAAATTAAACCTTTGAGGCTATTCGATTTATAGCTTTTCTACTTTAATCGCCCATTTTACGCTTCGCTAGTTAGTGACGCCAAATTCTTAATTTATTTTTAGAATTTGTAAATTCGCGATTTGGCTATCATATAAATCAATGGGCAAATCTAGATGCTTGGCGATTGAATGCAATAAATGATTTGGCATTTAATTTGCCAACGCAATGTTTGCGCCCCTTTTGCATGCGCAATCAACAATTTAGTGGGCATTACGTCGAATGAATTTGCAGCATGCAAGCTGCAAAGCCGAAACACATGGCGTATGAGTAATGCGTCATAATTGCAATTTACTCGCGAAAGTTGGCTTAAATCACACAGATCGATGAACGGGCATTAAACGAGTTGCAAATTACGTGTTTGCTCATATTATATATATTGTCGATAACTGTTGGACTTTGCTAATGTGGGCGTGGCGGCCAAAGGGGCGTCGTCACTGGTTGTTGCGAATATAAGTTTGTTTGTTTGATGGACTAACTTCGTGAAACTTTCAGATCGTGATTATAAAATTCAAATGCATGCATCTGCCAACGCACAAGTCTCGAGTATTTGAAATACTTGAAACTTGAGTTAGGGCAGCTGCATGACAAAAGCTGAATGCTATAAAACTCGATGTAGGGTACATCAATGTCAAAGACTAAATACTGAAGCCTGTGGCAGCCCTGACTTAAGTTTAGAGCATCTTAAATCTATGTCTGACATATATGAAACATGTGGAAATATTCATCATATTTGCTTGAAAGTTGAGTTAACGCTGCATTACTTGAAACTTGAGTTAAGGCAGCTGCATGACAAAAGCTGAATGCTACGAGAATCGATTTCGATAACTAATTATCGATTTCGATAACTAATTATCGATTTCGATAACTAATTATCGATTTCGATAACTAATTATCGATTTCGATAACTAATTATCGATTTCGATAACTAATTATCGATTTGAGTTAGGGCAGCTGCATGACAAAAGCTGAATGCTACAAAACTAATTATCGATTTCGATAACTAATTATCGATATCGATAACTAATTATCGATTTCGATAACTAATTATCGATATCGATAACTAATTATCGATTTCGATAACCAATTATCGATTTCGATAACCAATTATCGATTTCGATAACCAATTATCGATTTCGATAACCAATTATCGATTTCGATAACTTTTTATCAATATCGGGCATAGGGCAGCTGCATGACAAAAGCTGAATGCTATAAAACTCGATGTAGGGTACATCAATGTCAAAGACTAAATACTGAAGCCTGTGGCAGCCCTGACTTAAGTTTAGAGCATCTTAAATCTATGTCTGACATATATGAAACATGTGGAAATATTCATCATATTTGCTTGAAAGTTGAGTTAACGCTGCATTACTTGAAACTTGAGTTAAGGCAGGATTTCGATAACTAATTATCGATTTCGATAACTAATTATCGATTTCGATAACTAATTATCGATTTCGATAACTAATTATCGATTTCGATAACTTTTTATCGATATCGATAACTATTTGTCGACATATGTGAAACATGGGGAAATATTCATCATATTTGCTTGTTACTTGAGTTAGGGCAGTTGCATCACTTGAAACTTGAGTTAGGGCAGCTGCATGACAAAAGCTGAATGCTACAAAACTAATTATCGATTTCGATAACTAATTATCGATATCGATAACTAATTATCGATTTCGATAACTAATTATCGATTTCGATAACCAATTATCGATTTCGATAACTTTTTATCGATATCGGGCATAGGGCAGCTGCATGTCAAAAGCTGAATGCTACAAAACTCGATGTAGGGTACACCAATGTCAAAGACTAAATACCGAAGCTTGCTTGCCCGCCCTGACTTAAGTTTAGAGCATCTTAAATCTATGTCTAACATATAACATGTGGAAATATTCATCATATTTGCTTGTAACTTGAGTTAGGGCAGTTGCATTACTTGAAACTTGAGTTAGGGCAGCTGCATGACAAAAGCTGAATGCTACAAAACTAATTATCGATTTCGATAACTAATTATCGATTCAGATAACTTTTTATCGATGTCGATAACTTTTATCGATATCGATAACTAATTATCGAATTCGATAACTTTTTATCGACATCGATAACTATTTGTCGACATATATGAAACATGTGGAAATATTCATCATATGTGCTTGAAACTTGAGTTAAGGCAGTTGCATCACTTGAAACTTGAGTTAGGGCAGCTGCATGACAAAAGCTGAATGCTACAAAACTCGATGTAGGGTACACCAATGTCAAAGACTAAATTCTGAAGCTTGTGCCAGCCCTGACTTAAGCATCTTAAATCTATGTCTAACATATATGAAACATGTGGAAATATTCATCATATGTGCTTGAAACTTGAGTTAACGCTGCATGACTTAAAACTTGAGTTAGGGCAGCTGCATGACAAAAGCTGACTGCTACAAAACTAATTATCGATTTCGATAACTAATTATCGATTTCGATAACTAATTATCGATTTCGATAACTTTTTTATCGATATCGATAACTTTTTATCGATTTCGATTACTAATTATCGATTTCGGTAACTAATTCTCGATTTCGATAACTAATTATCGATTTCGATAACTAATTATCGAATTCGATAACTTTTTATCGATATCGATACCTAATTATCGATTTCTTTTAACTTTTATCGATATCGATAACTAATTATCGAATTCGATAACTTTTTATCGACATCGATAACTATTTGTCGACATATATGAAACATGTGGAAATATTCATCATATGTGCTTGAAACTTGAGTTAAGGCAGTTGCATCACTTGAAACTTGAGTTAGGGCAGCTGCATGACAAAAGCTGAATGCTACAAAACTCGATGTAGGGTACACCAATGTCAAAGACTAAATTCTGAAGCTTGTGCCAGCCCTGACTTAAGCATCTTAAATCTATGTCTAACATATATGAAACATGTGGAAATATTCATCATATGTGCTTGAAACTTGAGTTAACGCTGCATGACTTAAAACTTGAGTTAGGGCAGCTGCATGACAAAAGCTGACTGCTACAAAACTAATTATCGATTTCGATAACTAATTATCGATTTCGATAACTAATTATCGATTTCGATAACTTTTTTATCGATATCGATAACTTTTTATCGATTTCGATTACTAATTATCGATTTCGGTAACTAATTCTCGATTTCGATAACTAATTATCGATTTCGATAACTAATTATCGAATTCGATAACTTTTTATCGATATCGATACCTAATTATCGATTTCGATAACTATTTGTCGACATATATGAAACATGTGGAAATATTCATCATATGTGCTTGAAACTTGAGTTAAGGCAGTTGCATCACTTGAAACTTGAGTTAGGACAGCTGCATGACAAAAGCTGAATGCTACAAAACTCGATGTAGGGTACACCAATGTCAAAGACTAAATACCGAAGCTTGTGCCAGCCCTGACTTAAGCATCTTAAATCTATGTCTAACATATATGAAACATGTGGAAATATTCATCATATGTGCTTGAAACTTGAGTTAAGGCAGTTGCATCACTTGAAACTTAAGTCAGGGCAGCTGCATGACAAAAGCTGAATGCTACAAAACTCCGATGTAGGGTACACCAATGTCAAAGACTAAATTCTGAAGCTTGTGCCAGCCCTGACTTAAGCATCTTAAATCTATGTCTAACATATATGAAACATGTGGAAATATTCATCATATGTGCTTGAAACTTGAGTTAACGCTGCATGACTTAAAACTTGAGTTAGGGCAGCTGCATGACAAAAGCTGAATGCTACAAAACTTTATGTAAAGTACGTCAATGTCAAAGACTAAATACTGAAGCTTGTGCCAGCTTTGACCTAAGTTACATAAAGCATCTTAAATTTAGATAATTATTTAAACATGTGGAAGTATTGTTAATATTTGATGGAAACTTCAGTTAAAGCAGCTGCCTGACAAAGCTGAATGCTACGACACTCGGTGGAAGCTGCATCAATAAAAGTTGTGAAATTATTGATTGTAATTTGCTTGTTCAGAAAAAATGTATGGCCTTATGAATTCCTCTGAAACTGTGTGAAATCTTCTAATGAATGTGACATAAACCGAACTTGAAACTTGAGTTCAAACTGCATGACAAAAGCTGAATGCTACAAGACTCGCTGTAAGGTATATTAATGCCAAAGAATGAATAATATGAAGCTTGTGGACAATTTTATCCTCATTGCTCACGAAATAGAAAACATATGATTCACGGAAATATAAATGCTCTTAATTTAGGTCTTCTAGCCAATTTATGGCAGAGCTAAATACTCTGAGACAGCATGACAGAAGCTGAATGATATGACACTCGAGATATATACTGTATGTATGTATATTAAACTTTTAGGTCGTGATTATAAGCACAAAGCACAAGTGTCTAATATTTGAAATACGCCTATTCACAAATTTAAGGGGGTGGATTTCCCATTTTCAATGGGTTCAGGGTGGACAAATAAATAAATAAAGAAAAAGTCATTCAATTAGCTAATTACATATTTTAAAGCCAATAATTATATTTAAACATATTAATTTATTTATGTGTATTCATTTCGTATTTATTTACATATTTTCAATTTTAATTATTTTATCGGCAGAGCCATAAAAAAAAATAAATCGAAATAGTCATAAAACTCGCTTCAAAATCAATCAAACTAATTGCAAGAGTTTGTGAAAAGTTTAAAATTTCATTTGAAACTTTGTCTGCGGCTGTGGACAACACAAATTCCCGTCATAATAATGAAAACTGATCCACATAATCCAATTTAGTCATAAGAAAGAAAAAACTTGATATTATTGTTAATTGATAATGAGCAAGAAACGAGCTTTTCATTATTTGTAATTGAAACGTCTGGCATTTGTCATTCTTTTATTGCAAAATGTAATCAACACGAAACACTTGTTAAATATTTATATGTATAAAACAAATACATCTACATATATACATATATCAGTTATATATTCATGTGAATTGGCCTTAACTAATTGTCAAGGTTTTGCCCTGAGACTAAACAGACGAAGGCACCTGCAGTCGTGTTAAATCAATATTATAATATTATAATATTTAATGCGGCAACAGCGAACCGTGGAAACAAAAAAAAAAAAACAATAAATCGATGCGGCAGCTCACGTACGACACGAATAAAGCCAGAAATCACGCTGAAAGCATGCAAATCCTCAAGATTTTCATGCCATCCGAACAGAAACCTTCAACAGTAATGCAAATAAAAGAGATAAAGAAGCGTGAGAGTGTGAGAGTTTGTGTGGGGGCATTGAGCGACTAGCTAGATACCCTAGGTGGTAATATTTATTGTATTATAAGACTAGCCAAATACTCTTTCAGCTTGGAATATATATCTATACATCAGCTAGGGGTGTCAGAGTCGGCATTGATTGACTAGCTATATACCCTAAGTGGTATATATAGTACGAGTGTTAGAGTCCATACTGTTTGACTAGCTAGATAATATGTCATTTTGACATTGACTGACTAGCTAGATATCCTAACCGAGATTGTAAACGATATAGGTGTATTGCATCTAGTAAGACTGTCAGAGACACTCATTGATCGACTAGGTACATGTATATTAAATCTAGTAAGACTGTTAGAGACTGTTATTGGCTGACTAGCAAATACCCTAACCCACATTCCAGAGCATCAGTGGTGATATTATTATATAATCTTATTCAAAATTTCCAAATATGAGGAATATTATTGTCTATAAGTGAACTTTATTCTATTCTAGTTTAAGAATTCTAATTGCTCTAATGCATACCTCCCTCTACTTCATGCACCAATACTTCATAGCCAATAAACCCTGTTTACCCATTGTTCAGGAACATGCATAGAAATATGATAAGTATGGGAACATACGCACTATGCACTCGACAACTGGCATAAAATAGATAACATATGTTTCAAGTAGGAGCTGTCAAAATGTCCACAAAATATGACCCTGACCCTTAGCGATAAGAATACTTAAGAGACGAGCGCTGAGCCTTACAAACTCAGCGATAGGATAAGAATAGCTAATAGACCAACGCGGAGTCCTACACACTCAGCGATAAGATAAGAATATGTAATAGCCCAATGCTGAGCCTTACACACTCAGCAATAGATACATTAGATTTAAGGGTTGAAATTATACATGAGTCTGGGTATATAAGCCCAGGCTCAGAATAATAAAGATCAATACGAACTAAACACCATCATAGTGAAGTGTATTCATTCATGGTCCTTCGAGCCGTACCATAAGACTACTAAATATAAAAAGTTGTAACAAGTGTATATTAAAGTGGAAAATTATTTTTTAAATAAAAAGTGATTTCCTTTTGGCTTACCAAAACACGCTGTGAGTAGAGGCACAGCAAGATCAACAAGGCGATCAAAACAAAAATACCTCCAACGGGTTAAGCCAAAAAGAGAATCAATCACAAATATACAAATACTACAACAACCGCAACAAGATGATGTCAGGAAAGGCTATTGAAATGCTAAAGAAGCAATCAGACTTGTTTGACACCATTTTAAAGGCCATAGCTGATAAGGATGCGTTAGCCGTCGTGAATAAGTTGGTAGACGAGTTCACTGTCAATCACTCGGCGCTAATGCATCTCGGTATCCCAAGCAATCATCCGTATTTTATCCAGAAAATATACGATGTATTGATGGAAAATATCAGGACCTACAAAGAGGCCCTTATGAAGGTCGAGACTACCGACCCCGATATAGACGCCGATACACCATCTACCAGCAAGAATTGGCATATACAAACTGAGGCACCCAGGGAACAGCAAACTCAACAGGAAGTACTGTTTTCAAAAAGCGGTTCAGCCCCAATGGCTTATCTAGTAGGACTTGTGGACAAAAAAGCTGCAAAAGTAAGGAAGGAAATGGCAGAAGAGACTGCTATCCTGGACAGCAGCAACAGCGAAGAAATTTTTTTCTATAAACGCAGGTTAACTTTCCGATGGAAAAAAGTCCAGTCAGCGTTCGCAGATTTGAAGGCAGAATATGGATATTTGGCCGGCGACAGCGACGAAATAGAAGAACTAGAATACGATGTCGATGAGCTGTTATCTAAACTTGACAGAAAATTACACGACTTACGTACTACAAAGGAAGACGTTCCAGAGCCACCAAAATCGGATCTTCCCCAATTTAATGGAAGTCCCAAAGACTGGCCAACGTTCTTCGATATGTTCTCCGATATGGTTCACAAAAGGAAGGATTTCAGCGACACAAGAAAGCTGAACTACCTGAAATCATGCCTCAAAGGAGATGCCCAAATGGTAGTGAGCCATTTGTTAAGTGGATCATCTGCTAGCTACAATTCAGCGTGGGAACTTATATGTAAGCGCTATGAAAATAAGCGTAAGATATTCGCAAACGCCGTTAACCAGCTAGTGGACATGGAACTGCTGGAAAACAATGATGAAAGCAGGATCCGCCGATTCTTGGATACAGCAAATGAGAATATTTACATCGCAAAAAAAACAGCCGAAATGGGTAACGATGCTGATGCACTTATCGCTCAAATTTTGCTACGAAGATTCTCGACTGAAGTCCTACAGCTTTACGAGCAACATGTAAAGAGGGCCAGAGAAATTCAATCCTTGAAAAATGTACTAGAGTTTATTGATCAATTATATAATTCAATAGACGCAGTACAGAAAAGGGCCGTCCAGACGCTTACGGAAGCGAAGAAAACGAGCTACAAAAGATGCCGTTTTTGCAAACTGGATAGCCACGACATCACAAGGTGCTCAAGATTTAAAGCAGAGCCAGTTAAAAAACGCAAGGAGTTCGCAACTAAAAACGCTCTATGCTTTAAATGCCTAGGCGCCCATTGCATAAGTGATTGCAGAAGAGATTTGGCATGCAAGTATTGCACCAAATCACACAACAATTTGCTTCACGAGGATGCGAATAAAAACGAGATCTTCAGCAGCAATTGTCTCAAAGAAAGCAACGGACAAGATACGTTGCTGGCAACTGCACTTATTCGGATAAAAAATAAGTCCGGAAAATACGAGCAGCTAAGAGCTCTCATCGATGGAGGTTCGCAAAGAACGTTAATATCGGAGGAAGCTACACAACAACTAAAACTGCGCAGAATCAAAAGGAACGTGGAAGTTCAAGGAATTTCACAAAATGTTGAAATTCTAAAAAACAGCGTTTGCTTGACAATCAAGCCAAGGATGTCGAGCAAATTCGTTACCACCACGCAGGCACTTGTGATGCCAAAACTGCAAAGAGCTCTACCGAGCAAGAAAATTGACATGGATGTCAATAAAGACTGGATGGGCTGTGAACTAGCAGACCCACATTTCAACGAGCCCAGCAGAATCGATGTAATCATTGGCGTTGATTTGCTTCCCTTAATAATGTTGGGAAATGTTAAAAAAGTCAACGAAACACTGGGACAAAAAACGAAACTTGGATGGATCGTTTCCGGCAATATAGCTAGATCATCAAACAACAAGGTGATCAGCGCAACAACAACGATATGCCTGGATGACCTCGAACGCTTCTGGGAGCTGGAAAGTAACTCAAGCGACTCGGAAGAAAATGAGTGCGAGAAAATATTCCAGGAAACAACCAAAAGGGATGAAGAAGGCCGGCTAGTGGTGTCCATACCATTTAAAAAAGAATTCGAGTTAGGAAACTCGCGCAAACAGGCTATGGCACGATTAATACAAATGGAGAAAAAATTCAAGAAGCATCCACAAATACTTAAGGAATATAAAGACTTCATGGATCAATACCTAAAGCTAGGTCATATGGAACCGGTAGACACTATCGACCAGAACATCGCATGGGATCCAACACCACTTCGACACATTGTCGTAAATAACTCAGTGGAGCTACAACGAGTTCAACAAAGCATAAAGGATCTGCACCGGCAAAAAGTACATATTGAGGATCTTGTTTTCCACACAATGAATGGACATATTTCGTTAGGA
The DNA here is from genome assembly GCF_054131105.1 of Drosophila navojoa. NCBI lineage: Eukaryota > Metazoa > Arthropoda > Insecta > Diptera > Drosophilidae > Drosophila > Drosophila navojoa. The sequence goes on from NC_142893.1 coordinate 10,239,402, forward strand.
CTAGTAATAATTATAGTATCTCTATTTGTCTTGTATCGAATCAAGAAAAGAAACCAGAGACAGCAATTATTAGCTATTGCATTTTCTGCCCCCCCGCAGAATGTTCAGGAACATGCATAGAAATATGATAAGTATGGGAACATACGCACTATGCACTCGACAACTGGCATAAAATAGATAACATATGTTTCAAGTAGGAGCTGTCAAAATGTCCACAAAATATGACCCTGACCCTTAGCGATAAGAATACTTAAGAGACGAGCGCTGAGCCTTACAAACTCAGCGATAGGATAAGAATAGCTAATAGACCAACGCGGAGTCCTACACACTCAGCGATAAGATAAGAATATGTAATAGCCCAATGCTGAGCCTTACACACTCAGCAATAGATACATTAGATTTAAGGGTTGAAATTATACATGAGTCTGGGTATATAAGCCCAGGCTCAGAATAATAAAGATCAATACGAACTAAACACCATCATAGTGAAGTGTATTCATTCACCCATTTTCCAACTGCTGCAGGGTACAAAAATAGGTAAAAGCGTTGAAAAATTTCATTTTCACGCGCAGCACAGTCAACTGAAAGGCGAGGAAATGGAAACAAGTTAACTGCTAAAAAAAATCCAAACAAACACATACACACAGACAAAAGTCAAAGCCAGCGGCAAAGCGGGAAATTGGGGGAGGGGTGGTGGAACGCGCAGCTACGTTTGCAGTGCGATAAATTCATATAAATCGCGTTAATTTAACCGCAAACGCAGTTTAAATAACTCAAATGACTTGGAAGCCAGCCAAGCTCTGGATTTTAGCTGCCAAGCACAAAAGGAAGCTCAATGACATTGGCTGCAAAATTTTGGAAAAATTTGAGGAGGAGTAAGTGAACAGAAAATATAAAGATTTAGTTAAAACAGAGTTAATTATATTTGTGAACAGAAATTATAATTAATCAGTTAATTGCTTTTAACACACTTTCATCAGTTTGTAACATTTCCATATAGAACTCATATGATATTAAAGCCACTAAACTTCTAATCATACCTACATATAATACTATAATAATCATATATCAAAATATATGTAAATTTTTGCTATATAAACTAAAGCAATTCCAACTATCAAGATGTAAACAATTTCCATTGGATTAATCTTGCGATTCATTGGCTTCATTTCAGCTCGTGTCATTTGCCAGCTAAGCCTGATAAAATGTCGATGTAACTTTAAAAGACAAACAAACAGAGCGTTATTTTCGCATTGCCATTGTCTTTCGCTTGAATGGAGCAGGGCGGGCACACAGGGGAGCCAAAGCAGACGCTATTCATAGCTGTATCTGAAATTACGCTGTGAAATGTTAGCCGCAATTTGTTTCGCTTTATAATGAGTTGTTTTGTACGCTTGGCGAGGCGCCGACAGGGGATACCAGAGAGCAGGAGGCCGCAGACCAAAAAGGAGCAGCAGCTCCACATTTGTAGGAGTAGCCTGAAATATGACCTCGTCTCGCTGCGAATTCGTAATGTAATGTGAATGTTAAAGCTGGCATGGGCAGCTGGCTAACATTCAGCTACATTCTGAAGCATTTGCAAATACGTTGGCTACATTTCATTATGCACGCCCCAATAAATCGGGCCATGTTAATTGCTTATAATTAATTTGTTGCCTGTTTTTATGCTTATTTCTTAATTGGGTCAATTAAGAAAACAAGAACAAAAACAAATCAGAAAAAAAACGCACAACGATTTCAATTCGAAAATCAATTAAATATGCGCACTAAATTAAATTTAATGGCTCCACTAAGCTCGATCAAAATAAGCCGATTAAAGCAAACGTGCGAAGGGTTGAATTGGAAGAGATATCGAGCGTGATAGAGAAAGAGAGGGAGGGGCAGAAGAGGCTGGGAATATGTAATGAGTGAATATTTGATTTTAAATAAATTCACGATTAAGTAAGCATTGGAATTTTCATGGCTTATATTAGACGAGCCTAATGGCCACGATAATGCGGCCTGTTAATGGTCAAAAGTTTTCATGTAAATGTTAATGTTAATTGCAATTGAGATATGTTAATGGGAATGTGATTATTATTGCTAACTTTTTATGCAGATACAACATTGTTTTATGAGAGCTTTTTGTTTATATAGGCAAGATATAAAAGAGACAGAGGGAGAGAGATTTTGGTATAAAATATAATTTAATATGGCTAAGAAATATTAATAGACACAACAATAAGATTTACTTGACAAACTGTCAAAGTTATTCGCACAAGAGTTTACAAGGACAGCAACAGATTGATTGGTAGATAGACATACACACATACATCAATCTTCTCTCTTTTTCCTTCGTCAAATACCCCATTCTCATCTACTTTAACAGAAGCATTATTTCGCCGCGCTTCTTCAGCTGCTGTAAATAGCAAAAAAAGTTGTTCAGTTTCTCCATTATTTATTAAACAACTTGACTTATGCTCAGAAACAAAGCTCATCAGACTTTCAGTTCGCTTTTCCGTGCTTAGAACCAACTGTCTATTAAAGAGTTTAGTCATTAATAAAAGTTACTTTACGAGCCATATTTAATTTAATTACTTAACAGCTGTTAAACAAGAACTTCTGTTAAAAAGAGCAGAAGAGTGCAGCTCAGCTATAAATCGCCCCAAAAAATCATTAAATGCGGACAGTAGTAGAGATCTATTAACTGTATTGGAAATTCTGTTAATTAACAGCTAAAGAACAGTATTAAAGCTCACATAACATATGTATATAAGTCATAAATATAAGTCAGAAAATAAATGCTAATGCAAAGTCATCAAGTTAACAGCTGCATTACATTACTATTACAGCTCTTTTATTATTTAACAGTTCTTTTGCATAACAAAAGGAACATTTGTGTCCATAAATGTTAAACAAAAACATCTGCGAATTCAATGAATGAAGATAACAGATAACAATAGCATGAATAACATGAAAATAAACTGTTTAATAGCTCGTTAACATACCCATGCACAGCTGTTAATGAAACAGCTGCTTAACATAAACAGAGACTGCTTAACAGCTCCAGCATAAGCTAAACCATATACGAAGCCATAAATGTTAATTACAAGCATCTGTTAATCTAAATGATTCATGCTCCCATAAAACCTCCCTGCTTATATACATATACATATATATTATGATCCCAACCTAAAATCTCTATGCATTATCTAGATAATTGTTATAAATTTTGCACCTTCTCTGTGCCAAATGTGATTAGAGAGCGCGGCAAATGAATATAATATCATTTAGTGCATTATTAATTACGCTCACTTTGCGGCCAACAGAAATGTGGAAAAAAGAAAACTCATTTATTCACGCTACATGAAAAACTACTAAGAGAAAAACTCAAGCACAGAGCACACACATAAGTGAAATGTCTTCATTAAGCTTTAGAACTCCATTTGCACAACATCCAAATGGCTGGGCCAGCGGAAGCGAGGCAGGAAGGTGCTGCGGTAGAGCAGCAGCAGCAGCAGTGGCAAGGAGAGAGAAAGAGAGAGAGAGAGAGAGAGGGAGAGTGAGTGAGGTGCAGGGCGCATGGGCTGGGCGTTTCAGTCCGCAGACCGCAGCAAACGAAAGCAAACGGCTCATTGCGTTTCAATGGCAATCGCTGGACTGTAAAGGTTGAGCAGAGCAAAAAACAAGTAGAGAAAGAGAGAGAGAGCGAGAGAGAGAGAGACAGAGGAGGGTATGGCGGTGTGGTAAGGTCTGCGGCTGATTCGGTGCCTCGACTAGGCTGTCATTTCCGTTTCCGTTTAGACTTTTCATTTTCAATCGAGGCCAAAAGTTTTATATTTTGACTGCGCTTTGATATACTCTATGAAAAGGATGATGATGAAATGTGAATTAAGTGAAGTATAGAAGAAGAAGAAAGAGAAGAAGAAGAAGAAAAAGTGGGAGAAGAAGAAGAGGGAGAAGGAGAAGAAGAAGCAGAAGAAGAAGAAGAAAATGTATAAACTATTACACTTGTGTTATATTCCTTTGATCTTCTATGCAGAAATCTTCAGTTATTTTAAAGAAAATTTAATATTAATTTAAAAGCAATAGCAAAAGAAATTATAATAAAAGTAAATTGATTTGTGATAGGAAGCTGTTTCTGGTTTTATTTAGAAGTTACATTTTACATAAAAACAACTGTTATTGCTTTTGCTGGGAATATGTCATATAAGATTTCATTCTGAATGAGTTGTTTTGGGAGCTCAAAGTCCAGTCGAATGTTGCCTTCTAGCTCTGTCCGAGTCTTGCCTGATTCATTATATGATTCATAATCGAATGACAAACCTTATAGAATATTTTAACAGCTGGAAATTATAGATATCTTAAACAGCTGTTGAAGTAGAGTCAACTGAAATCATACCACACTCGTTTGGTCAGCAATTGATATACTATATCAGGAGTATAACATAATACTCTTATTTGGTATATAATATAAATACAAGTATATATAGATCTGTATAGCTTCTATAGCCAAAACGTCACTGTCTCAACTGCTTTTAGCAAGGGTAGCCACTCGTATGCTCTGCCTCCTCTTCAGTTGCCTGGCTTTCATTTACCATTCTTTTTTGTTGCCTTTGCCCCAAAATCGAAAAAAGCCAACCTCTACCCTCTTGACCTTTTGCCACAAAAAGAAAAAGAAGCCAATATAAAAACAACAACAACAACAACATAAAGACAAGAGAAAAAGTGTCAGGGAAAAGTGTCTGGCTAGGGTTCATCGGGCTTAATAGCTCATTTGATGCTGGTCAGCTAAATGGAATGCCAAATGATGGGCACTTGGCTCAAAATGAAAGCAGCAAAAGCAAAAGAATAAAAAATGAAATAAGGAAAAGAGTAAATAGCCACGCCCCAAAGCAGAGAAAAAGTTTAGATTATTATGTGCTTGTTAATTTCTTTTTGTTTCGTGCTTTTACTTAAGTGCGCTTCATTTCATTATAAAAACTTCCGAGAAAATTTAGCCAAATTTTTCTTTTGACTCGCGCTTGTGCCATCATTTTCCTTTTTCCTCATTTTACTGGCTCTGTGTCATACACATATAAAATTTTACTCGAGTCCTTAGTTTTGTTGTTGCTTTGTTTAGCTGTCCAAAGAGGTCTTGAAACCAGCAATCCTTGAAATATTCATTGCATAGCTTGCAGCGACACAGGACACGTCCACAGGACACGCAACGTTAATTGTTGCTGCTCATGACAGAGCCAACAGCAGCAGTAGCAGCAGCAGCAGTAGCAGCAGAAGGAACCGTCTAAAATGGCCATGAAAACGGCCAAATGACTTGGCTGAAATTGAAAAATTTCTGCTGCATGGCAAACAACAACGATTTTTGCATAAATTTCGTTGAGCCTTGCCAAAGGGGACGAAGCAGGGGCTGGCAGCAGCACTTGTTCAATGGGGTCTCTTAATGAACTTACAAGCATCCCGCACACACACACACACAGTACAAACACACACACACACACACACTCAGAGTTGAGCAAACGAACAAAATAGCGGGCTGCCTCGCTTTTCATTGCACTATTTGGCTTCGTTCAGCTCGATTCAGTTTGATTCAGTTCAGTTCAGTTCAGCGCAATTCAGTTAAGTTTAGTGAAGTACTACATATACATACATACATACATATAAGCATAATGATAGATGGAATGAAAGAATTTTCATTAGTTTATTAAGAAATTGGAGAAGTCTGAAGTATTCTAGCCGAAAGCAAAGCGAAAGAAATATTTAAAAGACGGACGAAACCACGAGAGTCAATAATAAAATGCATGAATAATAATTGAACAATTAATAATAATAATAATAAATAAAAGCATGAAAATATGTATAAATATTAAATGCATGAATAAGAATTGAACAATTAATAATAATAATAAATAAAAGCATGAAAATATGTATAAATAAATAAAACAACTTAAATATATCTTAAAAGTTGAAAAAAAAATATTAAAAAAAAAAATTAGTCGAGTCCAAAAACTAAAAGTCACAAACTACAAAAAATTAAATTAAAATTAAAAAAAATTAAGAAACGGAAGTTCAAAAAAAAAATATAATAAACAAGAAGAGTAAAAAATAATAATAATAATAATAACAAGAAAAAAAGTATTAGTAAAAACAATAATTATTAATATCTAAAAAAAAATAAATAAATAAAATAAAATAACAAATTATAAAAATGGAATTATTAATAATTCAATACATAAACAATAAAACTATAGAAATAATAATTACTAAAGAAGAATAATTAACACAAAAAAAAAAAAAAACAAAACAAAACTTGCTTGTCTAGAAAAAGTAAATAAATAAAAAAAAAAAAAAAAACCTTAAAAGTGAACAAATAAACCGTTTTTATGTGTTACAAAAAATGCAAAAATATAAAAAAGTAAAAATAAATTTTAATTGATGAGCAAAACTCATTTATAATTTTATTCCCATACTCATATATGTATAGTTATTAAATATAGTATATATGCTTATATTTATTATAATTATTAAACACAATATCTATGACTTTATTCATTTATCGTTATTAAATAAAATATGTTATGAAACTGCCCTCGCAATTCGAGCGCCTTTTGGGCTTGAGTTACTTACGGCCCAACAGAAATTTAGTACAGGATCAAGCGAAGCGAAACGTTTGTGTGTGTGTGTGTGCGTGTGTGTGGGCTTGAGGGACCTAATGAAAAGGACAACTGTGACGCAAATGGAACGATTTCGAAATACAGCCACACATAACAGAAACTGTTAGCATATAATACACTACACGCACGCACACACGCACACACACACATGCGAGTGTGAGCTGATGAAAAATGCGCTGCTAAAAGAAGGTCAAAATGCAGCAGCATTACAAGCGCCTATGAATGAATAGATGAATGAATGAATGAATAAATGGCTGAATGGATGAGTTGGTTTAGTTGCCTGGTTGGATGGATGGATGGTTAGATGGTTGGATGGACTGAAATGAATTGAATTTGTTGAAAACGCATCAATTCAAATTCAATCAAATGAAAATAATCGTTATTTAACTGAACTGGAAAATTAAATTTTGCCAGCCAACCTTTTTGGGCTTTCCATTTGGGTTTTGCTTTTGTTCTGTTTTTCTTTTTGTTTATGCGAATTGACAATTTTTGCCATTTTTGTTGATTTGTGAGCATCTCTCTGTGTCTTTTGATTTCAATTAGTTTTGCATATGCAGATTAAGAGCTGGCTTTGTGCTTGTCTAATTGGCTCTTGGGGCAGGGCACAAACGGAATTTGTCTTTGAAAAAACAGGAAGGAGAAATTATGAAAGCAATTTGCGCAAAAATAACTTCATAGATGAAGCAATTGTGGGTGAATGTTATTCAGGTTTTGTTTAAATTGAATATTTAAATATTTTATTGTATTTTACTATCTATTTATTTTTTAATTTTTTTATTTATATATAATTATATACGTTTTTAAATTGTTACTAATTTTGTACCATTAATTTAAATTTATTTTATTATTATTAATATTATTTTTTTAAAATTATTTTTATAATTTTTATTATTATTATTTTTAATATTGTTAGTATTTTTAATATTGTTAGTATTATTAATTATTATTATTATTATTATTAGTATATTATTATTATTCTCTTTCTTCTTCTGATCTTTCTTCTTCCTTCTTCTTCTTCTTCTTCTTATTCTTCTCTTCTTCTTCTTCTTCTTCTTCTTCATTCTTATTCTTCTGCTTCTTCTTCTGTCTACCTACGCTTCTTTCACTCAGTGCCCAGTCATATCTTATTTTCTCTTTTCATTTAATCCCGTGTTACTTTGAAGCATTAAATATATGCTTAGAATTACTTTTAAATTTTTTTACAATTATTTTAATGCATACATTTTTTTAAATTTAAATAATTATGTAAAAAATATTTAAGGATTATTTTTGATGAGTTTTTATATTTATATATTTGCATAATTTATGTATTCCATTAATAAGTTTTTTTGAATAATTATTTTATTTTTAATTTGAGCCACATTTTGATTTATTGTTTAATTTATAGACAATCTTACATATATTAAAGATATTTAGATAATAACGAAACATTTCTCTATTCTCCTCTTTATCTTGACTACCATAATAACTGACTTGTTGTACGGATATACTATAATCTCAGCATAAGCATCAGCTCCACTCAACACGCAAAGCTCGACTGACGTTGACACTGCAACAGTTATTCGAGCACGTGTGCTTGCATAATCAAGAGGTGCGTACAAAAAAAATGACAAGAATTAAAAAAATGAAAGAAAAATGCTAAAATTTAGCTAACAATCCAAATGCCGTGTAACGAACTATAAAAAAAAGACACACAACACATGCATAGGGACGAGGCATGGCAATGGCTTAGTCAAGGGCGCGGGGGCGGCGCTGTGGGCGAGATAAGGGAAAGCCAAGCAAATCGATGATAAGAGTAAACAAAACGCATGTGGAAGCCCTACGCAAAGCCAATTAATCTTTGCTTTGATGCAGACACACACGCACAGGTGGAAAGATAGCAGTTGCAACAAAATGTTGCATGATTGTGCCCCAATCTGTCCATGTCCCCCCATTCTCTTCCACAGCCAATGCCAATCATAATCCTTTCCATTTCCATTTCCCTGCTATTCGTTCAGCTGCAGTCGGCTGTGTAATGTGCTTATGCGACCAGTGGAATGCAGCTTATAGCTATTGCTGCTTTTGTTTTGTTGAGGGGGCGTGGCAGTCTATTGAGTGGCATATTACGTATACGCAATCATGGACTATTGTCAATGCTTTGACGGACCTCACAGGACCCGCAGCTTAGTGCATTGATAGGCATACCATCATCTAATATATCTTTCAGGTAGTAAATTCCTAGGAAATAAGTTGAGGCAGCTGCAAGGAAGGTGATTTTAATGCTGAGTGTTTTTTTAAAGGCATAAGAATTCATTTGGTTTAATAAATGGAGGTACGCCTTCAACATTTGTTGAATGGGTATTATGCAGTCGGTCAGGCTCATCTGCCACATTCTCACTGCTCTCGTGTTCATTTTACAGTAATCTCTAATTATGATAATTGCCCCAAGAGTTCTCGAATTGTTTAAATCAGTCTTTATTGTGCACCTGGCTTACTCAATTGTCTCTCTCTCTCTCTCTCTGTCTCTCTCACTTCCAACAATATATATTTAGCCAAGTCTCATTATTGAAATGGGTCCTCCATGGGTCTATTTACTTGACAACATTTTACAATTAAGTGCAAAATTTGTAGCGTGACAAGGCAGCAACTGTACTGAAAGCCACGCCCCCAAAAAAAAAAAAAACTTTAGCTGCGTCTATTTGTTTGTTTTGTCAGCGTAGACAAGAGGAGCTAGAGAGAGGAAGGGAGTGCGAGAGAGATAGAGAGAGTCATGTGTGTGCGACATGTCAGGCATTAAGTGAAATTTAAACCTGAACGCCTTTTGGCATGTGTGTGTGTGAATGTATGTGTGTATTCCTTATTGTTGCCTTAGTGAAATTTAATTAATGACAAACAACTTTTCATTGTTTTTTATTCTTCTCTCTTTTGCGTTTTTGTTGTTGTTGTTTGTCTTTGGCTTTGCACGCGCCGGAAATGTATTCACATCCGTTTGAACAAAAAATTTTCCATTGTTTCAATAGGCGGAGGCCCGGCCCGGCGCTGTGTATGTGTGTGTGTGTCGTATGGCATAATTACAGACACATAAAAGGCGCCTTGAAGCCATACAATATGGCCATGCCGTGGCTCAATAAAGGACTCTCTCTTGCTGCCTATGTCCTTGGCAGGCCGTCAGCTGTTAACAGCGCTGGCAAAGGGTCGGCAGCGATTAGGGCACATAAAACTTAGGCCCAGACATGGCCCAGCATTAGAGCCCAACGGGCTGGCCATAATTGACAGCTGCGCCAACAATTCACTTGACCTCGCACACAGTGACTACCAAAACCCAATACACACCCACCCACGCACACAACTGCTGCTGCATATTAAGCATTTAGCTGCAGTCACACCCAACCTATACACACACACACACACACACATGCACAGAGAGACGAGCACGCACACAACTGCAATTGACCGTGAAATTGTTGGCAACTGCAAGTTGGCCATGATTGAAGTGGCCATCGCTGGCTTTCAACTTTGCGCCATTTACCTGCTTTATTTATGCTCGCTCGGGAATGCTCGACAGCAGTTTATTGGCTGTGCGAAATGTTTGTCTGTGTGTTGCTGGCTGAAAGTTGAAGACTTGAAATTTGTTTTCTTGTTTTGTTTGATAAAGTCTCAAGTTTTGATATCCACAATGGAAGTGTGGTCTACGAAGACTTGGAATTACCTCTCGAGTGCATGCTGAAAGCTAAATAAAAGCAGAGAGAGTTGGAATGAATTCTAGAAGAATGCATTATCTATCTATCTCCACAACTATCTATCTCTAAAACTGCCCTGAAAGCTAAGTGTTTATTCCTGAATTTACTAGAAAGAATGCTAAAGCTTTATAAATAAGAGATCTACTAGATTAGAGGAGATAGCTTATAAACTCTATAGAATGTACAGATTGTATAGACTGTATAGCCTTTATAGACTCTATAGACAGTATAGACTCATAGACCATAAAGAAAATACATATATATTCTATATCCAATCATGCCAAACTTCAAATTATTGTTTAATTTTCTACTTTAAAAATTATTCTTACAATGATATATAGGAAATATTCCCATATACCCATGACAATACCAATATATGTATAATTTCAATATAACTCTATAGAGTATCATATCATCAGTTACGCTAGACTAAAATGCCCTACGTTTTTTTCGTATGCTGCCCGTACAGTCGCCCATAAAACACACACACACTCTCCAGTTAAGCTTTTAAGGCGAGCAAAAGTAAAACAGTTTATGGCATTTAAAAATAATTTATGATATTCTGCTTGAAACTTGTGAAAACTTTGCCAAAAGTGTAAACAAAACAATGGCAGCTAAAGGTAGCTGAAAATACCCTAAAGAATATAATAATAAACCTTTTTTTGGTTAAGGGTTCGAAGTGCAAATTTTAGTCGATTTTTATATATAGTCAAAGAGATTAAAAAGTAAATGACTATGGATTTACTACGATCAATGTCAATGTATCATAAATTACATCTAATAATATCCTATATTAAGGAAAGACTACACTTAAAAAAATTTGCCAAAGTATTATTTTATTTTATGAAAATTTAAAATTGAAATAAAATAAGGTTGATATTTTTCTGTAAATTGTGGGCAGCTAAAAGATATTCCTGTTGATTAAAAAAAAAAAAAAAAAAAGGAATATAGTTAAAGTTTTTGCAATTAATATATAAAGAACTTCAACTTAAGCTGTTGAGAAGCGCATAGAAAGGCAATTTATAATGCAAATTTATTATATATTTCAGCAAAGTAACTTTGATTATTTATAATTTTCAACTCTACTGCATTTCATATAAATTCCAAGTGCTTTCAAACCTCTTCCCTCAATGGGTATCTCAAAGCGCAGTTGGAGCAGCTCAGTTCTGGCAGAAAGCCCCAACTGCTGTGTGGGCATTCAAATGCATTGCATGCAAATGCCACAAATAGTAACAAGTTGTTTTTAGTTGTTGTAAACTTTGTTTTTCCATGAATTTGCCATTTTACCCCCACCAACCCTCTCCCTCTCTCTCTCTCTCTCTGTGTGTCACTTCTATGGAAAAATTCCCCCATTGCATTCAATTATTCACACTTGGCCGCAAATCAAACAGATTTGCAAATTATGCAAGCCGCCTGCGGTTAAAGCGAACACTGTGGGGGGCGTGGCAAATTTTGTGGCTAGGCCAATAATTATGTAGTAACGAAATAGATGGTAGATAGAGGGGGGAGAGAGTGTGGAGAATAGAGAAATTTAAGCATTTTGCAGAGTCAACTTGGCCTTTGGCAGAAATTCAATCCTAGGCCGTCAGATTGAGGCTTCGAGCCAAATTTCACAGGTCTGTTCGCTGTTAAATGAATCAGAATATTGGCCAAGACATTGCTGTGGTTTGGCCATGTTGTTGCACATTGCACGTTGCATGCCCCCGCTGCATGTGGGCCATTGCCACAAATTTCAATATGCACATTCCGATGAGTTAGCTCACGGGCTGTGCATCCAGCTCGAGCGTGCCAAAAGCATTTTAGCATTTAATTAACAAATAACAAACATGACTTCGAGTCTGGCCCTAAAACGTATTTGCGGACAGCTGATAGGCGTGGCTAATCGTATTGAAGTCGGGCAAATAGAATGAGAAAAGACTCAATGATCCATGTAGAAGCACTTCAGGCAATTTCCAAATAGCCAACGCCTTGGCAGGGGAGAAGCAAACAAAGAGGTTACGTGGAAAAATTAAATAACTGCTGAGTGTGGGCAGTCGTAGCAGCGAAGCACCACAAAAAGTTAATCACAAATTTAAGTAATGTCAGGGAAAGCAAAGGGAGAAGCAACGGGAGAAGCTAAACATAAAGTAAAGGAGGAGTAGAGCCTGAAAGGGCTACAAGTAAAAGGAGAAGTTCAAGCGAAAAAGGAATTTAAAACTAAAGAGGAAGAGAGACAGAGAGAGAGAGAGGAAGGAGGAGAAAGAGAGAGAGAGAGAGAGGTAGAAAGAGAAGCTTAAGTATAGAGAGGCTATGCAAAAGGAAAATTAAAGGCTGTAAGAGAATAGAAATACTTGTAAATGGAGCGACTAAAGGAAATTGCTAATTATAAAAGGAAAATTGAGGCGCAGCAAATAAATAAAAAGAAATGGATTTTATATGAAATGGATTTTATATGATAAATGAAACGAGAAGAAAATCAAGCAATTAGGAATTAAAGGTTAAAATGAGAATTGAAATGAAGAGAAGAGAGATGTGAAAGGAAAACTTAAGCGAGAAGCGGATAGAGAAGGAAAGAATGTTTATAGAAAAATGAGAGAGAGAGAGAAAGTAAATGAGACAGAGAGAGAGAGAGAGAGAGAGAGAGAGAGAGAGAGAGAATCAAGAGGAAATGAGGAATAGAGAGACATTAAAAATTAAAGTCATAAGAAAAGAGAGGGAGAGAAGCGAATGTAGACATAGAGAGCAAAAGAGAGAGAGAGAGGGAGAGAAAGAGATATATTCATGTATGGAGTCAGAGAGATAAATAGAGAAAGATATAGAGAGAGAGGGAGAGAGAGAGAGAGAGGCACAGAATCATAGCCAATAATACGCATCAATTAAATTAAGTAAACAGGAAAACAAAACGAGAAGTTTCGCAGCTTTAAAGACACAAAAGCGCGAAGCAAAACAAAAAGTCAACCCAATAAAAAAACCCAAATTTGTGCCATAATTTGCTTTTCGCTTCTTAAAGCATAAATTCAACAAAAAGCACGCTTTAACAGAGAACTTCAACACGTTCTTCAACTCATCGTTCGCTTCTTGTATAAATTTGATTTGCTGCATGTTGAAAAAGTTTTGATTTATTATTGTGTCTACAATTTATCTTATCAAAATATCATTTAAATTTAAATAACAACAAATCTGAGAGCACTTATTCGCCTTTTCTCTCTTTTCTTTCTTTTTGTTGCTGTTGCTGTTGTTGTTGTTGTAAATTGTTGTTTGCTTTGAACTTGTTGTATTCATGGAAATTTATCTACGGCCTAAACACAGCACCCACACACCCATAGAGTCAGCATGATAAATGCGAGTTTTCTTTAGGTTTGTTTGTCTGCTTTGAAATGCCTAAAAATGTGTTTGCGGTTGCTTTTGAGAGCTGAACTGAGAGAGAGAGAGAGAGAGAGAGAAAAAAACACATACATTTGCCAGTCACGATGTTTTCCTTTTGCGTGCCCGAGTTGGGTATTATAATTCCATGATGGTTAGTGTAACGCCCCCAAGGATGATTGGCTGCATGTTTCTCTCTCTCTCTCTCTCTCTCTCTCTCTCTCTTGCTCCTGCTTTTGCTATGGTTTTGGAATATGTTTAAAGAAAATTCCATTTCGATTATGAGTCGGGTAACGCCACTCAACTACTTGTTGAGCTTGAAGGCTTTATGTAAAGGCTTTGAAATTCCCGAGAGTGTTAATGATGTTGCAGGAAATGTTTTTATGAGAGATATATTCTGATAGCTGTGATAGATAGATGAAATAGAATTTGAATTTACTGTTAAGCACTTACTCACTCTTTCTCTCTTTCTCTGTCTCTCTGATTAAGGACTGAATTTTAAGATAAACTCAATAGCAACATCTAACATAAGAACAATATATGTTCCGCCTAATATTCTCTTTGCATTCTTTTCAAATGGTTGAGCTTATCGCCAATTCCTGCAAGTATTTTCCTAGAGCATTCAATATTCGCCTAGTCAACAAGAATTTTTCTCATTATTTTTGGTTTTCGGATTATGTGGTCTTCTTCGTTTTGCTTACTTATGTTGGTGTTGCCGCAAACAGTGGAGAAATGTGAATACCTTTATACATCTACATACACACACACACATACATATACATATATAGTAGTCTGTGGCTGACTTACCTTGCCATGTTGACGATACGCAGCTGCTCACTTTTCCGTGCCCTTCAAGCAAACAAAAAAAACTCAAAATCAGAAGACGAAGCAAATTGTTAGCGAGTTCGAGTTGGAGGCGAGTCTTAATTTTTGGCCTTCGCAGGACTTGCTGCTGTGCGCGTCCTTGAATCAGGCTCGAAATGTCATTGAGTATCTGGCCGTCGTCGAGGGGTGTCTTGGCATGTTTACAATGCTCAGGTCTTGGCCGCAAACTAAATCAACATTCTTTGGCAGCGGGCAGAGGGGCAGCACCCAAACACACGCACAGAGCCTGAGATAATGCTGATGATGCTCTGATGATGATTACCGCAATGCTATCAGAGGCACTCACTCCGGCCCGGCCTGGCGCTGGCACAGCATCGTTTATCTCTGTCGCTCTGGTCTGGTCGACTGCCACTATCTGATTCGAAGACTTTTAATCCTGATTGTGAACGGGAATGTGCATGTGAATGTGGATGGGCCGTGTGCTACCTTGTTGCGTGATTGAGTTCGGATTTATGCCTTAAGTGTTGCTTGGGGATTTGCCCTCAAGCAGCAGCCGTCCGTTGCCTGATACGGCCTATGCGGCGTATGCTCAATATATATATATATATATATATACATATATGTGTACTCATCTACTGATGTGTAGGTGTAACTGTGTGCATCGAGAGCTATTTGTTTTCCTTTTGCCTTTTTGCAAGCGTTTTGATTGGAGATTTGAGATTTGAGTCCAAATGATTCGAACGTTTTGCTCTGCAAAAAGAAGAGCAAAGAAACAAAATAACAATATAGACAGGAAACTTTATTTTATTTGTTGCTGCTGTGCGTGGGTGTATGTGTGTGTGTGTGTGTGCGTGTGTGTGCGTGGGAATGTTTTTCTGCTTTATTTGATTTGCTGCTTTACATTTACATTTACATTTGCATTTACATAAGCATCAACATCATTAATATTGCAAAGGCATATCAATATATAAGCACTCTGCTGCCGATGAATGTTGTGCATTAGTGCTAGTGTGTGTGTGTGAGAATGTCTGCAGCCCTGCAGGAAACAAATTGTATTCAAAGGCAACGAGCTTCGAGCATAAAATGCCGGAGTTTTCTGCTGTTTGTCGGGCTGAAAGGCAGCAAGTGAGCTGGGCCAAGAGCTAAATAAATAAATAAAAGCAACTATTTTAAAAAAAGAAAAACCTATGGGTAATAAAAATAAAATTTACTAAATTTATATAATCTTAAAAAATAAAATACAAAAAAAATAAAGCAAATCAAAGAACCTAAAACATACTAAAACATAATAAAAATGAACTTAAAATAAATAATATAAAATATTATTATTATTATTATTATTATTATTATTATTATTATTATTATTATTATTATTATTATTATTATTATTATTATTATTATTATTATTATTATTATTATTATTATTATTATTCTTATTATTATTATTCTTATTATTATTATTATTCTTCTTATTCTTATTCTTCTTATTATTATTATTCTTCTTATTCTTCTTCTTCTTATTCTTCTTCTTCTTCTTCTTCTTATTTCTTATTCTTATTATTATTATCTTATTATTATTATTATTATTATTATTATTATTATTATTATTATTATTATTATTATATAAAAATAATTCCACATAACAACTAAGTTAAAACGGAATTATAGCTCGAGATGAGCCGAATAAAATCCTATTCAATCTCGCTCTCTCTCTCTCTCCAAAAGTTAAATAGGAAACAAATTTTAATATAAACTTCTGGAAATTCTTATATTTAAAATAAAATAAATTAAATACTTATAAAGCACCTGCCCAAAGAATATTTGTTGGCATTTAAAAACTTGCATGTGTCAAACGTATGTTTATTTCATGCATTTTTTCACAGGTTTTCCTGCTCTGTTCTCTCTTTTCCTTTTCGTTTTCGTTTCTTTTTTTCTGCTTAAAGCGCTTCCGTTATTTCATTTCCGCAACAAATTTGATGCGGCTTACATTTATCATACGCCGCGTGTGCTGTCACTTCATGCACACGCACACAAACATACAGTCACACACACACACTCGCACACACACACACACCATGCAGATTGAACCACATAAATCTCTCTTTGGGAATTGCCATTCAAATGGCAAATGCAATAATAATTCGCAGCTCAAACAACTTGGAGCGAGCCATGGAGCTCTGGGCGATGTCGCAGTGTTATATATGGAATATTGAGGGGGCGTTTGACATCCCTCAAGTTCATTCAGTTTGATTTGTTTGGTTGTTTTTAGTGTTGTTTGCGTTGTCGAAGCGTTTATCATGCTCAGGTTCATGATTGATTATAATACGGCTATTGATTTAGCAAAAGGTCTGAGGGAGGCTCGCACACACCCACCCCGCTACCCCACCCGAGTTAATCGAGGTTGACTGCAATTCGAGAAGTGCCTGACTGGGCTGGGCCCGATGCGGTTCAATTGTAAAAGGGCGTCAAAACAATGCATGCAAAGCTCCCCCAGCTCCCTCAGCCAGGACGAACATTGGGGGCACTCACACCAAAAGGAAAGGCAACATTTTTTTATAGCTTCCTGAAGGGTGTGTGTGTATGCGTGTGTTATCAGCTGTTTGCTGCTCGTGTTATGACTGTAACGGAAATGTACAAGCAACAACAACAATAGCAAACAACAATAAAAATAACAGCAAAGCAGGAAGAAAGCAGCCCAAACGGAAGCAGCGCCGCCGCTGTCAAGCAACACTAACACACTAACCGATAAAAATAGAAAATACCAAACAAACAAAAAATAATACAAATAAAAAGAGAGCGAGAGAGAGAGAGAGAGCGAAAGAAATTCAACTAGCAACCGAAAAGAAAGCAAACTACTCGACATATACGTATTATAACAGCCCCCAAAACAAAAAACAAAAAAATGGCGACGAAGTTGGCGCAAAATAAAAAATAAAACAAAACGAGTAAAAGTAAAAAACAACAGCAACAAAAAAGGGAACGGCTGACGCCTCCCCTGGGCCAAACAAAAGCCCTTTGAGGTGCAGCTAGACAAATCAAACAAAACAACAACAACAACGGCAACAACGGCAACCAAAAAGGCAAATAGGCAGCTGGCATTACATGGCAGTTGACAAAGTAGGGGTAGTCCCGTTTGAAGTGGAAATCGTTAAAATATGTCAGCTGAGCACAAAGAAAAATTGCCTTGAGAAATGGTTAGAAGTTAAATGAATGAATACATTTTTCAACATATGTATATTTATATAATATGAAAAATTTAATTTAAAAAAAAAAATATATATATATATATATATATATATATATATATATATATATATTTTATTTTGCATTAATATTTTTTTATTATATCTTTTTAAAAAAAAATAAGTTTAATTAAATTTTATTTAATTAGAAAAACATTTTTATATATTTGCAAAATTAATAAAAAAAAAAAAACAATCATTTTAAAAATATTTGTAAAAAAAATAATAATAATTAAAAAAAAATTATATATAAATGTATATAAATTATAAATATATTTATTTATATTACCATTACTGATTATTTATTTTTTTTAATGCAATAATAATATTTTGTGCTAATATAATAAAAAAATAATAATAATAATACTAATGAAATTTTTAATTAAAAAACCTTGTTTTTTTTTTTTTTTTTTTTTTTTTTTTTTTTTTTGGTAAAAATATGTATTATAATAATAATAATCAGCCTCATAATAATCACAACAAACACTAACAACCAATACCAAGATCAATAACTCTAATCCTAATATACAATCATGCTCATAAATATTCATTTGACAGGCATACCCCTAATGCTGCAACTCGTCTGTGTACATGTGCGAGCCCTTTGCGGCTTATTTGGGGCCATGTGGCGCTCCCTTTTTGCTGTCGAAAGCAGCTGCCATGGCAAACAGCAAAACAGCGACTCTATCAAGCACACACACACACATACACATATATATATATGGAATAACACAAACATTCACATTCGAGTGTGGCTCTGCCATCAGCGAAATAGTCGGAACAAAGCGCTCGCTTATTAGTATGCAAAACTGATAATCAATACTGAGTACTCGATGCTCTGCATGAGTACTCAATGCTCGGATCTAAAGTGTGGCTATTATGGCACATTTATGCTGGTCTTTGCACATTTGCATACGTGTTTTGGGACACTGTGCAGCCCCCAACCACCCAACCACCCAATCGCCCAATCACCCAAGCGCTCAACCGCCCAGCCGTGCCCAAGCTTATGGAAAAAAAAATAGAATTTTGTGTGCTCGAGTCTCGAATTCACTTTTCTTTTTTACATTCGTTGGAAAATTTATGAAAAAAAAAAATTGGGTGTGTGCTAATATGTTGTTGTTTTTGTGTAGAACACCTTGACGTGTCGGGTGCAAAGCCGTCCTGGGGGCAACATGACATCGCCTTAAATATACTGTCAAAGCCAAGCAATGAGAAGCAGTTGGTAAAAAAAAAAAGAAAAAACATGTGCAAAGGCGCAATTTAATTGAGAGAAGATGGTTTCAACACATATGGCAAGCCTTTGGGGGAACTGATATGCGATAAGCTTGTAAAATATACATATGTAGACAAATTTATAGAGAAAATTGTAATAAAGCTGTGGAGTGAGCTCACATATTTCTTGAAATGCGTAAAACATTTGAGGACAATGCATTTGGTTTTTATTTATTTATTTACATAGTTTTCTTTATTTAGAAAAATATACAGAGAATATGTTAGCAGGAATATAGAGCAAAGCCCTGAGGCTTTCCTCAAATTGAAGATAAATTACAGGTAGTTTAAAAGTTCCTAGAGAGATTAAATTGGCTATTATTACATTTTATATACTTCTTATTTAATCGCTTATTAAAGCTAAACTAAGCCAACTCATAAAAAAAAATATTTTAAAAAAATAAATAAATATAATAAATATATAAACAAATATTTTAAATACTTTATTCAACTGCTTTATTAAAAAAAAAATAAATAAATATAATAAATATATAAACAAATATTTTAAATACTTTATTCGACTGCTTTATTAAAAAAAAAATAAAAATAAATATAATATATAAATAAATAAATATTTTAAATACTTTATTCGACTGCTGCAAAATATTTTCCCTTTATTAAATCATCAATCAAGGCTTGCACAATTTGTTAAAGCAACGGTACTTTGATAAGCCAGCTGTAATAATTGCAAACATATTGAAGCCTTAAAACAATATTTGCTTATCGCATTGCATTAAAACAAATGTTGAATTGGAGTCTTAAAGCTTATGGCATGGAAAGTATTTGCTGGCAAATATGAAATGAAAATAAAGTGCGAGTCGCTTAAGCTGCAAAGGCTTAGCTAGATGACTGATAGACCATACACACACACACACTCACACACACTCACACACACTCACACACAGACGTGTAATCGAAAAGAAAAGGGGAACATGATTCTATCGATTCGAGTCGGTAAGCCTTTTCAGCTCAACAATCTGGCCAAGCTGCATGCCATACATAAGAAAACATACACATGAACATGGCTTATGCTGGCTTATTGCACCTTGAGAGCATACAAAGGCACACAAACACACACACACACACGCACAGCATGTGTCTGGCTGATGCCGAGTTACAGAAAGCGTAGCATACTTATGTGCGCTCTCATTGTACAATGAGACGCTTAATAATAGTAAGGCGCTATGTGCAAATGGTTATGGCTAGTAATAGACACAGGCATAGCACAGTTAACAACACACACACCAATACATGCACAACAAATGTGACAGCAAGTGGCCAGGGCCAAGACATGTAACTGAGTCGCTAGCCGAGTTGAAGTTGCGACTGAAAATTGGGCTCATGTGTTATTGTTTTTACAGTGTATAGGTGTGCGTGTGTGTGTGTGTGCTAGTTGCCTTTTAGTTGTTGTTGTTGCCTTTGCCACTGCTGATGTTTTTTTATAATTACTTGCAATGGAGGTTACGCCGTGTGTTTGTGTGCGTATGCGTGTGTCTGTGTGTTATTGTTGTTGTGGGCTTTGGCATTGTTGTTAAGCACATATAGCGGTAATTTAATTAACATACATAAACACACACACACACACACACACACACATGTACATATATGGTGTGTGGCACGCTTTGGGGCATTGTTATACTTACAAAGAGATTGACGACTTTAGCCCTTGTAATCGATATTTCAATTAAAGTTTGCTTTTCATGTGCACAACAAGTAACTGCTTTTATTTTTATAAAGAACTATATATGATATATGTATATATAATATAAACAGTGCAAGTTTATAATAGAGCTTCTATGGTTTTCATTACATTTAGTTTACTGTTTGGGAAGTCTTTTTTTTAGACTAAATATATATTTTTTTTTCTAGTTATATTCATATATATTTATTTATATACATCTATACATTTCCATAAACGTATATAGTAAAAAATAAATTTGTTTAATCATATAAATCCAATTTGCCTTTTTTTATTTTTATACTTTGTATTTTCTATTTATTTTTATTATATATATATATATTTTTTTTTTATAAATATACACACTATTATTATTATTTTATTTTTGCCACCAACAAATTTTTGTTTATATATTTATCATCTTCCAATTATTTTTTAAATTTACTTCTTATGCATAAATAAATTTGTTTATTATATGCTATTCTTTTTTTTTATTAATTATTTTTTTTATATTTATGTATATTTTATTTTATTTTATTTTTATTGTATGCCTTCTGTCTAAAGTTTCTATTTAGTTATATATTTTTTTTTATTATGTATCATGCATTTTTGATTTGATTTATATATTCTATATGATTTTATTTTTATTTTCAAAAATCTTTTAGATTTTGTATGTTTTTATTTCAACTAAAATTTATAGCTTAGGTTTATATAAATTTATATTTTTTTAAATTATTGGTTTATTGATTATTATGCTTTGTTAAATGTAAACTCATTTACTTTATTCAACAAATTTCGCACCGGATTAAAGTTACTTTTGCACTATTTAATTTAATTATATTTTATATTTTAAATTCTTTGTTAATTACTATTACTTTATTTTACATTCATGTATTTATATATGTGAAAACATTTTTTAAATAGCACACTTAAATTTCACGATTTAATTTCATTTAATATTTCGACTACATTTGTTTTAGAGTACAAAAAACACGCGTTTATCTAGTCTAAGAGCGCGATGCATGCCGCCGCTAGTTGCACGTAGCGCGTTGCATGCAGTTGGGTTGCGAATTTGGTAGCGGTACACAACCGTTAGGCGACGCGTTCGGCGAGCGAATAACAAACAAAGCCCGCAAAATACAACTGCCACGGCGGCTACTACGAATTGCCAGTGTTGCCGTGCTGCAAGCGACGCGTGCGCAGTGCGCGGAGAGCGATAGCTGCTGACAAAACATCTGTGTTTTTGTTATGCTTGGCGTTAGAGGCGGTGGGCGTGGTGGGCACACACATGTGTCTTGATATATGTGTGTGTGTGTGTGCTGCCAAGACGTTTCCCGGAAATGAAGCTAACAACAACAATTAAATTTGTGCTCGGTGTGCGTGTGTGTGTAACAGTTATTTCAATTAAAATACATGTATGTTTGTATATAGATTCGTTTACAATTTTTGTTGCTGTTGTCAAATAATTGGAGCGGCAATGACAACAGGACGAACCATGTCCTGCCAGGACATGTTCTGCGACACATTTCAGCTGCAAATGAATTAAAATGACAAAGTGACAAAACAGAAGAAAAAAACAACAAGAAGAATGTTTGCTGTGCGCCGGATATGCATGCAATGACTTAACAACCATCAAGCACAGACAACGACACCGACACACACACACTAACACACACACACACACACACTGGTGCCATTTGGCGCCTAATGTCAAGGTTTTTTGGCTAACGTTCAATATTGCGCTGGCACGTGGCGCTGCCTTTGCTGCAAGCAGCCCACCAATCACGTCGCTCCCTGCCACATGCAGCGCATGAATGGACACAAAACGCGGCAAGGCAAAAAGCCAAAAGAAGCACAGCACATCAACAAAAAAAAGCCCTGACGAGGGCCACAAGAAAAAAGGTCGCGACGTTGCCTGCGCCGCTTTTCCAATGTCAAGTGCAAACGGCCAATTGGTGTCGCTGACATGACAAAAAAAAAATGGAGACTAAAGAAGAGTACCACCTGAGTCTGAACTGCTGCCGAGATGCTCTGTTAATGTGGCAGGGCAAGAGTTGCATAGACCAGCAGATGTTGAAACAGTAAACAGAAGGCAGTAAGAGCTTCCACTGTGCAACGCAGTGCTTTCCAAACTGTAACTGTAGATATATTTATAATTATTAAAAAATATTTAAAAATATGTATAGTGAATCTACTAAATTTTAAGATATTAGCAAAAGAAAGGAAAGAGTATTGCCCAAAAAAATTGCATATACCCCATTTAATCTTAGTAAAGAGAGTAAGTTCAGGGCCAGTTTGAATATACCCCATTCAGACAACTTAAGCAGTGTGCCATAGAGCAGGAGGCGAGGCACAGGTAGGTGGGGCAGAGGCTGGCCCCCACTTAACATGCAGCATTGGCAACGACAAAAACGCCGCTGCAAGCGACCCCCAGCAGGCTCTCACGGAAATGTACGTAGTATCTATCTATATTTTATGTGTCATCGATTGCATTCTCATGCATGTTTGAAATAGGGCCTGCATCAACTCTTTTAGCCAGCTGAAAATCAATTTGTGCTAATTTGTTGAGTATGTCCTTTGGCTGGCCGGCAAGGATATGTGCTTTCATCCATATATACATATATATACAGCATATAAATGGCATATTAAATGCTAATTGAGCCTTTGATTGCCATTACACATTCACCTTCAATTGTCCCATCATAACGACAAGGATTACAGTCATTAAGTTATTTTTGAAGCAGACTATTTAAGTTCAGGTCAGACATGAACGATTTTTTTTTAATCCGAAAGCATGACTAATTTACAGTTAATATAGGTTTCTTTTATAGCTACGCCAACCATATGCATGACACATTTTCTAATTTAAGTGCATAGATTATAGCAGTACCCTCAGGTATTACGTCATAGAATGTACGTATTCTGTTAGGCTGGAACTGATGACACCATGAGAAGCTAGTTTTGTAGTGGTAGTGTAGTTGTTGATTATTTGCCTTCTATATATTCCGATGTTCCTTGTAAATTTGTCATGCAATTTAACAACCAACAAACAATACCTTATATGTATATAGAAATGGAATTATATAGACAAAAACTGAAATTATCGAGAGTTAATGAGAAGGAATTTCTTTCAAGGCGATTTTTGTCGATTTATTACAAGTTAACAAGAACTATAACTTCTCGAAATTCCTCAGTAAAATATTATTTAATAAAACATACTAATTTTTCAATAATTTTCAAAACATTCACTTCATAACTTACAAAAAATAGAAGCTAAAATAAAACTAAAATATAAGAAGTATATATAAGTAAAACCTCCATCAAAATAAATGCACATGAAAGTCAATTGAATCAATGACAAAAATACATTGTAATGTTTCAATATAATATTTATTCATTCATTGTGTACTTTTCCTTTAAACTTAAAACAGAGTTTTTAGTTGTGTTAACAAAATTAGTCGTGTTTGTTGCGTTTCATTTGTTGAGTTGAGTAAAGTCTGATCAAATCCATTGAGAACACTCCTCAGGGCTAAAACTTAATACTAACTTAAGAGTATGGGTGCGGGAGGATGCTTAAGGATAAGGAAATTCAATTAATGGCTCTCAGTTTTTAGCGGTTGCCCAGGTTAAATAAAAAAAAATATATATATATATATCTTAAGGAACGAACATAAATGTGATGTACATGCTAATTAGCTAAAAGAAATTGTTTTGGACAGTCCAAAAAACTTCAACTGAAAACTAAACTGAACTATCCAACTTAAAACTTAACTTAAGGCTTGGGTCACATTGCATAAATAAGTTATAAATAGGCGTAAGAGCTAGAGTAAAATAAGATTGAAGAATACATATGAACAAAGGACACGACTCGATTACCACGTCTTGGGCAAACTGAATAGCCCGTAACGATCGTGCGCATCGACGCCTCGCACGGCAAAGAAATAGCGCTGATTCTCTTGGAACTGGTTCAGCGTAACTGCCATGGGCAGGAGCATGGCCTTCACGTCGCCCACATGCCGCCAGGAGTCGGTGCTGGGCTCGTTGATCGTCTCCTGATAAGCATAAATCTGATACGTGACGCACTCGGCAAATCGACTGCCCGTATCCTCCAGTGTCCACGAGATGACAATGCCCGTGTCGTGCAAGCTGATGCGTATGACGGGCCGTGATGGCGGCAGCTTCCAATCCGGATGATTGATCTGCGCCGGCGCCAGCGGTAACGGTGCAGGGTGCGATAAACGTGCACGCGATCCACTCGGCGGCGTATTCTCCGACCGCATCTGCATGCTAACATTCGAGCCAGTCGATCCTCTTTGGCCTGCAATACGAAATGAGTTTAATGAGCGCTTTACGAATTCCTAATATTTGTGTAATTTACCTGGTCCATTGACAATCTGTCGGGCCACAGCATTGGTACGCGGTATATTCATGGGCGAGACGCGCACCACGCTGCCTCCGCCGGACCGTGTACTGCCGCCCATGGGCGACGTTTGCATGTTGCGTTTGGCGGGCACATTTAACGTTTGTCGCAGTCTCGAATTAGCGCTGGCCTCCATCGCAGCTGCGGCAGCAGCAGCCGCTGCATCATCCTCGTCTGTGAGATCGATGACGGCCTTCTCTTTGGGTCGTGCAGGCGCTAGACTGGGCTGGCCATAGCCAGCACCACTTGATCCACTATCCGTGGCACTTGACATGGGCACCGACACGGTGGGCATGGGGCGTGCCTTGGTGTTGATGTTGATGGGCTGCTTGCCCGGACTGCGACCAATGCGAACGCTAAAGAGAAGAGAAAAGGGGATTAGTTGTTGCCAGCTGATGGGAAAAGTCGAGCTGTTACTCACGGCAATGGAGATTGCTGCTGCTGCTGTTGTTGTTGTTGTTGCTGTTGAAGTTGTTGCTGCTGTTGCTGTTTCTGTGCCATGTAGGAGCTGGGATAGTCCTTGGTTATGGGCTTAGCCGTAGTGCCGCGCGCTCGCATAGCTGCGGCAACAGCGGCTGCCGTCGCAGATGTCACGCTGCCCGTGTGCTTCGACGCGTACATGGAACGCGTTGGGACATTTGGCGTGCTTGGCAGTCGCTGCATGCCCTGGCCGGAGGTGCTCGCCTGATGACTGCTGGGCGTGTTGTTAACAGGCCGCTGTGGCGTCACCTTCTGCATGCAACCACGACGCACCGGCGGCGTGCCACCGCCGCTCGTCTGTACGTAGGGTCGCGTTGAAATCGATGGCGGTGTCTGCTGCTGTTGCTGGTGTTGTTGATGCTGCAGTTGCTGCTGTTGTTGCAGCTGATGCTGATGCTGCTGCTGCTGCTGCTGTTGCAGCTGCTGCTGCTGCTGCTGATGCTGGGGCGGACTGAGTCGTGGCGGTGGCAGCGCACGCATGGACGATCGCATTGGCGAGGTGCTCGCCTTTGGTGGCGTTGGCATTGTCGCTGTCGCCGCTTGCATACTGCCCGCAGTATGACAGCCGGAGGCGTGGCTGCGTGCCGCCTCCTCGCTGGGCTTCTTCATGAGGGCCATGCCCACCTGGAGACCGACAGCGCGCGTAATGCGCACCGGCGCCGTAAACTGAGCATTCTTCGTTTCCAGATCTTTGAGTACACGCTTGTGCACCGTCTCCAGATCGAGAAACTGCTTGGAGACCTCAGCTATCTTGCGGCGATAGTTGGCCAGCGTGTTCTCTTGATTGTCGATCTGGCGCCGTATCTCCGAAAATTCGCTCTTCACCAGCATGCTCTCGACGATCTTCTGCAGCACCAGCTCTTCCAGATCCTGACGCGTCATCTTGTCGAAACTCTTCCGGAAACTCTTCAAGAACTCCAAGCGCAACGGCTTGACATCTTTCTTCAGCTGCGGCTTGGGCTTGAGGTCGTACTCCAGTTCCTTTGACTCCGTCTTCTCGTCGTGCTCGATTTTAGCTGGCTCGGTAGCTGCTGCTGTTGATTCTTCCGACTCTTGGGTATTATCATGAGCATCCAGATCAATTTGCAGTGTGCCATCGTTTGAGCTATTCGAATCGGAGTCATCCGTTTTCAATTTCTTGCTAGGTATATCCTCCTTCTCTGCGGGACTGTTGCTGGCCAGCAGGCTGTGACTGCGTTTGGCAACGACGGGTGCTGCTTCCTCTGTGCTGGTAGTGGTGGAGACTGTGGCGGTGCTGTTGCTAGCCTCTACTTTTTCGTCGGTGCTCAGACGCAAGCGCTTGACCGCAGGCATGACAGCTTCCGACTCATCCGGCTCCGGCTCATCGGCCACCATTTCCACGTCGCCATCATCAGCCTCTGCAGCAGGTTCCGCTTCGGCTTCAGCTTCAGCCGGTGTCTCATCTCTGCTCTTATGTGAGGGCTGTAGCAAATTGCTCGAATTGCTATTCCCGTCCTCACCCAAGACAACTTTCGGTTTCTCCAGCGTTTTCTGTTTCTCAAACTGATCGCAAGCATTGTCTGAGTTGTCAGCTAACAAGTCTCTCAATTTCGATTCGCTTGGTTTAGTCGGAGCAGTTTTTACAGCCTTCGAAGGTTTCTTTTCAGGCGGCTGATCGTCTTCGTCTTCCGACAACAGTACAACCTCTTCGACCTTTTTATCAGCCGCTGGCATATCTTTGATAGCTTCCGTTTTACTCTCACCTGTTTCGTTCTCTTTCGACCCCGTCTTTTCAATCGGCTCGAAAAAGATCACCTCATCATCTGATTCGGCATCCTTTGCCTCAGCTACAATGTTCTCTGAAGCTTTGCTCGTCGCCGGCTCTTCCGTTTGCTCGACTTTCTTCTCGCACTCGTCGTCCAAGACTCCATTGGACTTCGGTTCGGTCGGCTCTTCAACTTTATTCTCCGATGGCTCGGGATCATCTTTGTCCACCTCTGGATCTGTCTTGGTTTTCTCTTCGCAAACTTCCTCAGCTTCCGCCGACTTATTTTCTAATGTTTTGTCACTCAGCTCTTTCTCTTCCTCTTCCTCTTCAGTTTTGTCAACCTCCATTTCCGTCTCTGCTTCTGCTGCATCTTCCTTCGCAGGGGTATCAATTGTTTTATCATCAGATGAGTCGAGATCAATAATTGAGGCCTCTCCATTTGCTTTTTCACCGACAGCATCCGTCTTATCATCTCCATCAAAGCTTTCATCTGAGGTTATGTTGTCTAAGCCATGGTTGCTTTGCTCTTTGGGAACTGGCTCATCAGTTTTTACAGTTTTCTCATTGCTCGCTGCTTCAAACTCATCTGAACTAGAGATGCTCTCCAAAGCATCCAAGAAGACATCATCATTCGAATTTATTTCTCCAGATTCCTCTTGCGACTTTTTTGTTTTTGTGACTTTCGGATCCTTGTTAGCATTTTCTTCCGTTTCATCATCTAACATATTTTCATCAGTCGGTACATCCTCTTTCACTGCTGCACCGATCTCACTTTCATTGATATTTTGTTTATCTTTAGTTTCCGCTAAATTCTCTTCCCGTTCTTCTTCAGGTTTCTCCTCGACTTTAGGTAGATCAGAACTATTAAGCTCTTCCACGCTGTTTTTTTGTTCTTCTTCCTTTTGCTTTGCTTCGGCGCCGATCACATTTGTCTCTGTTTCATCGATCGCAGTGTTGTCTTCTGCAATGTTATCGTTATCGGCCGAAATCGGTATGCTGCTATCTCCCATTGTAACATCATCCTCATCGATAGAGTCCTTACGATCGCAGTCTACGATCGAACTAATCTTGTCCAGCAGAGCATCCAGATCTGTGCCGGCATTGTGTTCCCTAGGCAAGTCCTTGTCGGCATCGTGATCATCACTCTTGCCGATACTATCGATAGGCGACGTTGCCTTAATGTCGTTATCTAGAATGTCAACGGACAATCCATTCTGAATTTCCTCATCGATAGTTGACTTGCGGCTCCCCATGTTTGTATTAATATCTAAAAGAGAATCTTTATTTATTTTCAGCCAAATTCAACGGTTATAGGTTGCGCACATACCAGGGCTGGAGAGCTTATCACCTTTATGGTCCAGTTCGGTGATACTTCTTATTAAGTCATCTTCTGTCGGCAGCTCTCTTAATTCAACGTTCTGTGTTACTTCCATCATATTCGCGCGTTTTATAGTCTGCCCTCAGTTGGAACACATTGAACTGAAATGAAACGAGAATTGAAGATTATGGCAAATAGATTTCGTAGGCGGTCTGGCAGCACTGTTAGCACAGTGTGGCAATCCTAGATTAACATAATAATTGACCTAGAGTAAATTATATAAATTAATGCAACGACTCCCTCTTCAAAAATTAATGAATGATGAATAGAAAGCTTTTTGCTAAAAGCTCGCCAAAAAGCTTTTCGTTGTAGTGTTTGCTAGCAACGCAAATCAAATGAAACTACATTTGGAAATCAGCTGAACCGGGTTTCTATATCGAGAACCCATATGAAAGTTTGGATGGGCAAAAAATGAGGGATTTCGAGGAAAAGAGAAGTTTAAAGAGAAACGAATCTCTCTATTTGAGTTAAGCTTTTATATAAACTGTATTAATCAGATAGATATATCTAAGTGTATATAGTATACATATATCAACTGATTTTCGCGTAATTTTATAGAGGCTCTTATGGGTTTCGGTATGTATCCGTAAATCGGCATACCTAACCGGTGTGGTTGTTGTTCAGTCGGACGGTCGTTCGGGACGTTCGAACGGTCGGTTGCTTGTTCGGTCGTACATATGTTGCCGACGCGAACAACAACAACAAGCACAACAAAGAGAGCGAGAGGCCGCAGCGCAAGAGATGTCTGCAATCGAAACACAAATGCAAAGCGAACAGCGACAAAATGTAGATGAAGAAGAAGAGAAATAAGCATGCATAAAGCAGGAACATGTGATAAATGCTTAGAGCCAGCATAGAAACGAAACGAAATGAAATCAACAGACAAAATAAACCGTTGTCAATTCTGAGGAATTAGAATTGAAGCGATTTTCGATAAACCAAAATTTAAGTTTAGTTAGCAAAAGTGAGGTTAGGTAGAAGCGAGTTTGCAAAAATATTATATAAACGACTTACACGATGCTCAATCTAGACCAGATTGATTTCACGTTTACGTCTTGCAACGAATTTACACTAGTCTCGAAAGAAATCAAATTATTTGTAACTAGATTTCTGTGCGAGTTCAAGGCAACACTAAAACAGTGGCCGAAGTGAACGCGAACGCGAGCGCAAAAAACCAGCTGACGGGCAACGGCAACGACGACGACATTTAAATTATGAGAGAGAGAGAGCAATACGAGATGTGAGAGTAAGGTAGCGAGAGCGTACGAGTGGGCATGGTTAGGGGGCAGCGACCTAACTGCTGGATTAGGGCGTGTCAAATTGGATTCTGATAACGTTCTATAATCATTTTTCCCAAAAGTTTTCATTTTCTCATTTTATTTTTCGTAATGTCACATCTTGAATGCGTCCACGGTGCGTGAGACCCCTAACTACAAATGCGCTGCGACGTCAGCCATGCTGGCAACTATATATATAAATACTAGATATGTATGTATATAAAATACATAAGAAAAGCCAATTGATATTGGATAGCTCTAAAATAGGTCAATATTTATGTAAAGTTTCGTAAATTAGAGAAAGAGTTTTCTCAGCAAGTTGGCAGCCCTGAAAGATTGTTTTTATGTGAGTAGTATCTATGGAAGAGCAGGTAGAGGGGTTGAAGTAGCACTACTGCTGAAAGAGGGGATCTTCGGCTATGCCATTATAGGTTTTCCGCCAAATGCCGATAAGAAAATGGAACGGAAGAGCAACAATAACAAGACACAAAACAAAAGCAAAGCAAAACCAAAAATTAAAGTTGCCATAAATTGGCATTTTACAAAAACGAGCAATGCTGCGTATTGTGCGAGCGAGATGGCTGATGCGAGTAAGCTGTGCGTGTGAGCGGTACAGCTCTATGCATTACAATGTATCTGCGTAGGTATAGGTCGAAAGGCAAGGGGGAGGTAGACGAGGGGAGCCATTGTGAACGGGTCAGAGGGGAAAGGGGGGAGGTCGAGAGGATAAATTAAACTATTATCTGGTATAGAAAAATGACAACAGAAATGTAAATTAAAACGTGTTAATGCAATGCAAACGTACGCAGCAAGAGAGCAGCACAAAGAGAGAGAGAGCAAGAGAGAGAGGGAGGGAGAAGGAAAGCTGGCGGTAGGTGGCAAATTTTCGCGTCTAGTCTAAGATCCGCACTTTTTTAGGACTTGAGATGGTGCCTAGGACTTTTGGCAGGATACCGGTTTTCGAACAGGTCTAAGGCACTCCAGAGAGACGGGGAGTGGGAGGGAGCGTAAGCGCTTGCAACAAGAGAGCAAGAGAGAGAGAGAGAGAGAGAGAGAGAGAGATAGAGCGAGAAGGCAGCAACGCAATATAACGTTTATACGAGGTAAAAATATGTAGATACATACATACAATATAATATATATGGTAAATTTATATGTAAGTAATCTATAAGAAAAATAAAAGTTTTGTTCCGAGCCGAACGACAAAGTCGTACGACGAGCCGTACCGACTGAAAGACACCGCAGCAGCACAGTGAGAAGCAGCAACTAAAACAGAAGCGAAAAAAGTATTTTTTTTTTTTTCTTTTTGAGGCGTCGGCAGCCATATTAGACATCTAAAAGTAATCGGGAGAAACTGGTCTGGGGTCGGGTATAGAAGATATAGAAATCGGTACTAATTGACTACGATTATGTTCTGGATATATCTATATATGTACATATATATGACATATTATACTCTTCGTTTCGCTTTCTCTGTCTATTTATAGAAATAAAATGAGAGTAAAATTCAATTTATTTTTATTTATTTTCTGCTAACTGATAAATATGTTGTGCATGGCCAACTTTGGATGCATAATAATATATTTTTCATAGGTACATATGTACATGCAACGGCAACGGAATGATGTTTGAACTTTTCTTGGGAGTTATGTCTATTATAGCTGTTTCGCTCTCGCACACACAGACACACGCACACAGCCAAACCTGCGTTTGCTTAACTAGCCGTCTGTGTGTATGTATAACAAGATTCGTGTGTGTGAGTGTGTCCGTGTATGTGTATATTATTTTGCAGCGCATTCACATTCTTTTTAGGTTACGTATCGATTTTAATGTAAAGTGAGGTTAGTTTGAAAAACACCTAAGCCCCGGGGAATATTACAGATCTATGCAGCGCAACTATATACTATATGATATTATAGCAAAAATATCTATCGATCCCAGACAGACACATTTAGCTAGTCGGGTAGTGGCAAACGCCACTCTTGCAGACGGGGCAACAGTTTTCATTCGTTTTAATGTACAATTTAATATCATTAGGGCTGCCAAGTATTGGCAAAGCATAATGTTAGTATATATATTATTTAGTTTGCGTTTATATATATAAATATGGGCGTTAATTCATGATTATGCGACTAATTGCCATGCACATGGTATACAATAGGGTTGCCATCATCATAAAATCTCACATATGCGTATTATCTGCCGCAGTACACGTGTAAGGTGAAAGGACAACACAAAGATATGCCAATCATAAATCGGTTTCGTTGTTTACATTTGACCATTTGGCAGATAAACTAAAGTATTATTGTATTTACCGGCTGCCATAGAGCCACCTGACAACCCTAAAAACTCAAGCAAGTATCTTAAAATCTCTCTTTATAAGTACGAAACTTGAAACTATGGTCAATATGTTGAAAACCCACTAAATGTATTATTTATGTGTACGCAATACGTTATAGTAAAAGCTTATAAATAATAATAATACCAAGAATACGTGAGGTAGAGCTCCAACAATCTTAATGGAATTCTAGAAACTTACCTCTGTGAAAAGTTTCGATATTTTCTAATCGCCGTTAACTTAAGCTTTTTTATTAAACGTTTTTAACATGTCCTACGTATTAAAGCTATATATTTAATATTTTAAACGGTATTTTGTCGTTTTGTTTACAACGCAGCGCGTGCACCGCAGTCCTTAACAACTGGAAAACCAAACACAGACTAAAATCTGAGCAGACAACAACAATTGTATAGAACCACGAATCAGTTGGAATGTGGTTGGTTCGTGAACTGTTTAGCTAGCTCAAAAGCACTGCAACAAATGAACAGATAACAGGAATTATATATGCATATATAAAAAATATTTGTATATGTATATTAAATCTTCGATATGCAAGAAATAAAAAAATATCCATTCAATAAATAAACAATTTATTATTTCAACATACAAAAATCATATTTTTGATGGGTGAATGCCCAGAAAATAACTAAAAGTGAAAACTGATGAATTGCTTAATCACGTACCATGCAAATTGTTATAGTTATTAAGCAATAACACTAACCAGAGAACACATAGACCGGACACGTAGTGTAAAGTGTTTTGCACACTTTTTTTTTGACATTACGACCCACACCACTTCGTATTTGCTCGGCTCCTCACTTTTAGGTTCAGGCTACTAAAATATTCGAGAGCACAATCATTTTGCTTCTGGCGCTCGACCGAGATGGTCGATGGTTGAACAAAAGATCCCTCTGTGCTCAATGTTTCCTTTGCTCTCTCTCTCTCTCTCGGTGCTCTTTGCTCTCTCAAATGTGTATATGTGTGTATGCATGTGAGCACAAGCAGCAGCTCTGAGCTGCCAGCTCACGAAAATTGAAATTTCTTCGCAGCAAGAACCCATGCCTTCCCTTCTGTGTGAAGAGTATACCGAACTATTTAAACCGTTTGTCAAGCTCGTACAAAATCTGTATATGTGTTTTCGATATTATTTGTGGAAAGGGTATGAAAGCGTTGGTGCTCATAGTGAAAATGCTTTCGCGACGAGCCTGCACGCACACACTCTCCCTTGCTACATGTATTATGAGAATTTATATGTCTGTGTGCGTAGCTCTTGCTGCTTGTAGCAATTTTAGGTCCCAGCATTTGCATTTGGTTGATCTTGAGAAGTGCCTCACACTTATATGTACATATGTATGTATGTATGATTGTGTGTACGCAGGGGGCGCGATGCCCACAATTGTGGAATATCACTTGTAGAAGCATTTGTATGCCTATGTGCCCTTACATGTGCGTTTGTGTGTGTGCATGTGTGTAAGCATGGGACGTCAACATTGGTGTGCATGTGTGTATGCATGGGACGAGAACATTGACGTGCATGTGTGTATGCATGGGACGAGAACATTGGCTGCCTACCTCAACTAAGAATTGTCTGAATGATTTTGGGTTCGAATTGAAGAGGCGCGCTTATAATTAAAGTGACAAGTGCATATGCCAATTCTTTTTAGAAGTTTTTTTTTTATTGGCATGCACCTGTATATGTATGTAACTATATGAACAGGTACAAGGGATCGAAAATCGCATCCCATTTGTATACTGAGCCAAATAAGGTACTAAACTTTTTTTTTTAATTCCTTCTGATAGCCAACCCCCGATCATTAAAATTAAATCCAGGTGCTTAAATATAAGCGCGAGTTACCCGCCAGTAACTATACTACACACATACACATACAGTATGAGTTATTCGACGGTCACAGTGCCACAAAGAATTGGCATATGCACTTGTCACTTTAGTTAATCAGCTACTTATATAAATACATACATATGTATGTATGTATAAGCGCGCCTCTTCAATTCGAGCCCAAAATCATTCAGACAATTCTTAGTTGAGGTAGGCAGCCAATGTTCTCGTCCCATGCATACACACATGCACGTCAATGTTCTCGTCCCATGCATACACACATGCACACCAATGTTGACGTCCCATGCTTACACACATGCACACACACAAACGCACATGTAAGGGCACATAGGCATACAAATGCTTCTACAAGTGATATTCCACAATTGTGGGCATCGCGCCCCCTGCGTACACACAATCATACATACATACATATGTACATATAAGTGTGAGGCACTTCTCAAGATCAACCAAATGCAAATGCTGGGACCTAAAATTGCTACAAGCAGCAAGAGCTACGCACACAGACATATAAATTCTCATAATACATGTAGCAAGGGAGAGTGTGTGCGTGCAGGCTCGTCGCGAAAGCATTTTCACTATGAGCACCAACGCTTTCATACCCTTTCCACAAATAATATCGAAAACACATATACAGATTTTGTACGAGCTTGACAAACGGTTTAAATAGTTCGGTATACTCTTCACACAGAAGGGAAGGCATGGGTTCTTGCTGCGAAGAAATTTCAATTTTCGTGAGCTGGCAGCTCAGAGCTGCTGCTTGTGCTCACATGCATACACACATATACACATTTGAGAGAGCAAAGAGCACCGAGAGAGAGAGAGAGAGCAAAGGAAACATTGAGCACAGAGGGATCTTTTGTTCAACCATCGACCATCTCGGTCGAGCGCCAGAAGCAAAATGATTGTGCTCTCGAATATTTTAGTAGCCTGAACCTAAAAGTGAGGAGCCGAGCAAATACGAAGTGGTGTGGGTCGTAATGTCAAAAAAAAAGTGTGCAAAACACTTTACACTACGTGTCCGGTCTATGTGTTCTCTGGTTAGTGGCAATAAGTATTTGTCAAATTTTAATAGTCCATTTACCGAATATCAAATATAGTCATTTTAATATTTGCAAATCTAGTTCACCGCTCCACAGCTTTCGCTTAATGCGGCTATCAGCCCTGGTAATGGGATTCCACAGACCAGTTCGTCCGCGAACGAACTGCAAATAAAACGAAACAAAACAAAAACATCTGTGCGGCTTGTAGGTTAGTTTTGTTTTATAATAAATGCAGTAAACAAAGTTATCAGTTAAAATGAGCAATTTGATCAATTTCGCGCTCAGGCATGGTGCCAGTTACTTAAAAAGACACACACTGCAAAGCCTACGCAGTACGGTGCCAGCAATAACTAGTAAACTGCCGGCTGCAATTGCGCCAATTCGCAGCCAATCGACCAAAGCTGCCTATGATGTGAGCACAAATGTGCCAAAGGATATTATATTGTTCAAATATGAAAATCCGAAATTCTACAAAATGCTAAACTTCTTTGGCCTGTGCCAATTTGTGTTTTGGACGTATTTATCGCATTTTGCATTTACGACGCTGAAAGATGCGCCCGTTGTGGAAAAACCAGGCGAAGAACTGAAATGGTATCAGCGCATAAATCTGGGCGAGAACAAGTATAAGAATGGCATTACTATATGCTGTTTTTTGATAGGTGAGTGGATACGCTATCATATTAAAGACTTCAAAGTATTGAACATGTTTCCTCTTCAGGCTATGGCATTTTGTTTGCCGTTTGGATGTTTACGTTGCGTTCGGTGCGGTTTCTCATTTTACGAAAAGGCGGGGACAGCGTCTCCTTTGTGACCTATGGACCATTTAATCGTAACCGTATTATGACTGTGCCACTGAAGTGCATCTCAGCGGAGGAATCACGTGAAATGGCTCGTGTACAGCTGCCCATTAAGGTCAAGAACAAAGCGCTGTACTATGTACTGGATATGCGGGGCGAGTTCCGTAATCCCCAATTGTTTGACTATACTGCAGGATTAAAGCGTCGTATTTGAAATGTTTTTGTTTTGTTTAATTATAGTTTGTAAATATACATAAGCTAATTTAAACCTAAACTGTGGCTTAATAGATGGGCTCCGGCTTCTGTGTGAGCAACAAACCAAAACGTTTCTTGATGGTAATGCGCTGTCGGGAATATTTGTCCTCAGGTGAAAAACGAGCTGGATGTGCGGACAAGGTGGGGCGACCGTCCTCCGTACGTTTCTGCAAGAGATGGTTACATATCAGTCCCACTATTTATTGCACTTTCACTAAACCTACCTTCAGAGTATAGATGCGCTCACCGTTTTCACCAATTGTGTACATAAGATACATTTTTAATGATTTATAAAAAGTGCGTCTTCTTCACAAGCAAATATAAACACGTGTGGCGTGCAGTGCTGCGCAACGATGAATGCCGCTTATCACATTGAATGGACATTTTAATATCGATACGGGTAGATGCGATAGCTTAAACCTGAGTATCGATATTTAAAAGAAGAATTCTAATTGCTGCTGCTTAACACTGTTTTTGTTTATTTCTATGCGGATTGGCGCTTCAATTTGTTAAAAATTTAAATTAAATAGAGATCATGTCTAATAAAGCTGACAAACTGCTTAAACAGGCTATGCGCGAGCAGCAGAAGCGTATTAGGCCTGGTGAATGTCAGAAGTATGTGCGCATAGTACTAGATCAAGGGCTACTGCGTATTCCCTGGGGCCAGGAGCTGCTTGAAAAAATAAATAATACGGATCTAAAGTATGAAATACGCAGTTTACCTGCACGCAACTGCATTATATGGGAGCGCAATGTCGGCCAACAGACACTTGTGGCGGGCGTCGAGTTAGAAGATGCCTGGCGCATGGAGCAACAGGTTCTGTTGGTCTATACAGAAACGGATTTTCAGCGCGCACTTAAGGATCGCAACTTGAGCTGCATAGGAGCAAAGCTGCATGATGCATTCCCCGCATCCAATTGCCAGTTTACAGTGGTTGTGCCCCGGCTGCGCCAGAGCAAACACAGCCACGAGGCGAATGCATTAATTGAACTACAACTGCTACAGCATTTGCATGTGGAGCAACTGGCTCAACCGCAATGCCAGGAATTGCTATCACTGCTGCAGCGCTACACTAAGGCCATAGCTGAGTTGCCATACAAGCAGCAGCGACAATCGATTCTGGGCAGCTTTAAGAAATACCTGGCCAATGATAACAAACAATGCGTCCGCGTGGAGCAGGGCAATGGCTATGGACGTCTCTGGCAACAGCATTTGAATCGTTTGCCACTGGTTACACTTGAGGTGGCCGAATCCATCATCTCTCAATATCCATGTCCCAAGCGCATGTTTCAGCACTTTGAGGAAGATCCACAGGCAGTGCAAACGTTGGCAGACATCAAAATCAAGCGCAGCAATGGACCACAGCCGCTACAGTCAGAACGAAGGATTGGCAATGTGCTTAGCAATAAGTTGTATACTTTATATACTACCAGGGATCCGAACACCTTAATATAGGGTTCAGTATACATTATATATAATTTAGGCCGTTTATTCAGCTGCTTATTTGGTTTTTGTTTTTACAATCGATCGCTTAGGTGCTTAAATAATAATTATATACAGTTCGCTAGTTCATTTATCTTTATATAATATAGTATATATATATATATTAAAAATCACAATATTTTTTATACGCATTCCCCTCTTAAAAATGTACATCATAATTGTTTAATTAGTTGTTAAGTTCTAGTTTGTAGTATATGCAATCGTGAACAATTTGTTGATAGATATATACTTCGATTTGGCGCGTAGAAAATACTATTTTAAAATTACGAATTTACGAATTGGATTTATATATAAAATAACAATATTGAATTAAATAACAAAATTACTTTGCTTTTTTTTTCGTTTTTGAACTGGATTATGAAGATATTGAATGCGAACTAGAAATACATATTAAATATACATATATATAAGTAAATAATTATTAGCATTAAGAGCTAAATTCACATAAATAATAAAAAAAGAAAACAGAATTTGAGGATGGGCAGGATTTGCGGTGCCATATGCTAGATAGTAGTCAGTCCGTTCGCAACTCTGTCTAGAGCGTGGCCAGAATGCGAAAGAAGCCCAAGCAGGCCGAGAATATGGTCTGTCCGACGCCCCAGAAGAGCGCGTAGATCGGTGACATGGGCAAACTGGAAGCGACGTGGACGAATGCTATGACGGCGCTGCTAATGATCCCGCTGCTAGCGGGCGAGACGAAGCCCATCACCAGAATCAGTATGGAAAAGAAGCGTCCGAATTTGTGGCGCCGGAGCGTCACAAAGGCAACCAAGGCGGCACAGGTATGTATAAATATGGATGAGAAGAGTGCCCACAGAAAGATATGATACCACATCTCACGGAACGTGTTGAGCCTCGACTGTGATCGTAAACCGACCACATCGACTATCGCATCCAGCTCATCGGTATCGTAGGGTTCGGAGTACATGACCAACAGTATCGGCAAGCAGTACGTATATATATAACGATAATCACGTATTCGTAGAATTTTGGCTACAATTGTTGGAAGTATCCTGTGATTGAGTTGAAGTTGTTGTCGTCGTCGTCGTTATTATTATTGTAATAATTTGTTTGGTTGCTAATTATTGCTTTTCCGTTGCAGCGACTCCTCGTTTTGGTCATTTGTAATTTGTTGTTGTCGTTGACTGTTTAATATGCACCTGCTGTAAACTGTAGGTAAAGCACAGCACATTGTTTCCAATTGTATTTAACATTGTCAATAAACCTGCAAATGGAAATATTGTAGGAAAACAAATACGTATTAGTTTTATCGACCTTTTGGCCCATCGCATGGCAACTCACATATACATACACACGCACACGTATGCATATAAGCATATATGCTAGTTGATTTGATCCTGTTACCCGTTCCCGTTCCAGCTAGCGCTCCTAAGTCTAATGTGTTGTCCTGCCCTTGTGCGATGAATAAATATTTTGCTTTGTTTTCGGTTTTGGGACAGGCAAAACTGGAATCGATTAAGAAGGCCACACCAAAAAATCGCACTTCAGCGGCAGTGTTTCACCAACTCCTAGCTAAGCATTTTGCGATTAGCTTTTAAATGCACAGCGTGTTAGTTTGTGATTAGTATTTGCATTGCACAATTGATATACGCTTGATTGATTACTAAAATGTTATGATTAATATTTCTATTTCTTTTTTTTTTTTTTGTATCACTTTAATGCGTTCTGTTTTACATGGTAACGAAGCTGGAACGCTTTGGTAAATGAACCAACCAGATAAGCTCAGCTGTTTCATGACTGTATCGATATACGACTATCGCACAGCTAGCTTAGCTGTGGCATTAATCGGTTGCCGTGTGTCTTTTGAGCTATGTGCATCACTAGTTGGCTCGCGGGCAGCTGACTTTCGCGTTTCGTGCGTGTGTTCAATTTGTGTTTAAGTGTGCGTCTTTAGCCCAGCCGGAAAAAAACTCGATAACTTGCTGAGCAACCTATAGTAGTGATTTTATAATAGTACTAATTAAAAGTAGCTAAATAATAATATGAATAAGGAGGAAGATTATGCCTCAGACAGCGATGAAAGCGACGAGGATTTTTGCCTAGAAAACGAGCAAGATGCGGATTCCGGCGATGAGGAAGAGGAAGAGGACAGCGAAAGCGATTCGGATAACGAAGATGACGCCGAAGAAGGCAGAAAAGCCAGTAAAACAGCAAAAGGCAAAAGGAAAGATAAAGTGAAGAAAAAATTAATAGATACAGGAAATTCCGAGTCGGGCGTCACACGCAGCACACGTCAAACCGAGCCTAAAGCGAGTGGGCGCAAAGTTGCGGAAAAGGATGAATTGGAATCCGATGAGGAAGTGGACAAATCGCGTTCCGATGCGCTCTGGGCTGACTTTCTAGGCGATGTCGGTGCCAGCAGCAAACCCGCTATAAGGCAAGAGGAGAAATCATCACCGGCAAAGCAAGCGCAGAGTCCGCCGAGTAAACCCGTCAAGCCGGCAACAGAGATTCTTGACTTTGCTGGCGAACAAGTGATTGTGGATAAAGGCAATTCCAGTTCCAGCACCAGTTCCAGTTCGAGTGCCAAGGAGAACCAACGGCAGCCGGCATCGCCGCTGACTAAATCGCCAGCTCCGCGCGGCTTCGCTGCCATCAAACGACCCGCCGCCAATGGCGGTGTAGTTGGTGGTGGCTTGGGCTCTCTTCTCAATCAGCTGGGTAAAAAGAAGAAAATGTCGGTGCTGGAAAAGTCGCAACTAGACTGGAAATCCTTCAAGAGCGAAGAAGGCATCGACGAGGAGCTGCAAACACACAACAAAGGCAAAGATGGGTGAGTAATTTGGCCTAACTTATGAAAATCTTGACTGATCGAAGTACACCATTTTGCAGCTACTTGGAACGCCAGGACTTTTTGCAGCGCACCGATCTGAGGCAATTCGAGATCGAGAAAAACTTGCGACAAACGCGACGTCAGAACTAAAAGGAAAACTCATTCTAATCCTCGTACAACATTTTCCACACACACACACACACACACACACACGTTCACGCTCGCACTGTCCACACACACACACACACTCGCAGACGTCTTTTTCGGGTAGTGCGTATCTTATAAGATATAAGATATATAATTTTATATATATATGTATTTATATACTACTGTTCCAACCACTATCGCCTCATCTAATACATTCATCTCGTACTATTTTAAAATGTATAACGCTATAAACACTGAAGAGCAAAGCATATATATTATACCAAGAGATTAAGCGCTGAATGACTGTAATTTCCCATTGGTTGAGGAGAATGCTGAATACCTGTAACATAGACTTGCTTATAGCTGAATAAGGATATAGATGTTATATATATCTCCAACTATTCCTCAACGCTGCAGCCCACGCGTTTGGCATCGCTGCGACTTAGATGAAGGAACAAGCCGCCCAATATGCAGCCCAAGCTACCAAGGCCAATGCAGAGCCATCTAAACCAATTGTTGGCATTCAGCACGCTGTATACAGATAAAGATAAAAGCAGTTAAGAATTATTATTTGAAATACTCTTACTTAACTCACGCAAATATCTTTTTGTGCAGCAGCTGCGTTATCTTTTCATCCAGCTGCAGAGACTCCTCGATCCAGAAGAGTGGCATGGCCAAGGGACGCAGCTGCGCCATGGTGGGCACGTCCTTGACTGGCTTAACTTTCAAGCTGAACTGCAGGCGATTATATACAGAGAGCACTGTGCCAGATAGCTGTAGGACATAAGAATACATAGAGTGTAATAGACAGAGATCTTGTTAGAGTAGTTCTTCACCCACCTGCTCGAAGATCATTGTGCTGGCATGCTTAGCAGCTGTGGGCGAAAGTCCTTCCACTTGCTCGACTTGCTTTGGCTCCGCCTGATAAAAGTGCGGCAAGGATGCCATCAAAGGCGTGCCACTGCAGCGCATTAGGTCCATAGTGCCATCGGCTGGACAATCGCTGGGAAAATCCGTGCAGAAGCAGTGCAAATCCGGTTCCGTCTGGAAAGAGATTTGATCATGATTTTACAGTGAGCTTAACTTCAAAGAGAACCCTTATATATTTTTTAATATATTCTGTTTTCTCCTTCTAAGCGTTCCTCTTGGAGTGATCTCACTTACGCTTGGTGAACCAAAGCTTAGCTCGTATCGTTGAGCTGGCAGCTGGTTGTAATTGGTTTTGCCCATTGCCTTGGGTGTCAGGGAGCGACACAGCTGCGCCGAGTAGCTCCACAGACCGTGCTGTGGTTGCATGAGCGGTGCAAAGATGGTGCCATCTGTGCCGCGCAAGCGATTGCACCTGCTGCCGTTTGTCTCCTGCCACACCTGCAACTGCTCGGCCTCGTTGTAGGCGAGCACTTGGCCCACTGTCAGTTGATTAGAGCCGGAGGTGCGCTGCACCTTAAAGCGTCCGGCATTTGTGTGATTGCCCTGCAGAGGAAAGAGAATGCTGTTGATAGGAAAACTTTTGGCACTTTAACTTGCACTTGCCGCGCCCATCAGGGAGAACTTATAGTGTGTGGCATTCAGGGCCACAGCGCCGGGCACGGCGCCTGCTTGGAACTGCTGGCAAATGGCCTGAGCAGCGGCGTGATCTGAGCCGCAATTGACATCGATGCCAGCATAGAAGAGATCCTTGAACTTAGCTGTTATGAAGGCGCTCTGAGGCTGGAAAATCAAATCCAGGCCCTGGGCAACAGCAGCCTGCACCTCCGCCGGCTGTGCCAGATTGGCAATGCTCAGGAACTAGGCGAGATTGGTTTGCTTAAATATGGAGGACTCAGTTCAATCTTAAGCTCACCTGCAGCAAAGGATGCGGCATGGTTATCAGCTCCTCTCCGCTGAGCCCCAAATCCGGACGAAAATGGAATGTGTTGCGCATATTAAAGCTGACTGCGTTCTCTGCCTCAATATCCACTATATCATATTTGTCTTTCCACTCGCTATATAGAAAGAAATGTTCCTAAATTTTGTCTTTTTGGGCAACTGCTGCTTACTCATAGACAAAGGGACCCACTTCCTCTAGCTGCGGCTTACCACCGGCCTCGATATTCACTGAATTGGTGACATTGAAGACGTAAATCTTAAAGCTGAGCGGAAAAGGCATTTTCTCCCACAGCTGACGCGTCTCACTGCCAGGCTTCAGATTAACACTCTATACATATATTATATACTTTATATAACTCTTTGTTTAATCAGTTCCCAACTCACTCGCTTGATCAGCTGCTTGAAGATCATGGGAAATGCTAGAAATCCAATGAGTGCTCCCAGCAGTACTATCACGAAGGACACTATCATAACCTTAAGGTACATTTTCACCTCGACTGCTGAAACACTTTTGAGCTGTTTATTTTCGTATTGCCCCCATTTAAGGCATTTCGTGTGGCATAATTTGGGAATTTCTAATGTGACTTTCATCAATTTTTAATCGCTCCAACTCCTGGCAGAGCCTCGTAACCCTCAAACTTTTTTGTTATTATGAGTTTTCATATAAACTAAATAAGTTGCGTCTAATTAACAGTTGACCCATTTAATTAATTTTCTTAGAGCCTCTATTAAGTAATTAGTATATTGATTATATGCGGTGGAACTGTAAATTGTATTTAATGCATTAAATTTTTAAAGAAAGTGCAACAGGTGTGAAAATTTGTTTATAGTAGTGCTGCCAGCTTAGCCTGTTTCAGGCTAGATCTAATTTTCTTTTAATAATTGAATGGAATGGCTAAATTCCAAGGCTGACTATGCAGAGATCTAATAATTTTAAATATTAATGTACATATGCTCTTAAGCATATTAATATTTAGCCTTATTAAGCATATATGTATGTATATGCTTGCTTATGTGTATATCTGTCTCTCTCTGTGCCTCCCAGTGCGTCTCTCCTGACGAAGAACTATAGAGGTTCGTTCAAGTTGCCTCTATGTGTGCAGCAGTAGTCGCGTCGTATTTATATAGAACTAACACGAAGCTGGAATCTCTGCAGCAGCAGAGAGTCTTCCCATTGGTCGCTTAAAGCTCGACGGCAACGATCTCTGCCTGGCGCCTGGCTCAACATTTGAGCGCGCCCAAGTACGTGAGTGGAAGTTGCCCTATATAAGGGGCAGCAGCTGTAGCATTTCTTCAGTCGCCCAGGCCTGTTACGTGGGGTCAGTCGTGCAGTGTTGTAAAGTGAAGCATTACGGACGAAGAGGAAATACTTGGCGGGAATATTTGGAGAAAATACTGAGAGCAAATAGTGTGAGGAAATACTTGGAGCAAAGAGAGAGAGCGAATATTTAGAGGACAGGTTGTTTTTGTAACGTTGACATTAAAAGACAGTAAAAAGGTAAGCAATTAATACATAGCTGTGCGTACATATTGTGCGCCAAATTAATATATAATTTTCTATTTATTATTATGATGCGTACAAAATGGCTACTGCAAATAATTATTACTTTCTTTTC
Source organism: Drosophila navojoa (assembly GCF_054131105.1). Classification (NCBI taxonomy): domain Eukaryota; kingdom Metazoa; phylum Arthropoda; class Insecta; order Diptera; family Drosophilidae; genus Drosophila; species Drosophila navojoa. The sequence continues at coordinate 10,283,632 of NC_142893.1, forward strand.
TTCCATTTTCTCAACTAGCCAGCTATTCTAGCATTTATTCCTACATTTTAGCCTTTTTCACTCCATTTTTTATCCACAATCCAACTTCGCTGCTCAACAGCTGGCAGCGCTGAATATTTAGCCAAGACAAGAACCTTTTAAGTGCGACTTAGCTCGCTTACAGTGGTGGCCAGAATAAGCATGTCACAGGTGAAGAATAGTAGAAAATATGAAATTTATGCTATAAAAGTCCAATAAAAACATATCTCGTTTCACATTTAGGCCATTTGAAGACATTTATTATTAAATTTGGCATTTGGAATATGATCAACATAACATAGAAAAGCCGCAGGCACTGAGCGTTTGGCTAAAACTGAAAAAAACATGTAAATACTAAGCTATGTATAAACTACATTTATGTATATGTATAGAGGTGTATAGTTAGGACGTTCAGTTATAAATATATATTTATATATATAGGTGTAAATTATATACACTTAAATTCCACTAAGAGAGCAAAAATAAAAACTAAAACTAAATTTGTACAGTTCTCAATATGTTGAAGATACGCAGATCTGAATATGTATGTGTAGATCGTACATAAATATGCATATATGAATATATATAGTTTGTATATGATGAAAATCAGTCGAGATTCAGGAGTGGGAGAGAGATTCGTTCGAGTTCTAATCGAGTTCCACCTCCTTGAAGAGCGTTTGGCTCTCGGCTTCGCGTGTGAGCGGCAGGGCAGCCTGATCCTCGTGCAGCTCGACAATCTCCAGCTCCTTGAAGGACGTTTGGCTGATGGCCTCGCGTGTCACCGGCTCCTCCAGCACCTGTTCGCTGGTGGGCGGCAAGGACATGCCAGCTGAGAGCATGTGCGAAGCTGAAGTGCTACAAAGAGAGAGAGAGAGAGAGGGAGAAATGTTAGTTAACTAATTAAAGTCTTTAATCTCAGTTAGACTTACTTCAAGGAGTAGGTGGAGCGATAGAGCGGCGGCGGCGTATTCATGCGCACCGCTGCATACGCGGCCTGCGGATGAGCGCTGGGATGATAGACGAAGGCGTATTCATTCAGCGACGTCAAGTAGGAGGGCGGCGGGGGTCGGTGCTGAAACTCTGGATAGAGATAGCTGCCCGGCAGCAGGCGATTCGTGCAGTGCGGACTATTGCAGTTCCGGCACGTCTCCATGCGCCGGAAGCAGGGGCAGTCGTCGACATCGTCCGGCAAACTGAGCCGCCAGATGGCGCCCGAAATGACCAGCAGCGAGACGCCAATGCCAATCATCAGCAGCGCCGCGCTCAGATACTGCGTCGAGTGCTCAATCAGCCCAGTGGACCCGAGCACAATGCCGCCCAGGGTGCAGGCAACGCCGCCCAGCGCAAAGATGCCAATGACGAAGGGCAGCGAGGGTCGCGCAAACCATTTGCGAAAACTGTACCCCAACGGCGCACCGCCCAGCTCCACGCCGTCCGCGGCACCGCCACCCGCCATGGCGGACATGTTCAGATTGGTGCCGGCCAAGCTGCTGCCCACATCGCCGCTGCCACCGGCCAGCGGTACAGCCACGTCCAGGAGCGTCCTGTAAGCAGAAGAGAAGAGCGTGCACTGTGAGAAATAGTGGCTAGAAAGGGTTGTTGAAAATAATATATACTTATATGCAGGTAGATGTATGAGAAACAGAGTTGATTGAGAATGTTGATCGATGGGCAGGAGACTTATATAAGATAGAGAAGGGGGTATATACATAGAAGTTAGTTCAGATTACTTGGCATATGGCAATCTTTCTATAAGAAAACGTATATCTATGAAAAAGATTATCACATATTCATTTATATATATAGTTTTATCCGCGTACACTGAGATACATACATATATTTTCTGATATTCCCTATATACCAATTAAATATCTCTTAAATCTCTTCTCACATTTCCAATTGAATTTCTACATACATAAATTTATACATATTTCTCCTATTCCAATTAAATTTCTCTCCCTCTTTATTTCGCTCAGTGCATGAAATTGATCGCTGACTACCTGAGTTCCGTTGAGCTGTTCAGGTAGCTGAGCTCTATTTGCTGCAGCTCACATTACATCATAGCTCCAGGGAGGATCCTTAGCTCAGCCACATGTTACGCGGCCTCAACACGTCCTTTGCACTTGGGCCCAAAAACTAAGCGTACTTTATTCCTACTTGCCCCGCCCCTGTCCCTGCCACTGCCCAGCTCCGAGCTGCTGCGCTTTGTCTGGCTCTCAGATCTATGATTTAGAGAAAAAAAACAAAAACATTTGCTGTCCAGTTTGTGCCTGCATAAATTGTCGAAGGAAAAACAACAAAAATCTTTGAGCTCGACACATTGCACCTGCCTCTGTCCTGACTCAGACCCTCAGATCCTTAGACACACACACACACACACACGCAGATAGATCCCCGGCATGCCCCTCGCTGTGCGTGTGCGTAGCCCATTTGATTTTTAGAACTTGCTTTGGCAGCTGTTTCACATTTGATTTGCTGTTTGGCTTTTGTCTCTGCGTCTGCATTGTATCTTATCTTCTTCTTCTTCTTTTTTGTATCTTTTGGCTGTCAGTCAGACAATGGCAGAGGCAGAGGGACTACCCCTACTATTTGCTTTTACTACATATATTTAAATGCATTGTTCACTTTTTCTCTCTTCTGTTTTAATTGCGTCCAGCGCGCAATATTAAAACTCTATAAAACTATGAAATCGTCTGCTTTAAGGTGTGAAAAGCAAACAAATTTTTGTTTTTTTTTTTTTTTTGTTGCATCGTAAAACCAAAATATGCGCATAAATCAAAAGCTGACGGCCAGGAAGCATTCAACAATAAAAAACAACTTAAAGGAAAGCGTTTGAAAAGCCCTAAAAAAAATTGAAGAGCATAAAATTGGGGTTGTGGTAGGGGCTGGGGCTGATGCTGGAATGGAGACTGAGTGTGACTGAGGCTACGGCTGACGGCGAGTCAAACGCTCGAGATTTCATTTAATTACAAACGCCCAACAGCTGCGGGCGCTGCGAGGCCCCGATCAGCGGCTCCCTCAGACTAATTCAAAGACAAAGCGCGTCACACTCAATTGTACGCAATTTGTCATACGAATCTAAAAAAAAAAATAAATAAAATAGGGCAAGTGGTGTGAAACCCACAGAAAATGCATAAAAAATGTGAAACTATAACATTAATTAGGCTGTTGAGGAAATTGGAATGCTCTACGGCAAAAGAGGGGGAGACTATACATATAGGATATATGATATGATGTGAAGGAATGTGGGGAATAATCTGATTATGAATTACGTTTTAGACAGCTTTAGAGGTAGAGTTAAGAAAGGCCTAGGTGTTGGCTAGCTAATTTAGTTTAAAACTAACTTTTAATATATGTATATCAATAAAGATATATATTTAAATTTTAGTAAATATTTTTATTAAAATAAATTCTTGGAATAAATTAAATAAATTTTATTATTATTTATTAGATATTCTATTATTTTATTTATTATTTATATATATTATATTTATAATTATTAATATATATCAATAAAAATATGTATTTCAATTTTAGAAAATATTTTTATTAAAATAAATTCTTGGAATAAATTAAATAAGTTTTATTATTATTTATTAAATATTTTATTATTTTATTTATTATTTATATTTGTAATATTCATAGAAAAATTGTTTTTAAAAACTTTCTATATCTATCTATTTTTAATAAAATAATCTCAGTTTGAATTACATTTTCAATGATCTTACTTTGATTTATTTGCCAGCAAATTCTTTGTGATGTAATATTTTTTATTTTTATTTAAACCCAATGATATTTGTGATATTTTTATATAATTTCAGCAATTGAAAGAAGTTCACTCAATACAAGTTTTTATATACATTTCTCCGATAAGAACGAGTTTCAGTTGCAAATTAGATAAGTTCAGCTCAGCTGTGCATACAGCTCATATGAATCAGCTATTATATATAATTATATAGAAAAAAATATAATATATATATATATATATTTATATATATATCAAGTCCAACCAACAGCCATGTAATACAAGTCACAGAAAATGAGAAAAAATATAGAAAAAAAAACAAGCTGACTTCACAGTTTATAAACGTAATTGGGGCGTAAAGAGAGACATCAATTTGATATTATATGAAAGCGCAGCTCTTATTAAAAGTTTTTTGCTTTTTTCTGTTTAATAAAAAATATATAAATATATAGATATATAAATATATTTCTGTTGTAAACATTATGTATGTCGCGTATTGCCACACTTATTTATGACATTTGTAAGTTGTCAAAAAAAAAGAGAGAGAAAAAAAAAGAAAAAAAACTGCTGATGTATGCTGTCTGGTCGTACATCACAGAAATGATGGACATACATCGCGTTGGCTCTGCCATAAATTTGATGCAGCTGTACAGAGCATAATTCACTCAAAAGCTTCATTTACAATTTGCAACACGTACGAAATATATATACATATGTATATACATATATATAATAATATGCATGAGTTTGCTCGCTGCATGGCTGCTTTGTATCTGTCAGATACTTTCGTTCTGCCCGGGCCATTACAATGTCTTTAATGATCTTTGGCTAACTGTTTGACATAAAAGTTCGATCATTTGTCAGCTAGATCGTTAGCTAATGAAGCGACACGAGCCACAGCAGACATATAAGATACAAGATACATTTCTATATATGTATATAGTGAGAGCAAAAGATACTTAGATACAATAGTTGTGCCTGCCTCGGCTGCAGTGTGGCACTTGTGACTTATGCGCTTGCATCTCGACACTGCCAGCATTTTTAATGACACCTTTCAGCACACACACACACACGCACGCATCTAATTTATGTGCAAGTGTGTGTGTGTGGCATTTATTGTTATTCGAATATGCTCGCTGCACTCTCGTTGGCTCATAAACATTTCTCAGTTTTGGTTTCGGTTTCTGTTTCTGTCTCTTCGACTCTTAAGCTCAATCAGCGCGCATTGAATTCGAAATGGGGCAGCCAGGCGAGATGCTGCCACAGATAGCTCGCTCACTGTGCTACATGCGGCAAGGCAAGGCAAGGCAAGGTATATGCCATACGAATGGAATGACCATAAACGTGCCGAGAACTGCTCGAATATCGTATATACGGAATATCGTATTCGACTGAAGATCAAATTTAATGGATCTGTCGCAATTCATCGATAAGCTGATTTTATTATTATCAAATGAAGAGATCATTTGAAATATTTGTGTTTTTATGCCAGCTATCTTAGACGATTTTGAATGTTGTCCATCGATGGAGTTATTTCGATATTATGTAAAACATAAATATTTCATTGCCTTTCTAGCTGCGGGCAAGTGTAAATCTTATCAGCTTAAGATACTGAACTGAGCAGGCCTTTTGTTATAGATGTGACAAGCCGGCGTAGGCGTGGCCGAGTCTATAGAGTGTAGAAATTCTTATTCAGCAGCTATAGTCGAGTGGAAGTAGTTCTACTCCATATATTTAATTTCTGATAAGTATTATTATTGTCTGAAATGTTCTCTTGTTGTATATGTGCTAAGAACCTTGAAATGCTTGAGTTCCGAGAGTTTCCTAGTCGGATATCATTGAACCCTTATTTACACATCTTCCAGATCAATTTGACTGTACGACGATTATTGATAAATAATAATTCATATAATGTGGAGTCCCTAAAATCTAATAAAGTAATCTAACATATACTTTCATCTAAACATACGCTTCCATAGTGTAGTTCCCCAAATAAAGTAATTATAAGTCAATCAAAAATATATGCTCTAAGAGCTGACTAAGTGTGGTGCCCCCTTTCGGAGTTCTATGATTATAGGGTATTTCAATTGAAGTTGTTATTGGATTGCGTAGCATAATCTCCGCCGCGACTTCCGTTGCAATTTAACTGTGCTATTGTCTGTGTGCAAGATCCGATTCGAGAGTCGAGACTTGAGACCTGAGACTTTCTTTGCCGCGTCATTAGCCGCAACGAACGCATTAAGCCACTTGCTGCTTGCTGACCCAATTTTCGGCTTTGGGCCTCTAGCAACAGTTGGCTGTCATTAGGCATAATTACTTCCCTAATAGCATTTGCTGCTTTTGGCCAGGTTGGTTTTTGTTACTTCTTTCTATATCTCTCCCCGTCTCTCCCTCTCTCTCTCTCTCTCTGTGCGTACTGTTAAAAACATTTACATTGCGCATGCGTAGCCCAAAACACTTGACCAGCCGGCTCTCAGCAGCTGGGACATAATTAAGAATGCCATTAGAGTAAAAGCCGCCAGCTAAAAGACAATAGAAGCCGTAATTGGGTGCCAAAAAAACAACACCGAAGAAAAAAAAAAACAAAACAAAGTCAAATAGGAAATGCGTAAATGTTATAAAAAAAAAGTCAAGCCACGTCTTGTCTGTACTTAATATATGTAAATGTACTTAAAATGGAAAGAAAAAAATAGAAACACTTTGAAATTAAAAATTTCTCGTTTGAAATTAGCCGCCGCGGCATGTGAGAAAGGCGTCGTCTGAGTCCGAGCCGAATTTCACGTAGTCACAGTACAAAGTATGATTAAAAGTCAATTAGAATTATTAGGCATAAATTTGGAGCTTAGGAGATCCTCCACAGCTGCTGCTGGGCAGAGGAAAACGTTAAGCGGCTTAGGCCATAAATCGCTCTAGCTATTGTTTACAGCTTAACTGGGCCTATGGCCTGACCCAGTCGAGCACGAGCTCATGTGTGTAGGCTACTGTTTGTGTCGTGCCTCCTCCTACTCCGCCTGCCCCCCAGTTTTGTAGAAGTAGAAGAAAAATGATGATGAGCCCGATGCCGTCTAAGAGCTTTAAGAGCCCAGCCTATCATTAAACAGAGCGCACTCTTCAGACACACACAAAGCCAGACAGCCAGCGGTTCTTTTGCTTCTTCTTCTTCTTCATCGACTCCACTCTAATGAATGCCCACATTAAGCTGCACTTAAGCTCGGTTTGAGACATAACTGTACTGCAACTAATGGATTTCTTTAGATATATCTAAAGGTACATATACATATACATATATATCATTAGATATTTTTAAAAAAGCCCTAGCTGTTGAGCTGTCTGCCCGTTGTTAGGCTTAGGGCTGTTTAGCAAATTTGTTTAGCAACCCTTAAGGCTAAGCACTTGAAAAATATTATTAGGCAGCAACTGGAAGTGCGGTAGCTGAAGTTGATTGCCCTATGATCCATTTCATATACACTAACTGTGGCCAAGAACAAAATTTTGTTGAGTATGTAACGGTTATATCTTAATATAGTATATGATATAAGAGTGGTACGAAGTACATCAATCAAATTCCTTAAAATATAATGTCATATAATATATATATATATAAACTAAAAGTATATATTTTAGCTATAATTTAACTTAAGATTCATTATTGAATATATCTTAAGATCCATAAAATAAATGCAAATGCAAAATTATTAAGACTCTTTTATTAATACTTTTTGTTCTGCTCCCTATCTCTGTTTTTTATTTTAACAAAACCAAATTATTTTTAATATATAATGAATAGACTTTAAATGCTGAGCACAAATTAGGTCAAGTTCAAGAACTTTTTAGCCTTAGTCGAACTTTTTGAACTTAAATAACATTTATTTATAAATTACTTGGCCAGTTGAAATATTATATCCTATAAACACGTATTTCAAAGCGTATTCACTCTTCAAGGGTTCAAAGTCTTTCTACATGTTCCAAAAATTTCAAAGTCAATTTTTTGTTGGTCTGCCCTCATGCCTGCATCTGTCTGATAAAATATGCCAGGCCGAACGAAAAAAATAAAGTAAAATTCAATTTTGCTGTAAAGTGTGTGAGGAGGTTTGTGGATTGGGTCCGGTCTTTGGATAGGATTTGGGGTTGCTGTGACAGAGCGCTCGAAGGTAACAGCATTTATTATCAATAAACGCCAAAGGCCATTCAAAAAAGGGGCGAGACACAGCCAAAAATCAACTTTGAGTTATAAAAACGAGAAGAAGCAGAAGTAGAAGCTGGAGATTTGTGAGTAATGAGCATTTTATGGGCTGATGAGTTTCGTAGTGAGTGTGTGTGTGTGTGTGAGTGTGTGCGTGGCACAGATTAAAGACGCAGTTATATGATACTTCGACCGCAGGGACTTTGTGAATGGGGGCAGGTTTGTCTGCTCATTCATCAGGATGTGCGAGGACATAGGATTATAAAGCAGGCCACGCCAAGCCAAGCCGAGCCGAGGCTAGTTAAGTGACGAGCGAGACGACCACAAAACTGAAATTCAACCTGACTATTGATGCGACTTCCTCTGCACACTTTAACTCTCCCTCTCACTCTATCTCTCTCTCTCTCTCCCTTGCTCTGTGGTGTCAAATGACAGCGTCAAGAATGCCGCACTGAAAGGTGAGTTCAAGGAACGCAAAACTCTGTTGAACACAATTCGTGCCAAGGCACTAAAAATATACAACGAAAAAATTTCAATTCGAACTCTAGGCCCAATTTTTTTAACTGTGCACTCAAGCGTTACACTCTCTATCGATTTTTATGTGCACAACAAATACACACAGGGCAGACACATTACATTGTCAAATAGATTGTCACATTATATTGAACTCTCGTTTTTGATTTGTTTAGGCGGGTTTTCTTCTTTTTCTTGCGTTTTTCCTATGAATTGTTTGAGTGTGTGTGTGTGTAACTTGTTGCCAATGTTTGTTTCATATTGAAAATTGATATTTTCTGATATGCAGCACAAACAATTGTTTCAATTAACTCTCAAGTGCTATTTAATGTTGTCATAGATACCCTGGAAACAATTAAAATGGAGTGTTAATGAGTGGCGAGTCTTTATGGAAGGCTGAACTGGGTTTCTCTGGAATATATCTATATATTAGCTTTTCAAATTGTTTTAGTTATAGTTAAGGGTATTCCCTATTTAGACAGCAGTTTGCATTATAGTAGCCTTAATAACACTCGAGATAATTATATATTAGCAAAGCTACTAAATTAGAAATTTTCTCATATTTTTTAATATACCTATTATAAAATTTATTAAATATGTCTCACACATTTTTTTTTAAATCAAAATTTAAGTAATTCTTAAAAATCTTTAAAAGGCATCTTCCAGTCATTCAATCAGACATCTTTTAACATTTTTTAACGCTATCAAAATGCATTTCTGACAGCAAATATTTGACTGCTGCGCGACATAAATGTCATAATTTTTCTCTTTTTATGATCACTGTGGACTCTTGGGCATATAAAAACACATATAATATTTCGATTGGTTTGATAAGGGCATCTTGGGCCTTGGCATCTTGTTAAAGCTTCCAAATTGCTGTCTATCACTTTTTCTTTTTATTTGGACCTCGTGGAGTGTCTCATGTCAATCGTCTCGTTTTTATAGTTCCAGTATTTCCAAATTGGCTTCGTTACGTTTTCCTTGACCCATAGAAAAGGGGGCTTGACTAATACCTAATGCAGGTGTCCATCAAATATTTGTTACTGCCGCCGTATCGAGTGTGGCTAATTGTAAAACTTTACGAAGCATTACGAGAATTTCATGTGTGCTTCTGGTTGGTATTTCGAGTCTTTCTCTTTGAGTTCATTAATCAAAGTCGTTTACTTTAATTAATATTGTTGTTGTTTTTCATGTGTTATTATTTTTAGTTAAAACTTGCCTAAAAATACATTTTTTGGGCTCTTATAACTATGGCAATTAATCAAAGACATTTTCTGTTGTTGTTGTTGTTGGACATGTTCCATGTTCTGTTGGGCTGACAAAATTTATGCGCCACTATTAATTTTTATGCTTCTAGCACAAAATTCCACGAATTGATGAGCAGGGTGGGCATGTGGGAGACTAGCGAGATACCCTGTATATGATTTCTGAGAGTTAAACATTTCTGGGCAGCTATTGCAGCTAAGGGAATTTAAATTTGTTGACTAATTTAAGCACTTTTGATTGGTAAACTCACATGTTATCGATAACATGTATTGCAGGCGTAGGGAGTTATTCTTCAAGCTGATTTTGTATATTTATTGATCTCTTATGAGTAAGACATGATAAAGGCATTTTGGCAATTGGGATTTTTGTAAATAGTTGATCGATAATAGCTTTAACTCTTTATCTATAGTCAAATTTGATTACAACTTTTTTTAGACTTGATTATGAATAAAGATTGTTAATAGCAAATCAGTTGTCGAATATATGAGAATAAATGAAGACAAAATAAACGGGTTTTTGTATATATCGATAAACGATAGTTAACATGCATTAAAGCAGAAACTGCAGACAGACTTCGACTAATTGATAAATAGATAAATTTTTGGTCATTGCAATAGACATATATTCAGTCAGCTATATATGACTTAATCCTGCCTTATCACTTTCTAGCCAATATACCCAATTGCAGTCACTACTACAGGGCATAGGCACAGCTTTTGTGATAATCGCCGAGGCCTTACATGTGACATGTTAAACAGCAGCAGCAGCAGCAGCAGCAGAGCAACAGCAGCAGCAGCAGCGGCAGTTGTGCCCCTCGTAGTGGCAAGTACAAGCGTCTACTCGTATCTTCAGCTTTATGGAATTCCTCTCGTGTGCATATCAATGTCAGTTAATCTGCCCAATAAGGCATAAAGTGGAGTGGCATAGAGAGCCGACTCTCGACTCTCGTCTCTCGACTGTCGAGTGTCGAGTGTGGCTGCCCTTTAAAGACTCGCCAAGCAGCAGCAAATCTCTGCTCCAGTTTCGTCTTTGGCTTGTGCAGGGGGGGAGGGGAAGAGCATTTGCTTGTGCGTGACATGATTTTTGTTGAATGATAAACTTTTATTTCTGGAGCAGCAGAAAGAGAAGCAGGAGTGGGAGGAGGAGTAGGCCTCGCGGCAGCATGCCAATTATAATTTTAAATGCGTCTGTCAAACTTTCGGTTTCAGCGAGACGTCCACATCGAGTGGCTACTGTGGCAGCGCTGCGTCTGACCGGGCGAGGCCAGACAGTAGCCATTTTTAATGGTCACTTCCTGAACGATTGCTCTGTGTGGCTGTCTGCCCTTTGGCTACTGCTGTCATTTTAGCGTCTGGTTTTATGCCACTTTTTATGGCACATTTCGTGCATAAGAAAACGAAAAAACAAAGAGAGAGAGGAGGAAGATGAAGTTACCTGCGCAGATGATGATGACCATGCGGATGGGTCAGACCCATGGGTCGCTGCTGATAGTATTGATGGTATTGCAGCTCGGGATTCGCATTGAGGAAGGGTGAAGTGGCTGCAGCATTGGCCATGGCATTGGCTGCCGCAGCCGCTGCCGCTGCCGCCGCGGCGTTATGATGATGATGATGATGGTCGAGGAAGATGGCCGTGTACTGTGGCGGATAGCTGCCAACAGGTGGCGCTCCATTGGCAGCAACTGTGGCGCCAGCGCCAGCAACTGCAACGGGATTGTTGTTGTTGTTGTTGTTGTTGCATTTGCCTTTGCTACTGCCCTTGGTGTGGGTCTTGCGGCGCGTGCGCTTGCTCTGGCGCGAGTCGGAACGCGAGCAGGCGCTCGTATTGAGCGCTGCTGCTGAGGGCGGTGCAGCGGCGCCAGCTGCAGTCGACGTGAATTGCAGCTCACTGTAGATGCTCGACTCGAGCATGTTGCTCTCGGATGTGGTGCGATTCAAGATGAATTGCTCGAATTCGTTATCCTCCTCCGCCGAGAGGCCACATTGCTGCCGATGCTGCTGCTGTTGTTGTTGTTGTTGCTGCTGCTCTAACAGCGCTGTACATTCGGCAGACATTTCCTCATTTCCATTCGGATGCGCTGCCTCAATGTCATGGCGACTGCGATGGAGGCTGTTGCTGCTCTGACTGGCGCTAATCACAATTTCCGGTATGACAAATGTCGAATTTGGCAGCGGGGGCGGCTGTTGTTTCCTTTGCTCGCTCATGGCGCCCAGCATGGTGCCGTTTTCAAACACAATTGTGGGCGTGGCAGCCATCACTTAATTAGCACAAATTCACTTAGCTCGTTTAGCTCTTAAGCACTACAGATTTATTTTTATATATTTTTTTTTCTTTTCGGGTTCCTAATTGCGCCCTGAATTTATATCATTTTTAGTTTTACACAAATACTTGTTATAGATTTTTCTTCAGCTTATTTTCGTAGCTCGACTTTCGCCTGTACGCGCCAAATTTTTACGCACACGAGTTTCGCAGCAATCAGCTTTTTGCTTGGTGCAACGGATTAAGCTCCTACGCTGCGTGCCTGAACCGTCTCGGTGCGCGTACCGCCAAAAACTGATTTGTATTGTTGATGCGTTTGTTGTGTTTACGGCTTCTGGTTTTTCAACTTCAATCGCTCTCTCGTCCATTCGTTGCTCGCTCTCTTGCTTGGTTTGCTCGTGACGACGCCGACGTCGCTAATGGTTCTCTCTGGCATCAACAACCACCACCGCCACCACCAACACAGTTGACTTGAACTTCGTGCGCTGCATCTCATTGACGACGTCACTAATGCTGCTGCACTCTCAATAGCAACAACAACAGCGGCAGCGCATTGCGCTCACGCACTAACACTAGCAAGAAACACCCTCGCCCTCACACACTCGTTGCAAAGATGTTCGACGAGTTTTCGAGCTCCACAGTTCGTGTGCGTTTGCTCTCCGCTCGTCCTCTCTTTGTTTGCCATGCTTGCTTGTTGTTTATGTTTGGCTCTCCCTCTCTCTCACTCTCTCTCTCTCTATAGTTGCTTTCGTCCAGGAGCGCATCTTTACTTCGGGCGCATTTGTAGTAGGCATTGCATGTTGCTTGAACTCTGCTGCAGTCGCTCCTGTGCCCGTCGCTTCACACTTTTACTAAAAGAACATTTACATGTAAGAACACGCTGTTAGGGCGCCCCTGCTTGGGCCCGCATATGCCACAGCTCTGACTCTGCCTCTGCCTCTGCCTCTGACTCTGCCTCTCTCCCTGGCAACTCACTTTAGAACGAAAAGAAGAAAACATAAAATGAAGCCAAACAAGAACTGTGACCAGGAAGGGACAGCCTGGCTCTCCAAATAAACACCACAAAATCCCAGTGTGCAACGAAAATCTATCTGCAAGATACAGATATACACACACAAAAACGTTTGTGTGTTGAATGCCGCATTACACATTTATATATATATTTTTTTATATTTATTCTTTTTTTGGCGAGGGTGAAATATTGTTATTGTGCTGCAGGAACAGTTTCAGTAAAGTCTACTCCATATAATAGAATATTATTTCTATTATTTTTCTTGTTTATTTCAGCTATTCTTCAGTTTATTTGCAATTGTATCTTTTTGGGTTTTTTTGTTGGCTGTCCTTTCAGGCATTTAATTAAAATGCAACGTAGAACAAATAATATTTGAATTTTTGTTATGCTTCTTGCTCTGTTGGGTCACTTCAGCCTTGGCCCCGACTTGTTGTTGTTGTTGTTGTTGTTGGGAAGTTGTACAGCTTTCTGTTGCAATTCGAGTGGCACTCCATGGAATAAAAGCGAATAGCACAAATATTTGCCATTATTTTGAAGTTACTTTGAGTCTCTCCTGTCGAGGAGGGTCCACACAAATACAAACACAAGCAAAAACACTAAAGCTTTGAAATGTTGATTCAAGACGCATCTTGGCCAAGATTGTGCCTTATTAGCCTAATGGCTATTAAGCTAATAACTCTTGTATCTCAGCCCTCGGCGGACTGAGCTAAGCTCAGCTGAGCGCCACTCGAACTGACATGAAAAGTAAAAGCTAACGTTTCAGCCAATATCAAAGTCACGGCGTCTGCACATTTTAGACAATTACCAATCTGTTCAGACACGCATATGTCTGCCATATAATTTCCGATTTTGTTGCCTGTGTTTTTTTTTTGGCAATAGCCCTGCAGACAAAATGTGGCTTAATCATAAGATACAATACGCTTGCGCAAATTAGCCGAGACTTGTAGCCGAATCGCCAGTTGCTGCAGTCTGACCCTACCCTTTAAAAAGCGACCCTTTTTAATACAGTGTTAGCTTAAAATAGCGCTGGAGGTTAGCTTGAAAGTGTGAGCAATTTATGGGCTGTTTATTTTATTTTTAAAATATTTATATATCGTTTAATATATAAGATTATATTGATGTTAGGAGTTAGGCCAGTTAGGTTAGGGCAGATAATGTTTATCTACAGCTCTACAGTTGGCTCTCAGCTTAAGTCCTAAGGTTTGGGGTTCAGGAATAGAAACTATTTCCATAGTACATTTTTATTTTTATTTGATTCTTATTTGTTTAACAATTTAAGTTCAATCACAAATTCTAACAAAATAAAAAGTTTTAGTTCATATCAAACTTTATCTGCGCCGTTTGAGTATCTCAGAGTCGATCAACTGCATTATGCTTAGCTGTTTATTTAATTATACCCTGAACCCATTGAAAATGGGAAATCAGGGTATAATGGTTTTGTTAAAATGTATGTAACAGGCAGAAGGAGGCGTGGCAGACCCCACAAAGTATATATATTCTTGATCAGGGCGACGAGCTGAGTTGATTTAGCCCTGTCCGTCTGTCTGTCCGTCCGTCCGTCCGTCCGTCCGTCCGTCCGTCCGTCCGTCTGTCCGTATGTTTGAACGCGTCGATTTCAGAAGATACAAGAGCTAGAGACTTCAACTTTTTTTTAAAATGTCCGTATATATCACGCGCAGATCGAGTTTATCACTAAAAAACGATAACTCATTCCGATACTTTTTTATCGATAAAAAACCTTATCGAATATCACTTAAATAATTATATCTCCTACATCTTTCAAGCTTGAGTCTCCAAATTTAAAATGTATATTAAGACGCATGTCATACAATTTCGGTTTTTGTTAAAATTTACCCCCCGCCCCTATATCCACCCCCTCACCATCATCTTTGTAGAAGTCGTATATCAAATACTAGAGACTTGTGCTTCGGTATACACATACATTTAAACAATATGAATACGTTCTGAAAGTTTCATTACGATCGTACGTCTAGAAATTAAATTATTCAACAAATAAGTTCTCCTAATATTGCCAACACTGCAGCGCAACCCAAGCGCAATCGCCTGTATATGTGAGTGTGTGTGTGTGCGTGTATTTGTTTGCATGAGTGCGTGTGTGGGTGCTAATTATTATTGAAATATCAGTTGCTTGTAGGGTTCAGGGGATCTCGTAGTCGAGCAGTCTCGACTAGAGCTTTCTTACTTGTTTTATTTTCGTGTATGTTGTCTGCATGTTGTGTTCTGTTTTGTTGCTCCTCACCTCTTCTCTTCTTCTTCCCTCTCGTATTTTTTATTTTTTTTTTTTTTTGACAAGCACGCGCTCTGGTCATAATTACCAATTAGATGCTTTTCAATTTTTCGCTGCGGCCAGCGCTCAACACGTTTTCGGCCATGGCCAAGTTGATGGATGGTTAGCTGGCTGGCTGGTTGCTCGCTTGGTTAGCTGGCTGGCTGGTTGGCCGTTTGGGTAGCGACTCCTTCATCACTAAGCCCTGGTCCGTTGCATGTAGTACTTAAGTTGCTGTCTCATGGCATTTTTTATACATTTTCTGTTGTGGTCACGTTGCATGCAACACTTGGACTCGGATAAGTTGTACCTGTCTATCTAGTGATGGGGCTGCCACATGAGTTGGCATTTATACTTATCATATTACGAGCCGCAAACCACAAACATTTCATTTTGATAGCGGAAATTTGAGCAACTTTATCGAGTTTCTTAAGTTCAGTTGAGTTTCGTTTGGTTTTTTTTCTTTTTCTCTTCATTTTATTTTTATTTTTCAAACTTGTTATCAAATGTTCTACAGTTTCCGGTTAAAATGTTTCCGCTAGAGTCCAAAAATGAAAAACATAAATATAAACTTACTTCACAAAGTCTCAAACGAACTGTGAAATTTGCATTTCCGTGGCGTGTTGCTCAGCTCCAGTTGACTCGGAATTGTGAATACAAAATGCAAATTTATGTTAATCTTAAGCCGAAAGGCAGCAATCAATGCGTCGCCTCGTGTCGCGTCGCCTGTGTTTTGTAATTGGCACAAATCGTATTATTAGCTGCTTGATTAGCCTATAGTCGGTCTATTCAAGACGAGTAGCCGCAGCTGTCATTAGCATAGCATTTAGCCAAAATAAACAATTCATACTCGAACGCATTCACAGTTCTATCTATGCTTTCATTCCTCTTTCGTGGCCAAGTGCAGCTTTACAAATAACGCGATGGACAGACGGTGTTAATTTGAAATACCCTGTATTTGAGGTATATTTTCAAATGAGGGTTTGATTAGTTTGAATTTGAGTATAGATAGATCGCAAGCAGAAGAATAGTTAATTAAATGTCGTTGACTAAAACAGTATAAAATCTGTATAGGTATTTATATGAGTATTTATTTTCTAGTATTTTTGTGTTCTATCATAGTCTATATATAAGCAATATATAGAGAAATTAGTGATTTGGAGTAAATATAATTAAGGTATTGTTAGCTTATTGTTTCTAAGATGAATGATTATCGCTCATTTATGGCCTTTTGGTATACCTATCTTTGATTATTTTTGATAGAGGTATATAATACTATTCTTATATGTTCTTCATATAATTATTGCAGGGCATCTCTTTGCTTATAAACATTCAGTATTTCACATTATGACTTAGCATTAATCCAAATCAAGTGCTTCTATCTATTCCAAATTCCTACAGGGTATGTTTCAGTTCATCATTTCCTATACTAAACCCTTGCATTGTTGGCACAGCCTCCTCAGCTGCAACGCATTTGCCGTCCATTGGTCAACATTTGCGTTAGACGCGAGAATATTTCTATCTTTTCATCCAGCCATACGCACACTAATATACATACTATATATTTGTATATATGTATGTATATGCATCTATCGGGCTATGTGTTTATCCAGTGAGTCAAAGGGTTGGCGCGGGGGCAATTGTGACCGAGTCAATTTGTTTATTTTGTTGCCATTTGTTTATTTATTGCTGCGAGGTATAGCACAACACGTAAATGTGATTGAGCGTATCTCTGTGTGTGTGTGCATGCATGTGTGTGTATAGTAAAAAGGGCCACTCGAGCTATTTGGGCAAACCTAAAACAACAACAAAGCGATCTATGTACATTTTTATGATGCTGCTAAAAATGTTTTCAACATTTTTACCTTTTGATCTCGCACAGTTGTCGTATCTGTTCAATCGTCTCACTCTCTCGAAACAAAATAATAAAACAGAAGAGCAAGCAGAAAGGGTAGGGTAGGGTAGGGTGTGGGGGGGAGTAGGAGTCGGGTAGAAAAAAAAAAAACTACACAAACAACGCTAACGCCGCGACAGCGCCCCCGCCGCCTGCATTGCATTAGCATCAAATTGATTTTTCATTAGCTTGTGCCGGCCAAGCGGCTTGTACCAAGCTCCAAGCTCCCAACTCTAGCTCTATGACTGCCTGTGGCTGTAGTTGTGGGTATCCGTATCTGTATCTGTATACATTTCGGTTTCCATGGGTCGATGATCATAACAAAAAAAAAAAAAAAAAGGAAAAACCAAAATCAAGTTCGATACTTTTTTTGGAGCTGAACTTGAGGCAACAAACTGTGCTCAGCGTGCGCTGTAAATGCCATCAATATGATTGGGAATTTAATTTTATTTTTTGTTTTCTGTTTCTATTTCTTTTTCGTCGAGAAATGCATATTTGTGTGGGTCACATATTACATATTAGATTAGGGCTTATTGATAGCTAGGGGCAGGCATTAATGAACTTGTTTTTCCTACTCGAGCGTGTGTGTGTGTGTGCAAGGTCAATGTAATTAATGTGCATGTGTGTGTGTGTAGATCAAAGTTAAATACATTGTATAATTGCCGAGATACTTTGCACATATGGCTGACTGATAAATGGACTATTAAAATTAGCCTAAACCAAATAAATTTTTGGGAATTTCGCAGATTCTAGAGAACATATATAGAGTCTACATATACACATGTCTAGCTTAAGGTGTCTATAGATACAATGTATACCTCTATACGTACTTCACATGATTTAGTTAGCCAAAAATGTTTGTGTATAAACACAAAAGTTTTGAGAATTAATTGAAATTGATACCAGAAGCGGCGAGAATTGCTCCATAAAATGTGAATGATAAATGTAAATAGAGAAGAAGCTGCCAGGCTTTACGAGCGTTAGAGCGTTAAGCTGATGAATCGATTTATGGTCGCCGATACAAATCGCGAGTAGAGCGAAAGCTATAAAAGACTTTTTGTATGCAGTGTAAAAAGAGAGGGAGATTAACGTCTTGTATTTCGATAGATGGATGAACATAAATTTGTGGTAGCTATGGAACTAGTTTTAAAATTGAGTGATTAATTTGCATAGAATCAGAGGAGAATGCAAAGAGAACTTGTCTATCGATACTGATACTTATCAAGCATATGCAAATGTCTTAGTCTATGCCATATAGAAATTTCGGTAGTTCCCGATGTGAGGGTATTTATTGCTCTTTAGCAGAGTTCGAGATCTTCAACGTAAATCTTAGGCATTTTAGTACACTTTCTGCTTCTCCTAATTCAAATCTATATAGTTAAGCTGTCTATTCAGATCTCTGATTATACAAAAAGTATTTTAGTATTCTAAAAATTTCAATTGTACTTTAGCACCTATCTCAAATCAAGATACATTCGTATATGACTTGGCAATCTTAAGTTCATTAGCTCTCATATCTCTCAACTCAAACTGCATTCTATGAACACCAACTGGACAAAGCACGTAGCATGCGCATCAAATGCCATATGTTAATCGGCAATTTCATCTGGCTGCAGATTCGCAGCTTAAGATACAAATGACCCAAAAGATACAGAGATGCCAAGTGTGCTGAATGCTTTGTCTGTGTAGGCGGAATTTGTCATGCTACTTTAGAGTACAGTATTTACTCATTAAAGTAAACAGACGCCGACGCCTTTTGTCACAACCGAACGGCAGGACGTAGACATTGAATTTACCTTGAACAAATTTCAATATGTCGCCAGGAGGAGGCGCACAGGATGTTGACCAAGCGGGTGGGCCACGTTGACATGACCATAGCTAAAGGGCATGCCAATAATTTCCAGACATCGCAACAGATACACATGGAGTGAGAGAGTGACAGAGGCAGACAGACAGATAGAGAGAGAGAAGGAGAGCTGCTGTGGAACACCCATGGCTAGAAAGGATGTTTGTGAGAGCAGTGACAGCATTGGGTTACAGCTAAATTGCATCAGGAAACGGAAGTGTCAACAAAAAGTCGCAAAAATTTCCAGCTGAAAAATGCCAGCAAACTGAAAAGAAAAAATCAAAATTGTTGTGCAAAGGCAAATTTAATTAGCTCAGCTGCAATTTTGCATGCAAATGCAGGACACAGCTGTTTGCACTCTCCTAACTTCTCTTTTTTTTGCCAAAAGGACTCGAATTTCATTTGCAGCTGGGTCTCTCTATATATATGATACACATATGCCTATCAGTTTATCAGCTGCTGCATATCAGACCGACACACACACACACAGACACACACACATACATTGGCTTATTTCCATTGATTCGGTTCGTCTCACACGCGTACGGCACGCGTTTCCTTCCGCTCTCAACCGGAACTGCAATGCGTTACATTTCCCTTTCTATTTTCAGCTGCATTCACTCATTCGGCCAGTCTTTGAATTTGTTTAGCCTAATTGTGGCGTGTAAATGTTTAAATGCTGCGCTTAGAACTTAACGTATGGCAAATGTCATTTGTAATTTAAATGCCCGCTCAGATAGTTGAAATGGGGCATATAGGTTTGACTAAAGATCAGTTATGCTTTGCTTTATATAACTACGCCTTCTGAAGGTGTGGAAATCCATAAACTCTATAGAGACTTATTTCATCTTTAAATTTCTCATATTTTCATTTCCAGCCCAACCGAAACTATTCTCTAACTAAAGCCGCGTATTGGACAGTCGTTCAAGCCCCTCTGCCAACATCTCCTAATCGTTGCACTGCTGTCAAATGCATTTGAGGGCAAGTTGATTCGTTGCAGCCCCCGCTTAAAATATTTTGAGTGCATTTGCAACTGCAACCAGCATCGGGGGCAACGCCTCCATTTCAAGAGAACGTAGTAGCCCTAGTATTCCCAGAGTGCTGCTCCTATAATTTGTATGACAAATCAGACGCGCCCAGCCCTTGGCTAGATGCGAGTCCCTTATCAAAGGCTTGGCATCGACAGCATCGGCAAGCGGGCCAGGCTCATTAGACAAGTCTTTCTTTTTCGGGCCCGAAGCGTGGTGTGAAAAGGACTGCGCAGCACAAAAGGATCTGAGCAGACAAAGGAAGTTACGGGGCAGCGCGCTAGGCTATGGGAGGTACACAATATGCATTATCATTATCATAATTTGGTTTGAGCAAGGCAACAGGAGGAGCAGGAGAAGTGAAAGATGCTCACACACACACATACATATAGGAGATCGCATCAGCGCCAGCCTTTGAGTGCACGAAATGGTTAAAGATAAAAGCCGATTTTCGTATAAATGAAAATGAAAAAAACATCTGCTGCCAAACATTTGAAATTTCATTCCCAAAAACTCGACGACGACCGAGACGAGGGCGACAGCCCCGATATGTCCAAAGATCAGAGGACAAGAGAGAGGTAGAGTGAGTGCGAGAAGTAGGGAGTGCGAGCTCACCAGATGAAGTGGAAGTTGAGGAAGAAGCGAATAGCAGCGGAGGGGCAAACATTAACAAAATGTGTGGCATAAAATGCAGCATACTGAAATTGTACACGCCTGATTTAGCGGCATGGCAACTGTTGTTTACACAGCCAACAAGATGAGGCACCCAAAAACTGGACCCGACGACGCGCTGACGACCCAGTAGGAACTGCTATTGGCCATGGTAAGGGGCCATGCCAAAAGAGCATGGCAAAGGAGTTGTAAAACGAATAAATGATGTGTGCTGAAGAAAATATATAATATGAAAGATGGAGGATAGATATGCATAGATAGAAGACATAATAGTAATAGAAGATAAATAGAAGACAGCAAATAAGAGTTAGAAAAAGAAATAAAAGAAGATGAAAAGTGAAACTTGAAAGATAGAGAGATAGGAGAGAAAAGTTAGAAGATTGCGAAATATGTTGTATAAGAATATTATTGAATATAAATATATATAGATGGATGTTGAAAGATAGAAGATGCCTTGAATATTTACTTTACTTTAATAATCATTTTATTTTCTTATTTACTACATATTCATATCTGATCTAGTATTAAAATATTTTATATGGTGCGTATTCCGATATAAATTTATGTTATAAACACTTGTTATCCTCTGCTGACTATCATATGTTTGTTAATTGACTATCAGCCTGATAGAAACCGAGTTTCTTTTGGTAGATCCATAGTCGTACCTCTCTGTTATTCCTAACTGCATGCTAAAGGCCTGACTATAGCAGTCGCATTTTCATGCCATACTCTTGTTTCCCTCCACATTCCTTACAGGGTCCTTGCGGTCCTCGCGGTCTCTGAAATTTGTTATTGGCGTCTGGCGACGTCTGGCAATTTGATTTCGCCGTCTTGCAGTCCTCAAGTCGTGCCACTTAGTTTTGAGCCGCAGCGTATGCCATGGCATCGGCGGGCATCAGGAGCGAGAGTCCTGTTTCAGGTCCTTCTGTTTGTACGTCGGCCCGTCCCTCTGTCCATTCGTCTGTCAGTCTGTTTCTAATTGTTTGCCTGCGGATCTTTTCGGCATCTCTTCGCCCATTTTGCCTCATTAAACAGTACAAAGTAGCTGGCAGCCCGTTAAGCATTTATTTACTCAACTCTCTTCCCGCTAGGGCGAGGCAAATATTTTCCTTTCGCCAGGGTTGCCGCACGTTGCCGCACGGAAATTTTGTGTTTTACTTAAATTGAATTTCAGCTTTCAGCAGCAGAAATTCGCACATCCTTTCGCGCTGCGCTGTTGGCCAAACATGCGACACATTTCCGTGTAAATAAAATGTAATGCGAGACAATCGCGTCTGAACTTGGCTGAAAAATGTTCTCGATTCCCTCTCCTGCCGCCGCACAATACGTTTGTATTAATTACATAACATTTCTTTCGCACAGATAGCGAGTGGCTTGCAGTGTGTGTGAAAGACTCATAGACAGTGGCTGTCAGGGTTTGCGCCCCGCCCCGTTGTCTATGACAAATGCTTCTACTGCCCATTGTTTGGCATCGGTCTCGATTTCGCTTTTGTCTCCACACTGACGTAACCTTCCCCTGACAACTGATTGCCCAGCCCAATTTCATATAGTTTTTGTTTCGCTCTTCTTCTTCTTCTTCTCTTTTATGGCATTTGCGAGTGCGTGTGAAATTTGTCAACTCTCGGCAGACAATGCAGGCGAAAATTTTGATTGTTTCACAGTTGAATGCCTTAGCCTATGCTAAAAGGCCAAAACGACTCAAACATTTGCCATAAAATTGAGTCGGTGCCTCGACCAACAGCTGTCACGAATCGCACTCGCCTTTTTGTATGAAGAGCAAGACGATCAAATATGTTGATTAGCTGCAGTTATCTAACTATTGGAAATGGTTTGTAATAAAAACAGTTGCATAAAGGCTATTAAAAGTATTTAGAGAAGTGCAGAGAAATTTATAGATATTATTTTTATTTTCATATAATTTTTTTTATTTTATTTAATTTTATTTTTATAATAAAAGTGATCTATTTACTAGGATTGAATATAGTACTCTGTCTATTACGTTCCCGTTCCTCTTCCTATTATTTTTCTCATCTTTGCTGCGAAAGCAAACTCTGTAATATTTTAAGCAATTATCCTTTCATTCTTCTTCTTCTAGTTAATTTTTAATGAAAATATAATAGAAAATATGAGCCTATATAGTATATATAGTATCAAAGTATGTTTCATATCATAAATTCTAGAGTTCTTAAAACTCTGAGGAAGAGTTGATTTGAGAGCAGAGACCGAGACAGCTAATAATATTCTTACATCAGATTCTAGTACAGATGCTAGTAGTATATATCTGAACCTTCAACACATTCACAAGAATAGAACTTAATGAGTGAATGAATAACCATTTCAATTCCACGCACATAGCAAGGCTAATCTGTTAGCGATAATCTCTATCATCTCCAGTGCATGTTTCAATCATCCATTTCGAAGCGAGCGCTACGCATTTTGCCAACATCATTTAGGATCTGTCTGCAGTTACCCTCAATGGCCGAAATTGTTGGCCATATGTTCGCTTATTTTGCCATTTCGGCGGCTTTTGTGTTCCATTTTTGATGGATGGACTGTAAATAATTTGGTGTGTGGCCCGTGGTTGAATGAATTGCCTACCTGACCTACGACTTGGTCCAGCCCGAGGCTAGCTAATAAAGGAAATTTTTGTTTTGAAAATTATCATGACGCAGGTAAATTTTCGGTGTAAATTTCGCATTAGTCATTGGCTTTAATTAAGCGTAGCTACTTTCATTTCCTTACCCTCAAAAGTTTTGCCCATTCCATATCTATTTCTCGTTCTGAGCGCGGGGCGGGGGTTGCATAACAATTAGTTGGATTTAATTGACTTGCTCGAGGCGGCGGTGTGCGTCTGAAAATATGTCCCATATGGTCACCCTGAAACGGCGATTAGTCATAATTTGTGACTGCGAACGCAGCCAAATGAATATATTTTTCTCTATTCAGTTATTCGAGTTGCATTCAAATAATTTGTAACATTAATTTCATTGTATTTCTTCTGTTCGTTATGGTTTTATGGTCTTGTTTCTTGATTACAGTTTTCTTTTTTTTAATTGGGAGCTCTAATTGAATGGCTCGCTTAAGGGTTGGCCATTTGTTACCCTTCAGTATTCATAGTCTAGATATATTTGGTGGTAAGCTGTGCTTTAAGGGGTAAGCCTAATGTGGGACAATACAATTTGAATATTTTTAAAGTATTTTTACAATTTAAAAAAGAAAAGAAAAGTAAATAAAAAATAATAAATAAAAAAATGTATAAAAAAAATAAATGTATATATACATTACATACATACATACTTAATGTATTTTAGAGATTGTCTGACCTTAACAGATTTTTTTTATTAAGCAACAGTCTATATTTAACAAGAATTTGTTTAGCTTTATTTTGATTATTTTTTTTTTTAGGTAATTGCTGCCATAAAATTCGTGAAAAATAATTACATATTATGTATGTGTACTCCCAGTTAAAAGCTTCCATCTTTAATGCCCCACTTATGACATCACAAATTATTAATATTGTCATATGAAAACAGAACAAGCAAAGATCAAACAAATGTTTTGCGCATTGCGTATACGCCTCATTAGCCAGCCAACTGTGCAGCCTGTCGGCACTCTATTAAATATTTATATATTTATGTTATTTATTTTGAGCCAAACCTGTTTACATTCATAAAAAATCAAAGTATAAAATTACAGTGGCTCATCGTAGTTTTTTTCTGCTCCTCAACTGTTGTGGTTGGGTCAGGGGTGAAGGGAAAAAATCACTCATCAAGCTGAAGATGAAAAAATATAATCGTAATAAGAGTGGGACGAGTTCATTGATTGCCTTTTAAAGTGAAATATGAAACCGCAAGTCATGGCATGTCGAAACGGTTCTAAAAAGGATGCGACAGGATGCAGCCAGAACAGTGAACAGCTGTCGAGAGATAGAAAGAGAGGGAGAGAGGGAGAGGGAGAGAGAGTGAGCCTCGTTTAGTGCTGAAGGACAGCTGAGAAATGCTTGGAACAATGCGGCCTCTAATTAATTTTGAAATGGCGCGCAGAATATCTGCGCAGTTCCCCCTTTCCCCCTCAGCGTCTTCTCTCTGATGTAGCTAATATTTCCGTTACTTGCAAATCCTTTGTGGCAGCAAATCCCGTCTGTGTTTAATCCCTCAAACGTGTGCAACACGTGTGCCAGAAATGTGTTAAACTCGCATAATGAACTATGAAAACATGAAAGTAAAACGAGAACTTTAAGGGCGTTCCACACACACACACACACACACACACACACACACACCAAGACACATTGGCTGAGTTGAGCTGAGTTCAGTTTTGAAATACAATATCTAAGAACAATACGCGGGCATTCAAATATGCTTATATGTAGTATTGTAGTTTCTCTTATCGCACGCACATAATCTACGGCAAAAGTAATCCGCAAGCAAAACATGTTGCTCCGGCACACGGAGCCTAAATAAGTAGATGCAAATCTAACAAAACAATGAGTTATTTTCGGTTCGGCTGTATCTTGAAGATACATTTGTATAGCCGCTGCCCTGCCCTGGGGCAGGCAACAATGACGGCAACGACGACGACGACGACGACGACGGCGACGACGACTTTGCTTGTTTATTTGGCTCATTTGAAATTCGTTGAACTGAAAACATTTGATTTTGTACAGAATTGCAGATTTATCTGCGTCTTATTGAGGCTGTTGAGGCGGTTTTTTCTCCTATGTGTGTGTGTGTGTTGTTTGTATCTGTGTTGTGTGTTAGAGATGCTCAGAGTTCGTGAGGCATAAAATGTGCGTCGCAGAGGAGGACAGGCAGACAAATTAACTTGATTTGCTGCAAATCAACTTTGGGAATACATTTTAAGATTTTCGCAGAGCTTAAACTAACTTAGAGAGAATTTTACTGGGTCTTAGCTAGAAATATTGTTCATTTCATCTTGTGTGTATCTAAAAGTTGTACTTCTGAAAGGCCAAATAAACAAACCTGTAGAATATGTAGAACATATAGAATGCCATTTATTATAGAATTATTTTAATGATCTTTCATTACATTATTATTATATTAATGATCTTTCATCTTTTCTTGTTTTAGTTCTTCTTAATAATATATAAAACTTGACTCTATGAAATATATATTTCAGTTTAGTAACATAATATTCCCTGCATAATATAATTACATATATATATACTATAGTTATTACAAGTCTTATATCACATTCTCCTGCTGCTAAACGTACATCGCATGTACATCATAAATACCTCATACTTCCTTCAAATAGAGGCCACTTAAAGCGCTCGTGTCACGCACACATCTCTAGCTTGTTAGGGCCAACCTTCATAAAAGAGTTTTCGCTTTGTACGCTCATTGTTGGACTTAAGTTTACAATTTTCATTCGGTTTTCATTGTGGACTCCTTCAGCTGTACATCATCATAGCAACAATTAGGCGTGTCTGCGCTCTCTTACTCGGCTGGCAAATGTGGCAGAGCTCTTTACAAGATTATGCTCGATATTATGGCCGCAATTGAAATGCGGCTTTTGTGTTTGCACAGGGCTTAGGCTATAAATTGTTGTTGCCTACGCAGACAAATTTTTGCCGAAAATTTTTGAGCCAACAGATAGTGAGGAAAGGGGGGGCGAAGAGACTCTATACATATTGATGGGCCAGTTGGTATGCTTGTTGACATTGTCTTCGCAAATCAAATTCCGAATTCCAACCCCCAGCACGCGAAGGGGAGCCGCGCCATATCCTTTTAATTCCTGCTCAACGAAACCCAAATGCAATTATACCAAAAAAGATTTAGAGGACTTTATTATTGAGCAGCCGAAAACCCAGAACAAATAAATTGCCAAAGGCCCAAGAGTTGACAGAGAGAGAAAGAGAGAGAGAGAGAAAAATAGAGATAGAGAGAGGGAGAGAAAGAATCGACTCGCTACCCGCTGTGACCGGGGGCGGTATTCCATGCCAAACAACAATTTCAGGGGTGTTTTCTTAGATATGGCACACACACACACACACCCACACTCACACACTTACACTTAGATAGAACGCAACTAAGTTACATAAAAGCAAACTCTGAAAATCAATAAATATTGTGGCAAAAAATGTCCATCAAAGCGAAAATTCTTGGGAATCATCGTTCTATGAAAGACACAAAATGCCTAATGAATTCATTTCGGTTGACAGTCGTCGTGGCCTGGCTGGGGACTCCCGCTAGCAGACATCGTCTTCAAATCGACATTCAGTACATTTCGTCTACTCACATTTCAGTTCACTTCATGCACGAACTGCAAAATGCGTTCGAGTGCAACGAGAAACAATTAAAACGAAATCAATTTTCCAGCGACGGTCATGAAAAAATAAATGCAGGAAATGCCATTGGCACTCACACACACACACACAGAGTGACAGAGAGTGAGCGAGCGGGAGGAAGGGACATCCATATATATTTCAAGTGCTTGATGCCGTTAAGTTATCAGCGCCCAAGCGGCAACCATAAATGCGGTAGGAGCCTGGGCGGAGAGCGTCCGCCGCACGTTTAGTTCGAACATGAAACGTCCATAAGCCAAGCATAAAACACTTGTGTTTGCCTCTCCCACTCTCCCACTCTCTCTCTCTCTCTCTCTCTCTCTCTCTCTCTCTCTCTCTCTCTCTCTCTCTCTCTCTCTCTCTCTCTCTCTCTCTCTCTCTCTCTCTCTCTCTCTCTCTCTCTCTCTCTGTGTGTGTTTGATGTCTGAGATTTGGCCTTGGTTAGATATACACTAACTAAATAAGCAGTGAGCATTAGGAATTCGTCATTAAATATGTGAAGAAATTTTTATAGAGTAAATATGTATATCATTTGGGTACGACAATGGGGAAGACTTAGTTTAGAGCAATCAAATAAAAGGATAATTTGGTAAAAATTTTAGTAATGATATTGCTTGATTATACTCTTAGCTTTTGCTTGCCCTGAGTATTAAGTACCTAGGTATTACGTTACATTATTTATCATCTTATTAATAATATTCAAATGTTGATAAACTTGTATTTGAGTTCAGTATCGATTCTCTAATCTGTAAGCTTTAAGCAAACATTGAAACCATTTGACATAAACTGAGCTGAGTAAGCATATATCAGCTGAGTTCAGACGATAAATGGTATATCATATACATACGTGGATTTTACTCCAGGAAAGTCCACTTTTTGTATTGCTATTTACATTATTTATATTTTTATTGCAATACAATATTATATTATAATAGTATATATACTCTATACCCTATACAAATATTAACTCACATAGAGCATTTCGACTTCGAGAATCTGCCCAGAAATAATACCCAGTTATGTTATCATTAAGTCAGTGAAGCGTTTGAAAACGCGCATAATTAATTGAGCGCCTCTTCAGGCAAATGAAAAATGGGAAAAACCAAAAAGAAAAAACTAGGGAAATTCAACTCCGCCACGAACAATTGCACACAAATTCGAACAGTTGTTCGGCTCGTCTGTGTGTGTGTGTGTGTTCGTGTGTGTGTTGGTTCCTGATAAGGCACAAGTTCAAGTGCATTCAGGGTCTGGCCCTCACTTGGACTTGGGGTTGGGGGGGATGCGAGTTCAAATCGCTTAACAAATTCCATTTAATAGAAATGCATTTTTAAATCAATTTAAAGCGCGTCGCCGAGTCAACGCAGCTGGGTGCCAATCTCTACTGCTGCTTCTTCTTCTTCGTCGTCGTCGTCTATGTCAGTTCTTCAGTTTTTCAGCTCTCTACTAATCCGCACAGCCTCGCATTTGTCACGTTTTATCATGTTCAGGGGTGAGTCGAACCCCGCATTGCCTTCTACTTCAATAAATTTTATTGAAGATATTGCATTAGACTTCGACCCAACTATGTGAGGGCGGCGGCGGCGGCGGCGGGGGCGGGGGCGCACCATCGTGGGAGTGTGTGAAAAATGTTATTATGCTCATATCATCCCCCTCGCTGCATGCAAATCGCATGTGCGTTGCTTTTCAAGTAATGAAGCTATTGAAAGCGCCTCTCGATTGAAGCAGGCGAAGACTTTGCACAATTGTTTCAATAAAATTGGGTTTGTGTTTGTCTTGGGCAAGTTTTGCTGAAGAGCTAGAAATATTGCTGTAGCTGTTGTGTATTTAGCCAGCACTTTGTATGCAAATATACCCTGTAAAAGATGAGTGGATGAGTTTGAAGGGGGAGAACTTTACTCTGAATATTTCTAATTTAGGATAAGAAATTGAAATCTATTGTAATTTTTTGCTGTTCCTCCGTTCTTCTTCTTCATAAAATGCAAAAAGCGGATAGGATATAAATCAAAAAATAAATAAAAAATATTATATATATATAGATAAATAAAATGCACTTATAGGATGCCTTGGAAAGGTCTAAAACATATTTAAATATTAAAAAATATATATTAATTATTTAATGGGTATATTCTAGTCAATCATTAGCGTAGCTGTTTATAAAAAGCAAACTCAACATGTTTGGCTAATTTAAAATTTGACTTAAGACTTTTAAATTACATTAAAAGCATTTTTATTAAAGGGAGTGAGAATGGAAT
Organism: Drosophila navojoa; assembly: GCF_054131105.1. NCBI lineage: Eukaryota > Metazoa > Arthropoda > Insecta > Diptera > Drosophilidae > Drosophila > Drosophila navojoa. The sequence continues at coordinate 10,312,914 of NC_142893.1, forward strand.
TCCCAAAGGGCTTAAGCACAAAGGGTTGCCTCTCTGCATAAAGAAGTCCAGTGGGATGATCAATCAGGTGGTGGCAGCATTGGGAGACTGAACTTGGCTTTAAACATTTGGCTGGCTCACACCACATCACAGCTGAATGCCAAGTCCAGGTCCAATCATAATATGTGCATTGTTCCATGGTGGCAAATGAATTTGCAGCTCATATTGCGATGTCCTGTGGGGCACGAAACTCGATTTTTATTAGTGTCAATGCAGAGAGCAGCAGACCCAAAGGAGCTATTCCATTGACCATAGACCAAATGGCAACTATGTAGATGTGTGTGTGTGTCTCTCTCTCTTTCTCTCTGTGTGTATACTCATTTATTGTCCTAGCAACGGGATGCGGGCTATGATGCTGTCAATCCCTGGATAGTTCATGCCATTATTTTTCATGTCTATTGATAAAAGCAAACACTACACATACACACACACACTCACACATGTATGCACACATGCTGTCCTTTATAGCATTATTATGATGTGCTCTGCTCTGCCCCGACTCCTGCATTAAAACATCAGCATTAAAATCAGCCAAGCGCAAATCATCATCTAAGCCCATCGACAGACTGTCTGACTGAAAAGGGAAATATGCATACATATACATATGTACATACATGTATATATATAACTATAGCACTCTATATGAATTAGCCTTAAATTGAATTCAGTTGTGGGCGAAAGCAAAACTCAACTGTTGCTCAATAATTTGTTTCTCTATTTTTTTTATTTTGCGAGCCGGTTGAACTTAAAATTCGATTAAATGTCTGCCAAGTTAGTTAAGAGTCGCTGATGCTTGGCTATAAAGTTTCTGCGGCTTAAATCAATGTCGCTTCAATACAGTTTCAGCATCAATTTGCAATTTTCAACAGTTGTCCAACTAGAACGAACGAAAACCCTTCGCGCATCAACGAGGGGTTGGACCATTGTCATGCGTGCTTGACTCTTTCAATACCCTGCAATTGAGCATGTAGAGAGCGTTTGGACTAGATAGACTCTCATGTTAGAATTAGTAAAAATAATAAGCAAAACAAAATAAAATAAAAACCTATACAAAAATAAAAATAAAAAAATACTTTCTAGATGAGAGATTAAATTAATCAATTTAAAAACAAAAATATAGAAAATAGAAAAAAAAATTTTAAAAGTATATTTTATATTTTCTGACAGTGCTTGGTCGTATTATAATAATTTATTAATATTTTAATAAATATATATAAAAAATAATGGTATTTAAAATATATTAAATATATATATATATAAAATATATATATAAAATATATTTATATTTTGATTTATTATGTATTCTTTTATTTCAGTTTTTATATTTTTATTATTGTTTTATTTTATATATTTTATATTTATATTTTATTTTTATATTCTTATTATTATTGTTTTATTTTATATATTTTATATTTATATTTATTTTATATTTTTGTTTTATTGTATTTTTTTATTTAAATATGAGAAATTTAAAATTTAAATAAATGTACTTAAAATATATTAATATTTAATTAATTTTGTTATTTCTATTTTTTCAGTTTTGATATTTTTATTATTGTTTTATTTTAAATATTTTATATTTTTATTTCATTTTATATTTTTATTTTATTTTTAAATATTAATAAGTTAGATGTCGCTGAAAAATATTTTCAATTATATTATTTATATTTTCTGCCTTTAATTTTATCAGCCATATTTTCTCCTACTGTCTTCTATATCAATTTTATCCCACATACAAAGGGCAACTAACAATTCGTTGCTGAGATTTTAGCATTTGTGCATTTTTTATGCCATGCACTTAACAATTTGCCACAGCGCCGACAAAGCCAAAGGAAATTTCGCATTTGTGATTTTCGTTTTTTGTTGTATGTTTTTTTTATTTTCTTTTTTTATGCTGTTTTTTTTACTACCCTGTTTGAGGCATTTGGGGTAGCCCGTATAATAGGCCGTCGTCGCGTGCTAATGTGATTTGGCTATTAATTTTCCACAGGCGGCCGTCTAAGCCTTGGCAAATTGAATTGAGTTTCGCTCAACGCTGAGCTCCAATATCGGCGACGTTGTCTGGCAAATGGCAGACAGGATGCGGCGGCTTTGGTTTCCTTAATCTCATGCTCCTGCCGCCTGCCTCCTCCACTCCCGCTCAGTATGCCGTCTTCACCTTGTCGCCTCGTCGCTCTTAAAGTGTAGCAACTGTAAAACAGATAAATTTTAAATCAATAGCTGGTCGGGGGCTGTGCGGTTGCTGCTTTAACGGCACTCCAGGGCTGCCTGTTATTTGTCTCTGGGCTAGGGGTATTCCCCAAACGCTGCCTTACCAGACATTTTGGCTAATTTATTGTGTTATCTTTGCTGGCTCCTTTGGGTGCGCTGCTGGACTAAAAATAGCACCGACAAAAAGGCGATAAACGATAAACGAATATAAATTGCTTTGCTCCGAGCGGGCAAGTGGCCCAGCCAAATGGGAATCAACACGGATCTAAAGGTACTTTCATATCAATTAAATTGCTTAAAGAGAATTTTCAATGACATTCTCGTTTGACGACGCAGAAAAAATGACGCTGCACAATGTGAAAAAGTGTGCAGAGAGGAGGAAGGGTTACACTTGAAAATATCCTGTAGTTGGGTGTGGCATGAGATAATCTTAAATTATATTTATAATATATTATATTGTTTTATAGGACTTTTTCTAGCTCAATATCTAGTTAATATTTAAGTAATTTTTCATAGCTCCCAAGTCTATACAACACTTCACACTTTTGACATTTTATAGGGCATACAAATACCTTTTATTTCGAGCTGTAATACTCGCCCGTTTTTCACATGACTCGTCTGAACTGTTTGGCTGGCAAACATAATGCCAAATTTGAACAATTGATCCCAACTGCAGCTAAAAATTGATTTTTAACTCTATTGTGCACTGGACTCGCACACAGACACACACACACACACATGCAATGATAAATGGACAGGCGGCAGGTGCACATAAATGCCGTGTGTGGGTGTGTCTCGATGCGTATCTGAAGCAGAGATTCGGTCGGCGACTCCTGCTGTGCAACTAAATGTGGCAACTTTTTGGGCAGCTGCAATTGCAACTGCAACTGGGCGACCTCAAAGGCTGGCTGCATTCGGTTTTGATATATTAATTGAAGTTGAGCAGAGGGAGAAAGGGAGAGAGGGAGAGAGCGAGAGCAGAAGTGGGGGTGTCTCTCACTGCCTTACATAAGCCAAATATATCCCTTGATTATGACGCACACTTGATTGGAATCGTTAGCGCTGAGTTACTGCTGGCTGGCTCGCTGGCTGGGCCTTTATGTAACTCGAGTCTGCAGATATACATATATACATACATATACACATATATACATATATATAAGTATATGTATATATCTTAATATATTTACTCCCTTGAGCATAATTTGTGTGTTGTTCAAGGCGCCGCCTGTTAACACCCACACAAATGCCTGATAAGGTGGCGCCGGCACGTGACCCACTAATGAGCATTTGTTGCCATTTGCCGGGGTCAGAGTTCATGCAAATAGCAAATGGCAAATCGCTGAACGGGCGGGCACTTTCCAAGAACCAACGCTCTGTGCGGCATTCAAGTGTAGCAGTATTAAAATGGAAAAAAAGTCATTTGCTTGACTCATCTCGCATCTCGCATCTCTCACTCCCCGCCGTAACTGTCCGCCATAAACTACAATCATCAACAGAAATTGTTGAGCACTCAGGTAGCCGGAAATTTTTGTATTTCTGGCATAATTAGTTGCCCGAGAGCCAGAGACTCTGAAGATTTATGTCGGGCACGCAAACAATTGCCTTCAAGAGACGCTTTGTGCGGTCTATTTTATATTTGATGTATTTTATTTCTTATGTTTTTTTTTTTGCCGGAAATTGTTAAACTCGCCGTCGTGCAAGTCAAAGGTCAGGCGAGGTTTATAGACGGCTCTGTTCAATATCGGAAACCTTCGCGATTTGTGAACAGTTTTCATTTTTCACAGCTTCAGCTCGCTGGAAAAGTGTCTGGGGAAAATTGTTTTTCCTACGCGCGCAACTTTTCTAATTAAAATACGTAAATCAGTCGGCGTCGCTCTCATTCGGCTCCCCTTCTGCTCCTTCCCGGGGGTTGGACACTTAATTAACATCCAATGTGACAATTTCTCTGCTTAGCCGCAGACAATGAGAAATGAATTTCAATTAAAAAATCTATTATTTGCTGACTCTGCTTCGAAAATATTGCAATTAAAAATCTCATATTTCAGTGGAGGTCTTTTTTTTTTTTTTAGTAATATTTTGAGTAAAGTGAGAAAGTGGTGCGGCCAACCTAGATGGACATTAAAACTCACCCAGGGGCAATAAAATTGTACTTTTCATAAAGAGAACAATATGAGGGCGAGCGGAGGAAGACGTAAGGTGCATGAAAAAGTAAAAGTAAACAGCAAAGGGAACAATGTGACGACGAGTGAAACGAATTTAATATGCTCTTTGGTGTGGTGAAAAGGATATTACCTTACATTATATATAAGTTAGTATTTATTGTTAAATTTTTATTATTATAATTTAATTTTTGTTACCAGTAACTGAGCGAAATTAAATTATTATTTTTTTTTTAATATGAAAAGTCTCTGTAAATACTAAAAATATGCTCATAATCATGTATTATGAATGCAATATATTTTATATAAAACTCTACCTATCGTACCATCAAGTTTTACTTGTTCTTTTCGATTCCTATTTTACATTTAATGCATTTCACAACACTGATAGAATCTGTGAAACTAATATCGTATAAATCTCTACATAATTGTCCAACTCATATAAATTGTATATAAATTGTCCATTCGAATGAATTTATCATTTTATTGAACAATTGAGAACTTTTCGCAATTGCTTATTAAAATACACTAAACTCATCTAATGAAATTCTGTGCTGCTCATTAAATATAATAAATTCGAAAATTGATTTCATACATTCCTTTCACAAGCCTCCTGCCCAGGCAGAGTATAGCTCCCCCTCAAAAAAAGAATGGAAGTGGAAAAAAAGCTAAAGTAATACAAACAATAGTCACCCCATTTGCGAGCTGAACTTCCCCTTTGGCCCAGCGTTTTTACGGCTGAGTGTCTACTCGAAATTGTACTTGAAATGCTCGGCAAAAAGTAACACAAATATTTGTGCAAATATTTTCAGACGGAACGAGAATGGGGCTCTGTGTGTACCCCCACCCCGCCCCTGCTGCACACATTTGAGCCATACCTTAATGATTTGTCAATAGTCGCATGTGCCACTGGCATTTAGATTGCTTGAATTCTCATGTTTATAAATGTGTAAGCGTATTACCCCGCCATATGTAAGCGCCACTCTTGCTCCTTCTCCTGCTGCTCCTCTGCAACCACTCAGTTGTTCGGACATTGCCTTCACATTTGACATGGGTGTGTGTGTGAGAGTAAGTGTGTGTGTGCCCCCTTCTTAGCAACATCTTATCGACATTTCTGGCTGCCATGTGGTACGCTGTTCATTTGCCTTTGGTATCCTTGTACTTGGCTTCCCCCCCTCACACACACACTCTCTCTCTCTCTCTCTGTCTGTTCGCCCTTCAATACATCGAGTACTTATGCTGCATATGTACAGCACTTGGAAAGTGTGCCAAATGTATCGATAAAAGAGACGTGTGTGTGTGTGCCTGTGTGTGTTCGCAGCTCTTTGGCCTTTGTTTATTTTCAAGGCGGCATCCCGTTCAGATATTGTATGCCAAGCAGCAGCAGATGCTCAGTTGAAGGAGCCGGGCCCTAAAATGCATAACTACACATATTTACAACAAGGCGTCGATGCGGCAGACAAAATCGAATTTACATTGTGCATATTCCAGCTGACATACGGCTGCTGCTACGGCTCCTGCTCCGACTCCTGCTGCTGCTGCTGCAACTCATTTACGAGTCTTGGGCTCAGTTAAGAGTTGGTCTTTCAGCATATTGACAGCTGTCACGCAATTGTTTCTCTTCTCTTATTAACTGAGCCTCAGCAGTTATCTTGACACGTTCCTCAATGGCATATGAATATTATTTTTCTTTCTTAGAAAGTTTTTGACACTGATCAATGTTAGGTATATTGATTTGTAGAATCAGGTGATTGTTTATAGTTCTTCACAATTTTCTGTGATTTTTCTGTAGTTTGTTGAATTATTTAGTAGTTTAACAAGATTAAAGAATTTAAAAAATATATGTAATAATATATCTAATTTCTAATATTGATGTAAGTGTATTCCTTTTAATGGAAAAAAAATAATATATTTAACTTAATAATGAAGATAGTGCTCTTCAAAAATAAATATAAATTAAAAATACATTGCAGGCTTTTAGGCTTCGTTCTAAAATATTTTATTTTATAAAATCATCCAAGAAGTATACAGCATTTATTTTTGCAGCTGCAGCTATCGAGTTAAGAGCATAAGAAAGTGGTACTTTATTATAATCAATAAAAATACATTAAAGAAAAATTACTTTAAAAAATATATTTTATTTCATAATCAAAAATATTTTAAGTAAAAAAATTTAAAAAAAAAACAATTGAACCTAAAAATATAATATAAAATTGCAATAAAAATAATAATAAAATTCAACAAAAAAATAACACAAATTATTTTAAATACATAATTATTAAAGAAAATTATTGCACTGAAAAATAACTAAATATTTACAATCAAAAATTTATAAATAAATTATATTATGATATATAATAATAATAAAATTCAACAACAATATTTTTTAAACACAAATCCTTTTACAAATAATTAAATAAAATATTTACTTTTAATAAAAAAAATGTATAAATAAATTATATTATGATATATACAACGTTCATGTGAATTTTTTTATCTATGATAAATACCTGTATATAATTATATACGAGCAGAGCCAATCATTTGGCATTTTCGAGCAGCACTCAGTTAACAATTAATATAAATAATTGATGGCTATTGACACGGCGCGCTCCCATTCGGACAGGCAACAATGAAAACATTACAGTGCGCAGCTCAATTATTCTTGCAACATTGTTTTGACAACAACAGCAACAGCAACAGCAATAATAATAAACAGCTGAAATCCAATTTCCGCTAAAGAAAAACTCACGCTTTTGGGCCAGAAACGGCTACAAAGAAAACTGGTGAAGTGGACGCAGATAAATGCGAGGTCAATTATACGCGCAATTGGTAGCATCGCGGCGAAAGACAAGTGCGAGAGCATAAGCAAAAGGGCGAAGCACCACATCTACAAGCACACACACACACACACGCACACGAACTCACACTCGTATAGCCAACTACAATTAACATTAAGATTAACATTAACATTAGCTGGCGAGCATCGCGAGTCCGCCCTCTGGCTGTACGCATTTAGGCAGAGATTAACAGTTGGCTGGAAAAGAGCAATTAACACGCTGAGGTCAAGTCGTACCCGCCAACTTGGGGCCCCCCTCCCCCCACATTACAATGCTACAGTTGTAAGAGATGTCGGCTATACGGCATTATCATATTTCTAATGTCATGTGGTGTTCGGTGGTTCAGTCTGTTTTTCCTGTTTCGCATGGGTCTCATCTGCTGCTGCGCACTTGTTGAAGACCTGACACTGAGATCTGTCTCAGGCCAGTTAGATCTTTTGTTCTGCTTCTCAAAAGGCAATCGGAAGTATGCCGCAACAAGAATGCTGATGAGTTTCGAGACCAGGCCAGATATATGATGTACTTACATTTAAAGGGAACTATCTATTTTCGGCATTATCAAGTGCCCTAGAAGTCAACTTGGCTATTTGTTCTTCTTTCTGGTATTTTCAAGTTTGTGTGTGTGTGTGTAAGTGTGTGAGTGTTCATAGTAATTTGTTTACTGTTCCAGTGTTTACCTAAGACACAATGACACTAGCTGAAAGTTCGTAGAATTTAAATAGACATTCAGCGAAGCGAAGTGCTCTGCAAGCGAAGCTTTTGTCTTTTTGCTTTGAAAAGCTTTTCAACAATTTCCAAAGCTATTTAAGTCTGCAAACAATTGTTTGATAATATGAGAAGCTTTAAGTAACTTCCTTAAATTTAAATATATACTGATTTATATATTTAACAATATTTCAATAAATATATTTTCCTTTATATATTTTTCTTCCCATTTATAAGCCAATAAACAGCTAAGCTCTCCATTTTCGGCTCGTGTCATTTGACTATGCACTAATATTTGGTTAAATCATTGACTAATTTGCTCTGTTTTATTTGGCTATGCGCCAATCGTAGACCTGTTTATCTAAATTAATTAATTTGTGGACAGGTCAGGCCCAGCCGCATTTAAATGAATTCAATAAAAATATATACTGTTACATAAATATGAAAAATAAAACACTTTCACTATAAATTAGGCAGTCGGCGAATTTATGCCTTCATTTAATAAATATTCATGGTCAATTATGTTTGATATTTGTCAATTGGTGATGGATATGGTTTCTATATTGAAGTTGCAACCAGAGACAAGGAAAAAACGATGCTAAAAATTGAAATCATAATCATTTTGCACCTTAACCTGTAGCTCGAAGGTGTTTACATTGTTGGCATTCCACAGAGTTTTGATATTTGCATTAGAAATTTTATGCCCGGCAGGCGCAATTCATTAGCTAAGCAAACTCTCCAGCTAGCCAGCTAGCCAGATAGCCAGCATGTGCTGCGGGGATTTCCTGTTGCCATCCATCCATCTATTTGGCAGCATCACAGCTAAACTTGTACGTAATACTCATCGCACAATTCAAACAACTCAATTTAGAATAATTTGCGCATCTTAAAGTTATTTCTCTGTGTGGAGCAAAGAATCGCCAGAACTGTAATCGTTTTTAATTGTTTGCCTGACGCGAAATAAATGCCATTGGAATAACAAAAATATCAATTTAATATGATTGATATAATCAGGAGTGGAACGTTGAACGGGCAATACTCTTCATATTTAGTAAAATGTTCTTTAAATCTTTAAATATTTCATTGAATACAAAAAAATTCAGGATGAATAATTCATATACCTCTAAATCTTGATATTTATTCAATAAAATTAATCCAAAGATTTATAATATATTTTAAATTTATAAAAAATTTATAAAATATTATGTCAATCATAAAATTTCTGTGAATAATGGAGATATTTATATAATATATTATATATGTATTTTTTTTTTTTTAAATCATTTGTTTATTAAATTACTTTTCAAACTTATTTTTAATCATTTATCTTATACCAAATCATAACTTATTTACAATTTCTCATAATACCCCTATGATTCCTAGCTTGAAAAGAACTGGGTATATCTTATAGATATGACAACAATGCTAGCAAGATCATTATCATTGAGATTATTTATATGACTTTGTCTCATTAGATGGCCAAAACTTATCTGTACAAAAAAACAAAAAAAAAAAAACAGCTGAGAAGGAGAAGCAGCAGCCTCAGATGAGAAGATGCGAAAACCAAATCGGCGAAAAAGAAAAAAAAGAAGAAGAAGCAGAATAAGAAATAACGCCAAAGTCTTGCACTTAACATTGGCAGAGCTGTTAATTGCTCGGCCTTTGAGCCAGTAGCCGTTCGTCTCGTCTCGTCGGCTATGTCTTAAGAACGCCAAAGGTCAGGCTTTATAAATAGTCATAATACAATTACCAATTATAAGCAAATATCAAAGCAAACGCTTGATTAACGCCAAGTTCAAGTTGAGTAATTAGAAAACAATGCGTAACGTGCAAAAATTAAATACATTTATTTCACATCTTCTAAGTTTTTTTTGGCAATTGACTCTTTAACCGGAATTGCAGCTGTGGGCGTATGGCCAAAAAAATAAATAAATATGCTACGATATTTATGAATTTTTTGTTTAATATTTGTGAGAGTTGAAAATTGAGCATAAGCTCCATCATTAATTTTGCTATGAAATGTTGACGCATTTGCTTAACGTGGCTAAAACAAAAGCGGCGGCTGCTGCTGTTGCTGTTGCTTTTGACGCTTTTTTAATTGATTACTGACAAGCGAAACGGTGCATGTTAATCAGTAATCGAGCCACCGAAACCACCGACAAGCCGTGCTCTGCATGTCCTTGCCATTTTGGCCAAGTTCATTAAACCGCAACTGAAACGCAATTAAGCCACGCAAACAAATCCGAAGCCGAAGAGAAAACCAATGAATAAAAAAAAATGTTATCATTAAAATGCGTGCGCTTCGTGGGGAGTCTGCAGCCGGAAATTATAGGCATAAGCAAAAGCGAATGATATTAAAAGAAAAATATCATAAACAAAAAATAAGTAAATGCGCTGCTATCATCAACTATTTGGAAATATTTATTAGGCTGCCTTACAATAAATACAAATGTAGTTAAAGGGCACACAAACACACACACACACATGGCGTATGCGCAATCTTGTAGAAATATTCGACTTGCCCACGGCGTCACGTATTTAGGTCTTTCATCCATTTGCTTAAAGAGGCCAATTCGAGCTCGTTTACTCATAAGCCAAAAAAAAAAAAATTGAATTTCGTTTTTTAAATTACATGCTCAATCTTTGACCGAGGCAGCTCCATAAACGTATGTTGCAAATAATACGCATAATTAACAAATGATACTCTGGATGGGGGCGTTGCCCGCCTGCCAGCCAGACAGCCAGACAACAAGAAAAATACCGCAAACAAACTCGGCGAAATTGCAAAATACGCGATAAGGAAAAAAAATTTGGCATCCATGATAAATTATTGGCAAAGCAAGACTATGCCTTTACCTTTGCCTAAAACGTAACTTAGGCAGCCATACATGTGACTGGATATGAAATCAGGAAAACTATGGATTTCTGGTTTCTCTAGTTTGAGAACTTAGCATAGTTACCAAGAGTTGTCCTTGGAATTTGCGTTTCCGTTATTATCGACAATTGGAACAGTAAACAGTAAAGAGTAAACAGATCCACAATCGGACAGCCTAATAGGTTTATTTAGCTAAATGATAGATGATAGCGCTTATTAAAAGATCATCTTTTAGCCTTAAAAAGTCTTAAACGTTTGCGTGCGAATAAGTTGAATTTTCTACTTTCAATTGAAAAATCTATCCAAATAGATTGCACGACATCATAATGGGTCAAGTCACGGCCTCAGTTTGTCAGGTCAATAGTCCGAAATCGTTTCAAACTTCACCCAGAGAAGCCTTGAAAAATAAACAAAAAATAATACAAATAAAATTAAAAGAGAATCAATTTGTTTTGTGCTTAACGCTGAAATTTAATTTGACATATATTAATTAATATTTTAAAACTAAAATATTTTAAATATAAAAGCAATTATAAAAATGTTAGATATAATACAAATTATTAACTATTAAATATAAAATGTAATATATATATATAAATATATATATTTTTTTAAGTATTGTACTTTATTTTTAATTAATTTGAAATATTTTTTCTAGGCTTTTTTTAATTAATTAAATATAATTAGCATTAGGCAAAATTTATTTCAAACTAGTTTTTAGTTTGTTTGTTTTTTTATTTTTATTTTTATTTTTTTTTTTTTATTTATTTTTTTTTTTTTGGCAATTTGCATAAATATTCCATATATCAAATATTATATATTCGTAGATAATCTATGCTATACATTAGTGATATTCCCTCTGTTGGGTATTGGCTAAAATCGAAATTGAAAAATCAAGTGCAGCGCAGTTAAATCCAAAAAGCCAAAAACCAAATTCCGAAGGTCAGCGCTGCGGCATGCAACAATTTTGTGGCATCGCTTGATTGGATGCTGATGCTGCAGCCTCTGTTGCTGTTGTTGTTGTTGATGCTGCTGCTGCTGTTGTTGTTGCTGCTGTTGTTGGTTTGCTGCTGTTGGCCGGCGGCGCATTTTATTTCTTCATTATGTACGAAACAATAAAATTTAATTGAACGTTAAATTTAAATCGTAGCACGAGTCGGCGGCGGCAACCGGCGCGACTAAAAAGGAGCAAATTAACTCATTGTTGCAAAAAGTTATGCAAATGGGGCGTAAGGTGCCGAGCAAATTAAACTGCCATTAAAATTTATACGCCGATAAAAATAAAAATCTGCACAAAATACCAATACAAAAAAAAAGGCCCAGAAAATTATGATACAAAAGAAGAAGAGAGAGCACTGTGCGGTAAAAGTGTCGATTGGTTGTAAATAAAATGCTCGTTTATTTATGTGGGCGTATTTTATTTTTACATTGATTTTTTATTTATATACTTTCCGCTTTGCCTTCACAATGGAGCCTACCGTACTCATGCATATGCAAAAGGCATACAAAACTGCGGCCATATGTCATGCAAATGAATTGCGCTGTAAACGGTTATGCCATGGGAATAGTATCTGTATTTGTATCTGTATCTGTATCTGTATCTGTATCTGTATCTGTATCTGTATCTGTACTGTATCTGTATCTGTATCGTATCTGATCTGGTATCTGTATCTGTATCTGTATCTGTATCTGTATCTGTATCTGTATCTGTATCTGTATCTGTATCTGTATCTGTATCTGTATCTGTATCTGTATCTGTATCTGTATCTGTATCTGTATCTGTATCTGTATCTGTATCTGTATCTGTATCTGTATCTGTATCTGTATCTGTATCTGTATCTGTATCTGTATCTGTATCTGTATCTGTATCTGTATCTGTATCTGTATCTATCTGTCTCTGTAATCTGTATCTGTATCTTGTATCTGTATCTGTATCTGTATCTGTATTCTGTATCTGTATCTGTATCTGTATCTGTATCTGTACTGTATCTGTATCTGTATCTGTATTCTGTATCTGTATCTGTATCTGATCTGTATCTGTATCTGTATCTGTATCTGTATCTGTATCTGTATCTGTATCTGTATCTGTATCTGTATCTGTATCTGTATCTGTATCTGTATCTGTATCTGTATCTGTATCTGTTATCTGTTATCTGGTATCTGTATCTGTAGCTTGTATCTGTATCTGTATCTGTATCTGTAATCTGTATCTGTTCGTATCTGTATCTGTATTGTATCTGTATCTGTATCTGTTATCTGTATCTGTATCTGTTCTGTATCTTATCTGTATCTGTATCTGTATCTGTATCTGTATCTGTATCTGTATCTTAGCTTGTATCTGTATCTGTATCTGTATCTGTATCGGATCTGTATCTGTATCTGTATCTGTATCTGTATCTGTATCTGTATCTGTATCTGTATCTGTATCTGTATCTGTATCTGTATCTGTATCTGTATCTGTATCTGTATTCTGTATCTGTATCTGTATCTGTATCTGTATCTGTATCTGTATCTGTATCTGTATCTGTATCTGTATCTGTATCTGTATCTGTATCTGTATCTGTATCTGAATCTGTATCTGTATCTTATTTCTATCTATCTATCTTCGCATTCCTATCTCTAGCTCCATCTCCACCTCTCTCTAAAACTACAGGTATATTGCTCTTTATGAAGACTTATTTAGTTACCATCGACCTTCGCCTTTTATTTCATCTTCAGGAGAGTCGATGAAGTTATTTACAATATCTCATACAAGCAGAACTACCTACATTGATCTATAATAATTAGGAAACCAACATCTATGTAACTTTCAATGGGAGCCAACCCAAACCAAGCATTAATCAATTAAACCAGCATAGCTGCTGACAATTATGTTTCCATGTGTAAATGCACCATGAGAATCTTTCAAATATTTTACAACATTCGAAAAGCAAAACAACAACTTTGACTACTTTACCTGCACATCGAACAGAAGTGCGACCTTCGGCACTAAGAAAAATATTAATTACAGACGAAACTTTACAGGGTTAAATGAAAAAAAAAAACAAGTGAACGCCCCACAAAGTGCAGCAATAAACCACAATAGAAGAAGAAGAGCAAATAGTACCATGATCTATTATAATACGATATATGCTGTGATTATCGAACATAAAACTAATATGCTGACAGTTAAGTGGAAATTAATGAATGCTGCGTTTCAATGCGTTTTGCGGCTATTGTTGAGCTGAACTACACATTCATATAGATTTATAGATATACATACATATATATATGGGTATGTATATAGTGTTAAGTTTTGTGTGATCTTTGGCGAGTCATCGAACCGTTGTAGTTGTATAATTTATGCATCTGCTCGTTGCTTACAATAAACATCAAGAACTGATGATGACTTCAATCAGCCAACGAAATTGTCTATTTGGTGTATTATGTGTAGGCTGTCTAAGAGTATGTAGTGTGTGTGTGTGTGTGTGCGGCTGTGATTCATGTTGACCTTCTTTAGACATTTTGATCTGACTTTGTCTTGGCTACAAACAAATACATTTTACACATTGCCAGACCCTTGCCAAGTCACTTGAATTAGCACGAAATTAGCTCAGTAGCAGATGAAGAAGAAGAAGAAGAAGCATTTTAGCTGCTCTCCTACACTCTTTAGTCACAGTCACAGATAATTTACAACGAACAACGAAAGCTCCCCACAGTCGCTAATAAATTCTAGTCTTAATTTCCAGCGGCAGCAACTAGTTTTCCAGTCACATTTATTGTTTAGCTTTTGACTACTCCATATTGTCGTTGTTGTTGTTGTTGTTGTTGTTGTTGTTGTTGGTAAAAAACCCGAATTTCACATCCGCCTACAGAAGCGCGTTGCCAGGCCGTCTCGCATCTGAGTCGGCGAATGAAGTTGAACGTCTCAAGTCCGACGTGCTCTCATCATCATCATCATCATCATCGTCTAAACTTATGTGAATTTTAGAGCATTTTAGTTTGACGTAACAAAATTAGCAAATAATTAAAGCTAAACTTAGAAAGGCGAAGAGCTATAAATGGCATCGAAATTTTATAAACAGAATGACAATGAGTGCATTAAATTTTATGAGAACTTTTTGTGGATAGGAAACGAATTTTGTGCATATTTATATTAATAATTTAGTCGTAAGCCTAGGCAAGTATGTTAATGTTACTGTTTATAGTCAATCAAATTATCATTTACTTACGTAGGTAAAAAAACAAGCTATAAGTAAATGTTTATGTGGTAATCAGCTCTTTAGAGATTACTTATTACGCCTGCTTGAGGTAGGTCAATTAGATTAAACTGTGAACCTCCTTAGCCCTTACGTAGCAGTACTCCAGCTAGGCCTTATCTCAGCTATAGATCGACCTCATTAGATCAACTGCCCGCTGGGCATAATCAGTTAAATACTTGGCGATTTTTTAATGTGTTTGCTCGCACAGGTTGCGCCCCATTGGAGCCATGGGCTATGGGTCCAGCTGTGGTTGCGCAGGCGCCATTTAAACTGGGTACGCGGTGGTGCTGGCGGTGCTGGGGCCAGCCATTGGACAGTCGTACAGCTGCAGCCACTGACTGACTGGCTGGCTGTAATTATCAAACAGCCGAGTGCAGCTAGGGGCACAAAAGGGGGAGTTGGGGTGGGCTGGGGTGTTGGGGGCGTTGCTGGCAGCTGACCATTTGCCATTTCGCATGTGTAATTAACACGGCCGTACAATGCGTTCAATGTGCAAGAGCTGTCCAAACGGAGCTGCTGTTGCTGATGATGCTGATGCTTAACCCGAGACGACGCAGCTGACGTCCAGCTGTCGTCTGTCTAACTGCCGCGGCTCGTCTCTGTCCATGTCTGTCAGTGCCTGTCAAATAACTGCATAGAGCATCATTTGTGTTGGCCTCTTGGTAAACGCCTCCTTCAAAATGCAACGACGGCGGCGACGACGACGACGGCGGCGGCTTAGTTCGCCTTTTGTTCTACACTCAAAAAAAAAAAAAAAGACTCTTTCATAATGCTCCATTAAATTTTATGCTTTCATAGATCAAGATGAACAAATAAATTTGAGACTATGTGACGAGTTGTTGTTGTTGCGGCTTTACAGTTTTGTGCAGTGTTTCTTTTGTTGTTGGTTGGAAGGTCTGCGATCTGCGCCTGCCCAACCAGCCGTTGAAATGAACTTGAGAGCGCAGTGCGCAGTGCGCAGAGCCCAGAGCCCAGGTCGGCATCATCGGCTTGTTTGTGGGCTCTGTGTTTGTTTCGTTAGCTTTTGGTCCATGGTTTATATGCTGGCCCAGTTTCGATGCGATGCGATGCGATGCGCTGCGCCCCAGCCCCAGCCCAAAAGAGGTTTAAGCCATTCTGAACGGAAGCGCTTTGTTTAACGCGCCTCAGACATTGCAATTTTTCTTGTACCCAGTTTTATGGCTATGTCTTTGGTCGTTGCACAGTGGTTGGAGTAGTGGTATTTGGAGTATTTTACAGAGACTTGCTTCAAGTTGAAGAACCTTAAATATTTATAAGCTATGTCCAGTTTTACATTCTCTGTAAATTACCTAATTTACTTATATGAATATTTAATGAATTTTAATAGAATTTTCTCCTCTGCTTGACTCAAAGATTTAATTTTGTTTATTTATAATTTTATATATAAATAAAAAATATATTTAATGTATAATATAAACATATATTTAAAGAAAAGTAATTAATATTCACCTATAAATATTTACTTATTATTTTTAATTTCTTTTTATTATAAAAAAAATTGTTTTAGTTTATGATTGTTTAAATAATAAACTTTAATTTAAATTAATTTAAAAAAATCGAATTTTTTAACAACAAAATTTATTTAATATTTTTTAATTAATAAATAATTATTTATTTACTTTAGTTATTTACTTTACTTTATTATTTACTTTAATCAGAAAAATTTATCCAAGCTGCATAATTACATTCCTTATAGTTACGAGTGCACTCATAGACCCTTTTGTTTGGTCTTTCGACCCACTGTGCCCAGCTCTTTGGCTCAGTGCGGATCTAAGGTCTTTTGGATCTTTTATGGCACTCGGCTCACATTTGGCTTTTGCAGTTTTGTTTATCGGAAGCGGTCGACGGTTTGTTGTCGTTTGGTTGGGCAACTGTTACCAAATAACTGGAATCATATGGATTTATGATAGAACCGTTTCGTATGCTGTTTCTCCCTCTCTCTCTCTCTGTCGCTCGCTCCACCAATCAATGGCCATAAATATGCCAGTCCTTTCTAATTGGGCTGCTGCGACAGTCGAAGGACGACAGTTGGGGAGCTTTTATTATCATGATTGTTATTTTGTGGGCTTTGCATTCGATTCAATTAGCTCATCCATGGCAACAATTTTTTTCAGATCTCGTGCTTTAATTAGATCATAAAATGATGGCTTAAAATTGCAATTAAAAATCATGATAGCTGGGTGTGTGAGTGTGGTTTTATGGCCATAATTATATATTTATGTACAGCTGAAAGAGGCTGCCGGATATTAAGTCAGAATCGGAGCTAAGAAGTCTACGAGTTTTGCGATCGAAGTGTGAATATGCTGGCACCTTAGCTGACGTCAGAGATTGGATGCGATCTGTGGCATTCCACGGCTTGAGTTTTATTGCTTATGGCTTTATTTTTGGTTGTTCACTTCGTTTGCTGACCGATAATCTTCAGCTCAGTTTGTGTTTCATTTCACTTTTTGTTTGTTTATTTGCTTATGCTTTTGCTGTTGTTATTGTTGTGAGCAGGAGGCGTCAAGGTCAGACGTGACATGCACAGCAACTTGAGCGCCACTCAGACGGCCAGACAGCCAGCCAGCCAGCTAGCCAGAGGTGTCTGTCTGTGGATCACAGTCAACAGTCAGCGGCAGCAGACGTCAATTTGGTTGAGCCACACCACGAGTCCAACTTCAACAGTCCGTCCAGGCACTTGACCGGGTCGTTTCGCTTGAGGTCGAGCCGTGGAACCGTGGAGCCAACGCACGCTTCTGCCTTTAAAGCGCCTGAAACGGGATTGCGGAGCAAGTGAATTACTTTGTCACGCCAATGTGCATGTTGCATGTTGCAAAAGACAAACTCGATGCGATGCCTATCAACAAATTGACCCTCATGCAGCACACACAATTCATTCAGAGCAATTCATTTCGAACTTTTATTGCATTCCAATAAAGACCACTAAAGCACTTACGATTTTTAAGTGTGTGTGTGGGGCTTTTGTTTATGCCAAAAACAATTACAATGGGGCAGAGTTTCATATGGGACTAGTTGATAATTAGTTAAAGTACTTAACAGCAGATTTTATATGTGTTTAAGTTCGATATATTATATATTTTAATTGTAGTAAGAGTCTATTTAAAGGTATGTGTATGCATACATGAAGGAATTATTTTCCTCGCAGCCTTAAAATCTGCAATTGAAAGCCTTTATAAATTAATATCAAGTTTAAATCAAAGTTGAAGCTTTTTTTGATATAAAATTACAGTGGATCTCATTAAAAGCTTTTCCAAATAATTGATAAATTGATTATATATCATGATTAAATCAAACTGCATTGCAATTTATAAGCATTTAATAAGATTTTACTAAATAACACAATTCATCATATATAAGATGTATTGCATATAAAATCATCTATCAGTAAAATTATGTAATGTACTTTTAAAAATAAAAGCATAAAAGCTAATTTTAACTACTTTTATTTTCCACTGAGCAGTTAAACTTAGTTGAACAATATAAATTCTATTATCCAGAGAATTATATAACATCTAGCTAATTTCCTCACCTGGTTTTAATGGACATTTACTTTCCACAGCTTTTGTTTCCATTGCTTAAACTTGATTTGAATTTAAAATATGTATTCCTCATGCCTTTCAAGCTCTACGAAATTTGAATTTTTTCGGGTTTCAAACTGAAAGCCTGGGCCACTTTAAAGTTGAGATCAAATAGCTCAACTTAAATTCATGAAAAGTGGTTTTTAAAAAACATAAAAGTGAATTTGCAGCCAGAGTCTTTGATTGCTTTGCACCTGTTCCAATATATGTATTTCTGAGATGTATTTTATAGACAGTATTTAAATCTAATTTATGACATAGTTTTCAAAAACTTGATATGAAAGTAAAAACTTAAAAGGCAACTCTCTAAATCGAAGCTAAAATTCGGTGGCTTTTGTCTTCAGCTTTAATATCTTGCACGTTTTTTAATATTGGCAACATTTATTATTTGACTATTGACGCATGAAGAATTTTACATATTTTATAGATTCTATTTTTTTTGGGACGATTCCATTTTACATAAATTTCGCGAGTTGAAAACGAGTAGAGTTGCGGTTTTGGCTAGTCCGTGGGCAGCTGTCATGAATTTCTATAGTATTCTGTATCTTTTGCCTTTCAAGTCCATTAAATTACGCAAAGTTCAGAGTTCTATCGAACAGTAAGCGATGCCGGCACTATAACTCGTCTATTGGCCAATTGCTGTAGCTGTTGAAGCGCTCACTAATAAGTTAATTTGTTTTATTTATTTATTTTCATTTTATTTACATTTTTTTATTTATTTTTTAGTTGTAAATATTTTTGAGCCGCAGCTGGCGCCTAAATTTTCCAACTGGCGCCAAATGAATTTTTCAAAAATGTTTATTTGACACTTGATTTTAGTATTTTTCTCTAGCTGCGGTTTTTTTTTCTTCTCACTAACTCTAAAACAAGTTTTGTTTCCACTTGAACACTATTATCGTTGTGTTGTGCGCTGCGTGTGGGGGAAACCAGTTCAGTGCTCAGCGATCATAATGCTTGATGGATATGAAACTGATCTATTAATTTCCAAGTCGCATCAATGCAAATTAGTCACGAAACATGAAAGAATTCACATCTCAACATTTTCGACGACATTCTGACCATAGCATCTCCTTGACTGGGCGCCTTATTAATTAGTAGCTGTGAGATTTCGTCAAAACGCACACGTACACACACATACACAACTGTTCTATGCATTCGTATGTGTTGTTGTTGTCTGCGTCGCAGACAAAGTGTAAAGTGATCAACTTTATGTTGCTGACCGCCAGCGAGCAATGGGGCGTATGAGCGATGTTCGATACTCGAAACGCAACGCAACGTCAGAGCATTTGCTTTTAATGTCGCTCATTATTTACGCATAATAAACAACATTCGTGCTGCTGCTGCTGCTGCTGTTGGTGTTGGTGGTTGTGGTTGTGGTGGTGCTAGTCTATATGCTGTGTTGGCTAGCCACATGTGGCCAACAGCCACACACATTGCCGCTCAGCATGCAGCCTTTGCCACATGTCACTGTCCATTGGCGTTTCCGTTCGGCTGGCTACCAATTGCCAATTGCCAGGCAGATAACCAGCTAGCCAGCCAGCCAGCAGTTGGCTCCCACACCCGCATTTTGTGCATTGACTTGCTGTCTGCAGAATATGTTTCAATTCTAGCTATCGATGGCATTGGACATAATGATCGGACAGAGGCCCTCACAATCTTGGCTTTGATTAAGTTATAACGCTGCTGATTGATTTAGTTTGCTTTAAATTCTGCCAGCTATAAAATTCTGCTGTAGCAGGCCAGTATAATATTTGAGGGACTAACACTATGGCTAACCATCGATGGATACACATGTATCGATAGTTAACCATATCGATGGCTGAGGAGGTGGATACTAGGCGTGCCAAAATGAGTAATGGCAGAAGAACAGAAAGATCGGCAGAGCTAAGTAGAAGCTGAGAGATTTAAAATAAAGTGAAGAAATAAAGGCCGCCTACACTATCAATATTGAACACATTCCAAATATAAACGGAGGTGTGGTTGCCATTCTTAAACTCTGTAAATTACATCAACAATGCCCCAAGGATATGGAATAATTGCTTGGCATAAGGAGTAAAAGAAATTGTAAAAACAACTCAAAAACTTAACAGAGCTCAGGGTATCTCCAAATCATGCACTTCCGCCTAGCGCACTCTCACTTATAAGCATTCAGTAGTGGCATTAAAAAATAATCTACATAGTGGAGCTACCTCTAAATTTAATATTTGATCAGGCAAATGGCCAAATGTGCCCAAATATGAATTAGAAATTATTTCCAATGGCTCTTTGCCCAAAGCCTAATGGCAAATGGAATTGAAAAAGCAATAGAGATAACTGTCAATCCATAAAGTGCACAAATTAGTTATGTGGGGAGCTAAAGGGCAATCGGTTAGCGCTCAGCCCCATGGGCATTACCTACAGAGATTACATTGAACTGAGGCTCAGACCTTCGTTGGCTTAAAGCGTGAAAGGTTTTTAGCGCCGTTTAAAAGGTGATCAGTCGTTGTTTCTATCATGATTAATAAATCTACATTTCCTATGGGCCATCAATAATGCCACAATTGCCTCGAACTTGAGCTCAGCTCATTTGAACTTTCAAGTGCTTTAATTGTCACTAAGCTGTTGGCGTTGTTTATGTGCTTGGACTTAAGCCAGAAATTAGCAAACTAAGGCACGCCTACGCCCACGCCCACGCCCCACGCCCATGCCAATCACAGCCGACATGCCCCTTTTGCCGCCCCTTACACTTGATGAGCTTTATCGACTGCGGCTGATGTCATAAGCTATTTATTATTTGTTTTGTTCATGCGCTTCGATTCACTTTCAGTTTCAGCCTCAGTTTCAGTTTTATTTCATTGTTTTCTTTTTATTTATTTCTGTTTATTATATTTCAAATTTATTTTCCTCGCGTCGCTTTATTGTTTACTCATTTCATCAATCAAAGTCACTGCCACTGCCACCGGCACTTGGCCGGGAGCTATTTTGTTTTGAGCTCTTCTGTTGCCCCTCCCCTCTCAAGTTTTGGCAGCGTATCAGTGTCCTTGCACTGGCAAGTGTAACAAATTTTAATGAGTCTTGCAATTTAAATGGTTTTGTAAACCGAAGGAAAAGCGCTATAGAAGTTGATGATTTAAGCTGTGGAGAATTTAGCAATTTTAGTTGTGAAGGGCTTAAGGTTTTAGGCTTTACGATTTAAGCCTGAAACTGGTTCTAAAGACTTGGAACTTTATTTAAAATCACTAAGTTTGGATTTATAGATCTAAAGACGTGGTATACAGAAGCTTAAAGAGTTTGAGTTTCGATTGTGCCAGCAGTCGTAGAGTAGAATAAATTCTACTACAATGAGGTGAATTCTGGAATCTCTAACAGCTTAAAGTTATGTGAAAGTAAAACCTAAACAAAAAGTTAAACTCACAAAGCTTCTTTCTGGAAAACAAACATTTAATTTACATAAAGAAAATGTCTTAAGAAATGCTCAATTAAATATCGCTTCAATTTCAATTTCAATTTATTATAACAAAATTTCATTTACAACCTGTTGACTTTAAGTGAATGAATGAATATGCAAGCAAATGGTGCTTGAATCATTTGTGAATCAAATGTGTGGGAAAACAAGCGCTGGCATATACATATATTTTAATAAAATTGTCACGCTCTCTTCCGCTGAGAGGAAAGGCTGAGTTCCGCATCGCAAATAGCCGGCGATTATTGCTTATTACGAGCCGGATTTAAATTGTGTTGGCGTGTGAAAAACAGAGGACACGAACGCACTTCAACTAGCCCAACTGTGGCATTATGGGCAATTTGTCCAAGCGTAAAGAAAACTACAAACAAACAGCAGCAACGGCATTGAAAAAAACTAAAAACAAAAAAAAAAAAAAAAAAAAAAACTAAAAACGAAAATAAAACCAAGATGGAAACATGTTGAGATGCCATTTCGCACCTTCTGTGGGCTGTTAATTACTGTGGAGTCTAATGACAATGGGAATGGTTATAAGCACGTATATAATTCTTTTGTCATGCCGCCCAGCGGAGAGTCAAAGCACCGAATCCTGAAGCCACCTCAAGTCGGACTGGGCTGATCTCATTTGCTGGCAATTTGCATGCTAATTTAATCAATATGCAAATTTCATTAATTTCTTATTGAGCTTTTAGTTTTGGCTGCGCGCAGCATACAAACTATTTGAGATATTGATGAGATGCTAAAGAAATCGACAAATGTATCTCGAAACAAAAGCCAGCACCGCATTGAGGAAGACAAACGTATATCGATCAAGCTGAACGAACTCGAGCTCCAGCTCCAGCTTATTTATGCAAAATGATAACCATGCTATGGCTCCAAAATAAAGATCAACAACAAAAAATTAGCAATATTTGAACTGGTTAATTAATATGAAATGAATAATTATTAATTCTCAGCTCGTTGCATTCGCAAATGAGCGCATAAAACCAGTCAAATGATCAAGTTATAAACATAAATATCCATATCACGCTTATATAGTTCAGTTAGAGCAGTTTTTTCTTCTTCTTGTTAGTTCTTTATCTGATTCTCAGACATAAAATTCGTGTTTGCCATCGTTAATTTCGTTTTATTGATGGCACGCTTCTGCACAAAATCCACTTGAAAATGAAACTATACAAATCTCTTAAGATCGAAATCGATTGGAAAAAATAAAGCAACATTTTAATACCCTGTGTAAATTGGATACAGAGGGTATATGTGGGAAGACTTAAACTGGGATAATCTCTGATGAACGGATTCTTTTGTTTAAGTGTTTCTATAGAAAGTCTTGTTTTTTTTTTTTTTGCAAAATTTGCATATAATTTAAATAAATAACAGAAATGTAAACATAAAACAGTTTAAGTATTTATATACGTTTGTTTTCTTATCCATATTCTAATCAGGCCTTGGATATTCTACATTTATTTAATTAAATTTATTTAAATTTCTTCTCAATTTTTTTTATATTTTAAATATTATATAATTATATTTTTCTAAATTCATAAAGTCCACGTTTTGCTATTATCAATAGATAAAATGCTATTAAAAACTCCTTTAAATAATAAAAAAAAATAATTAAATAAAAAATAAATAAATATTAAAAAAAAATTAATAATTGAACTTTAGCTATATTTTAATGAATAAATAATACATAAAAAATGCATAATACAAATTTATTTAATTATTTAAATAAGAATACTAACCATACAAACTAAATGATTAATTAAACCACAAATATATGTATATATTTCTATATAAATATAATCTGTTACTCCTCTGATTGTCTGAATTTAATTCCATGCTAAATTCACATAAATCGACTTGCTTTCAGCTTAGATCTTTGTCATGCTAACTTCAGGTCACTTGAGCTAAAACTAATTTGTAAAATCGAATGCTCAGCTTTCTCGACTATGAATTGATCAACAATCAATCAAACTTTCCGTCAGCTCATTAATCAAATTAAAATCTTCTTCTACATTGTTGGCGCCAGAGTTAGTCAAGGCTCAAGCAACTGTCAGTAAATTAATACAAATCAAAGAAACAGAAAACAGAAATCTATAAATATTTTAATAAAAATAAATTTCAATAAAAATTGAATATCAATATCACATAATGTGATTATATAGCTTACAGCCGACTATTTGTGCTGCTAATTTTTCCAGGGTAACCTCGAGTCTGGACTGAACGAACACGCCCCTTTGTTGTTGCAGAAACTTTTACTTTTGATTCTATGTGGTTTTTGTATGGGTTGAATTCGTGTTTCTTTTTCTTGGCTAGAACCGGGCAATATCTTTTATTCTCCGTAGACACGCTCATTAATTCAGCTGTCTCTTAAACTGTTTGAGTTTTTTTGTTTGCTGGGCTATTGTGCAGCGGGTTTTTGGACACATTGAACATGGCTCAGACAGCGTGTGGGATGTTGTTGTAGTTGTTGCAATTCCTTTAGCAATGCTTATTGATGAGCGCACATTAAGCGACAATGTTTTGTTTTGACTTGAGATTCCTTCTTAGTGCCATAATTAATTGCGGCTAATTTGAATCTCAATGAATTCCCGCCAGCAGCATTAAATTTATGTCTTGTGCTGCAATTGTCATTTATAAAAGCCGAAGCTGACGTTGAAATTGAAGTTGAAGTTGAAGTTGAAAGGCTTCGAATGCAGCTCCTCAGCTCAATTAAAATGTTATAAATTACGCTGCCGCCTCCTGCGCCACCTCCTGCTCGGCGCGCAGCGTTTAACTATTCAACATTGCGCATACGACGCGTCGTGCGGTGCGCACAGCATTTTAATTAAAAACATTTACACAAATAATAATAATCAAGTCTACGTTGTCTGATGGCCAAATTGGAAAAATCGCTGCCAACTGTATTTAATTTATGCTTTCAACTGGAATCATAAATTTTCCAGTCAATGCTGCATTTTGTTCTACTATTTTGTGCCTCTCCACTGTCTGTCTCTCTTTCTCTCTTCTTATCTTGTGAATTATCTATTTTATATTAAACTACACGAAATTTGACTATTTTTTTATTATTATTTAAATATGTAGTTATTAATATTGTAGTTAGGGCATATTCTCATATATGTATATATTTTTTTAAAATAAACAATTGCTTAAATAACAAATTTTATTGAATATTTTAATACTATCAAATTCTACAACTGCCAAAATATAGCTACTAATTTAGCTGTATGATTGGTGAATTTTTTAGATTACACAAAAATCAAGGAGTTTTCAAAAAGACTTTTCTGGAAAAACTTTCTGATGTAAACAAAATTTCTTCTAAATTGCTAAAATATATAAATTAAATTTTAAAACTTAAAAAATTTGAAATTAAATTAATGTACCTTTTTTAATAAACAACTATGCATTCAAAATAATTTAATATACAATTTATTTTTATATGTATATATTTTTTATTTTTTATATTTATGAAAACTGAATTTCAGCTGTTAATCATATTTTTCACTGCTTGTTATTTTATTTTATTTTTTTCAACATTACGAGAATTTTAATTACCGCTTAAGCTTCTTTGTTGCGCCTAACTATATTATCTCTTTCAATTATGGCCAATTACCCAATCTTATCTGTCTGATAATTGAAATGGTATATTGTAGAGATATTGCATACAAAAATTTGTTGATTTCGTTATTTATTCACTTTGCACAATCGTAATAATGCATGTGTGTGTGTGTGAGGGCTCTGACGAACCGAAGACAGACAAAAAAGAGGCACAGAGTGAGTGAGAGAGAAGGAGATATAGAAACGCCCCATTCGAGTGGCATTTGGCAACCAAGGCTCTTTGTCTTGGCAGATTGAATAATGATTGCCATTCACACCGAGTGGACATGACTGACCTATGTTAATGCGCGTATTAACGGTTATTTGTTATTTGTCAGAGTAATCATAAAAATGCAATGCAACATTAGAAAATGACAGCAGCATTTGCAGTCCGAGCTCAGCTCGCTCTGCCCGCTTTGTTGATGGTCAATTTGTTGTAGAATTTTACATTACATTGCTATATGTTTATCAAATCATATTTTGCTTCTTCTTGAGGAGGTGGTGGCGGAGGAGGAGGTGGTGGAATTTATTTATTTATTTTTGCCTGCATTTTGTACAACCCGCTGAGCTGAGTACAAGAGAGCCTTGTATCTAAATGTTGTTAACTTTATTCTTCAGCTGCGATGCTTCAATAATTTGTATTCGATTTTTATCTATTGGCACTCGTTTTGATTGCTGCTCAGCCAGTTGGCAATGGGAAGTGGGGTATATTAGACTTTTTGGTGTGGAATAAGAACTTTGGAGTTTCCATCTTAAATAAATATAAAATTTGTAAAAAATGTGTTACCTATGATAAACGTTTGCTCATTATTTCTTTAATTTGACACACTCTAATGGGCAAACCGAATAATTTATAGGTTTATTTGTAGGGATTAACGTTGTAAAGCTTTGCATGATATAGTATATGCCAATTGGACACGCTTCTGAGAAAGATCTATCACTCTTTTTTCTGGAATGATGGCCTACACGAGTTTCAACTGCTGTTTCTTATATTGAAACTGCTGTTTCTTTAGATTGAAGAAAATTAAAAATTTTACTTTGTCAGCAATAAAAAGAAATAAATTGAATTATGTCAGATATTTCTAGCATATTTTTAACAAAAATGAAATTATTTACCAGTTAAATTCGAAATTACAGTTATATAAAACTTGACAAATAAGCATATACCCCATATATATTATTGGTCTACATTTCTCATCCCGTGTACTTATACACATTCCAAATTTCAGCTCTGTATAAAGTATAAAAATATCCGACTTGATGATAAATAGAGTGAACATTGCAAAAGATATTCAGAAATAACTTCGCTTTGATTGAGATTGTCAGAAAAAGTTCTCTAAATGCTCTACTAAACAACATTCCTTAAAAGCAAGGAATGCTAATGAGAAATTCTCTTGCAATTATACATAAATCACTTGAACAGTCTCCAAATAAAACCCAGAACTTGACTCATTTGGGTTAATATATGGTTATTATACAGCTATACCCTGTAGTTGGCTCTCTTGACAGCGAGTTGAATGTTTGAATGCTTTTATTAGCTTGTTGAAATGAGAGGTATCTCAACGTTCATTGCAAGACTTTTGAGATGAGACTGTGAGGCTGTCTCAGCTGCCATTGTTGCAGTTGCCTCTGCTGCTGCTTCTTCTTCTTTTCATTTTTATTTGTATTTTATAATCGCAATAATCTGATTGAAATCGTTGAGTAAATGGGCAATTTATGCGCATGCCTGATGGGATTAAACAGCGCTCGAGCTACTGTGCAAAATGATCCATTGTTATATCGGAGAGCTATTGATTGATATGCAGTCATTATGATATGCAGCATAGGATTAGACAAATTGCTGTGAGCAGAATATTTAAATTAACTTCAATATACACATATGTATATTTCTATATATGTATGTGCACACGTGTGGGGCACAGGCCACATCGGGCATCAATCAAATAGAATTTCGAAATCTCATGCGTTCCTTAACTGGAAATGTATTTGCATTTAAAGCTGCCATTGTGTGCATGAATTAATTGTTTGCCGATAATACAGAATATTATTTTACCATATCGGAAATGGGAAATACCACAAACACACATACAACGACAACAACAAATAATCAAAATAAAAATCAATATCAATAACAATTATCAAATATAATATCAAAGGTGCAATTTGTCATAAATATCAAAACTAATCGATGAGCAATGAGCGATTTTTGATTTGAATATATAAGTAAATAACCAAAAATAATAATAATAATAATACAAAAAATACAACAACAACACTTAAAACAATAAACTTGTTTATTTTGCAGTCAACGCAAAAGGCATAAAAGCTTAATTGCGCTATATAAAAAAAAATGGTAAATACCTTTAATTAATTTAAGTTGTGCAGGAGGCAGACGCCGGATCTGTTTAAACTGAATTCTATAAAAAGACCTGCCCGGCCGCATTCCACGCATAGACTAGAGCGTGAAGCCAACAAATTTAATTGGGGATTTCTGCAGCATGCAACATTCTTAGGGCTGCGCTTTGGCCTTGACTGTGGTCAAGTCTTGGGCCAACAGTAAGCCAAGAGGTAGAGTGACTAACAGGAAAAGAGAGACAAAGAGAGAGAGAGAGAGGGAGTGTGAGTGTGGCACAATCCCAAGGCCGTTTATTGACGCTTCACGTCTGGAGTGTAAAACCTGATGAAACCGACAACAAAATAGAAGAAATCACTGGGCGTTGCTTACAAAATGCAGTTTGGCCCGACATAATTATAAGACGACGTATAACAAAAGCTTTTCATTGGCGTAACTGCGCAACGAGATGACTGGCAAATGGCTTAAAAATGTAGCCGACGCATCAAACTCACAGTCTACATCTCTCTCTCGCTCTGTGCAGGGCCTACTTACTTTGCTTGTGGGTCAGCTGGAGCATTAAATACGAAATATGTATGCCTTGATTTAATGCGTTGAAATTATAACAAGAAACCAGTCTCAATAAGCCAGCGGAGCTCGTCACTTGGCACAGCTAAGTAGTTCTAGTTCTAGCACTGCAAATGAGATATTCAGAGATGACTTGATTATGATCAATTTATGCAAATCCCGTGCTCTTTGACGATGCGACGACAGCGACCAATTACGTCAGCTTAACGGCACGAGACACATAACTTGCACAACCTATGGCCACAGACATTTGAAGATCGAACAAATCTAACTAATCCAAATAATCATATGCATATCCGCCTTTATAGAGGGTTGGCGGCTGCAGTCAAAACAAAGAACTCGATTTGGTTCATTTGCTTTGACATACCCTAGACAAATGCGATCAATGATGTGATGATGAGCTGCGATTGTGATTCAAAATCAGAGAATAGTAGATGTTGAATCCATATATGAGAAGTGAAGCATGTAGAGAATGATCAAGTAGAGCTTCAAGTCAGTTTAACTGAACTATCCATACACTTACTAAAGGAATAGAATATGGTTTATTCTCAAGTAGAAATAAATAAATAATCTGTAATGCTTAAATACTCTCAATAATTTCTCCATAAAAGTCAATTCAAAACAAATTTAAATTATATATATAAAATATCCAAGCTTGTTTAAATTCCAGATTCACATCATTTTATTTTATTGATATTAAATATTTAAATAATAACAACAATTTGTAACAGCCTTCATTAAAAATTCAAATTTGTGTTCATTTATTTAATTATTATTTTCATGTTTCGTCATTTCCCACTGCCCCCTCGAAGCCCCCACTGAGTATTTGCTAGTCCATAACACCCTGGCAACATTCTTAACACAAGTTCGTCGCGTTGCTTATGTCGCCGTGTCTCTTGGCATACGGTAGCTCAAAAACATTTGTCAGCCGGGCTGATTAAAAAAATGAAAAATATAAATAAATAAAAACAAAATTAAAAAAAAAAAAAAAAAAAAAAATACCTACCGCATTGGAACTTGATCTTAGCATGTTTTTAAGCGCCATTTACAGCTTTTTATGGATTTAATGAACATTTTAGCACCAGCTACGCATATTCACAATTTTTCCGCTGTCTGGCTTTGGTATTCGAAAACCCATATCGATTGAGTATTATAATTAATTTTAACCTACAAATGTAATTTAATTATCTAGCATTTTTGGTCATAAAATAGCAGTAGTCAGAAAAAAAACAAATAACAAAAATGAAAAACCAACAAAATAAATAAAAATTCCACTAGAAAACAAAACGAAAAATTCTTGAAGCAATGTCAAAGACATTTGAGTTCCGCTGCCCATAAAACTGCCGGCAAAAATCAAATTCTTATGCTATATTATTGGCCATTTCGTTTGATGGTTTCGTTTATTTGTTGTTCTCTCACCCACGTTGTATTTATTTTTTTTTTTTTTTATATTTCAAGTAACTAAGTCTTTAAGCTTGGCTGTCAATATTTACCAGCAGCTCCTGACTAAGTTTTATTAATTATGATTGCCAGAAGTTGTTATTGCTTAGGAATAGGATATGGCAAGGCAGTCTATATAATATATATATATAGATATACTATATGTCTATATCAATCAATTTTCAATTTTGGATGCCTTCATCGAGTGAAAGGATTTTGCAGAGACTGACGTCAATTCTAGTCTATATATACATAGATTATGCTGATTCATTTGAATGCATAAATGCGTAACACACGAATGAGTTAACCCGGGCCTTCAATTTGCACCAATTGACTCATGCATTCTTGGCCAAGCCATAGTTTCAGTTCATTTGAAAAGCCCCAATGACTTTGTCGCATAGTTCAATAACCTATTAACATTGGTTGCTTGTGGTCGGCTTAGCTGCTTTATAAATGAAACTGATTCATAGTTTTTTTTTATTGTGAAATCTTTTCTAGAAAATTATTTGATAGTTATTTTTTTCTCTTTTATCAAATTTTTATTGTGCATAATTTTCTTAGCTTCGCTTGTAAAATTTATTATCCGCAAAACTATTGAAGAACGAGTTTAGATTGATTTCACGATTAGCTTAAGGAAGAATATGCATTAGCATTATTCATACACGTTTGCGTCAAAGTTATAATTTATATATATATATATATATATATATATATATATCAGAGCATAATTTTGCCAATAGTGGTTAAGAAAGTTTTTTACCTGCGGACTTCGAGTTCCTGAGGTTCTTTTTTTACGTAAAACTGAGATATTTTTAGAATTTATATGGACTTTTAAGGCTTTAAAGCAGATTTGTAAAAAATCAAAAATTCAGATTAAATGTAGAAACAGACTAAATCAAAAATCAAAGAAAATACGTCAGCTAGTAAAATGTTTAAGAGCCTTGACGAAATTGGCGAACTTTTGGTTTGAGCGTGTTTAACATTTATGTATATGTATATTAAATATAATAGAATAATAATAGATGATATAGATCCAGTTTCTATGCAAGTTCAACTCCTTACTTATCCAAAGAATAAACTCCACCCTTCACCATCACTTCATCAGCATATCTAGCAAACCAGAATCGAATTAAACTTCTACTAAACTTCGAAAGGAAAAATACTTGACAAAAACAACAAAACATCTCGTTTATATATATTTCTCAGAAACCTGCCTAAATACGTTATTGATTGATCATCGCTAAACACTTCCATAATATATTAACTTTGGTCGACGTGACACAAATAAGGTCGAGCTCAAGAAACACACACAAACGAAAACAAAAACAAAAACAAATAACAATAATATAAAACACAATTAAAGAATTCAATTTGTGATTTTCGTATTGATATGAAATTAATTTATAAAAATTTATATATACTACACAAAATATGTTTTTTGTTTAATTTACATAATTTGAGCAAAACACGTTTAAGTTCTATACATAAAAACACAAAAACTTAAAATTTGTTTTTTTCTTAAATTTTAATATTATTTAAGGAATTTTTCGCATTAATTTAGTTAAGTAAATGCCCAAACCGGTCTCTGCAAAATAACTAGTTCCGATTCTCGTGTACCAAATATAGCTGCTTCAAGACTCAAATCGCTTGTAAAAGCTCTATTCGAATTTGGCTAAAGGGTTCGAGAATGCCATAAATCCGTCGGGAACTCGCGTGCCATTTGCGCAACAATTCAATGGGAATTTTCAATAAACAAACTTGTTTTGGATTGCTTAAATTGAAGGAAAAAAAACATCAAAATTATACACGAGTATATATGGTCTTTATCACTTTCTCGGCAAGTCGGACGTATATATTATTAAAATATATATTTTATATCAGGAATTTCTAGCTTGCATTGCCAAAACCAATAAGCTACCAAATAAAACAAGTCTTTGGCTATGAATAATCTAATCAATATTTATATACCGCCAACAACTTGTTGGGAGAGTCGAGGTGTGTTGCATTAGGCATTGGGCATTAGCCTAATGGTGAAAGGAAATGCCCAAAACTGAATTGAACTGAAGCTAATTTTTGTTCGAGTGCTTGAAGTCATTTGGAATTTCTCTCGGCAAAGGTCCAATGCACTGCGTATTGTTCATTTCTTCAATTAATAATCAAGCGAATCGAGCCACTGACAGGGATACAAAAGAAATCAGATAGAGCTCAACCGAAATGCTTTAATTATAATGTGCATTTGATTTGCGAATCAGACAGCTATTGACCCGACCACTAATTACACAATATATAATACCCATCGACACATATGTATATATATATATGTGTGTATATGAGCTTTCATCATGCAAACTGCTCCAATAAAAACAAAATTCACAGAGCGAAAAAAACAGAGCAGAAAATCCCTACGGCTAGCAGACTTTGCCGACTTTGCTATATTAGTTTATTTTTATGACTTGCTTTTGCATTATTTATATTATATTTATGCATTATCAAACACCTTTTTGTGTGTTTTGTCAACAAAATGATTGGGCAGAAAGCACAACAAGAAATAATCAAATGGTGAAATAATTTCGCACGCTGCCTTGACCCACATATTATTCAAAATCATGCAGAATGATCTATACAAATTAATTAGGCATTCAACAGCTGTTAAATTACATTTCTGTTTACAGTTTACAGTGGGCATTATACATGTGGCAATTGAGATGTAACGCCTTGTAATGGAGGTACTGAAATCTATTGCAAGGCTTAGCAAGGCTATAAACTCTGGCACCATAAACTCCGCTCTAGAGCCTAAAGACTACCTAAAGGGAATTGCTAACATAGCATAGACATTATCATAGTCTTTAGTATGCCTATTACTAAAATGGCACAAACTCTTCTTCTTATAGCAGTTACATAACATATGATAACTATATGATTATTTCTATGTTTATAGCTAATGGAAGAGGCAGAGCATTTGCCAGAGGAAGAGCATTTGCCAAGGAAGGATTTTTAGAATGTTAATATTTACTTTCCGATATGTGCATATGTATGTATAAGGCACTGTTTAATATCTATATTATGTGACCACTCCCACTCAGCGTAGCAAAAGCCTTGCCTAATATGGCCTGGCTGTAAATACATTCACATAGGCCTCAGCGAACGGCACTTCTCACACCGCTTACAGATCCATAGTCTATAAAGATATTCAAATTTGCATGTCTTTCCCATCGCATCGCATCGCACATGTCAATAGGCAATCCAAAATCCACTGCAAGTTCACTTGTTTACATTTTTTGATGTTTTTTGTTTTTTTTTTTTTTTTTTTTTTTTTTTGGCACATGCGAAATTGTGTTGCATGTTAATTTGTGCGACCTTCAAATGTTGCATCTTTATGTCCGTTGTTTACCTGGTGGCTGGCAGTGTCGACACAAATCTGAATTCAATTGCCACACACTGAGCTGAACTGAACTGAAATTCGAGTAGTTTATAAACGATGAATTTCCCCATGGCGTCGTGATGTTTAACACGATTTGAAGATCAGAGGCAATTGTTAGTGGCTTTGGCTACTTCTTTTACGGCTTTTGCTTCAGCATGTTCAATATTTAATTTTGCTAATTAATTGTTTTGTTTATGCTGTTTACAGTGTTCGCATATTTCAACTAAAATCATTTGCATTTGTATTGGTAAGCGGGTAGTTGTCGCCTGTATTACGTTGCTGTTGTTGTTGCTGCTGCTGCTGCTGTGTGAATCAGCAGCTCGGCTTTGGCTATGACAGGGCCGGAATGACTGTGTGACGTTGCGTCTAGAATATATCAACCCGGATTTGTTTGCGCGGCTTTAATTGCCAGACTTTTGAAACAAACGCTGGCACTTAATTATTTCCCAGCAATAACTAAGTAAAGGAGGAAGAAGAGAGAGAAAGAGAGAGGGAGCGAGGCAGCGAGAGAGTGTGTGTAATAAAAACAATATAAAAATCCCCACAAAAAAGGAAATCAAATTTAGTTTTTTCATCATTTTTTTTTTTTTTCACAAATTATCTGTTTGAGTAAATTGAATTACCGTATAATATTAAATGCGTGCGGATAGCGAATGTTGTCATAAACATTTTTGTCGGCTCTGGAAATTTAAGATTTGCCTGATTCTGCCCAAATCGCATCGGCACAAAAATCAATTAGCTGCCGGTCTTAAAAACTTAGCAATAAATGCTGCGCCCACAGAGAACGTTAAGTCCCAAACTAAAACTGAAACTAAAACAAAAAAAACTAAACTGGAAAAACAAGAGAGACACTAGAATTTAAATTAACACGTCAGAAAGACTTTCCGCCCAAGACGCTCAAGAAGAGGAAGAAGAGGAACTCGAAGAAGCAGCTCTGCTCTGCTTTTGTGGCTCTGCTCCACACTGATCTGCTCTGCTCTGCTCTGCTCTGCTGAGCATGCACGCCCGCACTGAAAGCCAACGCAGCCAAGACACACACGAGCCCAGGCTCACTCTCTCGCTCTCACTCTCTGTCGGGCTGGCGCTCTCTCAGCAGCGCTGCCAACGAAAGTGAGCAAAAGCTGCGCTGCCTTGGCTGCTGCTGCTGCTGCTGCTGCTGTTGTCTTCTGCTTTTATCCACTTGTTCGCATCTTCGGAACTGCGTCGACGTCAACGTCTCCGTCGTCGTCGTCGTCGTCTTCGTCCGCTATTGTGTTTGTTGTTCTGCTGAGCGGCGTTTGGGTGCTGCCTAACTGTGAGGCTGCGCGACGAACAGCACCGCCGACGCCGACGCCGACGCTGGCAAACGTTTGCTGGGCCGCATATAAAAACGACAAACTTGGTAAAAAATATTCACAATCATATTGAAGTATTGAAGCTGCACGTTTCGTGCGTCCAAGTTGTGCGAGTGTAAATCATATCAAATTATATACAACCAAAAGCCAGCTATGTAAGACGACAACAAATATATATATATATATATCTATATCTATGTGTATATTCACAAGTGCAAAGACAATGAACTTTAAGCTAAAGACTTTATGTTCGAATCTGTGTGAAACAAGTGTGAGCAACAAGTGCCAGGCAACAAGGATATTAATTGTTAATTTAAGGATCAGAGCGGCGACTGTAAAAAGCTTCGAAATGTGCCATATAAGGCGAATGCAAATTAACTGTAAATTGTGCCGTGACGTTATTTTGTTGTGGTTGAAAATTAAATTCATTTGCGGTTGATTGATTGATGGATGGTTTGATTGATTCAAATGCTGCCGCTGCCGCTGCCACTGCTGCTGCTGCTGTGCCATAGATGCCCTAGCCTAGCTGCAGCTCTGTCTCTGGCTGTCTGGCTGTCCGCATTGTCTGTGCATTGTGTTTAACTCAGTTGAAATTTATTTGCCTGAGATGCGATCTGAACTTTGCGCCGCTGCAGCGGCTGTTGCAAAATTGCACAGACAGGAGGAGAGCGAGAGAGAGAGAGAGCGAGAGCGAGCGAGCGAGCGAGCGAGACAAGGCAAACATTTGCAGTTTTAATTTATGTGAAAATCACTCACAGCCTGGCAGCAGCTGTAGCTTGAGAGCTCGACAAACGGAAGCCTCGCTTTCCAGCAGCATTGGCCAGCATTAGCATATGTCCAGCTGAAGTCATTCGAGCCACTGACCATTAGAACACAAACCAACGAGTGTGAATTAATGGGCTGGCTGCATCTGATTCTAGATCTTAATTAATCAGCATTAGCGCGCCATTCTATTCTATTTTGGCCAGCGCTCAGTTTGTTGGCCAAGTCTTTTGTACGGCCCGTTCGAAAAGTGTGTCAACTTCCCTCGAGGCCGTCAAATTCCCAGAACTAAGCCAGCAATTAAAGCTAAAGCATCAATCAGCGACATCAGAGAAAGAGCAAACAATATATAAATATATATATAGATTTTTTAGCTTTTTTATTATTTTGCCAACTTAATTCTTAGAGAAAGTATTAGAAACTCGCAAAAAAAAAAAACACACACACACACAAATTGTGTTTCTATTCCCTAATGAGCGCTGCCAACAAATCGAAAATCGCATAACATATTTTATGCAAATTAGCTAACGAAATTCGTTTGTGGTAAAACCAACAATTTGTGTTTTTGTTTTTGATTTGTATTTTAGTTTTTGTTGTTTCCCTCCGTTTTTTTCCCTATGTATATTCAACTGCTTAATTTGACGATAGTCAAACGCCTGTCCTATTGAGTTTATTTATAGCACTGAGTCAGCTCGGCACGCATTTGGCTTAGATCGCACACAGAACTCTTTGGAATACTTGTTGGATCTGTTTTTTTTTTTTTTTTCTAATTTTTGTGCGGCGTTTGTTTATCTTAGTGAATGCAAATTTCTTGTCAGCTTTTTGGCTTGTTCATTTTCATTTTCTATTGTCGCCAGCGATTTATGGGCCACGAAATATTTGGCTAGCTGAGTCAGCTACAGGCAAATCAGGATTTTTTTCTATATAGCATAAACTGGTCTCGCATTCCGTGTGACATCCTGACAAGTGCCTAAACAACAGCGTATGCAAATGAATTAACTTCAACTTTGTCAATTTAGACACTAACTTGTCAGCTGCCATCAATTATGAAATTGCCGCCAAGCCATGAGCCACCCGGAGCCACTCGCAGCCAGTAGCCAATTGGGGGAAGAGAATCAAGCGACGCCTCTTTGCGTAATCCAAGCGGTCAGACGGCTTAGCAGCGCTTTAATGAATTGACAGACACAGCGGACGGACAGATGCGGATGGACACATCCAACAGATACATCAGCCAGTCGCTGCTTTTGTAATTTATCTGACTTAGAATCTTTGACAAATTGCACAGCAGCCGCACGCAGAGGGGGGGCCAACAACAATATGTTGTAGATAAACATACATATATATATATATATTTGTATATGTATATATATTTAGGCATAGCTTTTGCAAGTCTCTTCGGAAGTCTGTTTCGGCCAAAACAAGTTGAGCGCTAGACACTGAAATTCCTTTCGCGCCAACAACTTGTAGACAACTCGCTGCCCAAAAGGCTAACACAGTGGACACCAAAGTAGAATCCACTTCGTCCGACTATCCGTCCGTCCGTCCATCCGTTCGTCTGTCAGCAGCAAGTGCCATTTGCCGTGTTAACCATGTTGTTGCAGTTGCTGCCGTTGCTGTTGTCATGGAGCCGGCTCATTGCAATATCCATAGCTGGCTATCCGTGGCACAGCGTGTAGGCTGGCTGACTTGCCTGGCTGGCTGACTTGCCTGGCTGGCTGGCTGCAGCTTTTAAGGCCTACTCTCATCAGCATCATCTTTGGGGGCATCCGGCGCGTGCACTTTTATGGCATTTTGCACGTTCCTGTTGCGAAATTATGTCATCACGATATTTTTTTTGCATTTCATTGATGACGACAACAAAGCCAGCAACAACAACAAAGTGTGTTTTTATAGCCGGCCGGCCACACGCGCTTAGTCAGCGACTTCTAATTGTTAAACGTCGTCGGCTGCTTTAGTTATCTAATTTTAGACACCGCTCGAAAAGTGTAAATTAAGCCGGATTATCTGATATAACTTGACTTTAGCCCAAGTAGCTATACATGTGTGTGATTCTAATCAGATTTTGACTAGTTTTACAAATGTGAATATCAGCCAGGTTTAATGAGAACTTTCGAATGGCAGGAACTAAAACCATTTTTAGCAGCAGCTATTATGGGACTCGTTAAGCAGAAGATTTCAAGCCAAGAAGTTGTTGTATTCAATCAAAATCGATCAACTCTGAGATAAGAAATTGATTTAAATGAAAATAGTTTGCATAGATATCATAAATATCAGAAGCTGACGAAAAAACATTTCAATAAAACTAGATATTCAAAATTATGTTAATAATAAAATGGGTCTTTTACTTTTTTTTTATTATTAACATAATGGAATACAAATTATTTGTAGTTTTTACTAGTTTTTTATTATTATTAATTTAAAAAAAAATTATTTATATTTATTTATAATTAATTATATATTATATCAATTAAATATTCACTTCATAAAAAACTGTTCTGCATAATATATTAATCTGGAATAAAATTAATTTTTGAGTGAACTAAAAACTCGGAACTCGAAACTTAAAAAAAAGTAGACATAAATATTTATGAAAAATTATAGTTAAATATATATGAATGAGAAAAATTTTTGTTTGCAGATGGAATTAACAAATACATATACAACAATTTTAAAATACACACAAATAAATTCACATAAAAATAATAAAAAAGAAAAACAAGCAAAAACTATTTTTAAAATATTTTTGAATGAATAATTCAATGAAAATAATTTAATATATACAAATATGCTGAAAACAAAAATATTTATTTGTATAAATTTAATTTGAAAATTTAAATGGATTTAAAAAATATATATAGTTTTTGAATAAATATTTTGAGATTTTTAAATAAATGTATAGGCATATAAAAATAATAATAATTTAAGAAAATTATATTTAATATCAAAATATTTTTTAATATTTTATAATATTTATTTTTTTAATATTATTCATAATTATTTATTAAATAGTCGAACACAAGTATAATCTGAGTTTCTCTTCCACTTGCAGCCTCCACTTGGTATATCAATCAATCGATCACCATGTTCCGGTTTCAAAGCACGATGGCTTTGGTCCTGCCACTGCTGCTGGTGGCCATGCAAGGCGGCGTCCATGCCAGCTACCAGGGCAACATGTTCCTGAATGGCCAATACCAGAACCAGATCAAGCAGCAACCCGAAACGCACTTCTCAGTGAATCCCTCGACGAATGTCTTTCTGCATCATGCTGTGATCAGCCGGCAGGCATCGCCCTTCCAGGCACCCACATACCTGCCGCCACCGGAGCTGCTCAAGTGCTACAATGGCCAGCAGTGCGTGCGCAAGGATCAGTGCCAGAATGGCTACTACAGCCAGCAGCTGCCCAAGATTCAGGTAAGTCCAAGTGCAGCAATCGGGAAATCGGGCAGCCAGTGAGAGAGAGCGCGAGTCCTGCTCGGCTAGCAATTGCATAATGGGTGCGGATAAACCCGACATACGTGAAATATACGAGTAAATGTGGCAGGCGGCGCTTGACAAGCGAACAAAAGGCCAACAGCCAAATTAAAAGCCTGTCTACGTTCGGGATAATGTCCAGCAACAACAACAACAAAAGTCAAGAGCAAAAACAAAAACAAAAATATGGCAATGCGCTTGATTAGCTCGATCTGATCTGCATTTTTATTATTGTTGGCACAGTTACCGTTATTTTCCGGTTTGTTGTTACACCAGAAAATATGTAAAAAACAACGAAAAACCAAAAACAAAAATAAATAACACATTCAACCTTTCGTCGGCTGGGCATTTCGTAATAACTGCAGAGTGAAATAAAAAGTGAAGTTCATGTTTAATTGCTGCTGGCCAAGTTCGCCGCTTGCCAAAAAGAAATTTATGTAAATGCAAAAGCCAGTTGTTGTTGTTGTTGTTGTTTCAAGTTTTGCATATGCAGGCCCATAAATAACGTAAACAGTGAAATGAAAACAGATCACAGACCCCAATTGATGCACCTGCATGACAAAGCAGAGCCCAAACTGCTGCAACAGTTGCAGTTGCAGTTGCAGTTGCAGTTGTAGTTGCTGCTTCAGTCTCCGTCTCCGTCTCAGACTTTGGCTTTTGTTTGCTCAGCATCTATGTAAATTGCAACCTTCCTCATCTGCTGCTTCTGCTTCTTCCTCTTCGTCGTCGAGCAACTTATTTTCGGCAGCTAACAAAAGACTTAGGCAACAAACTTGCTGCTGCAATTTAAACAGCCAATCGACTTCAATCGGTGTGCATATAAAAAATGCATTTTATTTCGCGCTTACATTGCAAAACCAAGCAACTGAATTATGTTTTTTAATTAAAAATTATTGAAGACGATCGATGTCTTAGTCGGCAGCGGCAGCGGCAGAGGCAGCGGCAGCGACGCCTCAAGTGCAGATTTGACCCATTGACCAGCGGCGACAAGTTTGGCAACTCAAATAACAGCAGCAAATGCAATTTTATTGACGACAAACTTAATTACGTATACAAATAAGAAGGCACAAGAATGTGCCTGCATTTGTGTGCAATTCTGAGACTAGCAAATACCCTGTAATTACAATTTGAGAAGTATTTGTGAATAGAAATGGGTCAGCATTTGTATCTCTATCTCTATCTCTATCTCCATGTCTATCTCTATCTCTATCTCTATCTCTATCTCTATCTCTATCTCTATCTCTATCTCTATCTCTATCTCTATCTCTATCTCTATCTCTATCTCTATCTCTATCTCTAAATAGAGTATTTTCTAGTCGTCTATTGCCTCATACATATCTATTATGTAAATATCATTCCAATAGGTTTTGTATAAATATTTATGGCAATTATATGATCAATGAAATCACGTCAAATAGTAAACAGTTTCTCTCTATAGGTACTATAGACATCTAGTTCGGCCTTGCCTCAACGTTGTTCTTCACTTAATTTAAATCAGTTCATGTTCGTTGCTCACTACCAAAATAGGTTAATAATATTTAAGTATCGAGCATTAGGCTAAATTTGATTAGCAATGTCGTTTAAGTAATAAACATTTAAAGCCATTCGTTTTGGTTCTAAGTGATAAATTATCGACGGCAGCTCAAGAGACGAGTGCGCGGGTGTGCGGAGTTGATGTGCCGTAGCTAATAAGACTTCATTTAGTGTCTGTCTGCCAAAATGGGCAGCTCAACACGGCTCAGCTCAGCTCGGCTTGGTTTAGCTGCTGGAATACGGTGTTAGAGCATTGAACCTGAAAATCGAAAGAATGTCTATAAAAAATGCGACTTTTAATAGGCGCACTTAAGCGCTGTGCGAACTGCCCAAATTAATAGAATCCATTAAAGATTCGCTTCAATTAACTAACAAATTGAGACGATTTGGTGATCAATCAATAGTAGCAAAGAGTAACTAAAGTAATTAATCGAGCTAGAGCTAGAGTTGAAATAGTGGAACTAGATCAGTGTCTGTGTGGGTATTTGAATCTCTTTCTGTAATTATTTGCATCCGTATCTGTATCTGTATCTGTTGAAGTAGTATTTGTTTATATCTGCATATATGAATATATTGCCTTATTATCAATCTATCTTTGGATTTACACTGTAAACACTCCGTTTCTATATATGCTGAAATATCTTGTATCTGTCTGTAATTTTAGCTATATCTGCTTTAAATTGTATCTGTATCTTAGTCCATATATATATAGTTCTGTATCTGCCTCCGTATCTCATTCGATAGCTCACTATATTTTTTTAAATCTAGATGTATCTGTATGCTGTATCTGTATCTGTATCTTTAACAGCAACTTCTTGAGTATCTGTATTTCATTTCTGTATCTGAAGATAATTCTCTAGTTACATCTGTATTTGTATCTGCATCTAAATCTATTTATACTATATATATATATATTTATTTCCGTTTCTCCAACACAAATTAGAGCAGCATCTGCAGATCTATCTGTCTATCCAATTCGCATCTGTATCTATTTATTATTATTTTTGTTTTGCTAGCCAATATTTGTTGGCCACAAATGTTGACCGGCTTTAATAGACACAGCGCCAAATCAGTAGACAAATATTCAACGCGTGGGCGTCTGGCTGAGTCAACCCGTCACTATGGTCGAACGTCTGTTTGTCCAAATAAGGCGGCCCAATGGCCAATGAAGAGCCAACAGCTTTTGTGTAAACTTGACTTTGCCAGAGTCGAGGGAGCGCAGTGTTTGCACTTCCTGAACAATTCACAGCTTAGCGCTTAAGGGAATTTCACTTGGAATGCCAACGACTCTGATTAGTATATATTTCGCGAATTCTTTGCCGTTTCGCGTGCTGTTGTCTCTTTCATTAGCGCGCACAGAGCGCGAGTCAATAAACAAGCCAAATATTTGTGCGAACATTTTTGAATATAATTTGCAAACATTATTGCGCACACAGCCAATTAAAGTTAAATATAGTAGATGAATTCTCAGCCCGATGATGTCAAGTGTTAGTGCATGTGATTAATATCATTATTATTAGTATTATTTTTATTGTTGTTAGGATTCACTTTATTATGATAATTATTTACGGTTTTGTCTCTGCACGTTCCGTTTGTTTCGTTGGGTTTAACAACCTGCGCGTCAGGAAAACCAAATTTCAAATTTCAAATTTCATTTACTCATCCGGTTTGACGGGAATAGTTCCTAGCCCAATCAGGTGTTCTAGTCAGCGTTCACACGCAGCTCGCAGAACACGATAATTCTATCATTACGAGAACCGTGCAAACAATAGACGTAATTTATGTATAGCGGAACGTGTTTGAGTGCGAAACATTCAAACATTTTGTGAATACGAATTAAGGCCTAGACTAAAGCTGAAACCTAAACTGAATGTTGTTTGAGATAGTTCTTCTTCTTTATATTATTATAAAGATCGACCATTCTCAACTCAATCAGCGAGAATTGTTTGAAGCCAATCATGATTAGAGCTCATCGTGTTTCATCACTCATTCATCGTGTAAACTAGTTTATCTAATATATGCGCGTTCTGCCTGTTATAAATAAGGCTTAAAGTGTTGTTGCTGTTCTGGTTTTTATATGCTTATAAAAGCGTTTCAGAAATTTGTCAGGCTTGATTTAAATGCGCCTCGATTTAAGTGTTTTCTACTAAGCAGAACCAGCCCCTCATCTATTTCGCTATTCTTGGAGGAACTCATGTTCTACATGAGCTTTGACAAGAATATCTCGTTTTCGAGCGTCTCTAGTTCAGCTGAAGGTCGATTAGATTAATGCTGCTTACATACATACATTGATGTATATATGTATGTATGTATGTATAGATTTATGCATATATTGTCTATTTATATTGTATATCCATCTAAAGAGCGCCTTTGTCTTTGGCTGTAAAATGTGAACATAAATTAAACAGCAGCATCAATTTGGCCCGAAAGCCTGACTGATAACTCTGGCCGTAGCGTTGAACTGGTTTCTGTCATTTGCCTAGGAAATAGGTTCAAATAATGAATGAATTGCATAATTAAGATTAATGGCTTCATCTCCAAGTCCGCGATGGTGCACTTAAGCGATCGCATGGCCAATCTAATTGATTTGCATAGACGCCTCTGGGCTACCGTCGTTGAGCACCTTGGAAATTCTTGAACTCTTGGCCTGCAGCCAGCCGGACAGATGGACAGCCGCACAGTTGGACAGCTGGACAGCCGGACAGCTAAGGAGATAACATGATTATTATTATTAATTTGCAATTGTTCAAATGCCAGCTGAACGCTGTTGGCTTAAACAAATTAGCCAGCGCCGCGGGCCGAGGCGTTTGGGGCGTTGTGCGAAGGTTCCATTAGAATCTCGTAAAACCGTTGAATGAAGGCGGCAAAGTTCAATGCAAATGCTGCAATGCCAACTGGCTGAACGATAGTAAAAAAGTCGCCAAAGATGCTGCAAGAAAAAGCATCGCAGCGATTCGCTTGGCATGGCAGAGTCGACTATCTGTTTGGACATTATTTTAACACATCATTTATGCAACTGCAATGGCCGCTTTGCTGACCTTTTACCAGAGGCGTTGCAACTTGGCAGCGCCAGCGGCAGTGCCAGTGGCAGAGGCAGCAACGATCGTTTAGGCCGCTTAATTAATGCCGATGCCAACGAGTGGCAACTTTATGGCTAACAGTGTTGGTCAAGTACGCGGCTACTAAACACATTGATTGATTGTGCGACAAGGCAAAGCCGGACAGTGAGCTTTGTATCTGTCATTTGCCAAGTTCGTTGCTGCAGTCATTTGTCTTTTAATGGCCAATATAAACTGTTTGACGCTAAACAAAAGGATCTCACACTCTTCCATTGCCCCAGACATACGTTTAATGGGCCCCCATCAAATCGCAGCTACAAAGGACGTTTTTAATGCACGTTCCCATGCACGTTCGCTGCCCAAGTCATTTGTTTATTATGGCCTGTTAAAATGCTGCGCCGAAGGATATTCATCTATCAAATTAACTGCCGGCTTTATGGGTTTTTAATAAAAAACATTATTATTGCTCGCAGCGAGTTTGTTTCTGAAGTCATTTGATGTGAGCTTCAGGCTTTTAGTTTGCCTATTAAAATTAGCAGAGGTTGGTCCAAGTCAAGCTCGTTTCCCAAGTCTTTCATTGCAATAGGGGGGAAGGGGGCAAACCCATTTATATCTAAGCTTCCACAATCTTTTTCTAACCTCAACATTTGCTCTGCCCTTACAGAACTGTCTGCCCGAGTCGAACATCTGCTGCACGTATCGCCCGCCAGTAACCACCACCACGACGACAACGACCAGGAGAACGACCACACCTGTGCCGTATGACACCTGTCGCAGTGACCAGGACTG
The DNA here is from genome assembly GCF_054131105.1 of Drosophila navojoa. Classification (NCBI taxonomy): domain Eukaryota; kingdom Metazoa; phylum Arthropoda; class Insecta; order Diptera; family Drosophilidae; genus Drosophila; species Drosophila navojoa. The sequence goes on from NC_142893.1 coordinate 10,357,354, forward strand.
TGTACAGTCGCAAGACTGCAGCAATGGCGAAATCGTCGCCCCACGCTATATCAAAACGCAAAAAGTAAGTGTTTTTACTCATCTGTCTGTCTGTCTATCTGTCTGTTTGATGCGTTATTTGTCAGGGTCTTCAAAAGACACAATTAATTGGCTCAACTTGAGCAATGCACAGACACACACACACACAACTACAAATATAGGTGATAACCAAAAAAAAAGTAATCATTAGCAGCGGAAAATTGTCTGGGCGTATCAAAAAAGGGGCGAAAAAAAGCATTAAAAAAACTAACAAAAAGGCAGCATCGGCAGCATTTGGATGTGCCAATGATGCGATGCCCCGAAAACAAAGCGTTCCTCAGCTAACTGCGGCAATCGCAGCGCATTTCACAAGCGATGCAACTGTAACAACAACAACAACAACAAGAGCAACAGCAGCAACAGCACCAACAGTTGCAGCTTATTAGCACACAATTAGTTAACATTTTGAGGCAAAATATTCTTTTGTTGTTGCTGATGCTGAAGCTGATGCTGTTGTATCTATAAGTAGATGCAAATTGCAGTCAACTTTTGATCTATTTGGCTGTCTATTGTTGTTGTTGCTGCTGTTGCTGTTGAATTTCTACTACTCAAATTCTGACGAATTGTACGAGCTGGCAATCTCAGATTGAAATCGGATTTGACACGACATGCAATAGAATCCGCTTAGTTGTGTGGGAGTTGAGCTGGGTGTGGCTAGCCTGAAGTTGTCATCTGACAGCTGACAGATTGTTAAATGAGAAATTGAACAAAAAAAGCGAGTACAGTTAGTCATTCTATTGTAAAGGCATTAAGCTGTCCAAGCTGATTTCACTTCCAGTTCAGGCCAATTTCCTATAGAGAGAGAGAGAGAGAGAAAGAGATAGAGAGAGAGAGATACAAAATGTATGTGCCCTTAAGAGACATTGCAAATGTCAGTGATTTACATAGTGCATATGCAATGACATTGCCACAAGCTGCACTGCCGCTGGCAATGTCAGAAACGAAAGACTCAGGCAACGAACTTGCTGCCATCAAGTGGCAATCAAGCAATGGAATGCAGTTGAACTTACGAGCAATGTGCATGAAATGCATTCAAGCCAACCAAAAAAAACAAAAAATGTGTTAAATTACGGCCCAAAAGAGACAGAGAGAGAGAAAGAGAGAGAGCGGGGAGAGCTGCATAGTGTGAGCGAGACGGCAGCTTTATTCAGACCGAGCGCTGCTGGCATTGCAATTGCATAATTTGTTTACATGCAATGGCCAACAAAACGGGTCAGTTGCGTACTCAACGCTCTTGTTGCCTGCTGCCGCTTGTTGCACGCAAAGCCCACGATGAAGCAGCAGAAAGCTAAAATCAGCACAGCAAGTGAATTATGTTGCAGCAGCCACGCACTTAAAACTGAAATCGTTTCAGCCAGTTGATGTTTTCTTATACAGTTTTTCCACTTGTTGTGTTTTTTTTCTCTTGTGTTTGTTTCACTGTTTCTTTTGTTGTTGTTTTTGTTGCTGTGTTCGGTGGGCCACAGCCTCATAATTTGCGTCGACTCAACGGCAGCAGCTGGGCGCCGCGACCCCGCCCAGCCAGCGACAATTACGCACCAAAAAGGTGACTCGAACTCGTTAAGTTATGCAGGCATTGACGCCAATTGCGTGGCATGCTACAAAATGCACGCCGGGGAATTGCAGCCGGCGCACAGGTTGTCGACGTCAGCGTCGCCATTGCGTCCCATATAGACGAACCAGTTACCCACTATCCCTAATTTACAAGAGTGCGAAGAGCCACAACATAGCTGAGGTACTTAAAGCGCTGAAAAATGCGCGGAATGCAACGCCGCAAGGTCGTTTCCAATGTTGCGTGGCCTAGGCCCGCTCTACCGCTCTCCCACTCTCTCTCTCCTGCTCTCTCTCCCGCTCTCTAGCTGATCAATTAATGTTAACATGAGTGCACTTTCCATAACGTCTATTGAGCGAACTTTGAGCTTTGCCAAATGAATCCTCCGACCAGCTGAACTAAATCAATCGGAGCTACACATACACACACACACACAAACACACACACACACATATATTGTATATATGCACTTTGGCATCGTATAATTATGCTGATGATTATGGCGCATATTTTCATTATGGCCATTTATCATTTGGGCTGCTGCACGTTGCATGTTTTACATTTTCGTAACATGCTGCATTGCGTGAACTCAATATTTTTTTGTTGGTTGGTTTATTTATTTTTAGTTCCAGTTTCATGTAATTTATGTTAAACGAAATGTTTTTCTTCTTCTTCGTCTTCTCATCGGCATCGAGCCGGTTTCACACTTGCATTTTTTGACAAATTTTAAGCCACGGATAAACCTTGTTTATTGACATTTTACATAGTAAATTAAATGTAATTTATTGCGTTTCAGAATTTTTCTTGTTGAGCTTTTTCACAGCGCAGCAATCGGCGGGGTTTTTTTTTTTCAGGGTATATAGGGAATATATTATAATTAAATATTTTATAATAAATAATAATTAAAATATCGAATATCTAATTCGAAAATAATATTCTATTATATATTAAATGACTTAATAATTTTTTTTAATATTAAAAATATTTATAAATATTCTTAATATTAAAAAATATGATTTTTTAGTTAATATAATATAGTTTAAAAAAATTTAATTTAAAATTTGCAGATATGTTTATTTTATTTTGGACTTAATAAAATTTTTTATGAGCATATATATTTTATGAATACTTAAATAATATTATAAAAGTCAAAGTTAATAATATTATTTCATCATTTAATTTTTTATTTATTTTTTTAAATAATATATATATAATTTATGATAAGATCAGATCGTAGCCGCAAAGCGTCATTCGATCGCACATTAAGTCCAGCTATGCTTGAGTTATTTGCCTTGCAAATCAAGTTAGGCGCCATCAAGATTGTTTCTGTGATCAATCTGAGCGATCACGTATATCACGTATGTTATGCAAAATTCTCGCAATCCCTCAGAAATCTACGCGAATCTTGACCATTAGGCCGCATTCGCATTGAATGCCGCTACTGACCTAGCATTCCGCTAAGGCAAACATTAAGGTTTGCTGTTTGGTTTTTTGCCGACGCAAATGTTACGTTATTTAAGCTTTTAGCCATAGACAGTCATATGAGTAGCTAACTGTCAAGTTGAAGAGGAGAAAAAAAGCGCAAGACGAGACACAGACAGCACAAACAACAAAGCAAACAGAGCATGTCGAGTGAACAGCAACAAACAGCAAGATAATTATGATGACGATGACGATGATGATGATGATGATAATGACAACAACTACAACTTCAAGGTCTAGGTCGTAGTCGTACCCAGAGACAGCCAGAGGCAGTGGGGGGCGTCGCGTTGACAGCGTTTAAAATTTAGTTATTTTTTTCTTTTTCATTTTTCATTTTGGTTTGTGGTTTTTGTTTTTGTTTTGCATTCATTTATTGATTTTGTTTATAGTTTTTAATATATTTTGGCAGTTTTCGTTATTCCATTGTCTGCATTTCGTATATTATCTTTCCTTGTCAATTATAATAATTATTAATATGCAGGCATGCATATCATCATGTCTAATCTGTCTGTTATAGTTAGGCACCTATCCGTAATTTATATGAAGCAGATGCTGATGGGGCTCGTAATGCGCTACAAATTTGATTTAATTTATTTGCCATCAGAGTTAGCTCGCGCCATAAATTAGCCAGCTGCGGCTGGCAGGCATTGTTTATGGCCTAGAAGATGTTGCATAAACAAAAGACTTAAGCGACAAACTTGAGCCATTAAATGCTGTCAACTGGCCAATGCACATCAGGGCCGAGCCTAGCCAAGCCGAGCTGTGCCAGCATCACAGTTGCAAGAGTACAACAACAACAACAACATCAACAACAAATTTTAAATTCAAAAATTTGGTATTTTTTATTGGCGCATAAATTGCCAAAGCCAAAAATAACAACAACAACAACAACAACAAAAATAGCTACAACTACAAGATCGAGGAATTTAATGCTGTGCTGTTTGCCACATTAACGCTGTCATAAAAAACAATTTCGCGCAATATTTGTGCCATAAATTTGCATTTAACATAAGGCCCACGAAGAACATTTGACATTTTCGCAGAGACTTCTGCCAGCCGGGCCAGGCTTAAGTTACAAATCTCCAAGCGACTCCTCTGAGACTCTATGGCCGAATGACCAATGGCTTAATCTCGAATGCGTCTAGGAAACGGCATGAGTTGTTGGCAGTAGCAATTTACCTTTCTCTCTCACTCTCTCTCTCTCTCTCTCTCACACTACTCTATTTCGCTTAACATCTGCTCTCTATATCAACCTCTCCATCTTCTCTTCTCTATGTGCTCTAAACTTTGATGTAATCTCAGCTTCCTCTAAAGTTTCCCAAGCTACTTTAAGCCATGGTAGTTTTTTCAGTTCATGAACTATTAGCCTTTGGTCAGTTCGTTGCCTAAGTCATTTGTTTTTTTCTTCAGCTGCTGCCGCTTGGCTGGCTTGGTTTGGTTTTTTTTTTCGGCTTGCCACTGACATTAAAATAAATTTCATGAAATTTCATATACTTATTGTAATTGCAACATTATTAACAAATTGCAGTGCGCGGCAATTGAGACAAGCAGCAGCAGCAGCAACAACAACAACAACAACAAACAGCGAACAAGTTGTATGGCCAGCAAAATTTATTAAAAGCATTTTGGCGTCATTGTTGTTGTTGCTGGCGATTACATATTTTAGCTGTCGCCTCTACAAGTAGCTGCGACTCTCGTTGTTGCTGCTGTTGTTGTTGTTGTTGTTATCTTGAAGCTGCAAAATGATTGATCATAAGCAAGAGAGCCAGCGACGCGACTTAATCGGCAATCAGGTGGAGGGCCTGCTGCCCGCTGCCCGCTTGCTGCCTTGTCATTGATCAGCAACAACAACAACAACAGCAGCAGCAGCAGCAGCAACAACAAATTATGCCAGTTTTCGCATTGTTGTAGTTGTTGCTGTTGTTGTTTACCTTTAATGATAACATGTATTACATAAAATTTAATGCGTGCTCAATGGTCATTGAGTGATGTCTACATTAAGATAACATTTGATTAACGCTTAATTGATGAAATTTATGCCAAGAGAGGGTCGCCGGCTAATGATAATGATAAGAAATGAGCTCGCTCACTCCAAGGCAGGAAGGACAACCGGATCGCTGCTGATGTAGGCCAGGCACAAACAGCAGCAGTCGCACAGTCGCAGCCGCAGTCGCACATTTAATTATAATTATTAATTTGTCATTCGACTGCATTTCGACTGTCGACTGTCGACTGTCGACTGTCGCCTGTCGCAGCTCATTTCTCGCTTAATTTTTAACAAATGTGCACATTACTTCTGCTGCTGCTGCTGCTGCCTCTGCTTCTTCTTCATCAGCTCTGTTCCCAACGGCAGTCCGTCCGTCTGCTTCTTGAGTTATGAGTTACAAATTGCGCGAAACAATAAAACAGAAGGTCGCCAACGTTGACAACATCGCGGCCGTGTGAAGAGTCTCGCACCTCTTTTGCATTTGCTTATGCTAGAATTTCCATTACAATTCTTTTGTGGGGGCGTCTATAGTCATCAATTTATTTATTTTTGTTTCTTTTGTGTTTTGTTACGCACCCACAAAGTCTCGAAAATGTTTTCCGTTTGCAATAATTGTTGACTGATTTTAGCATATAAATAAGCAAATTAATAGCTGTTCGTGTGTGTGTGTGTAGGTGTTGCTAGTGAGCAAATGACTTAGGCGACAAACTTGCCACTTGAGCGGCTGCAATTGAAACGTTTCAAAACGTTGCTGCCAAAGATTGCAGCATGAAACTGCAAATTTCTGGGTTAACATTAACACTAGAAGAAGAAGAAGATCTACAAGCTAACTAAAGAAGAAGGAGAAGCAGCAGAAAAACAATTGGCAGGCAGCATTGGCCACTTTAATGAGTGGTTAGGAGGCCCAAGTGGTTGGCAGCAGTTGCCACTCGCTTGTTGCTGGCAATTTAATGCACCACAGAAAGACACAGAGACAGACACAGACACACACACAGACACAGACAGAGATTTGCAACTAATAAACTCACCTCGCTCTCTCTCTCTCTCTCTCTCTTTCTCTCCGCAGCCCAATCGCTGTTATGCTCCAGAGGTTTGCTGCCGCATGCCCGCGACGGCGCTGTCCGACACTGGTTACATCTTGAAAGTGCCCAATAAGGCCTTCCCGCTGCCCACCAATCCCACCCTGCCAGCCGTGCGCGTAACCCAGCCCAATTACCGTCCACAGCCCACTACTACGCCCGCACCACGCCCCACAAACAATTACCTGCCGCCTGAGACGACGCGTCGCCCAACACCCAGCCCGACCCCATATCGGCCAGTGACCACGACACCTCGCCCCATCAACGAGTACCTGCCCCCCGTGAAGGCCAATGAGATTCCACACCGCGAGCCACGCCCCACTCAGCCACCCACACGCTACGAGCCCGATCGTGTGCCACAGCCATCGAATCCGAAGCCCGTGTACCGCGGCGAGGATCAACTCTCGCCCCAGATCTTCCCCACGCCCAAGGGCTTCGACAATTTGCCCGGCACTAACGACGTCTTCCCCAAGTACTATGCCAAATGCGCCTCTGCGCTCGTCTGCACCCCGGAGAACTACTGCAATGCGCTCGGCGTGCTGAGCGAAACCCCGCTGACGCTAAGCGCCCGGGAGGCTGCGTTCCGTGTGCCACTCACCGACTGCCTGGTACCCGAGACTGGAGCGCCCGGCAAGTGCTGTCGCGATCCCAACTACGTTGATCCCTGGCCCATCACTCCGGGTGGCTTCTGCAGCATTCGCAACAGGCGGTAAGCAGACCTAAAATTCAATTTAATTCAAATAGTTGCCTAATATTCTCTCTCTCTCTCTCTCTCTCGCTTTCACTCCCTCTTTTAATAGCACCAAGCCCAAAGGCATAAAGGACATTGATGCCAACTTCGCTGAGATTCCATGGCAAGCAATGATTTTGCTCGAATCGACCCAGAAGCCACGCTGCGGCGGTGCCATCATTGGCGACGAATTCATCCTCACCTCGGCCAGCTGTGTGGCTAAGTAAGTGTTAACTAACCTAAGATTGACCCAAGATATATATATATTTATATATATTTCTGCTGCAGCCTGTCCGTCAGCGATGTGCGCATTAAGGGCGGCGAATGGCAGCTAGGCATCACCGATGAGCCGATGCCATTCCAGCTGATTGGCGCCAAGTCCATTGATGTGCATCCCGACTACGATCCAAAAACTGGGTCCAATAACATGGCCATCATACGCCTGGAAAGACGGTTCCAGTTCGCCACTCACATTGGCCCCATCTGCATCAGCAAAGATGATCCCGAAGAGAATGAGCAGTGCGTGACCACTGGCTGGGGCCAGCGGGCGTTGAAATGTAAGCCAAACAAACTAGAATACCCATATAGAGCATGATTGATGCTAATCTGTGTGCCACACGCTTTCAGATCACGAGGAGGGCGCCATTATGCACGTGACTGAGACGATAAAGCAGTCCCGTGCCTCTTGTGGTGCTGATGCCACCAGTGTCTGCAGTGCCACCAAGTTCGATGCGTGCGAATTCGATGAGGGCAGCGCGCTCGCCTGCAGCACCGGCTCCGCTGTCTATCTCAAGGGTATCTACAGCGCCGAGCAGAACTGCGGCGAGAACCAAACTGTGAGCTTCTCGAAGCCCGACATCAAATGGATAAACCAGGCATTCACGGAACGCAACAAGCCCATACTGCTCAGGCGCTTCTAGAGCTCCCAGCAGAGCTTCTTTTTTACAAACAGACGATGAAGAAGAGGACCGAGACGTTGATGTTGAAGAAAACAGAAAGAGATGATTGTAGATTGATGTGAAATCACGATTTTATTAGTTGAACTATTTTTAATGTAGCCAACACTGCGCTGCAGCACCAGAACCACCAACCACCTTTACGTCCTCCTTTCCCCCACACTCATGTCGGAGACCCGCTTTCTAATTTATTCGAAAACCAGAATTCTGAGCTTTCAATTAACTGCCACAGAGTATCTATCAATTGTTTTTGTAAATCTATCTCTGATTCACTGTCTCTCGCTCTCTCTCTCTCTATTTTAGTTCAAATAGACGACGAGACAATTCTTTCCAACTGTTTGTATTTTAAATGGTATAGAGTCCAGCAAGTTGTAAAATATTTAATTATAAGCCTAGGTTCTACGTACAAGCTCGACGAATTGCCAAGACGAAAAAAAGAAGAGTAAAGAAAAAATATACAAAAGAAATAAAATAAAACGAAAAACAATATAAAATTACAACAGCAATGAAGAAGAACTCCTTTAACAGCAATTGAGATTAAAGAAAATATAGATGATAAAATATTTTTGTTTATTCTACCACAGCTTTAAGTATAAGTTTCCCGTTTTTAAAGCCCTGCACCTCTTTTCACAATATTAGTGCACCAATACCGAGATTTACCGTTATTTAAAGCTTTTCCTATATCGTAAAATCGTATAAAATATGTATGTATGTAATATGTTAAACATGTTGTATAAAGTGTCTATGCATCTAAATTTAGCTTCTTATTTAATTTTTAAATAAAGAGAAATTATTTAGATATATAAATATCGTACGTAAATGCATTTTCTATTGCTGTTGGCCAACAAATCACATCACAATACAATATATATGTATATAAATATACAAATTCAAATATGTATCAGTTTCTAGCCTGATCATAGTTTGTCGTATACCAGAGCACAGAAGCCTCGATGGCCTCCTTGAAGTCAGTGAACTTAAAGTCCGGCAAGAGACTGCGCAGCTTTGCATTGGATGCGGTCTTCTTGTATTGTCCATCTGCCTTGCTCGTATCACAGATCAGTTTGCCCTGGAAATATGTATATATGAGTATAATAATTGGATTGGATACCCTCTCTGTACCTTAAAGTTAAATGCCTTGGCTATAGCTTCTGCTACTTCGTAGATTGTCACCTCCGCCGATTCATCGACGCTCAGCACTATGGGCTCAACGCTGTTGTAGTTGCGCAGCACCCAGATCATTAGCTTAGCCAAATCCAGGGAGTAGATAAACTGGCGCAATGGTTTGCCACTGCCATAAACAGTGAAGACTTTCTCAGTCTCCGGCATGTCTGGCTGCTCTGTGCGCAGCTTGTGCATGCGATTGATCATGCCCGGTATGACATGGCTCACATCTGGCTTGTAGTTGTCGTGCGGTCCAAATATGTTGCACGGTATCACGGAGGTGTACAAATGACCGTACTTATCATGATAAGCATGATTCTGTATGTCTATCAGACGTTTGGCATAGGAGTAGCCATAGTTAGACGCATGTGGCGGTCCATTGTGCACCATTGTCTCATCAATGGGGTAACTCGTCTTGTCCGGAAAAATGCAGGTGGACAGGCAGGAGACAACCTTTGTGCAGCCCAGCTCGTGTGCAGTTTGGAGTACATGATCGTTGATCAGCAAATTGTTGCGCTGCGTTGAAGAATTTCATTATACGGTTTGACAAAACAGCTGCGAAATCACTTTACCAAGAAATCGAGATTGTTGTTCATATTATGAAACAGTCCACCGACCATGGCAGCCAAGTGTATTACGTGCGTTGGTTTCACTTTCTCAAAAAGTGCCTGCGTGGCAACCAGATTCCTGAATTATTTTTAAATATGAAACCAAGTGCTCCGATGTAAACAATTTCAACTTACGTCAAATCTGCATCTTTTGAACCGGCGAAGAACCATTCCTCGTCGCTTGGCTGCTCATTTTTGATTACATCTTGAAGGGCTTTGCCCACAAGTCCTGTACCTCCTGTTACCAGCACCTTTTTCATAATTCTTATTTGTTTTATGTTTAATCTACTTCTATCAACAGCTAACTCAACCACCTGATAGACTCAATAGAGATGGTCCACGGAGAATATTTATATTTATCGGTTTTCTTTTGCATAAAAAATACCGGCTATGGTTGATATTTTCGATAGGTATTTTATTATCAGCCGGCCTGTAATCAGCACGTTTTGCGCGCCAAAGTTTTAGGTGTAATTTTCCAACACTACTAAGCAGCTGATAATTGTATCGATATCACATTGAATGATAATGAATTATCTGAAGCTGCGGCACATAAGCTATGTTTATAATTATGTGTATTAACTAAAAGACTGCAAGGAAATGTACTCAAAATGGTTATTTGTGGAACAGTATTAGTGCGCAATAATTACGACGATTTCTTTCTAAGCTGTGCGTATTGTAAAAGAGACTGCGATGTTGAAGTGAGCCTGGAGAAATGGCAAGAATTTGTCTATCATGTACGAAATGTACACAAAGAGGAACAATATGAAGACAAGGCGTCCTGGGACAGCTCTCAAGAGCTCAAATTGGAGCCAATGCATATTGAAAGTGAAGATGAGGTTGATAATAAAGATTGTTTAGCAGAAGCAGCTTTCGTGGATCTTCCGAATGTATCAAGCGACAGAGAACAGGACGACGATAGCGAATATGATTTTGAAGAAGAGGTAAGAAATTGATATTGGGATAATCTCTATTATTAACAAGTTTTTAATTCTTTGCCTTAGATAGGAGACGAATCTCCGACGGATGCTGATGTCCACAAGCCCGAAGAAGAGTTCAGCAAAAAGAGTTTTACGCCAATAGTCAAAGTAAATACTTTTATTATATTCCTTGAGAAAAACTCAACGATTTAAAGAAGTTCTGTTCTCCATATATACATTTAGTTCAACCCGACATTTTATCGCCGCAATCCACGAATTACGCAATTCATTGAGCTCTACAAGGCTCATCCGTGTCTCTGGGATCCCAAACATGCCTCTTTCAAGGATAAGACAAAACGTTCAGCCGCCTACGCCACATTAATTGATCAGTTGAAAACAAATATAAATGTGCATTTAACCAACTACAAGCTCAAGAAATGTATAGCCAGCCTGCACAGCCAGTACGCGACGATAAGTCGTCAGAAGCGTACCAAGAAATTAACAAAATTACCTTTGTATTATTACGAAATGTATAGTTTCCTAGGGAAACGCTGTGATGTGGAAGAGCCGGAAAGTGACGACGAAAGTGGAGATAATAAAATAAAGGTAAATACGACCATTTTACTTCCATTTTTATTCAATTTCTCATTATGGTCTCTTTATAGTTGGTGTTTACCGAAACAAACGCGCTGACAACACAGTTTATAGCGCTCTATTCCAAGTTTCCACAGCTGTACGACCCGACGCACAAGGACTTTGCCAATTTAAGTGAACGCAAATCAGCCTATATGTCAATGACTGATCTGCTTGCCATCGAGATACCCTTGGGCGTCATTACACACTATGATGTTTACGATAGTGTGCTGCATTTACGGCAATGGTACTCCCGCAGAATCAAAGGACTGACGGAGACCCAGACAATCGGCCTGTTGAAGGCCGAGAAACGATATATTGACACATGCAAGGGCTTTCTGAGAACGAAAACATTCCGCCAACAAATACCCTGTGACGTCTGCCAGACCAGCTTTAGCACGGATCACGCTCTGCAGGCGCATCAGTATAGAGCACATAAGATCGGCGAAGGTGGCTGGTTCAAGTGCACCTTCTGTGAGAATCATTTCGAGCGCCGCTGCCACTTACAGCAGCACAACCAGCGTGTGCACATGGGCAAAACGTTCAGCTGCAGCATGTGCGAGCGCAGCTTTGCCTTCGCCAGCCAATTGAGCAGCCATATGCGTACCCACGACGAGACACACGTAGCCAAGCCGTTTGTCTGTGAATTTTGTGGCAAATCGTTCAAGCAGAAGATCCAAATGAGCAACCATGTGACAGCTGTGCATACCAAAATACGGGCATTCAAGTGCAGCATGTGCCCCAAGGATTTTTTGACTAAACGTGATCTCAAGGACCACATAAAGGCGCATCTGAATATTCGCGATAAGGTGTGTGAAATATGCCAGAAAGCATTCACAAATGCAAACGCATTGGTCAAGCATCGTCACATCCACAAGGAGAAGACTTTGCAGTGCACTCTATGCAATACGAAATTTGCAGAGCGCGTCAGTCTGGGAGTGCATATGAAGCGTACGCATAAAATCATACGAAATAGTTCAACAGTTGCGGAGTCAACGGACGCCGCATCGTACTCAAACACATTCCCACAAACAGAAGATATTTCAAATAAATAGACATTTACAAAATTTACTCGTATCGACAAAATTTCTTGCAACAAAATTTCCGTTTTAAACTTTAGGTCATTTTACAACACTGAGAGCTGGTAATCGCTAACGAAAACAGCTGTTTTTGTTTTGATTGGACACTGCGGCGTGTTAGCTCTTTGCAAACGGTTACGTGCATTGGTGTTTCTGACAATGAGACGTGTTTTGCTTAAGCTTTGCAGGCAATACGAAGCAGCCGCTCTGCACAGGCTGCACGGTGCTTTAACTCCTCCTTGCAATGGCCGCAACACCAGCAGAATATGCGCTAGTTCACGTTCGTTTACGACAAATATTCAGGACAAGCCAAAAGTGGACCCCAATCGGCGGGAGCGACCACACTGCAATGTGGGCACCATCGGGCATGTCGATCATGGCAAGACAACGCTTACGGCGGCAATAACCAAAATTCAGTCGAGAAAAGGCTTGGCTGATTACATGTCGTATGACCAAATCGATCGGGCGCCTGAGGAAAAAGCTCGCGGCATAACCATAAATGCCTGTCACATTGGCTATGCGACCGCAGAACGCACCTACGCACACACGGACTGTCCGGGCCATGCTGATTACATAAAGGTTAGTCAGACTGCTCACGAATTATTATTGCTTTCTAACTGAATGTCTTGCAGAACATGATTTCTGGTGCATCGCAAATGGACGGAGCTATTTTAGTGGTGGCCGCCACTGATGGACAAATGCCACAGACTCGGGAACATTTGTTGCTGGCAAAGCAAGTGGGCATAGAGCGTATTGTGGTGTTCATCAACAAGGCGGATCTAGTTGACAACGAGGTGCTGGAATTGGTAGAGATTGAAATGCGTGAAATGCTGTCGGACTTTGGCTTCGATGGCGTCAATAGTCCAGTGATATGTGGCTCGGCGTTGCTAGCGTTGCGTGACGATGTGTCCCCGTTTGGTGTGCCAGCAATCGAGAAGCTGCTAGCGCACTGCGACTCGTATATACCAACGCCCACGCGGGATACCCAAGCACCCTTTATTTTACCCATCGATAACGCATTTACGGTGCCAGGACGCGGAACTGTGGTCGTGGGAACTATTAAGCGCGGCACCATAGCCCGAAACGCGGACGCCGATCTTCTTGGCTTCAGCCAGAATTTGAAGACCAGCGTTAGTGATATACAAATATTCCGCAAGAGCGTGCCTCAGGCACTGGCCGGCGATAATGTGGGTGCCCTATTGCGGGGCATTAAAATTTCATCTGTGGAACGAGGCATGCTGCTCTGCGCAACTGGCTCGGAGGATATATCCAATCACTTTGAGGGCTCCATGTACCTGCTCTCACGTGCCGAAGGCGGACGCAGCAAGCCCATGTTATCCAAGTATATACAGCAGCTGTTCAGTATGACATGGAATCAGCCAGCTCGCATTGATATAAGTAAGTTGCCGAGTTGAATTATTATTAAAATATTATTACTAACCGAAACCCCCTTCAGTTCCACAGGAGTCAATGCTGATGCCCGGCGAGCATGGCCAGGTGCGTGTCACACTGCTGCGCAAGATGGTTATGACACCCGGCCAGCCCTTCACCATACGCGAAAACGGAGCCACTGTGGCAACGGGCATGATAACTAACCGATTGCCCTCCCTCGACCTGCCCAAGAATAAACTGTCCAAGGCACCTGTTATTTGCTAATAGCTTTTATTGACGGATACATGTGTAAATCGCCTTTGTACAATTCTCGGGTATAATTTCATTGTACATGTGTATGTTTATATATAAATATTTATATATAACATCAAATAAAGGATTTATCATATAACATTTCAAGCAAATGCCAACAGTAAATATTGTTTTCGTTTCTTTTTCAGTTTGATTCAGCCAAGTTTCATTTAGGGCACACGCTAATACAATAAGTTAAAGATCAGAAACAAAAAATAATATGAGAATACATAAATCGAATACAGCATCGTTACAATTATAGCGCTCTACATATGTGTATATAGTTATATGTATATATATATATATATATAGATTCTTATTATCTTAACACTTACAAGTCTGTATTGCAATCGATTAAGGCAACAAATCGGCCGTTGTATACATACGATTCTATAACATTTCTACGATTAAGTACATTTGCTATACATAAATATATAGTTATTATATATATAAATATATTTATATATCTCTCTTTCAGATTTATAATGTAAGGTACAAGGTTATTTAATTATTGCAACTTAGGAATGATATTTTCTCTTTAATGGAGTTGAACTCCAACCACATGATGAACATACATTTAATTTTCTTATAATTTCATTGGTTGAGAACCCTTAACAAATGTCCAATGTCTGCATAAATAAGTTTACAAAATTGGCAAAAAGTAGTAGTCTGGCGGTCTGACGGGGAAAGCAATAGAATGTAAAAGGGTATCGTTTGGACTTTAGACTAAACAGGAACTACATAGTATGCACTTTTGCATGCTGACTACACTTAATTACGACTCATATATAATATAATACAAAACAAGATGAATTCACGTCAAAATGGCAAACGAGCGTTATTTGTTTCACACGGACTTCCGTAGTAAATTTATATTTTCGTGAGGAATTCATCGAGATTTAAATGTGGAGGCAACTCGATCTCCTCCAATTTGATGTCGCTGTACTTGAACATCACCTTAAACGGATGTATGAAGTTCTGGTCCATTGTGAATTCATCGCTCTTGGGCTGCAAATGAGACTGCATCAAAGCACGTAATACATTAAAGTTATTTCTCGGCTTCTTACCATTTTGCGAGCATTTAATTTCTGTGCCAGCTTATCCAGAAACACGTTTGTTATTTCGCTTTCATAATCATCCAGTTTGTATGACTTCATGACCTTCAGCACCTGGGCGGTATTCAGCGATGTACACAGGTCGCATATGGTTTGTACATCCTCCTCGCTCTTGCGCGACTGTAGCAACTGAGAGACTTGATTCAATGGGGCCAATGGAGCGAGCACCTCATTCGACTGCAGACAGAAGAGAGATGCAGATGAGAGATTATAGATATGGAGATAACTAGTAGCCACTCACCATCTTCTTGTCGCGCACCCAATCCTCAATGCAGCCCAAATTATATCGTATTATCATGCCAGTCTCCCACATACAAATGTCGCCGCGCAGCATTAGGCAATTGAGCGCAACGGCACAGACGAAATAGAGAAGCTGACTGAAGATCTGCTCAGCATATATGCTGTCCAGTCCGAAGTGCTGGAATTGCTTGTAGAAGTGCTCCAGTTGGCCAATTAGCTGCTTCCAAGCAGGCACATTTCCATGATCCGGCGACGAAGCATCCGCACTGCGATTGCGCATTCCATGCGGATGTCGGGTGCGCTGAATCTCATCGTTGTTCAATATGGCTGGAACAATTTTGGGATCTAGCAAACTCTGTATCTGCATGACAAGTGCTTGATATAGATTCACAATCAAGTCGAGAATAACGCGCCGATATTCGAAGAGATTAAAATTCTTCAACTGTTGCTGATTCTGTTTCTCCGTATTAAACTTGACGTATTCCTCAACATCGCCGTATTGCTTCAGCAGATTAAGGAGTCTATGTAAATGGATAGACAGACTTGTTAAATTGCTGTTAGACAACCAATAAGAGCAGATATCTTACGTTATGGAGTTCACCAGCCAAATTACGCGGTTCTCAATGGGATGAGGAGTTCTATGCATTTTCTTGATTTGCATTACAAATTTACTCAATAGCTCGCGCACATCGTCATCGGCATTGGTCAGGTCGGTATAGCTGCAAATGGATAAGGATTAGCGCATCGAGCAGATTGATTTAAATTTTCACCACTTTACCGAATGCACATAAAGATCAGATAAGCAGGAAAGCCTGGTAGAAGGCCAACAACAGTTCGAGGCGTTAGGCTGCTAAGCAGACGCTGCAATATCTTGTCCAGATCGCTGTTGTGGAACTTCATCAGGCCGAGCGGATTTTGAGACTTCTGCTTGGTCACATTGGCGCCAACATCGTTGCTGTTGTTATTCGCCGCCTTGTTGCGACTCATTTCCTCCTCCAGCTGATTCTCCAGCTTGCCGCCGTCCTGCCTGTAGGCCTTTAGCTTGGCATTGGCCAGCTTCAGCTCGTCCTGCACGAGCAGATATTGTGATATGGCCTTCTTCAACTCCATCCGCAAATAGCGATCGTTCTGCTTCAGTGTTTCTATATTGTCCTCATCAGATTCGTCCATGCTCTTGAATAGCACCTCTTGCAATTCATCCTTCTCGTTATTCAGGCGCTCAATGGTCTGAGTCATTTCCATTAATTTGCTATTGTGTTCCTCTGTTATGGCTTTCAGCTCTGATTCCAATTGCCTGTTCACTAGCTTTTGTGAGTGGAACGCCTCCATCAGCTCGTGCACATTGCTGGCATCGGTGCCACGCAGCTGCAGGCTCTCTGGCTCGATGGAGCGCAATGTTTGGCTCTGCTGCAGCAGCACAGCCTTTAATTGGATGCACTCCTCGCGTCGCCTACGTACTTCCTCTTGGAGGGCAGCATGTTGGGCTATAAACACATATGGTAAGAGATGGAAAAGAGAGAGAGAGGGTAGGGGAAAGGGGATTGAATTGAATATAGCAAATGGAACGCAATTGGAATGTTTTCGAATGTTACCATTCAGCTCGTTGATCTCAACACCGTGTTTAATGCTCGTGCGCAGCTGATCGTAGTCGCTGCGTAGCTTCTCATTTTCTACCTCAAGCTCGGACACGCTATGATGGCAAGTGTGTGGCAACAATATACATAATATACATAATTTGTAATTAGACTAAAGCTGACTATATAGTCGCATGTGTGTGTGTGTGTGTGTGTGTTGTATGTTTTACAAAGGGCTCGATATGTGCGCTACTTACCGGAATGAATCCTCAGTGGGCTTATTACGGCTCGCCAACTTAACATACTGCTCCTGCAAGCTTCTGTGCTTCTGCTTCTCCTCCTCGAGTATCGAGCGCAACTTGACCACGATGCTGGTATTGTCCAAGAAAGAGTCTGCATGAAATAGAACCTCAATTATTATCATTGTCTTAGGACTATAACAACCGGCCGTACCGTTCTTATTCCTCAAGTCTGGGTATCTGCTATTTATTTCGAGCGTATTTTTGGCAGAGCCATAGCCAATATCGTCCTCGTTCTGGCTGGAGGCATTGCTGGCGGTGCGCGTGTGATGCATGTTGAAGGCAGCGATGCCATTATGCTGTTGCTGAAAGTGACTGAGCTCCTCCTTCAGCAAATAGTTCTCGTTCTCGATCACCTCCTTGTCCTTGATGGCACGCTGATAGGCTTCGTTCAGCTCCTTGTTGTCTATCTCGGTGAGCATGCGCTCCTCATGCTCGCGCTGATTGCCCGCGGCATTCTTCGCCATTTCTATCATGGAGTCCACTTGCTTGCGCAGCTCTCTGTTCTCATTGCACCAGATCTGCTTCTGCTGGTTCCACTCCTCCTGCGAGTGACCGTTCTCCTCCAGCAGCTGCATTTTCTCATCGCGCTCCGATTCCAATTGCTTGTTCAGCGCCTCGATTAGCTTATCCTTATCCAAACAAGCTGCCTTAATATTCTTGAACTCATGCTCCAAGTTCTTCTTCATCTCCAGTTTCATTCTGCAAAGATCAGGAATTTAGAGTAAGTGCTATATAAAGGCGATGGTGAACAAACTTTAGGACGCTTATCTCGCTGGTCTTGTGCTTGAGCGCACTGTTGTCCCGATTGAGTTCGTCGATGCGCTGCTGCATGGATATGATCTTGTTCTCCAATCCCATGTACTTGTTCTCCATGTGGGAGATGGTCTTTGCCTCCGCCTTCATGCGCTTGAACTGGCGACGTGCCAAGAATCGTCTCACAGCAGACTGGCAAATGATGATGCTACGACGGCGTTTCTGATAGGCGCGACGTGCCAACACGCCACGGACGAACCGCTGGATCTGCACAGCTCGGTAGTAATCCCGCATGGCATAGAATCGATTGCGTGCCAGCATGCCCCTGGCATACTGCTGAATGCCGGCAACCGAGTGGCAGAGTCGCAGATAGCGACGGCGGCACAGCCAGCCACGTGCGTACTTCGATAATATCAGAGCTGCGCGCGCCTCTCTCAATTTCTGGGCACGCATGCGCGCCATGTAGCCACGTGCATGACGCTGTATGCCGAAGATGATTTTTTGCAGTCTGACATAGCGGCGTCGCTTAATGAAACGTCGCACCACCGACTGCACCGTGGTGATGTATTTCTTGCGTAGATTAGCGCGCACCTGCTCCAAGTAGGCCACCTGTCCGGCTCTGAAGAAGATCTGCGTATTGCCAAAGCGATATTTGTCCTCGTCCTGAATCCATTTGAGCACAATATTGCGGCACGATTGCTTCATATCATTCTTATCGATTTGACTGCGATGCGCCAGCAGCTGATAGCGCATATAGAAATCAGGATAAAGCCAGCGAGATGGAAATCCAGCTGCCGAAATGCGAACAGTTTCTAAAACGCCGCAGGCGCGCAGCTGCTGTATGATCTTGGCCGTCTCCCACTTAAAGGCGATCTTGTCATCATTTGGCTGCAAGAGTACAAAAAGTGTTTAAGAAGTAGTTGATATATATATATATATACATATATGGATATACACGTACCTTAATGCAGCGCACATAATGCGGCGTTGTGGCATGTAAAGTTGAGATTAGCGAGGTGAGACTCTCCTGGAACTGTGAGCCCACAGTTTTCTTATGCTGCTTAGATGACACGACCTAGACAAAGAAATTAGCATTAATCACAATTCGTAATCTAGTATAGGAGACATATATGAAGTAAAATTTGTATATAAGACAGAAACACTAACTCTTCGACGCGTCTCGTTGAGTTGCTGCTGGCCCAGTTTAGCAATACAGTGGACAGTGGACAATGGACATTGGTCATAGAACAGTGAACAGTGGTTGATGGATAACAAGCGTGTGGAAATACAAATGAGCAATACGATTATTACAATAAGCTTAGGCATTACAAATTTCGTTGACTGTGCGTGATTTAGTGGCTGAGTCACGCACCTGTTTTCGGTTAGCACTAATTACGACACGTCCGCCCAAGGTGGTGGCCATCTTGTTGGCATCCGTGCCGAGTGTGTCCACCTCCTCGAGTATCATCACTTGCTTGCACAGCTGCATGTTGGACTGCGCCAGCACATTTGTCAGCTCCTTGGACACCGTATCGCGATTCTTCTCCAGAAATCCGTTCACATCATACTCAACCGTATCCGAGAAGTGTTTGATAAAGAAACCTAAGGTATATGAGAGATAGATTAAGGCCCATTAAACGTGCTGCTGCAGCGCTCACTTGTGGTGCCAAAGCGTGGTTTCTCAAAATGTGGAAATTTGTTGCACTTATCCACCAGTTTACCCGCCCAGCTCTCATCTGACCCCTTCGGCATCTGCAAGGAAACAAATGAAATATAAAGTGTATACGCAAGGCGTACAAAATGTGAAGTATTTACTCTACACTCCTCGTCGAGCAGATCGAGCACACCCAGGCGCGTTTCAATGAGATCAATGCAGGGCTGATTGTCATAGAAGTCGATCATGGTCCAGGTAATACCCTCCTTGAGGTACTCCTCCTGTTCTAGCTTAAAGACATGCTGGTTGAATTGCTGCTGGAGCTTTTCGTTCGCATAGTTTATGCAAAACTGTTCAAACGAGTTCACTTCGAACGTTTCGAAGCCGTAGATATCGAGGACGCCAATGAAGCTGCACTGTTTGCTACCGTTATGCAAGCTCTTATTCAGCACATTGACAATGTACTGAAACAGCTTCGCGTATATGTGCTTGGCCAGCGCATCGCGCGCCGCCATCGCCATCTCTTTGTTGTTCGGTATCAGCACATATTCATTGGCTGACTCTATCTTACGCATCAATAGCCAGCGACGCAAATCCTCAGCATTTATTTTTAATAGATCGCCAGTTACTTGCAAATGCAAATCGTTTTGCTGCAATCGTTCAGAGAGATGATTAACAATGGCACTCGACTTAAGTGCTTCTGCCACTCACAAATATATCACAAGAATCAGAGTCCTCCACATCGCTGCCCTCCATGTATTTCTTGGACACCTCAATGTTGCCCAAATGCAGGATGCCAGCTAAGATCTTCACGATATCGGCTATTTGTTGTATAGAGAAGCCCAAGACGGTCATTGCCTGGACGGTTTCGTTGAACTGGTCCGCATCCGAGATACGCTCAATGTCCGGTGAGCCGCCCATGTTCAAGAACTGATAGTTATCCTGATGATCTGCAGGATTACAGAATATATATGTAGCAATGGGACGAAACTTTGTAGAATTAGGTTAGTAGGCTTACCCAGCACCAGTTCTGGATATTTGGCACGCGCCGCACATAGCTGATAGAAAATATGGTAATTGCGCTCGCCCTGCGCCTGATACACCACACGAGACTTCTCCAGCAGATAGGTGTGCACGGTGGCCCCCTGGAGGTACATGACGCCCATCTGATTGGTGAACAGCAATTTGGTGAATTTGCCGAAACGGGAGCTATTGTCGTTGCGTGTAGTCTTGGCATTGCCAAAGGCCTCCATGATCGGTGAAGATGCCAGCACCTTGCGCTCGACCTGAGTCTCCGATTCCGAGCCCCCAACGGCGGCGAAGTAGCGCATCGCGTATTTCGCCGAGACCGTCTTGCCGGCACCCGATTCGCCGCTGACAATGATGCTCAGATTACAATTCTCACGCTCCAGCTTGGTGTAGGCCTCCTCTGCCAGCGCAAAGATGTGTGGCTCCAGGTCGCCCATGGCATGTCCGCGATAGGCGCGGATGATATTGGGTCCGTACAGCGGTAAATCCGCATATGGATTAATGGCCACCAAAATAATGCCGCAATAGGTATAAATGATCTGACGTTCACAGAAGCGTACACGTAGATTGTATAGCACGCCGGGCTCATGCAGATACGATAAGGTGGTCAAGTCATTTTGGCCCACCAGAATGGCTGGATTCCGCAGCGGAGGTAAATTGCTGCCATCCGGTTTTAGTTTGATCTCCTTCAAAGCACCCGATTCGGTTTGAATTTTCAGAATGGTGTCACCTTTGTGATAGCTCTCCTCCAACGAGGCGCTCTCCCACACCTGTTCCGCATGGGGTATCCAAATTTTGGAGCCCTAAACAAGAGAGAGAGAGAGGAAGAGAGCGTAAAGAGAAAAAGTCAGAAGGAGAGTCATAAATCAAAACATTGAACATGACCTGCCACAAATTTGCAACGATTACTCAATGCCACGCAGCTTGAGCAACCTAAAGCCATGGCTCGAATTCTGCCCCCGTAGGTCTCCCCACATTACTCGAGCGCTCACACACACACACACACACACACATACACAGACGCACAGTCATACCCACATACCCTCTCAACTGTGATTGAAGCTCATGCTTCACACGAATATGACGCGCTTATCAGCGCGAAAGTTTTACTCTTCTTTTTTTTTTTGTGTTTGTGATAAGCAAGTGATTCATTTCGAAACATATTTTCGACTCCGAAAATGCAACATGACATCAATTAGGGTTGACCTGTAAGAAACTTGCAAGAAACGAATAGGAAATGCAAAAGCGAAATGAAATGGGCGCACACACAAACATACACACACACACACAGCACACATGCATACATCGCACGTTGTTATTGTTATTATGTATGCGTTTTTATAAGCCTCCCATTCTTAACACTGTGAGGCTAGCCGACGACGACACCAACAACGGCGACGGCGACGGCAACGACAACAGCGCGCAATTGCCAACAATGCACTTGTGGGGCATCAATATAATGTGTAAATCAGTACCTTTGCGTATAGCATCTCCTCGCTTGACATGATTGCAGCAGCAGCAGCACCAGCAACGGCAGCCGCAGTGTCGTGTTGTCCAAGGGCCTATGTACAGCTTCGCCGGGCACTCAATACTCTATTTCGTCGTACCGCCCAACTTCCACGGTGAACGAGGCAATTGAAATGTGCATAAAGCCCGTTAGTACTGTCTTCTCAATTCCAATTTGGGTTAAGCAAATTTGTTCTCTTTTTTTCTTTTTTTTTTTGTAAATTTATTTGTTTTCCTTTACTGTCTATTAATTTCCTAAGTTTTTTTTTTTTTGTTTCTGGGGTTTTCTTATTAATTTCACCTTTAGAGTTATTGATACATTGTCTTTGAAATCAAAAAAAAAATTTTTTGTTTTAGTAGTGGCCGGATTTTTTGAAATTTTGCTACATTGGTAATTTAGAAGACACTGCTAACAATAAACACTGCTCGCCCTGGTCCCGTCTCTAAACTAAGTCTGACTGACGTAGAATGTTGTGTTGCCAAAAAGGGCAGGGTTGCCACATGGCCCCACTGTTCTGGCCAAGTTAACAATGTTAGAAAAGATTTATTTGTGTTATGGGCGGACTCCCCATAAGTTTGAAATGGCCATACGAAAATGCTATAGTCAATTTCCTTACTATTTTCATCGCGATTATTCGAATTGGAGTTTTTCGCGGCAAGTGCCAGGTGTACGTCTTACAGCACTGCTTACTACCCCACTGACATTTACCAACACTACGCACACGCGTCTCAGCTGCAACTGTCAACATTTCCCGCGCAAATCCACAGCGCGTTCCTTCATAAACAAGATCGTGAAGTGCTGCTATTTGTTGTGGAATACTTGGAGAACTTGGCCCGAAATAATTAAAGTAATTTGAAAATGTCAAGTCCAGCTCAATCGCCCAATGTCAGGTCTGGCACACCAAAGCAAGGAGCGCGCACGCCCACACGAGGTGAGTTTTGAGTGCACATTTGAAATTACATTAATTAACTATACATATGTATGTGTATGCATAGGCATTGCTGCCCAGGATGTAGATACACCCATGCGCATGGGCCCTGGCCGTGTGCCCGGCAGAGCATCGGACAACATTAGTCTGCCCCCCACATCGCCGGCCAATATTAGCTTGCCCGCTACGAGTCCGGCTCGAGGCTTGGGCGGCATGAGTGAGATTGACTTGAGCTCTCCGCTAAACTATGGCACGCCCAGCTCCATGGGCTCTATTCGTACACCACGCTCCGGTATACGCGGCACTCCGTTGCGTGCGCGTCCAGATATACGGACGGACAAGCGCATACGCCAAGTGGCCATTGGAGGCACATCGGGTGTAAGAATCTTTATATTTTGAAATATTACAAATAGAATATACTATAGCCCGTACTTTTACAGCTGGAACCCATAGCCGAAAAGGGGTCAGAGACCGATCCGGTGTCGGAGTCCTCTTCAGCTCCTCAGCTAGTTGTCTGGGGCACCAATGTGGTTATCAGTCAATGCAAGTCCAAGTTCAAATCATTTATTATGCGCTTCATCGATCCAAGTGCAGAGCAGGATGAGATTTCGGAAAATATAGATGTTAATCAGCCATTGTACCTGCAAAAGCTGGAGGAGATTCACACGTTGGAGGAGCCCTATCTGAATCTGAATTGCGCACATCTGAAGACATTTGATGTGGACTTGTACCGCCAGTTGATATGCTATCCACAGGAAGTGATTCCTGGCTTTGATATGGCCATAAATGAGATGTTCTTTGAACAATATCCGGCCGCTGAGCTAGAGCATCAGATTCAAGTGCGACCCTTCAATGCGGATAAGACGCGTAATATGCGCTCTCTGAATCCGGAAGACATGGACCAATTGATTAGTATTAGTGGCATGGTCATTCGCTCGTCTAACGTAATACCCGAAATGCGTGAAGCGTTCTTCATGTGCAACATATGCTCCTTCTGCACCACCGTCGAGGTGGATCGTGGTCGCATTGCCCAGCCAACGCTCTGCACCAATTGCAACACCAATCACTGCTTCCGCATCATCCACAATCGCAGCGAGTTCACAGACAAACAGCTTATCAAGTTGCAGGAATCTCCCGACGATATGGCAGCTGGCCAGACGCCACACAATGTCCTGCTATATGCCCACAACGATCTGGTAGACAAAGTGCAGGCGGGTGATCGTGTCACAGTCACTGGCATCTATCGTGCCACGCCCCTAAGAGGCAATGGTCAGAATGTGAAGAGTGTGTACAAGACGCACGTCGATGTGGTTCATTTCCGTAAGGTCGATAACAAGCGTCTGTACGAAGAGGAGGAAGGGTGAGTAGTTACAATGTCTTTGTCATTACAGAAATTGTTATTAACAATCACTCGTTCCCCAAACAGCAAGGATCATATATTCCCACCCGAACGTGTGGAACTGCTGCAATTGCTGTCGAAGAAGCCCGATATCTATGATCGCTTGGCCCGCGCTATTGCGCCCTCCATCTATGAGAATGATGACATTAAGAAGGGAATACTCTTGCAGCTCTTTGGCGGCACCAAGAAGAAGCACTCGACACTTGGCCGCCAGAACTTTAGGTCGGAAATTCATTTGCTGCTCTGCGGTGATCCAGGCACATCCAAGTCACAAATGTTGCAGTACGTCTACAATCTGGTGCCGCGCTCGCAGTATACATCGGGACGCGGCTCCTCAGCTGTGGGCTTAACTGCCTATGTCACCAAGGATCCGGAGACACGTCAACTTGTGTTGCAAACGTAGGTGATCCGCACTCCCCAACTAATGTATCGACTAAGGGTTTCCTGTATTTCTAGTGGAGCTCTTGTGCTGGCTGACAACGGCGTTTGCTGCATAGATGAGTTCGATAAGATGAACGATTCAACGCGCAGTGTCCTGCATGAGGTGATGGAGCAGCAGACCTTGAGCATCGCCAAAGCTGGCATCATTTGTCAATTGAATGCAAGAACGTCAATATTGGCTGCCGCAAATCCCGCCGAGTCGCAGTGGAATAAACGTAAAAATATCATTGACAATGTCCAATTGCCGCACACCTTGCTCTCGCGGTTCGATTTGATTTTCCTGGTACTGGACCCTCAAGATGAGATCTTTGACAAACGTCTGGCGAGTCATTTGGTCTCTCTGTACTATGTGACCCGTCACGAGGAGGAAGACACTATGTTTGTAAGTATGCAGAGACTTCAGACCTTCAAGAGCTTCTCTTAATAACTTTTCTTGTAGGATATGAGCGTGTTGCGTGACTACATTGCCTATGCTCGGGAGCATCTCTCTCCCACTCTCTCGGATGAGGCACAACAGCGTCTGATCCAGGCGTATGTAGATATGCGCAAGGTGGGCGCTGGACGTGGTCAGATCTCAGCTTATCCTCGCCAGCTGGAGAGCTTGATTCGTCTGTCCGAGGCGCATGCCAAGGTTCGGCTAAGCAATTCGGTGGAGCTGCAGGATGTGGAGGAGGCTTGGCGCCTGCATCGCGAGGCACTTAAACAATCGGCCACGGATCCGCTATCAGGCAAAATCGATGTGGGCATCCTAACCACCGGCTTGTCTACGGCAGCTCGCAAGAAACGCGCCGATTTGGTGGCTGCCATCAAGGAAAATCTTAAGAAGAAGGGTAAAGTGCCAACTGTGCCCTACCAGAAACTATTCAAGGAGATCAAGGAGGGATCTCAAATTGTAAGTTTCTTATGATAGTACGTTTAATAACTTACTAATTGAAATTCACTTTCATTTTAGATGATTACACGTGAACAGTTTGAGGATGCTCTGAAAGAAGTTCAAGATGAAGGAGCCATAGTTGTTATGGGCAAGAACACCATTAGAATTTGTTAATTTCATTACAGCACATGCAAAGAAAAACTCATTCATTCCTAGTTTTAAGCCAAAAGTTTATAAATAAAGGTCATGTTTTAAAATATATATTTGAATTTATCGACGGTTAACTTATCGTTAATTTATCGAGAATTTTCTTGTGCGCGCCGATTGTAAGCAAGTGAAAACAGTGTTACTGCATTTCGGTATATAAAAATACCAATATAATATGCTTACGTTGGCAACTCTTTTTTTAGATTACCTCACTCGCTCTATTGAG
Source organism: Drosophila navojoa (assembly GCF_054131105.1). Classification (NCBI taxonomy): domain Eukaryota; kingdom Metazoa; phylum Arthropoda; class Insecta; order Diptera; family Drosophilidae; genus Drosophila; species Drosophila navojoa. The sequence continues at coordinate 10,383,551 of NC_142893.1, forward strand.
CGAGACAACAAGCGAACCATTAATAAGCAGGCACAATCACGGCATAACAATAAATGCTTTGTTTTTCCAAGCCCTGCTACGAGCGTAGTAAAGTTTGGATTGTACGAGCGAGTAGGAGGATAGTTGCGTCACCAGGCAGAGACACCAGCACCTATCCCACTCACACACCGCTCAAACGGCAGCCCGGGAGATCAGCTGACAACGGCGGCAGAGGCTGAGGCAGTGGCAGTGGAAGTGGAAATCAAATTGGCATCAGCATTCAGTATTAGGTGAAACTGCAGCTCCAACATATAAAACATGGCATCCACCTCATCTGGCACACTGGAGGGCACGCTGAGCAAATGGACAAACGTAATGAAAGGATGGCAATATCGCTTCTTCGTTTTGGACGAGAATGCGGGCCTGCTCTCCTACTATACGGTAAGTGATCATCACTGCTCAGTTGACAAGTGATGGAAATATTTGTCATGTTTATCTACTTAAATTGGTGCTGCGTTAATTGTTATCTTATCTGGCAGTCAGTCACAAATAAGAGCTTCGCCTCCCTCAACCCAATTGTCGTCAATTAATCAAATTTCAAAATTCACACACATGTGCGAGTGTGTGTGTGTGTGTGTATTTGTCGGTTTGGCTGTACATATATACGTATATATAGATATATAGACATATGGATGTATATACACTTATTGTAATTTCACCTCAGCTGCTTCAGCTGCAGCAGCAACAACGGCAACAGCGATAGAACTTTTTCTACGCTTGGAGCTCTGGTAGGACTTGCGATAGAAGTCGTAGAATCCATAGAACATGAGCCCAATAACGAATATGAAATACATGAAGATAGCCTTCTCCACGCCGCAATTCAACGATACCAATATGGCATGTATTAAGATCAGTATGAATTGCGCCATCTGCAGAACCGTTATTGACTTCTTAACGGGCATCAGAGCACGCACCGTACGCTTATCGGCCACGGCGGCGACCAGATAATAGGTATACATAATGATGTGGACATTGGAATTGAGCAGAATGGGAAACAGCGCATCGCAGCCTGCAAGAATGCAACCAAAATAGAATCAAAGTCGGCAAATAGCTCCTTCGAGAGGTATCAATAATTTGGGTACGCACCATTTTTACGATTATGATTGATCAGCATATAGATGAGCGTGACGGTGCTGATATGGTGGAAGACATGCAGCTTGGTCACTTGGTTCTGTTTCTGGCGCATTACGAATATAACCGTCTCAATGAGCTCCGACAGCTTTAGCCAGAAGAGGAAGTAGGCCAGGCGGAAATGACGAGCCATCCGTTCGGGCGTCTCCTCCACAACGCTGCATCTCCAAAAGTACAGAATCGTATACTCCGTTATGTGCAGAATCTGGCGATAGTATCGAATGTTTAACATATATTCAGAGATGATAACTATGAAAGATCTTCAATGTGGACCCACCTCGTAGACAACGAATATGCACGATACAACCTGAACAATATTATGCACTATAATCAATTTTTTCAGTTCATACGGTTTTCGAAAGAGCATAAAACTTGAAAGTGTAAAATACAAAATTCGATTACAGTTGTACAGTTTCAGGGCGTAACATATTCCGCAATAGGTCAATTCGACTTGAATTCAAAGTTTAGAGTCCGCTTTGCATAAATTATTTTGTCCATCGCATTCGAAATTCTAGTTCTAAATGCACAAAACTTGGATACTTTCGATACTCACGTGGGTCCCAGATAGGTCACGACAAACAAATATAATCCCAGGACACTCAGCATAAACCAAGGCGTGGCCATTATAGCAGGATGCTGGACATCATATGCTTTGATAAAAAATTGTATATAATTCTCAAATGGAACTTTGTTTCAAATGCAATCAAACTCTCACTGGGCTTATCCATTTTGAACTGTATTCCGTGTGCCGTATCCTTAAATATATATTTATATATATAAATATATGTATGTACGAATGTAGACTAATCGAGCCGATTAGCGCTGGGAATGTTCACGTCCCGACTTATCACTGATGTGTGGGCATTTGTTAATTGATTCTTTTGGTTTTGAGCACCTTAGCGACGCGTCAAACTGAATTAATTTATACAATTAAACTCATTTTGCATTCCACCGTTACGCTGGCCTATGCGAGCGTCACACACCGTCACAGACCCTTTCAAATGCGTAGTATCTATATAGTATATATGTTTATATATTTTATACATATGTATCTTTCTTTCCAATTACAGTCCAAGGAGAAAATGATGAAGGGCGTGCGTCGCGGTTGCGTTAGGCTCAAGGATGCCCTCATTGGCATCGATGATCAGGAGGATAATACATTTACCATAACTGTCGATCACAAGACCTTCCATTTTCAGGTATGTGTATTAATCATATGCTAATCAAATGATTTACAATTCAGTTATTAAGTATGGGTTATTTTATTTATTACATGTACAGCTAAGAACTGTCTCACTGTACAAAAAAAAAATATATAAGCAATTTAAGTATGCAAAAATATTTAAATTTGTCTATACAGAACTATTGCTCAATTGACTTCAAGCTATTTACTTACCTTATATATAATATATTTGTTATATACTGGACATTTGAACTGTCGCTGTCTAATTGTTGATTGTTTATATGTACACATGTACATCTATATTTAATGAAATTCCATTAAATTATTTAATTTACTTTGCTTTTGATCAGCTTTGCTGGGTGGACGAAAGTAAAGCTAGTACAACAAACAAATACAGAGTATTCTTATTATATAATACATTTATAATAACATTATATGTCCACACATATATATGTATATCAATATAATTAGTTATGTCAATGTATGTCCGAAATATTCTTATAATATGAATATGTCGTAGCTTATACACAAATAATTTTTGGACGGCGCCTTCCTCCTCGATTCTCACAAATTCAAGTAGGGACCAGAGTCTTTTTCTTTTTATCTATTTTTTTTCACGGAGGCCGAGGAGAGTTCAGTATGGAGAGCAATAGTTGAGAGAGGGGAGAATTGTTGGTTGGACGGCTGGAGAAGAGGACTAGGCGGCAGGGAAGGAGAAATAATAATACATACATATATTTATGCTTTCTCTAGTATTACTCAAAATAGGACATTCTACTCTTTTAAACGCGCTCCCTCTCTACATATCATATACATATATATGTGTGTATATATTTATATGAGAGTAGATTTAATATAGTTTATATATATATATACGATAGCGACACGCTTAAGCCTAATACGCCTTTATTAAATGGGCACTAAACTTTTGAACTCTCAAGAGCTACACACACACAGAGCCTCATACACTGACCCGCCCACACAGGGCTCACATAGGAGTGCACACAATCTGAACCACTTACTCCCACACATTGTCAAGTCTATATTTCTTAAGTATTTTCACTGATTTTGTTTCTTTGCTTGTGTCTCCCTTTTCCCTTTGGCGCTGCTGCTCCACCTTTTTTTGTAACGATAAAACTTATTGGCAAACGAAACGAACGGCCAACTATCGCACCACCCAACCGCCCAATCGAACTGAATGGCATGCAGGCGCGGCACGCCGACGAGCGTGAGCAGTGGGTGCGACGTCTGGAGGACACAATACGACGGCACGCGAATCGTTCGCGTCTGTGGGACAGCCAGAGCGCCTTCTACATTGCCGGCGGCTACACGAAGGAGTCGAGTGGCAAACGGGCCAATCACTTGGAGCTGGTCGGTCGCCGCGTCGCCGAAGCGGATGCCTACCTGCAGTTGATGATAGAGCAAACCAATGTGAGTGGCGGTCAATTGAAATATATGAAATTTGACTTTTATGTAATCAAAATCTCAAATAAATCCTCAACAGTCGCTGAACAAACGCATCGCTGAGCTGAACGACGCCACGGAGCAGGCCAAGTGCAAGGCGCTACAGGATAACGCAAGTGTGAGTAGAATGCAGTCTTTGGTCAACAGATCGGGCTCCAGTTGGGGCTAAGTTGCTTGAGGTCAATCTCCAGATGCAGCTCGTCACGAAAGTTATTCGATATCTTTTGAATCTCGCTGAACGATAGACGCCAATAGTTGGCACCCACCGGCATAAAGGGACTCGTGTCTCCAGTGATTTGCACCTGGCAGACGGCCAGCTGGGTCTTTGCCTGGATGGCTACATCTCGACCATAGAGTTTCAGGCTGGCACGCAGATCCACCTGCAGATCGTGTGTCGTCGCTAGCCAAATGACAAACACCTGATCTTCGGCATTAGCTGGAGGCAAGGTGCAACGTGCGAGTGGCTTGTCCTGCAAGACAGTCTTCGGAGCCGTCAAGCAGATGAGCACCACAATCGGCACGTTGCTGGCCAGATGAGCTTGCTCCTGCGGTAAAAACGAATCGTACATGTCGCCAGCTGATTTCCACAAATCGAGCGGCTTCTCCTCCATCCATGGGCCAATATAGGCGAGCAGCCCAATCACATGATTCTGCTGAAATTTGCAGCATCGACTGTCAAAGGACAGTATCACACGCTTTCCCTTGCACACCTTGTGGCAGCGCTGCGAAGCGGAAGTTTCCTCGTTGTGATCGCAGAAGTAGTGCAGCAGCAGCAGATGACTGTCGACCTGCGTGTGGCAGTAGTCAAAGAGACACGGTGTGGACTCGCAGTTGATGACCAGCTGATCCTGATCTGGCTGCAGTTTGTCCTTCTGCTGGCAGCCCGTTAACTCCATCGGCTGTTCACTAGAAACCATACCATCCGCTTTCTGTTTATGTATTATTAGATCCATCATTTCTAAGCTCGATGGCAGCTCCTCAATGGCATTGACATCGAGCCAGCATAGAAGCTCCGATTGGCGCGTATGCAGTGTGTTCATTTCCAGGCGCAGCTCCTGCATTTCGGCACGTAAATCCCGTAGGTCCTTATCGAATCGAAGCCTCGCGCCTTGAACCTCGTCCACTTTATTCAAGCAGGCACGGCGCATTTTATAGTTCTCGAAATTGTGGCGAATCTCATCGATGGAATGCTCCATGGGGTCAATCAGTTCGTCATCCATTTAGCCAAAAAAAAAAAAGTATCTAATTAGTCTTCTGTATAAATATTCAGTGTTAACAGTATGTTAGACGTTTCCTACAATGTGGATTCAAGCAAAAGTTGTTTGTTTTGTTTTTAAATTGAAATTTGAATTTAGTCAAGAGTTTGATGAATTATTGATTTTCAATGCAAGTTCAGGGTTAGGCCCGAGAAGGGCTCGTATTATTAGATATGCATGAGGGGTATGGGAATATTCGCCAACTTGTGCCAGCTGCTGCCACAAAGCAGCTGCTCATTTCTTTGGCAAACTTCGAGGCAAACTGTATTCGGAACAGAGCGAATCAGTGGTCAGGGGAATAGAGTGGGACAGGCGCTGGCTCAGTCCATCCGGCATTGTTATTTAATCGAGGTCTTGACATCTTTTGTTGCTGTATTTATTTTAAACCGCTCTCTCTCTCTCTCTCTCTCTCTCTCTCTCTCTCTCTCTCTCTCTGTCTCTTTTGTTTATTTATTGCATTTTGCAGGCCATGTTGGATCATATCAAACACTCAATTGTTAGTCTACAAATTGCCAAAAATATGGCGCACCCCGTCAATGGCATTTACAATGGCCCCACAGTTGCAAAAAACACGGCGGGCATTATGATGGCATCGTCGGGCAGCGGCGGCGGCGGTGGAGGTGACGGCGGCGGCGGCGGCAGCAGCAGCAGCGGTGGCAGCGGTGGCAGCGGCATCGGCGACAAGCCAAACGAGGCCCATTTGTCGCTCAAGAACGAGCTGGCCGGCGACGATGAGGATGATTCAGCAACGGAAAACGGTAAATGTCATCCCAGTGCATATTATTTTTTTTATGGTCTCATTTGCGCTGTATGTTGTTTTGGTTTTAATTTGACTATTTACACTTGAAATTGCCATAGGGTATATTAGATATCTCAAGCGATTGGCGATTGTCTTATCTCTTTGTATATGCATGTGTATATGTATGTACATATGTACATTTATAACTGCTTGATAAGCCTTTTGTATTCAAGCGAGCTCTTGTTTATCATTTGAATTATAAACAAATGTGCACACAGATAATAACAAATACTTATATTTGTGTTATTTAATGAGTATATCATTATTGCAGATTTTCTTTCTTTCTATAGAATATAATCTGTTAATACAAGTCAACTTAATTATAGGGTATTTTGACTTCTGTCATATCAGAATATTCGATATGTATGAGAAGCTTGTAAACAAAATATGGCATTTCATGATTCAGGGTCACATTCACACACACAATGCATGCCGACATATAAAAGTTGGCATTTGTGTGCATGTGCCCCAAGAGGGCTGCTTATGAGTTTTGGTAATCGATGAATTGGCAATTAGAATTCGAGTGAAATGCATTTGATTAATAGATATTCATATTTGAATCATTACAGCGACCACAGCGCCTTTGGGACTGGTCGTGCCTGAGACCTCGTATTCGAGCAGTGAAGGTGAAGAAGACTTTTACGATGCCTACGATGATCCGTTCACTAGCCTGGGCAACTCACCAATTGGCTGGTAAGTGTACATGTGTGTGTGTGTGTGTGTGTGTAAACTAAACAAACGGCTATTAGCCAGTGTTGCCATGTGAACAGATGCCGGTTATCTCAATGCGTAAAACCGCATTTAAATGTACACATATAAAAACATAAATATGTATGTGTGTGTGCTTGCTTATACTTATTTAAATGCCCGACTTTATGTTTTTTAGTCGGTATTTGAAATTGCGCACGCGCAATGCAACTGCAGCACAGGTATCACACAAACTCATTTACATATGTATGCATGCACGTGTGTGTTAGTATTTAAGTTGGTCAGTCGCCTGTGAAGCATTTATGCAGTACTGCAAGTAGCAACGTCAGCCGATTTGGCAACGCCAACACGTCACAGCTGACACATTGTTGTTGTTGCCGTCGTCGTTGTTGTCGTCGTCCCCAGTTCAACTCAACTAAGCTCTGGCCTCCGGGGTACGTCGTGCAATTTACGATTTCGTCCTGTCAGTTTGTAGTTGCGTTCGTTGCTGACTGTTGACTGTTCGCCTTTGCTCATTGTTTCTGTTTGTTTTTTTGGTTTCATTTAATATGGCGAAATGCTCATAGGTTCTGCTTTGATTTATGTTTCTGTGTGACTGTGTGATTGTGTGTGGGTGTAAATGTGTAAATGAATTTCCTTGTGTGCTTGTGTATGTATATGTGTGTTGAAGCTGTTTAATTTGTTGCGCTCAGCTGACGCCGCAAAGTATGCAAAACAAAAGTTTGCTCTCGCCATATTAAAGACTTGAATGCACCTTAAACTGAGTTCGCAACCGCATCGCCAGAGTTGCCATGTTTAAGAAGTGGGTACGACGTGTGAGCCTAAGGTAAGCACCACTTGCAAATCTATTTGTGTGCGCGTGTGTGTATGTGAATGCCTATGAGAGAGTGTGTAAATGTGTCCATTCGTCCATCTGTTTTGTAAATTGTAAATGAGCCAAGGCACGTACTGAGAGGAAGTACGACAAAGAGAGAGAGAGAGAGAGAGAGAGAGAGAGAGAATGATTGAGTGTAGCAGAGGGAGAAAGGACCAAGGCTGACATCATTTAATGATTTAAATCTGGGCAATTCATAAGTTATGCATGTAACGTTCAGTTGGTCCACATCCTTAGCAGAATACTAATCAACAAGTCTTTAATTAACTCAGCACCACTACGCGTGGCTTTGTGGAGACGTCGCCCACGCACGATAAACCGCAGGACAGCTATGGTGGTGGCGTCGATGTAGCCGGAACAACAGCGCCAAAACCCAGCTCGTCAGCTACAGCAATAAAAACAAAGACAGTAGCCGAAGTAGATGAGACCGGTTCGAGCAAAGTGCCCAGCTCTCGGTCATCGAGCTATGACAATGGCATCGACTATGATGCTCTGTACGAGGAGGAGGAGGAGATGGACCTCAGCATGGAGGCGCACGGCTCAATGATAACGCATCTGTTGTCCCAGGTGAAGATTGGCATGGATCTCACGAAGGTGGTGCTGCCAACATTCATTTTGGAGCGTCGTTCTTTACTCGAAATGTATGCCGACTATTTTGCCCATCCCGATTTGTTTCTCAAGTAAGTTGAATTAGCCTACTTTATATCGATATTTGTATTTATATGTATATACATCTCTTCTAGAATCTCGGAACTGGATGACCCACGTGATCGCATTGTCCAGGTTTGCCGTTGGTATTTGAGCGCTTATCATGCGGGCCGTAAGAGCGCGGTGGCCAAAAAGCCCTATAACCCCATACTGGGCGAAGTATTTCAGTGCCATTGGGATATTCCAGGTAGTCAAATGAAAGTCGAAAATGTTGCTATGTCTTAATATTAATTTTGTTTGGCTTTACTGCAGGTGAAACCCAAAATGAACCGGAAGTGAAGGATGGTCCTGTGCCTTGGTGTCGACGGGATCAGCTAACTTTCTTAGCCGAGCAGGTGTCTCATCATCCGCCAAGTGGGTGACATTTGATAATGTAGCACATTCAACTCCAATTAATTTTCGCCTGTATTCAATACAGTTTCAGCCTTTTATGCCGAGCATTATAATAAGAAGATAACATTTACTGCTCACGTCTGGACAAAATCAAAATTTCTGGGCCTATCCATTGGGGTGCACAATATCGGTGAGGGTGTCGTTACCCTGGTGGATCGCAGCGAGGAGTACATTGTAACGTTCCCCAATGGTTATGGCAGGTATGATATAAGAAAGTCTCTAACGGATAATAAATAATCTATATATTTATTGACATCTATTAGGTCTATTTTAACTGTGCCTTGGATTGAGCTGGGCGGCTCAGTTGAAATCAAATGCCCACAAACGGGCTACTATGCCAATGTAGAATTTCTTACAAAGCCCTTCTATGGCGGCAAGCGTAACAAAGTTACCGCCGAGGTGGGTTAATAATAATAAGTAATTATATAATATATATATTAATATATTCTTTAACTCTTTAGATATATTCGCCCAATGACAAAAAGCCATTTGTTTCGATTGCTGGCGAGTGGAGTGGCCTAATGGAGGCCAAGTGGCACGATAAGAATGTAAGTTGCAACACGCATGCTGCAAACAAACCTAAGCTATTATATTGCATATGTAGAGTTGTATATTAACTTATCAATGTTGAAAACGTATTTGTTTAATCCCTTTCTGTGACAATGCGCCCAAAACGCTGCAAGAAACAACCCTACGCGTTGGCAGCTACATCTATCTATCTATCTACACCTTTATCTAAACATCTGTATCTATATCTAAATGTCTACCTATCCTCTCTACCCAATTAACCTGCTCCAATTTACTTTTTGCGATACTTGTACTTTTCTCTTAAATAGTTTGGGACCACATTTTCTGTGTGTATTTACTTTGTTTATCTAGAAAATTAAACCAATACACTTAACTCTGCCTGCCCACGTTTTCCATTCCCACTTGGTCTAATTGTTGTGTAGATGTGCCCGTGTATTTTTGTTACTCCAAATGCTTAAATCCACCGTGCATCTTTAATTTTCTAGAAAACTGAAGTATTCGTCGACGTAAATCGCATACCCATATTTAAGAAACAAGTTCGACCAATCGTTGAGCAGGATGAATATGAATCGCGACGTGTTTGGAAGGAAGTGACTGCGGGACTCAAGTAAAATTCATGATTCTATATAATTAATAAGCTGCATTTTATATAAATTGACCTTTATCCTTATAAATTTTAATAATATTCCATTTAAAATAGATTCAATGACATCGAGCGCGCGACAAACGCCAAATTCGTCGTGGAGCAGCAGCAGCGCGATCAAGCAAAGGTTCGCAAGGAATACGACTTGGCTTGGGAACACAAAGTAAACTAAATTAAATATAGGTTATATATATATCAATATTAAATACTGATCTTCATTTGCAGCACTTTAAGCCTGTGGGCGATAACTGGATATATACAAAGCCGCTGAGTCAGCGGATGTATTTGCAGGAAAAGGAGGCCAAAAGATAATGCACGAATGCGCAGCAGCTGAAGCAAAACGTAGCAAAGGCCAACAGCAATGTTTATACACATACACACACATATATCAGTATATATATATATATATATATGTATAGATATATGTGATTCATATCAAGTTTAAGAAGCCTCGACTATTGTATAATTTCCACAAGTGCGCAAATCCCAGACACAAAAACACTGACGATGATACAACGTAACATATGCAGGAAACTTAATGTTTTACAGTATAATGAACTATGAGATATGTGCTAAGCGTTAGGCGTTAAGCGATAAGAAACAACCATCTAGTGTCCGTTTAATGATTGTAAATAGTTTATACATACCTACATACAAAACACTTCGAAAGTGAGGAAGCAAACGCCAAGTTTAAGTAGACGGTTAACGGAACAACAAACAATATTTGAACGACACAACGTACGATGTTTATTTAGGTGCATACAATGGTTGAAATTTAATGAATCTAATATAAACTGCAATAACTAATTAATTATACAGAGCAAACACTTTAATAGAATAGTCTCTATGCAAAAAAAAAAAAAACACATACTCGTATAAAACAACATATTATTAATAATAACATATGTACTAGCGTGTTTCAAAGGCAATCGCAGTAAACTGCAAAACAAAGAACACCTAAAAACAAAATACCTTTTACAATATAAAAGTAACATACACACACACACGACACATAATGCGATATGTATTTAAAAGAAGTGAAAAACTGTTGTAGATTACCGAAAAGAAAAAATATTAGAGACTTAAGCATAGAAATTCTATTTTTTAAATAAAAGACTCTAATAGATGAAAATACAATACAAGAGATATCTAATAGATACATACTATTAATAATTAATTCCTGTTTTCAAAACTTTAAAGCATACTGCACAATTGATTTTGTCAAATAAAACAATTAAAAATAACTTAAGTATTATATATTCAAAGCATTTTCCATTTTCGGTTTTGTTTATTTCATTGTCACAATAATAAAGATGAAAGCTTTACTTATACAACAATCACACCCGACAGCAAGAAATCCAACGAATTGCCTGTAAAAAAGCAAAGTAAAATATCAATTTATTGTATTTAATCAATAGTTAGCATATAATTTAGTTGGCATTTGCCAGCAATGCAACAATCACACGGCAAAGCAATTTTTTTCTTTGTAAACTACCGAATACTCTCACGCAAAGTTAACGCAAAATGAAACGAATAAAGAATATTACGCTTTTAAAACTGTTGAAAATAATCTATTATACAAAACTATATAGAATATCCAATGCGCAGACATCCTCGTAAATAAATGAATATATGAAAAAAAAAATTATATTGAAATCTAATTACGAATGAAAGCAATATATACATATATTTTTACGAATTTCTTTAGAAGTTAAACGAGAATAATACACATACAGCCTAGAATCTAATGCAGCCATTATACTTATATTGCAAAATGAAACTTGTTACTGCAAATAAATAAAATTCTTTGATTTTTCAAAGTTTGTGACTTGGCGGGCTCATGAATCGTGTTCATTTGAACCTTATTTCAGTGAGGTGGCAGCACCGCTTATTTGACATTTGTTGGTGATGCCAGCCTATTCATAAAATTGACGTGGCTCTAAATTTTAGTGTTTAGGTGTATTAAGAGGCTGAAATTGCAATGCGAAAAGATTTGCACGCAATTGGTCCATTAAATTAAACGGTGAATCGGTGCTGGAACGGATAAAAGATATTCCGAGAAGTACGCAGCAAACACATCAGTGAAAATCGCTCAGTGAGTAAAAGAGAGCGAGAGTGGATTGGGTGTGCGAGATAGAGGCCGAGGCCCGCAAGGCAGCGCCGTTGTTCATTGTCAGCTACAAAAAAATATATATGTAATATAAATTTCGTTTGTTGCGTGCCAATTGGAAAAGAATTGTTAACAGAAACCGCCCCACTGCAACTGCAGACACAAGAGAAAGAGAATATATCAGCAGCAGCAGCAGCATTAGGGAAAAACGCAGTGAAAAGTGTGTGCATGCTTCATCAGTCAATTAACGAAAGCAGAGTAAGAAGAAGAGCCAACTACAAAGTGCAAGTGCTGGTCAAGTACACAAAGTGAAACACACACACTCACACATACATATAGCAGAACACACGTTCCAACGCCCTTTTTCCAACGATCCCATTAGTTTGGCAACATTGACAACAGGAAAGGTAAGCTTAATATAAATGGGAAATGCCTTTCCACTAAGTCTACGGGCCGGCGGTGACGACGACGACGTATATCGACGTCATCAACATTTGCTGATAGAGCCAATTTGCTTTTGTATTATGCATGCGAATAGTTTTCCTTATCGCATGGCCAATTGTCTGCGATAAAGCATTTCATTTTGCTGCTTATTAGCAACAGTAACAGTAACAGCAACAGATCAGTAGTAACTTCTGCGACAGCATTCCTCAGCTCATGTCCAATGTCGCGTTTTCAGTTCAATAAACGCTTTATCAAGTCCACCAACGAATTCGTCTTCGCTTTTGTTCGCTTCCACGTAAATTGAGAGAAAACAGTTATCTGCGGGCAGTCGAACATTAAATACACTAAGATGCAGGTCAAAGCATTTGCATTAGTGTTGGCAAATTATAATTAGCCAAAGTGAACTAGTTCACGAATGTCAGATATATTTTTCTTATATACATGCATATGCATATATTAATTATTGTTCATGTAATCTAAACATATTCACAAAGGCCAAAACTTATATAAAATTAAGGTGACCTTATCTGTATATAGAAAAGAGTGTAAATATGATAAAAAATTTGATAAGTAAGGAATCACGGAGCATCTAGAAATGTTCACAGCTGAGTACGTACATATGGATATAGCCTTGAATATGTTCTATATTTATGCTAATAATGTGGTTTCAATGTTACATAGCGATTGACCAACTAATAGTATCCCATGTAAGCGTGTTCATTTAGTGTAAATTAGAGCTTTGCTCCATAAAAAGTTGACGTCAAAGAAATGAAATACAAATTCGATACGCAAAGTGCAATGCAAATGGCAATTAGTTCAGTTCAGTTCAGTTCTCTTCGATGGCTGGTCACAGCCACATTCGAAATTCAAAAGGTGTATAAACCTAGTACCGTTAGCCTGTTACCTTGGCCACTCACCCAATTTGTTGTTATTGATTTACACTCGATTTATTATTTAACTGAATAAAGTGTAAAAATTGCGCCAAGCTAAATAAACAATTCCTCTAATATATGTACATACATAGAGAGATTTTTAGGAAAATGTGGCACTAAAACTAGTTCATATCTATTTGCCCTCAGTCTATTATAAAGTTTCTGTTCATTGTCTTGATTGTTGTTATTGTTCTTTTTGTTATCTGAGCACGTTTGACAGCGATTATGCTGCAACTATTTCTGGTTTCCTAAAGGTTTTGCCATTGAATTGATAAGATAAGGCAAAAACAACAACAATAATAGTAGTTCTGCTGCGACCTTCACGTACAGGCCCAACACATCAATTCGATAAAGTTGATATGCTAAACGGCATTGCACGGCATTAAGACAATCGATCTCCAAAGAACTTTGAACTAATATCCATTTTCTTATTCCATCTCTTTGTAGCTGCATTCCATGAATTAGAAGAATGTCAGCATACAATACAAATTTTGTGCCAGCGGCGTCAAATGGCAGCTTGGTAAATGGTCAGCAACAACTGCAACAGCAACAACAACTGCAGCAGCAGCAGCAGCAACAGCAACAGCAACAATTGCAACAGCAGCAGCAACTCTACGTGCAACAACAGCAGCAGCAGCAACCACCGTCTCAGCAGCCGCCGCCGTCGCAGCAGCAAAAATTGTTGCCCCCTCCAAAGCCACTGAATCAATTCCAGCAACAGCCAACGCAGTATCCCATAAATGCCACGCCCAGTGGCAACGCTCAGCTACCGCCGCCGCCTCAATTTAATAACAATGTGATGAGCAAGTTTTTGCCACCAGCTTTGAGCAATGGTCCAGCAGCAGCGCCGCCAGCAACGACGCCGCTCAGCAATCTGCCCGCACACCTGCGTCCACCCACGCTAAACGGACCCACGCCTGTAACTTCCACCACAACAACAGTAGCAGGAGCAGGAGCAGCAGCAGCAGCAGCAGCAGGAGCACCTGTTACCAATGGCAGCAACGGCGCATTGAGTGCCAACTCCTCACGCACGGCATCGCCTGGCCTGGTTAACGCCGACTCGGCCAGGTCGCAGTATGCGGCGGCTCCATTGGGCAGCTATGCGCCAAAGCCGACGCAACAAGTCCAAGGTCCACCGGTGTCTGCTCAGCAGTCGTTCGCTGGTCAACTGCCTGCCACGTTAGCGACTTCAGGAACGATGACTCCGCAGCCGTCCGGCAGTCAGATGGTTTCAACGATGAGTCAGGCTGGCTCCACAATGCTGACATCACCACCACCACAACAACAACAACATCAGCAGCAGCAGCAGCAACAGCAGCAATCAGCTGCTCAAGTGTCCAACTTGACTAACAGCATGCAGAGCATGAGCATGAATCCGAATCCGCTGAACGGGCCTGGCTCTGGGCAATCCTTGGCGCGTAAGGACTACCGCGGCGTCTCCAGTCTGTCTGGCTCCGCGCAACAACTGCAAACCTCGAGTGCGAATACTTTGCTGGCAGGGAATGGACCGCCGCCTAGTCTGCAGAATTCCATGGCTGCCATGGTGCCACCATTCAATGCCAATGCGCCCAGCAACAAAAGTCAGGCGAGTGTGTTTGGCGGCGGCATGACGCCAGCACCCAAATTGGCCACGCGACCAATGCCACCAACGGAGCAGAAGCTGCCCTACGGCGTGCCAGCCCCTGGGCCAGCTGGACCGGAACCCAACAACAATGCGCCACGTGCAGCACAGCCTGGAGTGCCGCCAGCAGCGCAACGGCCGCCGCTCTGGCAGTCAGGCGTGGCTGCCATGCCCGCCAATGCTATGATGCAGAGTGCTCCGCAGGGATTTATGCCACCGCCGCTGCCAACCAGTCAGAGTATGCCATCGCAGGTGCAGCTGCCGCCCTTTGGCCCGCCACCAACAGCCGATCGGCCACAGCAACAGCAGCAGCAGCAATATCCTCAGCAGCAACCGCAACAACATCCACAGCAACAGCCGCAGCAATATCCATATAAGCAAACTTTTCCACCACAGCAGCAGCAACAGCAGCTGCCAGCTCCCGGCATGTTCGGTGCACAGCCGCAGCAGCATGGCAACGCGCCGCTGCAGTATCAGGCGCAGCAGCAGCCGCTGAGCGTGGCACAGCAGGGCTTTAGTCGGCTGTGGGGTCAGGACACCATTGATCTGATGCAAAACCGGCATATTCTGTCGCCAGCCACGATTGCGCCGCCCAAGGTGGTGCTGCACAATCAGTTCCACGAGTCCATCAACTGCAGTGGAAGCATAATACGCTGCACCCTAACCAAGATACCGGAAAGCAATTCGCTGCTGCAAAAGTCACGCCTGCCCTTGGGCATAGTCATTCATCCATTTCGAGATGTTAATGTAAGAGCATGGACTATAAATATTATGTGGTGCACTTGCTAATATCTCTAAACTCTACTCCACAGAGCCTGCCCGTGATACAGTGCGTCAATATAGTGCGCTGCCGCTTGTGCCGCACCTACATCAATCCGTTTGTCTACTTCGTGGACAGCAAAATGTGGAAATGCAATCTCTGCTATCGCGTCAACGAGCGTAAGTTAGAGGAAGCTCGCCATTTGATAATAGTGATTCATTACAATGTTCTCCTTTCTCTCGTAGTGCCCGAGGACTTCCAGTTTGATCCGGCTACAAAGACATACGGCGATGTGACACGACGACCCGAGGTGCGGTCCAGCACTATTGAATTCATTGCGCCATCGGAATACATGTTGCGTCCACCCCAGCCGGCGATGTATTTGTTCCTGTTCGATGTGTCGATTATAGCGCAGCAGAGCGGCTATCTGGAGACGGCATGCTCAGTGCTGAATCGCCATTTGGATGAGATGCCGGGCGATGCGCGCACCCAAGTGGGTTTCTTATGCTACGATAGCTTCGTGCACTTCTACAGCATGGCTGAGGGCCTGAATCAGCCGCATGAGATGACGCTGCTGGATATTGATGATCCCTTTCTGCCGCGCCCCGACAGTCTGTTGGTCAATCTGAAGGAGTGCAAGGAACTGGTTAGGGATCTGCTGAAGCAGCTGCCCAAACGCTTTGCTCACACCCATGATCCTGGCTCGGCGCTGGGCGCGGCCCTTCAGGTGGCCTTCAAACTGATGGTGAGCAGACTTAGCAACTATCAAATGGTAGCCAACCTCTAAATAATTTACTTTATCACTTTCCACAGCAAGCATCTGGTGGACGTATAACGGTGTTTCAATCGTGCCTTCCCAACAAGGGACCCGGAGCGCTAGAGCCGCGCGAAGATCCCAACAATCGCTCGGCCAAGGATGTACCGCATCTGAATCCAGCGACAGATTTCTATAAGCGTTTCGCTCTGGAGTGCTCCGGCTATCAGATTGCAGTCGATCTGTTTCTGATGAACCAACAGTATAGCGATATGGCCACCATATGTAAGTATTCTCCAATTGGATCTAATTCTGTTACTCATTCAATTTCATCATTGCAGCTGGCGTTAGCAAACACAGTGGTGGCTGCGTGCATCACTTTCCCCTGTTCCAGAAGACCAAACAGCATATGGTTGACTCGTTTAAGCACTGCTTCAAGCGCTATCTCACCCGCAAGATTGGCTTCGAGGCGGTGATGCGTTTGCGTTGTACACGCGGCCTGCAGGTGCATACATTCCATGGCAACTTCTTTGTGCGCAGCACGGATCTATTGTCGCTGCCCAATGTCAATCCGGATGCAGGCTACGGCATGCAAATATCGTACGAGGAGAGCCTCACCGATGTGAAGACGATTTGCTTCCAGGCCGCGCTGCTCTATACGAACAGCGAGGGCGAGCGACGCATTCGTGTTCATACCATTTGTCTCCCGGTGACTGCATCCCTGCCCGAGGTAATGCATTCAGCTGACACGGAAGCCATCATTGGATTGCTTTCCAAAATGGCCGTGGATCGTTCGACAACGTCGAGTCTATCGGATGCCAGGGACGCCTTTATCAATGCGACCATCGACGTGTTCAATGCATTTAAGATTGCACAAAATCTTCCCTCCGGTCAGAGTGGTCAACTGATAGCACCACGTAGCTTGGCACTGCTGCCGCTTTACATTCTGGCGCTGCTCAAGCATGTAAGAAGCTTTAGCGATAAGCAAGCAATTGTTGGTTGTTAATTAGTTGTTGTTTCCTTGTCGTTTTAGCCCGCTTTTCGCGTGGGCACCAGCACGCGTCTGGATGATCGTGTCTTTGCCATGGACAACATGAAAACGTTGCCACTGGACCAGCTTATGAAGTATATCTATCCCGAGCTGTACAAAATCGATGCACTCGTCTACCATGTGCGCAACTCTAACATAAGCTCAACGCAGGACGATGATTACGATGATGACGAGCTGCTGCCGGAGATGCAACGTCTTCAACTATCTGCGGAACAGTAAGGCCTGAGCTTTGAGAGAATCGCCTGAACGTATTGCTAACAGACATTTTTCATTTGTAACTTTCAGTCTGGACTCACGTTCGATATTCCTGATGGATTGCGGCACACTGATAATGATCTATGTGGGCCTCAATGTACCCACTGACGTGCTGGAAGCTCTGCTGGGTAAGTCGCAGCTAAAACTGACAGATAATTTCCATTAATTAATCATTCTCATTCGCAGGCATAAGGTCAACGGCGGAATTACCAGATTATGTGTATGGTCTGCCGAACGTTGTCAGCGCCGAGAGCGATGCTCTGAAACGTTTTATAATGCGACTGAATTACGATAAGCCCTATCCGCCTCTAGTGCAAATTATCAGGTATGTCTCGACTCAATCAATTCAATCTAGAATATTCACTCTAATTATGCTCTATTGCAGGGATACGAGCACAGCTAAGGCGCAGTTTATTGAGAGATTAACGGACGATCGTAGTGAATCTAGTTTGTCATATTATGAATTTTTGCAACACATTCGGGCTCAGGTTAAATAGTACATAAGTCGAAAATCCTACTACAACTGTATACAACATAAATACGAGTTTCTTCGAACTTAAAAACAATAAGAAAAACAAAACGGATAACTCTGGTGACTAAAGATAGGCAGACAGACCAGGCCAGGCGAGCAATGCGGCAACCAGCTAAGATTCATATTAAGTACAGTCATTCAGCCCCCTACCCGATACAAAGATATGTGCATAGGACAAGTAAACGTGTAACTAGAACTAAGTCACATCTAGAGTTCTAAAAGAAAAAGCGAAAAAATATGATAACACAAATCAAATAGCTGTCACCCGCGGTACAGATAATTTATAAAGTGCATGTATTTATTTATTTGTTGATTTTTTGCACTTAAAAAAATATATATAAAAAAAAGAAAAAAAAAAAAAAAAAAAAACAGAAAAACATAATTTAAAATTTCAATAAAAATAAAATCAATGAAAGGCATAAAGCTGTCACAATATATATTTTAGTTCTTCGTAGCCTGCAAATACTAGTTAGAAGAGCGATGAGCCTAGTTATTTATTATAGCAATCAATCCAAATTGTATATTGTTTTTAGTCACATGTGCTTTGTGTTTCCAAAAAACAAAGACTTAAGAAACCAATTTTTTTTTACTTTTGTTTCTGTTTTTCAATCTTAACACTTTCTTGCTTGTTATTGCATTGATTTTTGCCTTAGCTTCAGCTGTTTTTTCATAGTATTTATTTTCCAAATAATAATTTTATATAGTTATCGATAAGGTATTGGATTGACATAACGATGGTATATGTATGCAGTTAGTTCGTTTTAACTTATGTAGTTAGCCAACTTATATTTCAATGTTTGTACTGGGAACAGTAGGTATATTTAACTGGTATTGCGTGAGAATGCATTGGACTGCTAAGGAATGATTGTCTTAAGCTTAAATGGTAATAGATTATTCTATATATATGCGTATTATATAAAAGACAGAAACTAAAATGCAATTCTAGGTAATTCAAGAAAACACATGCAAAACACCTTTTCTACGATTCAAGGAATTGCGAATAATCCATTGATTGCATTGAAATGTATTAAACAAGCGAGCGAATTAAATAAACATATGTTGTACTATATACGATAAATCATATACCATACATATAGAAAACGAAAATAAAATTTTAAATAAAGCAAAACGCATTTTGTGTCGCCTGCTGTTTATTAAAATAATTTATATGGGAATATTTCATTAAAACAAAATCTTTTTGTGTTTTGGTCTTGTTTCATAGACCTGCATATTAATATCTTTTCATGACATAATAGTCCGAAGTCAATTAGTTCCAGTTAATAACAGAATAAAATAAATTCAAATCCAAATAACGCTCTATATAGTATTGATCCATGACGATGTTGTATGAAGCAATTCCATGCTTATCAAATTAAAGCTCATGTCAGTGTGAGTATTATTTGTTGATTATGAATTCCAGGTACTTATTTGGTGAGCTAATATAAATTAGTCGATCAACAAATTGAATAATTTTTCATTATATGATTATAAGTACGCATCCCAACTGAGTAGATTTCTAAAAAATAAAAAATAAAAAACAAGATTGAGTTTCTCGTAAAATAGAAAATCACAATATATGTATGTTACGGATTGAAGAAAGGTGAACGCGGTGCATATTTGGGCTTCGCTGGTATTATACGCGTGATTATTTTGAATTCCTTTTGTACACTGTGTGCCGTTTCTTTGTGCTTTTCCAAGTATTCAGAGCTTATGTAAATATCACTACATTTGTCGCACTTGTATCGACTTCCAGCCTCGATCTCTTTTTTGATCAGATGTGTACCATGAAAACGTTTTATGTGCTTCTTCAATTCTTCCTCGGAGCGTAAACCTCTGCCACACACATCACAATTGTAATATCTCAGAGCTGTATTTGTAGTACTCTCTATGGAATGGTTTTGCAAATGATCCTGCAGCTCATCAATGTCCGTGTAAAGTTTCTGGCAAAGGAAACACTTTATGCCATATTCATATGAATCGATCTTCTCATTTTCCATTTCAAATTGAGCGCTTGAGATGGCAATTGGATTTATCGAATTCGATAACAATTTCGAGTGCAGCCAATCGAATTGTGTCTGCAATGGAATCAGTGCTGTAAATCAATTATACTTATACTTATACACTTATACGGATGGAACTCTTATATTTATACCAAATTTTGGTGTATATTGAGCTCCATACTGCTGCCAAGTCCTATATTATGTTGATCTCTTATATATGTATAATATATTTATTATTTTCGTGTAATTGCGAATATAGCAGAGCAAAATATTCCGTAGCTCTGTTCTCGTCGCCTGACAGATTAGAACTGCGCACAAAGAGACTAACGGAGCCGCCTTGAAAGCGATAAGAGCATATTACTTGAGCCGCTCACTGTGAGGTTGTTTTTTTGTGAGCCTATGCGGCTGTGTGTGTGTAAGTATTTTGGGTAAAGGAGAAACTTCAATGACACTTGAAACTGGAGCCAGCAAGGGTTTTTAAAATCTATTTTTACTGCTCAAATAAGGGCATATGTACTTGCAACATATGCATGCGTATCTTATTTCAGTTATTTTAGAGATCATATGGTAAGCGCATTTCACCATATTCCAAGCGTTTTTCCTTAACAGATTTTTAGAATGTACTATGTATGTATGTATACATACATATGTATGTATTTATGTGTACATGTTTATCTATATTTTGTTGATTTTAGTTTTTTTCCGATTATAATTGATCAGGAATAATACAATCCTATATTAAATCACTTTTAATGCGATATAATTAAGATCAGATTCATTTCAGATTCTTCCTTAATGCATAAACATTTATGTACATTTATACATGTATACATTTTTTACCTAAATTTTATAATTACGTAAGTCTATTACAGAATTGGTATGATTATAGTTAGGATATGGCACTCACAATTCTTGAAGGAATTTCATTAATTTATTGAATTTAATGACTATCCAATATTTTTCAGATGTCTTTAAAGAATTTTCATTGTCCTTATAATTAAAGTACAACCGAGTATTTTTATATATCACGCAACATATATGTATGTATTTCATAAGAGTTGTTGAGTATATGATTGTGCTATTTCAACATTCAAAATTCTTGAAAGCAGTAAAAATGTTGTTTTTTACTCTTTCGCTCTCTATTTATATTTTATACAAATAGAATTTTTAGCAAAAGTTATCCAACTTATAGCTAAAATTAAAGCCGAATATTTCATCTATCACGAAACATGTATTACACAACACAAGTTATATAGACATATACTTACAGAAATTAGATTTAGTTCTCCCGTCGCTGTTGTTGCTCCGTTGGGGCTCAGATATCAACTGAATGACTTATAAGTGTAATTGGAATTGTAAACATTTTCTGCCGATTCAGCATAAGGTTTGAATTTCCTTTTATACGAGCGCTGAGTATGCTTTGTTTATTATTTTTGCTCGAATTTCTTAGCCTCTTGCAAATTTAGCCTTATCAACAGAGTGTCTTACAATCAATTCGAATCGAGTTTTTGAAACTCAGCACAATTTGAAAATATTCAAGTGATTGTGCGAAAGCTTATCAGCTTATTTATGATCATAAATATTATAATATTAATACTATATAAAGACACACATACATATGTCTGATGTAGGTATGGGCGGCAGCTATGCTGCCTAGGGATGTTTTTAAAAGATAACCTTATACATACGTAATTCACAGATAATTAAATATTAACTGAGGTATACAAATTTATGAATACATAGACATCTATTCAATAAAGGCATCATTGTCGATCCAGAGGTTACTGAAAGATAACGATTTCATTTTTTTTTTACTGATTCGAATTCATTTTTAGTTTGCTTGGACACTCACGGATTGAAGTGGGGAGAACGCAGTGGGTATTTTCGCTTTGTAAGCGGTTTCGTAGTAGGATTTTGCGTCTCGGATGCTGAGGATGTATCAGGCGGCAAGTATTTGGACGCTGTCTCTGTAGCCGGATTGTAGTTGGCTGCGGCAACGGCATTAAACATTTTTGTGCTCCAGACACAACGTTGCGGCTTTTCGGAACTTGATACAGACGGCGTAGTCTCCACAGCCTCGTCCAGCGGATTTGTGCAATGCTGTGGGCCGTGCTTGTAGTGGATGTGCTTCTGGAGGAAGCATTCGCGTTTGTAGCTCTTCCGGCATATATGACATTTATATGACGTTCCGGTCCACCATCTGCCATTGTTATGCATGGGATATTGTGTGTGATGCAGTCGCTGATGCAGCTTCAACGATGCTTTGCAGATGTACACCTTGTCGCACTTATCGCAGGCGAATTGAGTCGTTTTCACCTGTTGCGGCTGTGGTTCTTCTTGTGATGGCGGCTGAGCGACTTCAACAAATTCGTTACGATTGCTTGGCTCAGGGGCAACGGTTGGAGGCAATGGGTACAGATTGGGTACATCTGTAGCGCCTTGCCGTAGGTGTATGAGTAATTGGCTGGCATGCATGGTCAGGTGGTCACGCAGTTGATTGATATCATTGAATGGCCGGTTGCACAAATAACAGGGAATTTGCACCAGAAACTCGGAGTTGGGGCATGCATTCTGTGACAGCATGGCTGTCAGGATGGGCATATACGTCTGCTGCGTGTCCGGCTCCTCTGGCGATAGCGGCGGCGTGGCCAATAAGGAAGCCATTGTGTCCGCATTTTGATTAGGGCTCCACTTGGTGTCGATTATTTTCTGTTGGCGCCCAGGTGGAAGTATAGTACCGATATACTCTACATCATCATCGCTTTCATCGTTGTGTAGCGTTGAGGCGGGACTTTTGGGCAGTTCGAATTTCGTGTTCAACTGCATTCCAACATACAAATTAAAATTTTTACATACATACACATACGCATAAAAATATTTTTAATATGTGTAATTTTGACTGCATATATTAGTTATGTATAATTGTTGACACTTACAGGTTGATAATCCATTTTATTAAAATATAATCGCACCGAATTTCTTCAATTTAATTCAATTATCGCCAACTCCTTATTCACCTACGACATGAGGAACGCCAGGTTCGAGCTGTATTCATCTAGAAATTTCACAACGAACTGAGCTCGAGTTTTCCTCATTTGGTCTCTTATATATTTCACACACATGCACACACACACACTTGCACACGCAAATTTACTCTCACGCTCGGACAAGCTGTTGGAATAGCTCAACAGAAACTCAATGCATACATATACAAATTTATGTATGTGTGCATGCATTTATATGTATATGTATGTATGTCGATGATCCCAGACGAATGTTTTGCTTAGTTCTCTATCCTTGCTTTATCTATTATTGCTGCCTGCATTCATTCTCTCGTGCTTGAAACGAATGCGGAATATCAAAAAATGTCCCACACACACACTAGTAACTGTTATTTTTTTGCTCTTTGACAAAATATAAATACTTACATATATGAGAATATGTATGTAAGTATGTTTGTAAACATGTATGTATGTATGTATGTAAGATCTCTTGCGTGATTTTTTGTACTTACATACATACATATGTATGTACATTTAAGAAGGTCCAGCAATCAGATTTCAAGATTTACTTTTTCCTTTTGAACTTTCGTCAACATGCACACATGCATACACAAATACATACATACATATGTATGTATGTATGTGCAGACATATTTGTGTATGTATGTATTTATGATATACGTACATATGTATGTAATTTGAATTTGAGTTGAGTATATTCAATGTTTTCTTTGGGAGTCAAGTGCTCTTCTTTGATCGTCAAAGCACAACTGCTCCGAACTCTACCATGTATGTAAATGTAAATGTAAATTATAATCTATGTTTCCGTCTTATTCGTATTTGTATACAAGATATGCCGAGGACAGCGGAAGGCTGAAGTGGCAAACGTTTGTGTTTGGAATTCGCATTCTCTAAATGCGAAGTTTTTAGCGCCAATATTGTTTATTTTGTGCGCAAGTTGCTATATAAAATTTGAGAGCCCTATAGAACTAATAACTGTCAACTTTTCCTACGACACTTTGTCCATAAAATACATCAGTCGTTTTAGCTCCTACATGGTAATAGGAAGTGACGTTAACGGCGTAGCTTGCGCGCTTTTACGTTAGTCGTCATTGACATACAGCTGATTGCTATGACACTGCGGCAATTAGCTCTCTTAGGGAAGTAATACATACAAACATACATACATACATATAAGCGATTCGTCGGTATATTTACATAGCATGCATGAACATATGCACATACATACATACATACATATGCAAGCAAAATGCCTTTAAAAGCTTGCCTACGATTATTTAAATGTATTTATATAAAATAGTGCATACATTTAAGCGTAATATTTAAGTCTGAATTCATAAAAGATTTCAGCAATGCAATTTTATTGATTTCGAGTGGAAAGTCGACAATATTGTTAAGAAGGATAACACATTTAACACAACTGGTTGTTTGAATTATTAATGCGCAGCAAAATTTAAGAGAATGTGACGTCACACCTGTTGGTTGCTAACAATGCATTAACTACGCAGCCATGGCATTTGAAGGATTTTCTAAGAGATCAAAATAAAATATAATTTATTCATGTTCAAGCATGTTACATGTATGTATGTATGTATATATACATACAGAATAAACAATGCTGCATGTTATCTTCCTCTAAGTAATAAAAATGTCATCCCTTAGCTGATAAGAATGTTAAGTGAGCCTCGACAACGGCGCGAAGGACTAAAAAGGGACACTTGTGTACACATGTGTGAATGGTCAAAATGATCCTTCCAATTCCTGGAAGTAGTTTTGAGATGTTCATGTTAGGTATGTAAGACTGAGTGAATAAAGGAGTTCAAATAGATAGAGATAGATTATCTAAGAAAAATAAACATTGAATTTTTGTATTTCATAATTAATTTTTTATTTCTTGTTCTTTAGTGTTTCAGAAAAATTTGTTAAACGAACTAACTACGATTACAATTTATTATAATCAATTTAAATATATATTTATATATATGTATATTGATAAAACATATCCATATGTATGTATATTTGGAGCTTATAGGCTAATTGCTTATGATTTATGGCCGTGTATTAAAATATTTACAGCTCTCATTTTTAGCCCATTTAATTTTTCCGTATGCCTGAGATAAACGAGAGTTTAAAACAAAATTCCAATGCTCTTAACTATTTACATTATATATATGCAAATATTACTGTAATATGATGTTAAATTCTAATTAGTCGCTTGACATAAAATTAAAGCTAATGAATATCGGTAATTTAAATCGATTTCTTAATCGACTTTTACATTCTCATTTAATTAAACTAAACTATCAAATGATATATGTATGTATGTGTGGGTGTTGACTACGTTACAAAGTGTTCACTGTAGTTGCATCTACATATGCCTGCACCTACATAATAGTGTGTATGTATGTGTGTTATGTGTATGTATGTGCTTGGGTCTGTACATATACATATGTATCTATTTATGTATAGGAACATGCGCCCTTATATAAAACATATTGCTTATGTGCTTTAAAAACAAATAATAAAAGTGAAGTGAAAAAAAAGGAAGCTAAAATACATCAAAAATACATGTTTACATAACATTTATGAATATCTTATTCCAATGCATGATGATTCGCTGATGATTTCGTATAAGACATACGTATGTATATAAATAAAAATTTTAAAGATGATACTCAGTCAGTGCCATTTCACACAAAATCCCTTCGCGTTGGGTGTGTAACAAAGCTTCCCGGATCGGCTGATATTAGTCATTGTTAGTGATGCGCTGCGGCTGCTGCTGCGGCTGCTGCTGCCGTTGCTGCTCGCTGTATTCTGTAATATACACATATATATTGGAATTGAAATTAATATTAATTTTCATTAGAAATACAATGAATTGCGTTATAGAAAGGACAGTTAAGTTAGACACAGGTAAGGCGACGCAAATCGGAACAATCAAAGCGAATTACGAATAAATCAGCAAATCTAAACGAACGAACAAAACGGAACGAGCGGTTGAGCAAGTGTGTGTGTGTGTATGTGTGTGGGAGAGCGCGAGAGAGAGTGGGTGGCTTATCTCTGTGTGAGTGTAGCTCTCTCCCTGCGAGTGTGTCTGTGAATGTAGCTGTACTTGTATTTGTGTGCGATTATGAGAGCCTTATGTCAAATGCTGAATTTGCGCTCCAAACATGAATTTTTGTTAGTTTCTTTAGCCTCACACAAACTAAACCAAAGACAAACAGAATTTGGAAATTTTGATTCAACACCTACCGAACTGTATTTTGTTTATTTATTTTGTTTTCACTTTTTATGTGGCTATTGTACGTTAAGAAAACCCTAGTTTAAAGCCTCTGCTCACGCGCGCTCTCGCAAGGCAATGTCTGTGTAATTGGCCAGGTATTCGGCATCGAAAAGTGTTTTCGAATAGGTGGGATTGGGCACCAAACTCAATTCGTTGTCGGGCGCCAATCTCAAGTCGTTGTCAGCTGAGAGGGGGGCGCCGAAAAGTTAGTTTAGAGACGCTTGACTAGCCAGTCATATATACATATACAGATATATCCAACTATATATGTATGTGTATATGTGTGTAAATATATGTTTTTTGCTTACCTCGAACAGCGGCTGTCGCCCTGGCCTTGTCCTTTATAATGTAGCAGGCGGTTATCAGGAAGAAGACGCCGCCCAGCACCTCAACAAAGGTGGTGGAGAACAGCGAATACTGCAGCGATTCGAAGGTGTAAACATCCTCAGCCGACTGCAAAAGTTAAAATATAAATTAATTTAAATAATTTTCTTACTATAATAGAGCTTTATAGCTGCTAACTTACCCTTAAGCGTAGTGTATCTGTGACAATTTCTGTGGCATTTTCCGCCAATTGGGACATACTTTTTATCACGTCGCTATCAACGGTCCTGGACTGTGCCAGCATCTTGTTCTTAATAGCTGTCGATATCTAAATGAATGCATATACAATATTAATATATTACTTGCATATGTATTTCATTTACTTACAGCGCCCACCAGGTACGGACTGCCGGCATCTCCCAGTGCATGGGATGCGAGAATTTGGACAGCTTCGGCTGTGGAACGACGCATTGGCACAACCACGTACTGCGTAAGGGTTAAGAGTTTGGTATTTTAGTATTTTCTATTATATTTGCTACACATATAAACAAGCAAGCAGTATTATCAACAAGAGCAGCAACAACAATTAGAACAAAATTAAGCTTAAGCTGTGTGTACAGTGCGTGCGTGGGTGTGTCAAAAGCTTACAATAGATGGCGCCACTTCCGAGAAAGCGTGCGCGTCTCAGCTACATGGTTCGTGTCACCAATTACATGCATCGCCCCCGTGGGAACAGCTGATGTGCAGCGCGCACGTCTGGGAACAGTTCTGAACGCTCGACCAACTGACCAAAACTTGACTGTGGCAAATTGTTGTCTACATTTTTTTTACAAATTTACAAATTTTGTGTAATTTTAACTACTTTAACTGTTTACTGTTATAGCAAGTGTAGTGTGTGTGCGTGTGTGTGTGTGTGCGTAACTACATAAAAAAGCAAACAGATATCTACATAAAAAACTAATTTTTGGCACTGGTTTTCTTGATTTTCTTTTTATACCCATTGAAAATTGCTAATCAGGGTATATTGAGACTTATGAAAATTAAGTAACTTCAGACAGCTAAAGTAAACTAAGTGTAAATATATTTTTGATCAGGGTGACGAGCTGAATCGATTCGATTTAGTGCTCAGGGTATCTCGTAGTCGAGCAATCTCGACTTTCTTTTTGCATTTCTGCGTGAATGCAGCAGGAAGCGAACAATTAGCATTTTGCCGCGTTGCCAAAGCGGAACTGTTCTCAAAATACCAAAAATAGATCAAATATAATTATATAAATATAATTGTATATATAGAAAAGAAAACCTGAAACTTGTGGCACAGTTTAAAAGTGTGCGACGAGGTTGCAGCATAATGATGACACTTGATCCAGAGTAAAAGTGGAACGTGATGTGTCAAGAAATAGATATGTATATGTGTGTGTATATAAAGCGAAATATATAAATATATAACAAGTATTCAGGCAAGGCAATTCGGGCTTTAATCAAACTTCTTTTTGGGGGTTGCATTTGCCAATTTGGCAGTGTGAAGTCCCCTTTTCATACGAAACCCTAGAGGTTTTGGGGGATGCTGACAGGGCGACAAATGCCCTCAGTCGTTTCGTGCATTAGAATGCAAGAAATGAAAGCAATAACGACATTACATATTACAATTCTAGGGATATGCAGAGTTATGCACTACAAGAGATTGCTTTAGAGAGGGTAAGAGACCAGAACCGTATTATAAATGTATTTGATTAAATTGTATGATAAAAGACTTTAAGGGCTTGTCTTGTGGCAAAGGACTTTAAGAGGTTTAGAAGAACAGCCAACCACCTTATGACATGGGATAGAATAACAGAGTGAATTCTTATCTGAATGAGTTACCAACACCAGAGAGAGGGATACAAATGACAATAAAATGGCATAAATATGGAGGTTTATACTTGATAAGAATGCGAAACGAGACATGGAATTAATTAGGCATAGCAAATCGAGCAGAAAGACATACATATATATAAATATATAATCTTTCTATTTGATTTACTACAATATATATATATTGTTCTATTGTCTCGTGTCGCAGGTCTTATCAACCTCCGAGTTTTATGCCAGATGCTAAATAGCTATATAAACGATGTTTGCAGATAATACAAAGTCTAACTTAAAAACAAACACAAAATATATATATAAATACAAAGCAGAGAGTGTGTGCATGTGTGTGTGTCTATGTTACAACAGTAAAAAGTTAATAATACAACTAATAATACATTAGAAATTGTGCAAGATTAGCAAAATCAAATAAAATGGATAAATAAAGATAAAGATAAAGATAAAGATCAATTATCTATTATCTATTATCCACCATCTATTGTGATTCGTGTGGTTGAATTTGTTAGGATTTGTTTTTGTTTTTGTTTGTTGAGAGAGATACGAGATAGAGGACGAGCCGTATAGATGCGTCCCAGCAGATTCTTACCAGCAAAATGTCCGCAACAATTGCCCAGTTCAAGTTTATAGCTACTTGGCCGAAAAACATTAATACATAGGCGGCGACCGTATGCTTGGAGATGACCAGGCAGGCGCCGGTCAGCAGGGGGGCGCTCAGCAGGAGGCCCCCGGCACAGATGAGGGGATCGGCGGCCTTATTGCGCTTCTTTAACGCCGTCGATAGCACTGAACCCAGCGGCACGCCCACCAGCCCGGCGACCATTGTAATTAGCCCAAACATATATGATACACTAAAGTATTTTTTTTTTCGGTTTTAGCCAGGTTAGGATGGGAGGCGGTTGGGATGAAAGGCAGCAGAAAAAGTTGAAATGGTTAGCAAATATTGGCAATGGCAATTGGATTATTAGCTTGTTCTAGTTGCTGTTGTTGTTGTTGCTTTTGTTGTTGTTGTTACTGCTGCTGTTGCTGTAGCTGTAGATGTTGCTGCTGCTGCTTACCAGCAATATATCGGCCACAATGGACCAGCAGAGATTGAGCGCCACCTGCGCGATGAACACAAACAGGAAACAGAGCGCCCCATTGCTGCGCGCCAGGACCAGGCCGATGAAGACCATCGGCGCCGATATGAACAGGCCGATGCCGCATATATAGGGATCACAGTTGGGGATGCGCGTGCGATAGTATTGGGCCAGGGCCGAGCCCAGCGGGACGCCGATTAGGCCGGCGGCCATGGCGACCAGGCCGAACTTATAGGAGATGCTACAACAACAATGCGACGATAATGTATGATGATGATGCAACAACAACAAATTCGATCAGTGACTAAATTCAGTAATTCAGCTAGAGGATAGAAGGAAATCTCGACTGCGTCGTCCGCGCTTCTACAACGGTTTGGAAACTTACTCTTCTTGCTTGAGATTCTCGTTGCCCGGCTGCATCTTGAGGCCGAGATGAATGTAGTTGGGTCCCCACCAGGCCAGGGCGCCGGTCACAAAGGCGACACAGGTGAAGCCAGCCGTGGACAGCATAAAGGAGCGATTCTTCAGCAGATCCTTGAGCTCCACACAGAAGCTGGCGCGTTCGACCTGCTCGACGCCTTCGCTTTCGCCGCGTTTCGGATCCTTCAGCAGCGAGAGCAGCACCACGGCCGTAATGCCCAGAGCGGGCGTGACACGCAATGCCCAGCGCCAGTCTTGAGCCAGTTCCGCCGTCTTTGATCCCACAATATAGCTGCGGGTGCATCAAATATGATTAGTAACAAACATAAGTGGCGTGAGGCATGTGGCATGAGGCAGCATAGGGGCCTGCCTGCATTGGCTGCCAATTGACTGAGAGATTCTAGCAATTGACCTCACTTAAGCGCTGTGCGCCCTAATTGAGTTGAAATTCACATTTGATTTCACGACTTTCTATAAATAACTTACAAAATAAAACCAACTAAATTTATGCACAATTAAACTTTCAACTGAACCCCAAAAGGTGAACCGAGAGCCGAGAATTGGCGCCGCTTTCTCACGGCAGCTGCTGCTGCGCGAGCGAGTGATCTTTGCACCGATCGAGCCGAGCGAACAGGCCACAGCCCCGACTCAGACGATGGCCGCTGATAAGAGGCCTTGCGCCTTATCAGCAAGCGCAATAATGTGCTTGCACAATTGTCTAGGCCTCTGCCAGCTGATATGAGAACCGGTTGCTGGGCAATCAGCTGATCTAAATCAGCTGATCATGTGAGATAGCTTAGCCCAATTCCAAACCATGTTAATCACGTGAATGTACTGAAACGGTCTTTAACAGGCCAAACTGTACTAAATGTTTAATAACAGTGCCCTGGTCGGGCGTGCCTGTCTAGAAGTTACTTATGCCACGCCTCCTTCTCACTGTTAAATATAGTGGCAAACTTACCCAAGTCCAGAGCCCACTGGTATGGCAAAATAGAAAAGCGCCAACATTTTGGAACGCATGCTGTCCACAAACAAATCGGAGATAATCGTTGGCGCTATTGTGCTGTAGGAGGCTTCGCCGATGCCGACCAGAGCGCGGAATGTTATGAATCCGCCAAAAGTCTTCATGAATGAGCCGAACAATGTTGTTGTTGACCACAGAGCCACGCCCACCACCATCAGCCAACGACGCGAATAGCGATCGCCCATATAGCCAAAGAGCGGTGCGAATACCATATAAGACAGTACGAAAACTGTCTGCAAGAGGCCAGCAGAATCATTGTCTATGGCAAAGGTTTTCTTTACGTCCGTCAAAACACCTGGAAGATTAGAGAGAATGAGAGTGAAAGAGATTAGATTCTCTGTTAATATATATATATATACATATATGTACGGTATATAAATATAAATGTTTCCATTTGCGATAAGCTCGTGATTATTTAATGTACCACACATGTGTTGCAGCAGCTCCTGTTAATTGCTTAAGTAAATCTAACAGCCATATATTTAAGCTCTTACGTAAAACGGCTGCCAATTTACATTGTAAAATGATGTGAGCTAATAATACTTTTAACATTGAACAAACTAGTTCTCTCTGTTTAATTATAACATTAACAGCGCCAATATCAAAGTATTTTATGATAACATTTAGTACAATTTCCAATAAAAGAGGAAGAGTTCTAAAATGCAAAGGAGCGCTGTTAACGTAATCAGCACCTTTGCAGCATTTATCACAGTGAACAGATTTATGTTTAAGAGATCTAAAACTGTAGCCGCTGCTTAATTAATGAATTATTGCTGACACATAGACATGTTATTTAGTTATTTAGTGACAATGAATCATCTCATTTATAAATTACGAAATGTAAACAAAATTTTCAGAACTAGACTAATGAAATTTACGTTTCGGCTGACGCAACTGTTTTCCATTATCACTTTTCAGCCAATGCCAACAAATAAGAAAAAGAATGATAAAAATAATCTACGTTTATTTACTTTATGTTTTGGCAACAGCTGATTGGCCACTGATAATGCAAAATCCGGAATCAAAAATCAAATAAATTAAAATAATAAAAAAAAAAACCCAGACATTCTTTTCATATTACCAGCTGATTATCTCATGCTTGTGTACATATTTAGAATCCAAATTATACGGATGGATGTGCAAGTCACTAATAGCTATCATTTGATCGTCCGAACACCGACACGACCTAGTCAATAACTGTTTATTGCACTTCCTACTATTTGACGGGGCCGCCGTTAGCACTTAACGGAAATATGCACTATGGATCCGTGGCGACCCCAAAAGCAATCCAAAATAAATACATTAAAATTCAAAGCTGATCCGTGGCCAAAAAAGTGGGCCCAAAGGGGACGGTAGGAGCGCAACGATGGGAAGGCCGCTAGCGCCGGTATTCGAAAAAGCGATACATGGCCGAAACCGCTCAACAAGTGGAGACCGAACGAAACGAGCAACAACAACAACAAGAACAAAATAGCCGAATGCGACGCTCATACGTGGCACGAAGTCAAACGAAGTGAAGTGAATCAGCAAACCACAAATGTTCGGCTGACGCTTTATGTTTATTTTATTTTTTTCTCATTTTATTTTCTGGGTCTTTTGAACATTTCGCTGCTGAGAAATTTATCGTACGATGTTTTCGACCAATCAGCGCGTTTGTTTAGCCAGTGACGTAATGGTGTGCGGCCGCCAGCGGAGCGACTACCACGCGATAAATGCAATGTGGGGTGTGTGAGTGTGTGTAAAAGTTTTGTAAACTGCTATGTGGACGAGTGCAACAGTGTGAGTGCGAGTTGGAGAGCAAAAAAGAGTGAGAGGAAATATTTGCAAGGCTTGGGTTTGTTTATAGCTCGACAACAGCACACTGTAAATGGAGAGTGCGAAAGAGAGAATGGAGGAGGAGACGAGACAAGACGTCGCGACAAATGCTTATGCGTTCGATCGGGAATTTATTTTTGCCGGTTATAGAAACTTGTGTGTGTAATTTTAGAACCAGTTTCGTTTCTTGTTCTCTCGTGCGTGCTCTCTCATTATTTTCTCTTCTCTTTCTGTGACGTTCGGATAGACTAAACTCTGCCAGCTAGTAGCAGTTACTTATCGAGCGCCAGTTTGTTGCCAAGAATGGCTGCTGCACATTGTGGAACGACGCTCTGCCTCATTAAAATGAATGAAAAGAAGAAGACAACACAGAAAAAGTTGTTACTAACTTGAAAGCGATTGTGATTGGCCTTGAAATTCGCACGATTTGCAACCTGTAGTACGACAACTCTGAGATGTTTTTTTTTAACCAACATTAACTGACATTGTTAATGTACCGTTTATATTTTTTTTAAATTTGAATTTTTTTTGGGAAAGCTTGCTTTTCACATATATATGTATGCCACTTTCTTTTGTACGATGGAGAAAAAGAAATCGTTTAAAATGTGAGCGCATCAATACACAAAATACAAAAGTAAAGTCTTAGGCACTCACACAATCAGCCATCAGCATACTCACACACACACACAACAGCCTCTCTTTCAAGTGTTCACACCTCTAATTGAATGTGAGCTTGAAGCCATGCCGATGATTTTACTCTTTTTGTCGCTCTTGTCACTTTCGTCGCCGATTCCTGCCACAGGTCATTGACACAGACAACAAAAATGACGCTAAAAATAATGCAAAAAAATGCAGCAAAACTAAATCAACGTCAACATTTTACACGTTGTGCCATGCGAAAGCCGACGACAACAGAAGAATATGCATATGCAATAGAACAAACAATAAACAGAAAGATTTGCCGACGCCAAAGGCTTACAGTGCTTCAGCATATGTTTGTGTGTGTGTGTGTGATCAGCCCTTTGAACTAGCTAACGGACCACCATAAAAGTGTTCACATTTAATGTTATTGTAAACATATGTATGTAAATGAACAGCGTCACGGAGTGTGACCAGTTGCACAAAATGTTCAAATATTTAATTGCCTAATTAAAGTGAACTTATTATATTTAGCTGTCAATGGAAAAATACCTTAATTAAAGAAATATTTGATATTGCTTGTCTCTTTTGCTCTATTTACCAAGACCGGCAAATGAGCTGTCAATAGATTAATAAAAAGTTTACTATACCAAGCCCCTTTTTTTGAAGTCTTTGTGAGCTATGATTCTAGAACCTCATTTATGGTTTTATGATAATTTCCAGTCGCATCTTCATGGCAGTTAAACGTGATATAACTGTATAAATTTTTGGTTATAAATGTTTCCTCTTTCGATAGCTTTTTATAGTGAAAATGATAAATGCATAAAATGAAAGTTTCATTTCTTTTTGCATGGGAATATGCGAAATAATTTGTTAAAACTGAATTCAACAAATTGTT
This sequence comes from Drosophila navojoa, assembly GCF_054131105.1. NCBI lineage: Eukaryota > Metazoa > Arthropoda > Insecta > Diptera > Drosophilidae > Drosophila > Drosophila navojoa. The sequence goes on from NC_142893.1 coordinate 10,418,104, forward strand.
ATGCAAAAATAAAACCCCAAAATGTATATATACGTAGAGCTAACCAAAAATTAAAAAAAAGCGAAATTTGAACAAAGAAAACATCACGTAATTTTTTAGTATAAACGATTTGGCTCAGCATGCGACTAACTTTTTAGTAGATAATACCAAAAATAAATAAAGGAAAAGAAAGAAAATGCCGAATGCATGCAAAGAAACTGCTGACAATTATTGTACTTGGTATTATCTTTGCTTTTATTTCGTATATAAATATATATGTAGATATATAATTTTTTTTTTTGTGTAGGTTTTTGAATTGGAAAGTGGCCAAGAAATTACGTAGCAGCCAGTGGTGGCCTGTTTTGCAAATACATAAATATATGAATGTATATATGCATAAATATATATATTTTATACATACTTTAAATTGGTATTTCGAATAATACCAAATGAATGCTTTACATATAGAACAAAGTTCAATGCATGTGAATATACATATATATATATATACGCTTTTAAAAAATATATATATTTATATTTATATAAATTTACAAAATAATTATATATACATATATAAACATGTATTTATATTGTTTTTAACAAAAGCTGACATCAGCAGTTTCTTTATTTATATTTTATTTTATTTTATTTTTATTTTTTTCATCGTATGAATGAATGTTAAAATTAGGCATGTGAATTACTTGAATAACAACAAACCCGAAAATCAGGCGATAAATTGCTTTAGAAATTTAAAATCACAGCAAAAAAAATCACCTCGAAACATTTTTCATGTTTGTTTTTGGTTTATTTCAACATTTTGTAGTTGTTGTTTGAGGTCACGTTAAGCGACCGACTATAATAATAATGCATAATGCATTATTAGATAAATGCCAGACATCGCGCGATATATAACACATTCAAGCAATGTGGCACATTTTGGCCAACACTTAAATTTAATGTTAATGAAGGCGCGAGCGCATTTCGAAATAGATTTAAAGGTAGATATATATGAATATATATATACAATAGCAAATATTTTAGACTGACAAATTGCTCAAATCGGTTCTGACCACGTGCCAACGAGTACAAACTACGTGCCTCACCTGCAATTCATTTGATTTGATTTACATTCACACACCCACAACCAATAACAGGGCCTTTCATAGAACCAATAATGCCTAATTAGTTGATAACTGATAGGGCTTATCGCGTTGCTGTTATCGGGTGCAGGCGCATCCGATTCAATTATTTATGACAAGGTAGCCAAAAACAACAAACAAATGTCCAAGTTGAAATTATAATTATATTGCTTTAAGACCTGTTCATTAACATGTCCGTAACAGTCCAAGCAGCTGTTGGCTATATATACTGGAGTAAATTTTATATTAACATTAATTTAATATGTTAAGCAGTTGCTTTGGCGTAATTATAGCTACCCTTTTACTTTTAGAACATGTTAATTAGTGCGCTGTTAAAAAATAAACAAATGTTAGCTGATAAGAACATTAATTTTTAAATAAACGAAAATATTAATCGATTTTTAAGTATTTCCATATTTAATTGCAAATGAAATATAATTACTATTTTTCTTAATTATTATAATTACTTATAAACTGTTGAATAATTATTCAGATTAGTAGAACATTTATTGATTTTTGCAATTTTAGACTATAAATTTGGATTCCTGTTAGTAAATTCATACAATATCAAATCAAATCCCATAGATACCTTCAATTATTTTCTACATCAATAAATTAACATTTTATAAATATTTACAAAGATGTTCATGTAAAATCTGGATTTCATTTCGTAATTTCTTTCAAAATCAAATCGAATAAAAATCATAAAAATATATTCAATAATTTCCTCATCAATTAACATTTGATAAATATTTACAAAGATTTTCAATAGTCACTGGAGCAGTAAAATATCTAAAAACATTTCCGAGTGAAAAGCAAATGCTCATTTGACTTATCGATTGATTGCTTTTTATATCTGAATATCTAATATATAAAATGTCCATCAAGTGAATACGAATCCACAAATATGGAGAAAATTGTTATCTAATTGGCCCACGCCCACACTTAAATATATGTGTGAATGCGTGTGAATGTGAATATGAATAAGCGCATAAATGACGAATAATCGTATATCGAGTGAGTTGTTGTCGTTGTTGAGGGGTTTCTTCCCGCCTATAACACTTATCGCCCAATTTATAAACATATTTATATGTATGATATATACAATTGTAAGCATATATGTGTATGTATATAAATATCATTTCCTGTCAGCTTGGTCATGAGTTCCCCTACCCTGATTACTGATTAGAAGAATCGTACGATATTTGCATTTGGTAGCTTATTACAGGCTTTGCAAAACCAATGAATAATTATCTTTGAGCTGTTTCATGATATGCGATAAGCAGTTACATAATGAACAGTTCGTCCTGATGTTGAATTTGTACATGTTTATGTTGACTATGTCTGCATAGCCTGGAGTTGCAGTTAACATGTATGTTAAATAACATTAGCATTCATGTCACTGCTAGCGAACAGTTTTAGCTGCTTGTTGTCTTATGCGCCCTTCTTTTCATAATGTTATCAATGACAAAAAACTGCTGATCGAGCTCAAGAGTCCAAGTTCATTGTATATGCGTAACGGTAGTTAAATGTTGCAAAAGTCAACTCAGAGGCCAAGCTAAAAAATAAGCATGCGAATAAATAAGTATACAAATATATATGCATGTATATATATTTAAATAATTAATTGGCATTTAGAAGGGTTGCGATCTCTGCTGTGCTGGTTCATTTAAGCAAATTAACAACTGGTTTGCACTTTAACATGAGGAGCGCAACTCGCTGATTAGCCGTTGCCGTAGCCGTTACTCTGTTAACTGTTAGCTGTTAGTCGTTGCCCACTATTACGTTGCACTTGCTGTAAACAAGTTTACTCCGGCTTTGCCCTTACTTGTACACGATTGTAAAACAGCAAATGATTCACATAACAATCACGCCACAATAATAAAACACTCATCTGTTACACGCACACACATACGTACATACATATATTTATATATATGATAAGTGTTAAATGCAATTGATTGCATTGCGTCTCCTGGTTTCAGCGTCGCTGTAAACAATGAAAGCTAAACAAATCTATGGAAAATTCTTGTGAATTGGCAATAGAAGCAGAAATAAACAGTTATTAAAGGGAATCGAAATTCTATACAAGTATAGAACTTGAAACGAGACTCGTTGGCATCCTCCCCTTCTGCTAAAACGGTTCCGGTATATGCAGGGGCTGCTCTATTTAGTACAATTTAGCATTAGCGTATCTAATCAAGTCAAATGGATTTCTGTTGTTTTGTAGATTTCTAGCCACTTTGACAGCTGGGAATGGGTTTGAAATTTGGTTTGCATCACGCCATATCGGGCGTTACGTTTCGCATACAGGTGTTAGATTATAGTAAGAAACAACTTACGAAGTGCCTGACCGATTACTTTGCACCCATTCAAAGTGGTACCTAGGTGCAAGGAGTATACGACATAAAAAAAATCTGATTCAGATAAGAAAATTCCATTAGCGCAGGTTCTACGCTACCAAGCAAATGTAAATACAAATTAGTCAGACGACTATTCCTCTTAGTTTGTGTGCACAGCACTTTAATTTGGTAAATACGTCAGAGTTTTTAGTATGTTTACATTTCTGACGTAGCAACAACAAGTTAATCGTATGTGCGTTGTGCTATCAGTTAGTAGCAGGAAAAATACAAAAGTAAATAGAAAGAAACACAGAGAGACAGAGAGAGAGAGAGAGAGAGAGAGAGAGAGAGCGAGCGAGATGGGGAGAGAGCTCTAGGCATCCAACTGGTGAAAGTGACGTAGTAGCTAGCAATTAGCGGATCATGCGACTCACGCTTCTTCTCTCATTGGAATGTGTCACTTTCTGATAGGATAGTCCAATTGGACTGTGCCATTGCACTTACCCGCAATTGTGAATCGATCCATGTAGTTGATGAGATTAACAAAGCAAAGCACCGCTACGGCAAACCATTGTTTATGGGAAGTCGCCGGAACCCCAGGTACGATGTTAGATCCGCGTAGATGCTGGCGTTCCATAGAATCCGAATCGGACGAAACGAGCTGTTGTGACGAGTATGTCGGAGGTAACCGACTTTGAACTAGGTCGGCAACGTCATCGTTACTCCCGCTGCTGCTGCTGCTGTTGCTCATCGCCGGATTGTCCATGGCAGCTACGGCAGATGGTAGCGGTTGATAGGCTTGTTGGTTTTTCAGAGACATTCACGTGCCTTGCACTCGTGCACATACACACACTCACTCACTCCCTCACACACGTTGAACGTAAGTCTCCTTAGTAAGGCACCAAAAAATTTGCAGCAACAAAATTTTATATTTTTGCAATCTCTTTTCTTTCTCTCTCTTTTTGTCTTGAATACGCGCGCACATACAAGCACACACGCACACACACTCGCGCGTCAACGATGCCGCGTTTAACACACGCGATGCACGAATTTGAATAGGAAGCAAGAATGAAAAAATTTGTGTTGGTGGCAAATTTCTATTCGCCGCTCTCTCGCTTTAAATACTTTGGCTACGTTTCAACTCTTTCACGAAAATAAGTTGTTCTTTTCAACTTGTGCACTTAATCAGCCTTTATATTTATAACTTTTGTATATTGACTAATTGAATGCGGTGTTGCTTTTGTGTGCATTTGCGGTGCTTCTTTTTATTATTATTTATACTTATTATTATTAGTCACCCGCTGTACGTCCGCACACGTTCAACAATCTTAAGCAACTATCGGAGCGATGGCATTTCCTAAAACTTAACGAATCACGAACTGTTGTTAACAGACATCGCCTACGTATATATTCTGTAGCTTAACATATTCTGTTACTTAACATATATCGAATTCAAACTCCGACCAGGTGGCAACGCCAGGTTTTGTAATCGGCGGTATTTTTTAATTTTTGTCTTTTGAAGAGTATCGTGTTATTTATTTAAACTATAAAGTGAGTGGCTATATTATTATAAAATGCTTTTCAGTGTGTTCATTCAATATCCATTTCATCAATGCGCCCACGCACGCGATTCTTGCGCTTGTGCTTTTTGGTAGGTGGTGGCAGAAAACTCTCAAGAAACTCGATGGTGGTCAAAATGGTCTCTGAACTGACATTGCCAATGTAGTTCTTATCAAAGTAGACAACGGGCACTGGCGGTTCCGTGGCTACCAGCTTTTCACAATTGCAGCTTTCCTTCTGCTTCTGCGCCTCCAATTCCAGTTCCGTTTCATTTGATTTATCTACAAACATTGGTTAAGTAATTGAATTGAATTAACTAGATATAGACCTACCAAAGATGGGCCGGAAACACTCCTTCACCTGTATCCACTTGGTGCAGAATTGCTTGATGAAACTGTCATTCTGATGAAAGAAACTCTTGGCGGCGTTATCCACGCGCGTCTTCATGAATCCCGGCACATAGGGCCATTTCCCCTTAGCGGCATAGAAGCAAATGATATCTGAAAGAGATGGCTATCAAAAGGGAGAAACAGCAGCCAGCCAGTTCTCACTGTACTCACAGGGCACATGAAAGAGATGGAGAAAAGTGCGCTGATGCTCCAGGCTGGAGATCAGATGGATGCCACCTGGACGTTTGCCCTTCAGGCTGGCTGCACGCGGCTGCATTCGCTTAAAGGGTATCTCCTCCACGCGCACATTGTTCAAATAGGCCTCGCTAATGGTCAGCAGGAAACCTAGCAGAAAGAGAGGCAAAATCCACAGAACTATTTTCCGTGCCAATTTCATGCTGAACTTGTCAACTCGCACTCGCAACGGCAACTAATGACAGCAAGTGTCGTTGCACGGGACTCACAGGACTCACAGGACTCACTGGACTTCCAGAACTCTCGCTTTATTGATTATAACTGTTGACACAAATCGCTGAACCGCTGAACTGCTGAACCGTTGCATGTGCAACACGCCTAGACAGTCCACTGAACTTTGAGCCAAATACTTAAAAGGCTTCAATGATAAATTAATACTCTACCTGAAGTCCAGTCGCGTCTGGTCAGCTCCAGTATTATAATATGATCGGCCAAGTGGAATCCAATCGTTGGCGCCATCAATCGTTGCCGTCTCGCAAAAAGTTCAGGCAGTCGAGACAATAAATAAACTCAATTGTTTATTAAATCACAATTCACGCGCATAAATAACAATCACAATTTCTTGATACTCTACTCAAATGTCTGTTTAGAGCTAAGCGTTATATACCCTTATTGAAAGCTTTGTTATTATTTGAAAAATCGTGAGATTGGTAAGGGGGCTCTTAGACTTTCTTGTGTAGTTTGTCAATTCATCTCTTTTTCTATCACTCTGTCTTTCCTTTTTAGTTTCCTATATCTACTAATCTTTTTGCTTTTCCATCTGCTTAATATTTCTTTTGTCTATCCCAGCATCCTTCCATCATTCCGTCTTTCTATAAGTTCGTCTGTTGGTTTATCCTTTCTTCCGTCTGTCAGTCTTTCCATCTATTCATCCATCCTTCTATTGATTACTCCTCATGTCCGTTTGTTGGTTCATCCGTACGTTTATCCTTTCATAAGATAGTCTATCCATTCCGTGCATCCTTCTACTGGAGATCCAGCCCAGTTTAGTTGGTCCAGTTCGTTCTTTCACCCCTTTATCCAACCGTCCGTTTGTCCTTTATAAATTTCCCCCCACATTTTTATCAGTTCGCCTAAAATTTCTACCATTTGTCTTATTTATTTTTCATTTTATTTAAACCGAATTAGTTAATTAAAACTGTATTAAATTAATCTGAACTTTAGCAGACTTTGGCATGACTCAGAGTATTTCCGCTTCGACTTGCCTTGAATAGTTGCTCTCTAGCTGGTTCCTCTATATTTGTATTAATGGGCGGCAGGTGTCGGGTGACGTATACGCAATGTGAGACTCGTTTTCTGCCTTAGTTTATAATAAAATTTGATTTAGTTTTTATTGCCATTTAGCGCCTGAATGGGTCTATTCCAGTGGCACGCCCCCCTCTTTGTTGTAGTGCATTGCAACGCGTTGGAGGCTGGCGAGCAATGAATCAATTGAGCAATCAATTCAATCAATTCATCAATTCAATCATCCGGCTTCGGTTGAAAGAAAGCCTCAGACGCAGCTTGAGATCGGATAACTCGTCGCGAATATGCTAATGAATGTTAATCAAGCACAAGTCAATAATTATATGACGTTTGAATGAAGGAGAACAAAAAAAAGTGAACTGATCCAAATACATATACATATATCTATATATATATATATGTATATACATATATATATGGGGCGAATATCTCAGTAGGCAATGCAATTGTAGCCGATAAATTTCCATAAAAGCCCCAAACGTGGGCACGTGTCAGGGACAGCGCTATATATAGACCGAGAGTTCGCTCTTATCAGTGTGACACACTTTCAACTCACATTCTTAAATATTACAAACAGTCCAATGAAATTCCCATTGAATTAGACAACCAGCCATAAAAGAAAAACAAAAAAAAAACTTATTGAAAAGAAGCGTGTGTAATTGGCTAGGAATTCCTAGTGTTAGAAGCGAAGCCCTCACTGGGGTTGCTCTGACGTTTCATACCGTAGAAAAGTTACCTAATCTAGTTACTTGCTCTAGCTTTTCAGGCTGATGGGAGCTGCTAACGCTAATCAGTCGGTCAATCAATCAATCTGAGTAGTGAAAAGATTTAACTCTATCAAATTTATTATTTACAATCGGCTGCTGTTGGGTAAGACCGTCAATCAGTCAATCGATCAATCATTTAATGCATCAATCAGTCAGCCAGACTGTCAATCAATCAGTTAGTCAATGCGTAAGTCACTTCATCAGTCAATCAATCATTCAAATTGTTCAATCAGCTTATCATTCATGAAATCAATTTGTCATAAATTCCATAAAATCCATTTAATGAATCCAAATATTCATAGAAATATTGGACTGTGCTATTGTATATCTAAAAACAACAATTGTTGGCATAATTTTATATTCTATTAAATTAAATAAATTAAGTTTTGTTTTGTTTTGTTTGTTTCTTGTTTTAGTAACGCTTTGGCTCGCCTAGTATATCATTCCAGAACTTGGCGCTGGTTGAGCGGAAATTTTGCGAAACGTTCACCTCGAATTGTTTCGGATCGTTGAGCGCATTGTCGAACACGTGATGATCGCAAATGCCTGCGGGTCGTGACTCCAGAATGCTTTCCGTGCAGCGAGTCAGTGTTTCCGCATTTCTAGGTTTGCTGTTAATGAAAGCAATACATTGTAGAGCTGGGCCGCCACACAGACAGATAACGCCTAGACTAGACCTACCCGAACTTGGCAAAGTGCACAAAGTAGCCCACGAGCGATTCGACGACGCGCGCCTCCGTCGAGTTGCGTTCAAAGTCGGGAAAGAGCATCGGACTGCGGAAGAGATAGATCAGATCGTCGCAATGCACGACGCCGTATTTCTGGCCGACATTGGCGCTGGTATAGACGGAGGCATAGCTGAGCGGGCCCCGGTAGTTGAAGCTGTACAGGTACAGTGGCTGTTGGCTAGCGTGCACCGGGCTCAGATGCTGCCAGATGGCATTGTACAGTGGCTGCTTGAAGCCCCTGTCCGAGATGAGCTGTCGAGGGAAGAGAAAGAAAATGAAGTTTCCCCTTTCGATTTGGATTTCGATTTCCCCCTCCTTCGCTTACATCGAGGAAACCCTGCACCGTCTGCTCGTTCAGTTCGTGTGAGTTCTGGAAGTACTTTTCGATAACGAGCTGCATAGTCTGCGCCAGCTGCTCCGCGCTGAACTCCTTGGGCAGCTCGAGCAGCTCCTGGAGCAGCTCATCGAAACGGGCATTGAAGTCCTGGCGCAGCGTCACGTTCTCCATTATATTGACCACCCGGACGGCGCCCTCCTGGGGCACGGTGCTCAGCAGCCAGGGCACCTGCTGGTAGCTGCCCTCGGCCAGCAGCTGCTTCGGGTGGACGGAGAGGAAGGCGTCCTCGGAGCTGGACTCCACCACCGGGCGGTAGTTGGACATGTGATCGACATTCCAGAATTTCAGGCCATCTCCGGCATTGAGCAGAGTTTGCACATCCACGGCACGCAGGGCGCGCGCCAGCTTGGGCGTGCTCAGATTCTGGGCGTTCTCCACGTGGCACAGCTCGGCGGTGCGACGTGCCTGCTGCAGCGGCTCCTGCTCGATGGAAAAGGGCACATTGGCCGTGCCGCTCATGCTGATCGCCTGCTGGAAGAGGCCCGCCGATCTGCTGCTCAGCATGTGCAGGTGCGTGGCCACGCCCCCTGCGCTCTGGCCAAAGATGGTCACGCGGCGCGGATCGCCGCCAAAGAACTTGATGTGCCGCTGCACCCAGCGCAGCGCCAGCTGCTGATCCTTGAGCCCAAAATTGCCAGGCACAGCCGAGTCCTGCGTGGACAGGAATCCTGCAGAGAATCAGAGTTTGAGTTTAACTGGAATTCACTCTTAGACTCTGTAATCTTTGGCTCACCCAACGCGCCCAGGCGATAGGCCATGCTCACTAGGATCACCTCGCCCGTGTCCATGAAGTACTCGGGTCCAGTCAGCTGCGGCCCCGCAGAGCCGCTAAAGAATCCACCGCCATGTATGTAGACCATGACAGGCAGCGGCTGCCTGGAACGACGCTGTGAGAGTTCGTTAGCCGAGTGCCGAATCGAGCAAGCTGGGTGAAGAATCCCCACTTACCTCTGGCCTATACACATTCAGGTACAGGCAATCCTCCTCGCCGTAGATCAGCGGCGTGGGCAACAGATAGTTCTTCTGTATGCAGTCCGGCTTGGCTACGCTGGCATTGTAAATGCCACGCAGCTTGGGCATCACTTTGGGATTCTGGGAAGGCGCAGAAAATTAGATTAGATGGCAGACAAAAGGAGTTTCAAAGGGGGCTTAAGCCAGATTTAGATAATCTAGCAATTTTGGGCAGTCGAATGAATTTTAAGACTTGAGGCTTAAGAAGTGGGAAGTGCTTAAGGTGCTTGAATTACAGAGATTAAGAAGTTAAGAAGTTTGAGGAGTTCAAGGAATATTGAGAGTCTTAGAATTTCCAATTATGGAGCTTAAGTTGTGTAAACAAATGAATGAAGAAACAATTTAAGACGCTGCTGGATATAAACGCTTCTTGGAGCTTAATGAACCTCAAGAAAATTGAGAAGTTTAATAAACCTTAATAAACTAAAAATATTATGGACTTACAGAGCTGCAGAGCTTAAAAGAAGTTAAAAGAAACTCTCAAAACTCTTAGATAGAACTTAAGCAATCATATATATTGTTAGATATTTATATAAGTTTAAAGAGTTCAAAAACCTGAAGAAGTTCAATGAGTTCAGTAGTTAAAAGAGTTTCTTAAAAGAGTTTAAGAACTTTTAAAAGGCTAGACATCTTCAGGAGACCAAGCTACATATAGACACCAAACTTCATAGAGTGTTCAAGAAATCTAGAAACTTAAATTTGCTTATAGAGACCAAGCTTTTTAAAGAGTTGAAGAAGTCTAAGAAACTTAAGGACTCTGAGCAGCTTCCATAAGAGTTAAATGAGTTTACAACATTTTGGGAAATTTAGGAAAAAGTTCAATTCAAAGAAATTGAAAGGTCAACAGCAGTTTAGGATTTACTCACGCTGAAGCGCAATTTGCCTACTGGCGGCAGGGCGTAGGGAATGCCAAGAAATGCCTCGAATCGCTTGATCTGATAGCCCGGCATGTGGATGCCCTTGAGGCAGCCCAAGCTGCCGCCGCAGACAATCAAGGCCTTCTGGGCGACAGCAATTGATGGCGTCGATTGGCCAGAGCCGAGCAGCATCAGCAGCAGCAGCACCGACAGCATAGGTAAAGTAAGTCCCGCATGAATCATGTCTGATCCGAGATGGTTAGTTATCGTTTGTCTGCGAAAGAAATCGAGACACAGTAATTAATTTTATGCATAGCTCATTTAAATGATGTAGTCATTTGTTTATGGCCCGAAAATAAAAATAAAACAAAAAAGAATTAGACAAAATACAAATAAAATAAAATCAATAAATGAGAGCTTCTTTTTTACCGATGATGTCAACGGCTCGAAATTGTTATTCCCACGAATCGAAGGCTCTGCGCGCGCTCAGCTCAATATGAGATCGACCCTAGATGTAGTTCGATCCGGATCGTAACTAAGTGAAGCGTCTAAGCACGAGCTTCTAGCACGGCAGCGTACGAAATTTATCTGACGGCTTTGTAAGCTAAAGCATTCAGTTTTATGCAAGAAAAATATAAATGAATATATATATGAATAAATAAGAAAAACTTTGAGTTCGCTCTGTGTGTGTGTGTGTGTGTGTGTGTGTGTGTGTGTGTGTGTGTGTGTGTGTTTGTCACGCTTTTAGCAACGGTGGCTCACATGAAATATGTGAATCCAAAGTTGTTTTGTGCCGTTGCTGTGCTTTGATATTCAATTGAAATTTATTCAACTGCCGCACGGCACACAGGGCGTATGCTTAATCAAGTCAACCCATACCTGATCCCAGCACCGTTCAGCCCAGCAGCCTCTGTCTCCAACTGCAACCTCAGCCAGAGAGGTTACGAGCACAACTACGATCGTCTCGGCGTTTCACTTTCACTTTTATCCTGTTGCGCGTCTATTGCTGTCTCCTTCTCTCTCTCTCACTCTCCCACTCTCTCTCTCGCGCTCGCTTCATTCTCTGTGATTTGGGTTATTCTGATAAGACGTCGCTGTCCATGCTCTGTGGCTCTTCAATTCTTTACACGATTGTGGCGAAAAGTAACAGACAAAAATGTACAAAAATCTCTTCACTTACATGCGTTACATATGCATGATACACCCATGTCCACGGCAATATGTACGCATATCGAACTTCGCTGTTGTGTACGAATTTTCGATAATTAATTATTATGGTGATAATTGTGTTATTCATAATTATAAATCACATGCGTGATTAGTCAACCAGAGAGAAGAATAGCGCTACATTGGGTATGCTATGCTACACTCTCTTTTTTTTGGGCGATACCCTTTCTATATTTATTTGTTTATTCTTCACATAATCAGCTTATGCTCCAATATAAATCTTGCTCTATTTGCACGCTTAGCACTGTCTCCGCATGCGTGGATCATACTTTCCATTGTGACTGAGCACGGATATATAGTTAGTTGTATTGTTGCGTCCCATAGTTGGACAATATGTAAATTCATTTGACCTTCGTCTGCACTGAGAATGAGTTCGAGTGCAAAATAGGTCAACGCAGCTGCAGCCTCAGCCTCAGCCTCAGCTTCAGATACAGTTTCTGCTTTAGCTTCAGCTTCAGATACAGTTTCAGAGACAAATTCCTTAAGATATTCGTATGGAGCGGGCGACACATTATCATTATATATATGCACATATATATACAACTATTCATTGACGTGAATATATTTATTATCTCTTGATACCATGTAAAGCAATGCATACCCTGGACTGAAATAACAAAGGTATGACGATTGTACTACAGATATATTGGAATTTATGAGATTTGTAGATACAATGATAGTAGGAGTCTAACTTGGATATATTAGAGAAGAAGCTATTGAAGAAGAAGAAGCTATAACTGATAATTTATTGTCCCCATGTCCTTCTCTACGATTCTCATTAAGTCAAGTCATGTTTAGAGGTTTACTAACTTAGAATGACAATTGAAGTTTTACCCATGACTATTCTTATGCTGAAATATTGTTCATATGCCTTATGATTTCTTCTACAAGTATAGCTTCTTCCATATAGCCAATGTACGCATATCCACACGTTTCTCAACTGTCTCTTGATAGGCTCCATTCAATTGCCCCAGACGGAGATAGTTACACATTTCATCAGCGGTAAAGTCCGCAGATTTGCAGGGCTGCAAGTGAGTGTCATCAGGGAGAGTGCTGAAATGATATAAGCAGATAAATATATATATGGATAATGGAAAATGAAGAATGGATAATGGAAGATTGATGAGGGACAATGGATAAGCAGTTAAACATGGACATGGACAAGGATAGATACATATAAATACATAGAAATATAATGTAGATAGATATACCTTATCGAACCTCTTAAAAATGTCAGCTCAACCTACCCATTCCAGGCAAACTCCACCAACAAGGAAGCCAAGCGCTTGGTCACGATATCATTTTCAGAGCCCTTTGGAAAATCTGGAAAGAATATGGGCATTCGTATTGTGTGTATGGCATCATCCAAGTGAGATGCGCCCAGCTGCTCAAACACTACTCCGCCCGTAAGCAAAGCGCCGTAAGTTACTTTGCTGGTAAACTCAAAGCTATAGATCGAAACTGGCTGCTGAGCATACGCCGCGTAGCTGGAGGCTGACACATAGAGCGGATAAGTGAATAAGAAGTCACCCAGAATGCCGCATAGGTCCACCAATGTATTCTCATTCAGCTGCATTTCCTTTACGCCATACATTTCCAGGATATCCTGGACAGTTTCCTTGGTGTGGCCCGCGGGCAGGTACATCATCAAGCCGAAGAGCTCCAAGAAGTTCTCGTTGAACTCCTTCAGCAGCTGCGGATTCATATAGATGTGCATGATGAACAAGGCTCCCTCGCCAACCCTCGAGGTGCTGCTCAGCAGCCAGGGCACCTGGTTGATGCGTCCCGCCATATGTGCCGGAATGGGATACTCGGTAATGAAGGGCTCGGGTGCATCTGGCTGCTCCACAACTGCAGCATAATTAATTATGGGTACGCTATCCCATCTCTTAAAGACGTTGCCGGCTTCCAGCAAATCGTTTGCATCCGATGCACGTAGAGCAGCAGCCAAAGCCTGGGTGTCAAGGGACTTGGCGTTAGCCACGCCCACACGTTCTGCCAGCTGTTGAGCCTGTTCAAGTGGGTTGTATACCATGGTAGTGCCCAGCATCGCAGTGCCGCTTAAGGACATGGCGCGGTGGAAGAGTCCTGCGGGAGAGGACAGTCAGCTAGCTAAAGTTCCTTCCAGATCGACTCACCATTTGAGCTGGGGCTTAGCATGAGCAGGTGCGTGGATACTCCACCCGCGCTGTGGCCAAAGATGGTCACCAGATTCGGATCGCCGCCAAAGGCCGAAATGTGTTGCTGCACCCATTGCAGAGCCAAGCGCTGATCCTTCAAACCGAAATTTCCAGTCATGTGAGCATCTCCAGTGCTCAGAAAGCCTATAGATGAAAATATATCCATTAAATAGTTATCAACTCCAATTAGATTTCCTCCAATACCAAATGGACCCAATCGATAGCTGACTGTAACCACAATAACCTGCTGCGTATCCATCAGAAACTCCGGACCGCTGGCCAAAGGACAGGCGGAGCCACAGAGATACCCACCCGCGTGGATGTAGACCATAACAGGCAAAGGACCTGCTACGCCTTGCTGCAAGCGCACAGATAGAAATAGTTTGCAGAACTTTACTCTAATTCCACTTACAGGCCGATAGACATTCAAATAGAGGCAATCCTCCTCTCCGGAGATGGGCCAACCAGGCATGAAATAACACTTTTGCAGGCAATGGCTGCGTGGTGCGCTGGCATCCAGGACACCTGTCCAGGCTCCTGCTGCTACAGGATTCTGCAAGGATATCCAGCATTACCAGGAACTACTCTATCTCCGCTATTTCACCTTAAAGCGTAATTCTCCTATCGGCGGCTGGGCGAATGGTATTCCCATAAAGGCTTCGAACTGCTCCTGCCTGGAGTCCGGCATCAACGTGCCATGCAGGCAACCCAAATCCTGGAGGCATACATCCAAATCCGCTTGAATGTAGCCAATAGTTGAGAGTAATATCCAATGGAGAATAGTTTTAGTCATCTCGAAGCGCGTTATAATGAAGACATTAAATGCTCTAAACGCTGCATGCCTTTATATAGGCTTCGATTCGAACTATTTGCATGTTCAATTCCCTCAAGGGGCGTGTCTAAAAACCGTTTACCAAAAAACAATCATATTCAATTTCAAATCAAATTATATATTTGTTAAATCGTGTTTACGATTGGTTTATCAGC
This sequence comes from Drosophila navojoa, assembly GCF_054131105.1. Taxonomy (NCBI): domain Eukaryota; kingdom Metazoa; phylum Arthropoda; class Insecta; order Diptera; family Drosophilidae; genus Drosophila; species Drosophila navojoa. The sequence goes on from NC_142893.1 coordinate 10,433,167, forward strand.
TTTGCAGGCGATTTCCATTTGCACAGAAAACAAAAACGAATTATTTTATATTTCTTTATGCAATTTATTATGATATATGATTTATTTATCGCACATACCTAGTTTTATTTTGATTATTCTTATTTTAAATATACTACAATATTTTAATTATCTTAATTTACTAATTTTGTATTTATTTTATATATATATATATTTTTTTTTAATTATCGTAATTTACTAATTTTATATAAATATTATTGTAATAAAATATTCTGTTAAAATAATTACTATTTTTTTACTAATTTACTTATTTTTTTTTTATTTTAATTTTTTACTAATTTACTAATTTTATATAAATATTATTATAATAAAATATTCTGTTAAAATAAAAGATTTGATTTTTTAACATTTACAATTATTTGTTTATTATCTTTCAATTTGTTTTCTTTGTGTATACATTTATATTTCAGTTACACAAACAAAATGTTTAACATATATATATATATAAATATTCTTTTTAGCAATTTTCTTGCAGTTCTACCTACTGTAACAAGCTTTTAGGAAAACTAAAACAGCCTATTATAAAATATATCAAAACCCGATTTTCCATTTGAATACAATTCTTGATTTTATATTTCTGTAAATGCAAATTAAATATATAATATATACTTCGAAATAAAGGCAAGCTATTCAATAAGTTCATTCAATGTTCATTGTTGATTTATTGTTAACTTGTAATAAATTACATATTAACTATATAATTCATTCAGACTAATTGTGTAACTATAGCTCAGGGTATAATAGTCTATATAGGCCAATTGTATGAAGTAACCCGCGGCATTTATATAGCTGCTCAGACACTGCAGTGGCTTGCCCAGCGCTCTACTCCGCGATTCTCATAGTGTAAAGTAAAGTTTAGAGTTTTTTATACCCTGTTTTAGCTAGATTTTGTTATTTATTGATAATAGCTGTAGAATGACAATAGAATATTGCTTTAGTAATGACTATTCTAATAGCGACTAATCTAAAATTATAATGTTATTCATATGTTTTAATATTTGGTCTATAGGTAGAGCTTCTTCCACATAGCCAATGCGCGCTTATTCACACGTTTTTCAACTGCCTCATGATAGGCTCCATTTAATTTTCCCATGACAAAGTAGTTGCATATCTCATCATCCTTAAACTCTTCAGATTTACAGGGCTGTAAATGGGTGTCGTCAGGGAGAGCGCTGAAATATAATATATATATAAATATTACACAGTTAGGAATTGCTCCGAACCTCCATTGAACCTACCCATTCTTGGCAAACTCCACCAAAACGGAAGTCATACGCTTGGCTACCTGGTAATCTTCAGAATCTTTGGGAAAATCAGGAAACATTGCCGACATTCTCAGAGTGTGTACGCCGTCATCCATGTGACATGCGCCGAGCTCCTCCATAACAAGTCCGCCTCCAAGTATGGCGGCAAACGTGTTATTGCTGGTGTATTCAAAGCTGTAAATGGAAACCGGCTCCTTGGAATATTCCGCGTAGCTGGCGGCACACACATAGACCGGGTAATTGAACATAAAGTCACCCACAATACCCGCTATATCCACCAATGTATTCTCATTCAGTTGCATTTCCTTCACTCCATAGATTTCCAGGATTTCTTGCACGGTTTCCTTGGTGTGGCCCTTGGGCAGAAACAGCATCAGCCCAAAGAGCTCCAGGAAATTTTCATTGAACTCCTTCAGCAGCTGCGGAGTCGTATAGATGTGCATGAGGAAGAACGCGCCTTCGCCAACTCGCGAGGTGCTGCTCAGCAGCCAGGGCACCTGGTTGATGCGTCCGGCCTGGTGTGCCGTAATGGGACACTCGGTAATGAAGGGCTCGGGTGCATCTGGCTGCTCCACAACCACGCCGTAGTTTATTTGGGGTAATTTATCCCATTGCTTAAAGACATCGCTGGCTTTCAGTAAGTCGTTGGCATCCAATACACGTAGAGCTTCGGCTAACGCCTGTGTGTCTAGGGTTTTGGCGTTAGCCACGCCCACACGTTCCGCCAGCTGTTGAGCCTGTTCAAGTGGATTGTCTAGCAGTGTAGCCACAATCATCGCCGTGCCACTCAAGGACATGGCGCGGTGGAAGAGTCCTGTGTAATGGGAAAGCCAGATGAAGGAACAAATTCCTTCCAGATCGACTTACCTTTTGAGCTGGAACTCAGCATGTGCAGGTGCGCGGATATTCCACCCGCGCTGTGGCCAAAGATGCTCACCAGATTCGGATTGCCGCCAAAGGACGAGATATGTTGCTGCACCCACTGCAGAGCCAAGCGCTGATCCTTCAAACCGAAATTTCCAGACATGTGAGCATCTCCAGTGCTCAGGAAGCCTACGGAAGGAATATTCTAATTAAATAGCTATTAACTTTAATTAGATTTCCTCCAATACCAAATGGACCCAATCGATAGCTAACTGTAACCACAATAACCTGCTGCGTGTCCATGAGAAACTCCGGCCCGACGGCCAAAGGACTTGCGGAGCCAATGAAAAATCCGCCAAAGTGGAAGTAGACCATAACAGGCAAAGGACCTGCGACGCCTTGCTGCAAGCAACCAAATAGAATAAACGTTTCATGCTCTATTATTACTGATTGTACTTACAGGTCGGTAGACATTGAGATAGAGACAATCCTCCTCTCCAGAGACATGCCAGCCAGGCATGAAATAATTCTTTTGCAGGCAATGGCTACGTGGCGTGCTGGCATCCAGGACACCCGTCCAGGCTCCTGCTGCTACAGGATTCTGCAAGGATAATCAGTATTACCAGGAACTACTCTATCTCAGCTATTTCACCTTAAAGCGTAACTCTCCTATTGGCGGCTGGGCGAATGGTATTCCCATAAAGGCTTCGAACTGCTCCTGCCTGGAGTCCGGCATCAGGGTGCCATGCAGGCAACCCAAATCCTCCAGGCACACATCCAAATCCGCTTGAATGTAGCCAATGGTTGAGAGTAAGACTAAACAGAGAGCGCCCCACAGATTAGTTTTAGTCATCTCGAATCGCATTATAATGAAGACATTAAAATATTCTAATAGCTGCTTGCTTTTATATACCTTTTCGATGCGAGCTTTGCATGTTCTGGTGCCCCCAGGGGCGTTACCTAAAGTGCACGAACAGTTTATCAGAAATACTATATTTAACTTGAATTTTATATTTTATGATATATTATTTAATTTATATTATATATTTATATATATTTATAAATTTTAGCAAAGAAAACTCAAGTCCATTGTCAGCTTAATAATATATTTAAAGTAATTTATTTAATAGCTAATATTTATAGTCCATTTGCTATTAATTACCTAAAAATAACTTATTATCTATAGAATTTATAACAATGGTCGGAACACACCCCAAATAAGAAGCAACGGGTTTTTTTTCAATCAGAAAACTTTACTGTATTTTATAAATTGTTTTTTTAACTTAACAGTAAAAAGACGCTGCCAACCAAGCAGACATTAAGTTTTTAGACTTAGACATTAGACATTTGTGTTTTACAGCTAAACGCGCATTCGTACAAAGTAAACTTATCAGATAAGATGTACAAATAAATCTATGTGAAGTATGTAACAAAATAACTAGAGTGAGTGAGCGTGCATTGACTTTGGTTGCTTTTGGTTAAAAATATTAACAAGAGTTAGTTATTAAGTTAGTTAGCGGTTAAATGGGCGTCAGTTGGCTTCGCTGCTGGGCAGTTAAGTCGGGATGCCAGAGGTCCAGGATCAGGACCAAACGTAGCTGCGTGCCATTGTGCCAGACCTCGTGCTCGAAGCTGTCATCAAAGATGAACAAATCGCCCTCATGCCAGGTGCTATCAAAAGAAAGAGAGAGAATATTAGTGTACTGTATATAGATATCCTGTAAATTGCATAGCCGTGTGATACACATGATTACATCTTACCGCTCTTGCTCGGCCACCCGAAGACTAGTTAAGTGTGGCTCCGGCGCCACCAGCGTGAGGTGCGCACGCAGTCGGCAATTGGTGGGTCCGCAGTGTGGCCAGACATGAGTCTGTGCATGCATGGCGCTGAACTTGATCTGGCCACGTCGACAGCCGCTGGCAGCTGGCAGCTTCTCGAGCAGCGCACACGTGATGGGCGCTCGCTGGCAGTTGCGATGTAGCCGCTGCCCACGGGCGTAAAGCTCGAATTGCTGCCAGTTGCCCGTGTCGCGCAGCTGCTCCGCCTCCAGCTGAAAATTGCCTTCGACATTGAGCAACGCCAGCGCCTCGTTGCGTATGGAACGCCAGTTCTGCTGCAGCTGCTTCAGCTCCTGGGCCTGATCGGTGTCTGCAATTTGCCAAAAGGGTTTCGCACGCAGTCGCGGCACATTGTAGAGCGAACGCTGATAGACGCTGGCAAAGTATCCCCTCTTCACACCGCGCGCATATAGCTGCAAGGCCTCAGCCTGTTTGCCTAGACGCTGCAGCGTCTCGCCCAGCGCTAGATAGAAGTACGGCTCCTGAGTGCCCGCCGCCTGCGAATCTATGGCTCGCTGTAAATAGTGCAGTGCCTGGGCATAGTCGCCATCGACCTGTTTGAGCGTCAGGCCAAAGTAGAGCTGCGCCAAGGGATCCCGTGGCCAGCGCTTGAGCGTATCGCGCGCGACCTGCTGCAGCTTAAGCAAACTGCAAAGAGATTTTTGATAAACACTCAGCCAGCAGCTTGTAAACCTTGTCACACACCTACTTATTGGACATTAGATAGGTAAGCGATAGCTGATTGCGCAGCTGCACCTCATCCGGATAACGCTCGATGAGCAGCTCGTGTATAACAACCGCCGGCTGTGTCTGACCTGGGAAGAGTTAATCTTTATGGAATCTCAATTTGAATGTGAAACTGTAACAGTTACTCACCCAGAAACCGCATATGCTCAATGCAACGTTCGCCAGCCGTGCGATAGTCGAAATTTGTTATCGATTCATTGAAAGCCAAATATCGCTTATAGGACTCAACAGCATCCACAAGCAGCTGATTGCTGCGGCGCAGCTCGGCGATCCGTTCCAGCGCCTGCGCCCGCCTTAAATGAGCCAACGGCTTGTGTGCGTATGTGTGTGTGAGCGTGTTAAAGGCGCGCAGAGCATTCGCATGGTTCTGAGTGTTAGGCGTTGGCATTTATATATTTTATTTTTGTTAAGAAAAAAACATGCAAAGAAAGCGAGAATTAGCAAACAAGAGGATAAAAGCATTTCAAGTAACAACAAACGTAAACGAGTCGACTAGCAAATACCCTGTAAACATGTCTTACACTCAAAAGACAATATGGGGTTAATTAAGAGCTGTTAAAATTCGTTTATAACTATGAACTACTAATCTTTAATGTACAATTTAAATACTCAAAGACTCCTCAATTTCGAATTTAACTTAATAAATTAAAAATGTTAAATATTTATAAATTAATTCAAAATCAAAACTTCAAAATTTCTTGTAATTTTTTAGTCAAAAACATAATTGCCTTAAGGTTCGCTGTCAGGGGCTGTAAGCTTTAGGTGGGTGTTTCTATCACCTACAGCAGAACTGAAATTTGAGCCCTACGGCAAAAATGTTTTTATTTTCCTAAACGAAAATCTTTATAATAATATTGGTGTATATTCAATTTCTCTTTCACTTCGCTATTAAATTTCTTTCTTATTTTTTAAAATTTCACAAAAAAATAAATAAATAAATAAAATAAAATAAATAAATAAACAATTAAATAAACTTAAAAACTAAAAACATGAACTTAAAAAGCGAACATTAATTAAAGCTATGAAAGGACTTTTGTTTAAGTTGTGTGTGTTTTTTTTTAATGATAGTTGAGCTAATTTTAGAAAAAGTATTGGAAAGATTAGCGTTGCTGTCTGGCAAATTTAGATGTCGCACTCACCTCATTGATCATTTCGGCTTGAGCTTGGCGCAGCTCTTGCTCGAATAGTTCGTCCTCAACCGACTTGGCTCCAGTTGGCTCCTTGGGTTTAATTTCTGATAAGAGAAACATTTGTAAATTTGATTGAAATGCACAATAATGGGAGAAGGAGAAAGTCTTAAGATTAAAGACACCACTGAACGGTTAATTTGTGTGTTGGGCTCCACCTTAGACGTAAGATTAGCAATTCGATTATAGACTATGACTTACTATGATTAGATTAACGTATGCCATGAACGAATTAACTTTAGAGATTATAATACGTGTCTATGTATATGTCAGATATATATATAAATACATATATATGTCAAATTTATCAATGCGTGGGATGAACTGGTTGTAGCTTTGCTTTGTAGACTGATTCGATTTGTTTTTCTTTTATCTTTTTTTTCTTTTGGTGTAAATTGTACATTTAGTAATTACGTGTCCAGGACGGATCGTCGGAATCAGGATCGCTTTCGTATTCCTTGGCTGGCAATCGGCCATATTTGGCCTCCAAGCGGCTCATTAGGTCAGCATCATCCACATCGGAGATTTCATCCTCCTCCTCATCGCTGATCAATTCATCATCATCTTCGCTGTCGTCGTGTTCGTAATCCTCAATGTCTCCATCCTCGTATTCCACATAAATATCTGAGGCAGCTGTTCCTTCGGCTTCTGGTTCAGTTTCCGGTTCTCGCTCTGCCTCCTCCTCCGGTTCCGGTTGTGGTTCCGGCTCTCTCTTTGACTCCTTCGCGCTTGGCTGCGACTCCGTTTTGGACCGGAACATGGCATTCAGCTGCTCAAAAGTCTCCGGCACATAGCTGGCCGTTAGAGCAACATTATCATTGCTTTCCTCTATATCGCTGCTCTCCACCTCGATTTCCTCCTCGATTTCGATTTCCTCCTCTGAATACGCCTCTTTAGTGGAAATAGGGCAATCATTAAAATATGAAATAACCCAAAAAAAAAGCGCCTAAACGAATAAAGTTCTAAATAGCTTCAAGCCGAGTCTGTCTTGAAATTATTTGGAAACAACTTCGGCCAGACCGAAGTTTCGATATAAATATTGTATCTAGTATAGTATGTTATGTCAACCATCATCTAACGGCGGCAGCTCCTCCGTATCATCATCGGGTATATGATCCTCGGCTGTGGCAATGGTCAAACGGCGTCTCATTTGAGTCTCCGGCGTCGGCTGTTGCTCATCGGCTAAGAAATTAGTTTATAGGGTATATATAGGTGTGCATATCGATATGGAGAGTTTTCAGGCATTAACAACAAAGCCATACAATATTAAGTGTACATACATACATTGGCGCATATTGTTTAAGAGTTTTAACAAAGCTTTGACTACAATAAAAAACAACAAAAAATTGCAATTAAGCTTAGATCTAACAACGAAAATTATAAATTAAATTAAAAAAACAACAAATGAAGAAAGTGCAAATTTTTTTGTTTCATATTCAATATTCGAATCAGATTTTTGGTTTTTGTTGTTAAGTTAAAATAGTTAGTGTAGAAATTAAATCAGTTGCACGTGTTTTTCGAGTCATACAGCACTGTACATGTTAAATAATTTGACAGCAACATGAGAAGAAAGGCATTTGATTAACAATTGGTTTCACATTACGTTTCCATACAACATTGAGAGTAGTTTTTTTTTTTTTTATATATATTTTAAGTACACACATCAACAAGAATTAGACTCAGCCTAAATATTGTTGATCTGTGTAAACAGAGGCTTTAATTTACATATATACATACATATGTACAAATACGTAATATATGTATGTATAATAATATTTTGCTAGGCCAAATGAGATTTCGATTTCGATTTCGATTTGTTTTAGAGCAGTTTCTTTAAGGTAAGCAGCAGATATGATGATATATAGGAGTTACGTTAACAAAATGCATTGCTTGGATAACAATTGTTTTGGCATTTAGCAACAAATGTGGAAAACTCACTTGTATTTGGATTATTCCGTATCAATACAAGGCGTGAAACAAGGGCAAGTGCAATGCCAACGCCAAATTTAACGGCAACTGGAAAATGATTTACGTTTCTTTTAGTAAACAACAAATTTGCTTCGCAATTTTAACACAAAAATATAAATAAAAATATATAAATATATTTTTTAAGTCTAGATAAATTCTCGCTTTGCACTTTCTTGTACAATTTTTTTTGTTCTATAGAAATTTGATGTAATTTTACAAATATATTTCTGTTTTCTCGTTTTCAAAGTGGAGCCACCTGCACATCTAAACCGTTCAATGGAGCTGCCTAAATGTCGCTTGGATACTTACGTGAGCCCAGCCAGGATGTGGTTGTAACTGCCTCAATGTTCTCTTCAGCTGCCTGAGCATTCACTTCCTTGGCTTTTAGCTGCTCAGTCTGAGTATCGACATCTTGATCGAGGGATTCGAATTCATCTTCATCATTGTCAGCCTGTGATGATAATAATTAAGTCTGATGCACAGCTGGCAACTTAGTTATCTTATGCCAACCTGCTCGAATTCATCGTCATCATCATCGGGAACACTTTGTGCTGCTGGCTCCGCAGATTCTTCAAGCTCTTCATCCTCCTCCTCCGCAGCATCCTGTTGAAGAATCTATTTAATAGCAGCTCTTTTGTTATAATTATCAGATAGGTGTTTATACCTCATCATTATCCTGTTCATCATCATCATCATCAGCAGCCTGAGATTTTGAAATCGTTGGCTCAATAGATTCTGCTTGCTCCTCGTCTTCATCCTCCTCTTCCTCTTCCTCCTCAATATTATCATCTTCTTCATCTTCTTCTTCAACTGTTTCGGGCGCACTCTGAGCTCTTGACTTGGATGCGATTGGCTCAATGGACTCTTCAATGTCATCATCTGCATCCTCCTGCTCCTCCTCATCAGCTTCTTCTTCCTCCTAAATCGAAACTTTGAATTGTAAAACTCTTATTTGTTAATGGCTGTTTATACCTCTTCAGCATCATCGGCCAAGGATTGAGTTCTATCTACAGACTCTTCTATGTCATCATCCTGAAAAAAAAAATTATTTAAAATACATAAATGTTCAATAAACTTTATATTCGATTCTACGTCATTTAGATTCATACTTTACCTCATCTTTTTCATCATCATCCTCAGCTGTTACATTTTCAGCGGCAGTATTCTCTTCCTCCTCCTCGTCTTCCTCATCATCTTCGTCATGTTCTTGCTCTGCTTCCTCTGCTTCGCCTGATTGCTGTTCATATGGCTCTTCCACTTCATCATCGTGTTCATCGTCATGTTCATCCAGAGCAGCTTCATGTGATGACAAATGCTCATCGTGTTCATCGTGCTCCTCCGCACGATGCTCCTCCACCCAGCCATCAAAATAGTTGGAATAACGTGACTCCGATAAGGGTGTATCCACTGCAAAGTGATCATAATTTGTGGCTGATTATGATGATCATATATACATATGTGTACATATGTATTTATTTATTTACTTACAGTCCTCTATGCCACGATTTTCCATTATAATCAGACCCACCAGTCCTAGCAGCACTGCCATTAGGGAGAAGAATATAATCTTGGCACACCAATGCCCGCCAGTTCCATGTTGATGCTGCACGTGCAAATGCACATCATCGTTTCCCATCTTTGTGATATGCACGCCATGGGAAGACGAGTCGTCGTCATCTAGATAACAAATGAATGCATACAAATGCACACACACACGCACACATACATATGTGATTAGAATTTAGTTGATTAACCGCAGTCAGGTTGAAGGTTTGTGTTTTTGTTTTTTAGTACAAGCAACGAAACGTTAGTTAATACTAGTTGCTAAATTGGAATTATAAAGCTGCATTGGCGGGGCTCATAAGATATGTGATCTGTATATAATATATATAGACTGCATTGTATGCAGCTCTCTACCTTGAAAGCTGGACTGGCGCAGTATGGTGACATCGCCCTCCGATTTGCGATCATCTAGACAAAAAGTTAGTTACACTTGTTAAAGCAACTGAATAGTCGAACATGGCCGACTTGCGAATACCCTGTAGACAGTTGTATGTTACTATATGGGTTGTATTTTTGACTGAATTATCTAATTTATACATCAATACAATTTTTGTTTCTATATACCATTTTTTACAATTTTGTTTCTATAATTTACATTTAATTTACACAATTTTGAGTGACTTGTTACAAGCATACGCACATAATCATACTACCCCGTTACGCACACAAATATGACAACGTTTACAGGGTATATAACATACAATGATAACGTAAACTCTCTTAAAAAGATAATGATGAGAGAGAGATATGTTCAAGTTGTTTTTATAGGTGTTGTTGTTGTTGTTGTTTGTTTGTTATTGTTGTTGTTGTTCTTGTTTGATGTTGATGCAAAACAAAGAAGGCGCAAGTCATGCGCTTGGGCAAATGGCCAAAAAGTAAAAGAAAATTGAAATGAAAATAAAAGAAAAACTGTACAGAGTCCATAGTATTTGCCTCTCTCTCTCTCTCTCACACTCGCTATGTGCCTGTGTGAGTGCGTGTAATTTTATGTGTATATGATGGCAAAACTCTCATTTGTGGTGGGGGCGATAAAATGTCTGATTACGGAAGTCTCTTGACTTTGGCGCATTCAAATTAATAACATTGCAGCTAATAATAATTACAATTTCAATTAAATTCTCATGGCCCGATGCCGTAATTCCAAATGAAAGCTTTAAGATTAAAGACAGCAAACTTAGCAGCGAGCAGCAAACGAAGCGCAGCGAACGAGGCAAACTACCGGCTTTTGTTTATGCTGCCCTGAGCAAAAGATAACAACACTTTTATCTAACATCTGCTCAGGCTTTAAATAAACACAAGCCGTTTTTTCGAAAAAAAAAAAAAAAATACCAATTCAGATTTGGTTTATTGGAGACAAATGAATTTTTTGAACCCGCTGTCACATGGGCCCAACAAGAATCTTAGAAATATTATATATATAAATATATTGTATTAGTAGCAACATTTAGAAATCATAAATTTTTATTCATATATACGTATATATTTTAGCTTCTCTATATATATTTCTATAGTTTGCTTGGCACACGCATAGCGACACAAACGGCACAGAGCAATGTATAATTTTATATAATAGGGCAAAGTTATTTTTAAAGGCGCTCGACAATATTATTATTCTAATAAAAGAAATGGACAGCTACGCTAGAAAACATTTTAGTTTTCAATTTGATGCGAATATGCCAGCCAGAGCTGATCTCTTACCACGTCTTTTGCGCTTATCCTTACGCTTTCGTGGCTGTACGTCGCCCGACATAATTCAATTGGCTTGAAGCTCGCTAAATGCCAATTTTGCTGGCCGTATTTGATTTCAGCACCACTGTATATTTTATCTTCTTCCCAGATTTTCTATTCTTCTTAATTTTCTCTGCTTTTCGGTGTAGGTGTCGTTGTCGGAACGGAACGCGAGCGCGATCAGCTCACCCGCGATCGCAGCACGTAACTAAAACGAGCGATCCGCTAGTCTGGCAAGCAGGCAGGCAGGCATACCGGCGGCATTAGTGGTTGAGCTTTTCTTTACTTATACGGGAGTATCGGGAAATGAAATTTTCATAAATAATGTCATATTGTGTGCAAGATATATAAGAGACAGGAATATTTTTCTTTTAAAATTCAGTTAGTGTATAGTAACATTTTTATAGCATCATAGCTGTTACCGATTAATCGCTTACAGTGTGGTCTCTTGCGTGACACAGCATTTCCGATAGTATATGTGAAATTGGTCTTATTGGCGCACTCTCATTGTCCTTTACAATAACAGCATGTTATATGTTAGAATTTATAATATTAATATTTAAATGACGATTTGCAAATCGATCACCTGCATATCTTATATTAGAAATTCTTATAATTATAGGAGTCAATGGACTAATCACACGCTATGCGTCCTTTGCTATAATTTTACATTCCCCTTCACAATAACTGTCAATAATTTATCTAACATTTAGTATTTTTAGTATTTTAAGATGTTGCCGTGAGCTGGTCACACATTGATACCACCATAAAAAAACAACAACAAGAAAATAGAACGGAACGAGGGAAAACAACCCATCACAATTATGTATAGATACGATTGAAATTGAAGTCAACAAAAGCCGTTGTAGGATTCCGGGCCAAGTGCAAAGTTGTGGTAAGTTGCAATAAAAATAGGAAAATAAAAATAAAATGAAAAACAATTGTGGACAAACTGCAACTAAGCTGTTTGACATTTACAGGCCAGGCGCTGCAAACTACGCACAATTTTGGTGTTGGCGGCGGCGGCGACGGCGGCGACCGCAACAGATCAAAATTAGCCACGCCTTTTAGAGCAATTTGGGGAGCAACGCCTCCCAGCTATGGCCGGAGACATGTCCATTGGCTGTGCCGCTCTCAAACGATCCACAAAACTAAAAAGCTGCACCAGCGGCACCGACACTGACTCCATGCAGCTGCCAAACGAGCGCAAAGAAAATGGCCATAATAGTGGCCTATTAATCAAACCACCCAGTGCACCACAGAATATGCGTGGCGGCTTGCGGGTCTACAAGATCGTCATACTGGGCGATGGCGGTGTCGGAAAGTCTGGTAAGTGTTCTATCTGCTGCTGGCGGCTCCAATCACTGCTGCGCATTTTACTCTAGTACGTCTGGCCGTCTATGGGAAAAATCAATAAATTATCTGAATTTCTTTTACACTTTGTTTTACGGCACACAACAAACCACCCACAATCAACCCCCAATGCTTCGCTTCGTGCGTTCGGCAAACTTTGCGTGTACACACACATACATACTAACATATGCTCTCTTTTCTCTCTGTCCCTCTCTCGCACTCACACATGGATACACGGACAACAGCTGTTACCCTGCAGTTCGTCAGTCACAGCTTTTTGGACTACCATGACCCCACAATTGGTGAGTGTGTTCTCTTTCGGCTCGTTCGTTCCACCTTTGAACTTTTCTTTGTTACATGCTCTCTCTCAATGTGTGCGTGCGTGCGCGTGTTTGTGTGTGTGCAGAGGATTCGTATCAGCAACAGGCGGTAATTGACAATGAGGCCGCTCTGCTGGACATACTCGACACTGCTGGCCAGGTCGAGTTTACGGCCATGCGGGACCAATATATGCGCTGCGGCGAAGGTTTCATCATTTGCTATTCGGTTACCGATCGCCACAGCTTTCAGGAGGCATCCGAATATCGCAAATTGATAACACGCGTCCGTCTATCCGAGGACATACCGCTGGTGTTGATAGCCAACAAAGTGGATTTGGAATCTCAGCGACGTGTCACCACCGAGGAGGGCAAAAACTTGGCCAATCAATTCGGTTGCCCATTCTTCGAGACATCCGCTGCACTGAGGCACTACATCGACGAGGCATTCTATACGCTGGTGCGCGAAATCCGCCGTAAAGAGATGCAAAAGGCACTGGGCACAGATACCAGCTCGGAGAAGATACACACGCGACATCGCAGTCGCTGGTGGCGCATCAGATCCATATTCGCACTGGTCTTTCGACGCAGGCGAAATTTAAACTAGAAAATGAAATGAAACAAAATCAAATTCCTCGGTTCGCAAGTGCAATATTTATCCAATGCGTTTTACTATATATATATATATGAGCTATATATATATATGTACGATTTGTATGTGGCACACAAAATCAAATATGTTTGTGTCTAATCATTTTTGGAAAACAAATGAATTTATGGAAACGCGTTAAACTATTCTAAGTGTTAAGGACAACAACTAAGTGACATTCTGTTTGGACTTACAAAGCTTTTGTTAATTGTTTTAATTTGAATTGTTTTTTGTTTTATTTTTGTCATTTGTTAACCATGCCACATTGTATTTGTTGTATTTGTATTGTTAAGGTGCTGCTGTGCACACTGATATGAGAATATAAATATATATATATATTTATTTATATATATATATATAGAGAGAAAGATATGTATATCAAAAATATGTTTTAAGCACGAATTCGAAAGATACAATATTATATAGCAATGCACATACGTATATATACGTATCTAGTATAACTAATAAGAAATGTTGATTCCTAACAGAAAACAGAAAACCAATTGGCAAAACACGAAAACCAAAAACAAAACTAAATGAAATGCATTTAAAATTTAAACAAACAGCAACCGAAGCAAAGAGAACCATATGCAAAATTTATGATAATAGCAATAATGTTAAATCAAAAAAATAATAATAATAACGAAACGATATACAAAACTGAGTCCTAGCTGCAGCCAATAGTGGTAGCTATATAGACCCATATAAATATATATATATATATATATATAGACAGATATATATTAAGGTCATAGAGAGCTTTAAGTCGCCAAAACAACAAAAGAAATAAAAACAATTTAAACTGTCCAACAGAAGTGAGGAAAGTGTTAACAGTGTATTATGTGCATGTATTATTATTCTTATTATTATTATTATAATTATAATCATAATTATAATGATGATTAACGTACGCACATTAACTAATCGAATAAATGTTGAATTTAACGCAGATGTATACTAAACACAGATTGACGATTGAAACATTGATCGATTGATTGATATGCAAATCCATTGTTAAATGTTATTAATATTATTTCTTTTAAATGTCGTATACATTGACATTTGTTTAATTGTTAACTTGCCTAAGTTTATTTATTTTTTGTTAAATACTTTATAATTACATTTATGCCCTTCGCTAAGCATCACCATAAGTTCCTCACATCAATGTTACTGCGACTACATCATAGCACAAGGCTTTAATTACAGTCTACACAATTTGTTAAAACAAAAACGAGAATGAAATATAACAATTGAAAATTGTTAACAGGCGTTGAATAATTTGTATGTTTTTTATTGTTTAAGCATAACCAAACGAATGACGAGCTAAACGAAACTTTGTAAATGTTGTTTAAACTTTAGTTCTATTTGTCAGTTGAATTGAATGCGGGTATATTGAAAGCAAGCTTTCCAAAAAAAAATAAAATAAATAAATAAATATATATACATATATATATAAAAGAAAACCAAGATAAAATATTTATATATATAATATAATTCTAAAATTATAAAAATGTTAAATATCACATACGATTACGATTATTTCCCATGAAACAATAATAAAACGAAAAACGTGACAAAAATAAAGAAACTAGAAGTTAGTAGCTATAACGCGAGTATTAAAATAGATGCACAAGTCTGGTAATTCCAGCTGGCCAATGCTAACGATTTTTTTTGTTTTCTTTCGGTCATTTCACTATTTAATTCTTACATTTTAAATGTACAAGAAATTAATGAAAACGATAAAACAAAAAAAGGAAAAAAAAGAATACCAATAAAGATTTTTGGAACCCCCGTTAAAATTAGTGTTTTTCTTTTATCTGAACAAGAATAAATTGTTTTCTAATTTTTGTAAAATATAAAAAAGTATTTCAAATTTTTTTTTTTCATATTTATCTTGCTAACTTTTACAGCTCTGAAACAAGATAATAAATGAAAATGTTTATTAAAAAATAAATCATTATTGCCCTCGCCCAATAAGAAAAACATTTTAAATTTTGATTTTTATCGTTTTTTTTTTTTTATTTTTTTCTTTATTTATTTATTTAGTAAAATATTCTTTTTTTTTTTTAATTTTGAAAAGAAATGATTTTTGTTGTTTTTTGGTTTACATATGCATATGTATATATGCATACACACATATATATTCTCTTGTTAATTTTGGTAATCTGGTAAAATGTGTATTTGCTTTGTTTTCTTTCTTCTTCTGCATATTTAATATTTGTTTTTTTTTTTTTTTTATTTATTTTGTTATTGTATAGGAAGCAAAACTTTTGAATGCACAAATTTACAATTACTTTCGACGCATTTGTTCTTTCATCTGTTGTTTAAATTGTGTAATATAGTAACTGTAGAAAATAGTATATGTATATGTATGTATATATACATATATATAGAAATATACATATACATACATACATATGTATATATATAGCATTGAGTTTTTTTGTATGAGAATTTTACACGATTTTTGACGGTACAAAATACAAAAAAGAGACATACACACATACATACATATATGTACTGTATATATATATAGATTGGTATTTTATAAAATCATAAAATACGCTAATTTATATTTTTGTGGTTTTTTTTTTCATTTTTTTTTTAATGCAAAATACAAATATTAAAAACTCTGAACTTGCATTTGCACATTGAAAAAATTTGAATGCATCTGTCACTTGTGGCTTATGTTTAATCATTTCTTTTTTTGTGTAATTGTTTGCAAAGTAGTATTTATATATATGTATATATTTATATACATATATATTGTTATCATTTTGTTTAGTTTATTGGCGGTCTCTGTTTGAATATATAATATATATATATATATAAGAGTCAAAAAAGTTGTAATTGGTATGTTTATGAATGCTTGCATTTTAGGCTCTCTTTTTGTTTGTTGTCTGTTTATCAGAATATTTGTATATGTATATGCCTTAAGACTTTGAAAAAAATATGAATAACTGCATCATCACTAATCAACACACACATACACACGCGAACACATATAAGCGCATGCAACAGCACACATACACACACGCACACACACACACCTTTAGTAATGCTTGTAGATATTTTGTTGTTTGGCTTTTAATCTCAAAATCAAACGGATACGATGATATATATATATATAGGACATATAGTATAGTATGCATATACATAGGTGTGTGTATATAGATATATACGAGTAAGTATGTATTGATAGTTGATTGGTTGAGTGTTGACTGATTTTTTGACGCCGTCAAGAGTTACAAATAATAATAATAATAATGCGATATTTATTATTGTTGTTTACTTCTGTTAATAACTACTCTAGACTGTATATAAAATCAAATCCGCATTTGACATTTTGCCCGTTTCATCTTCACTTTCATCTTGCTGTTGATGTTGTTGCGTGTGTTGTATGTTGCTAAAGCAATATTTGCTGTTTGTTGATGTTGTTGTTGTTGCTGTATTTGCGTTGCGTTGCTGTTGCCGGATTCCCCATGCTATCTGATTCCAATAGTTGTTATTCTTGTAAAAAGGTGTGTGCTTGTGTTTGTGTGTGGGTGTGTGTATGTGTGTTTCCTTGTGTTTGTATAGAATTTGATATTTGCTCTTTTAGAGCAAAAGGCATTTGGGCTTCTTCCGTTTTTTAACTTGCAGTGCAGCCCTGGTTGCTGTCTCGAATACCTCTCGCACACCCTCCTTGGACTTGGCCGAACATTCCAAATAGGCAAAGGCATTAATTTTCTCAGCCATAGCGCGTCCCTCCTGCGGCTTAACCGGCTCTTGCTTCATCTTTGCTAAATCCTGTGGAAGTTTAGAAAAAAGTTATTTGACATCCAAGATTTCTTTTAACTAATCCAAATTTCTTACCCGAATTGTGTTGGGATCATTTCGCAAATCTTTCTTATTGCCTACCAAAATGATGGGAACATTGGGACAAAAATGTTTGACCTGAAATAAACAAATGATTATTAATAACATTTATACATACATATATTATTGTCTATTATTTACCTCTGGCGTCCATTTTTCGGGAATATTTTCTAGCGAATCGGGTGAATCCACTGAGAAACACATAAGTATAACATCAGTGTCTGGATAACTCAGCGGTCGCAGTCTGTCATAATCTTCCTGACCAGCTGTATCCCATAAGGCCAACTCCACCTATATAGCAAATAGAGAAAAGAATCACGTCATATATTGATGTAAGTATAAATTTATATATGTATATGGTTGGTTGTATGTATGTATAAATGTGGAGTGATAACGCCCGTTAAGTTGGCAATTATGTAGCACAAAAGCCCGTTTCCATCACAAAGACGAAAGACGAAGACGAGAGTCAACTTCAAGTTGAAAGATAGCAAGGAACTGGCGGAAATGCCAAACGTATTAATCAGACACAATACGTAGAGTGACGTGAACTACAGACACAGACGGTTGTATGTATGTATGTATGCATGTAGGTCTATACCTACATATGTTTATACATCATATGTAAGCATTAACCAAACACAAACGCCGCCATATTGTGCTGCGCAAATTGTTTATACCAAAACAACAAAAAATATCATACAAGAAGAAAAAAGTCGTATAAAATTATTAGAAACGAAATTGTTTAACAAATAACCAAAAACAAATACACAAAACATGACTTAATGCAAATCAAAATGGCATACAGCAGTATATCTTTTCTTCTTCTTTTTCTTTTTAAATATATTTTTATTACAATTGAGAGCGAGAGCGCGTGCTACTGGCTCCAAACGTGAGCGCAGGTATGCAATGACTGAGTGCGAGGGGGGCGAACGTGAGAGCGCGAGGGGCAACGCGCAAAACTGTATGTGCGCAACGGGCTTGTGTATAAGACGAATAAAAAAATACAAAAAAAAAAAGAGCAAGAGCAAGAGCACAAGCAAGAAACGGAAGGAAGGGAGCTTGCTATACAAGTACATGTTTTAGTATTAGTACGCGTGTAAGTGTGAGTGCGTGCGTTTACGTCGTCGATGTTGGTACGTGTGTGTGTGTGTGTGTGTGTGTGTCGTTATGTGTGCAAGGAGAGTGCGAGCAGAAGAGCTGGAGAGCGGGAGTCAAGTATGCCTACCGACAATTGATATTGACTCACAACTTTTTTTTTACAGCATGAGTGCAGAGTGCACTGGAAATCGAGCAGGATGAGGGGGAGAGTAACGGGATGCTAGATGAGAATATACATATGTACATATGTGAGCATGTATGCAAAACAAATAAAATAAAAATGTACACAAAGACCGATGATCAGATGATTTTGAATGCTGCATGTGTTGGGCGGGGCGGCGGATGGGATGGGGAGGCTGGGATTGGTGTGTGAATGAATAGATGATAAACTTGGGCTTACCTGCTTGCCGTCGACTTCAATATCGGCGACATAATTCTCAAAGACAGTCGGCACATAGACCTCGGGAAATTGGTCTTTGCTAAAGACGATCAGAAGGCAAGTTTTACCGCAGGCACCATCGCCGACAATTACCAATTTCTTGCGAATCGTCGTCATTGGAGGTTCTGGAAGTGGCAGAGTGGATGCAACGACACCGACAGCGGCGATGACGGACGATGCGTTGTGTTAAATATATTTGCGAAAATTGCGCGAGCTGGTTGAAAAATATCAAAGTGAAAAAGCCATGCACACACACACACACATACACAGACGCGTATATTAACACTCTCGCGCGCAGCAATGCCACAATCTCTCACAAACACACGCACACACATTTGAGTCATACATTTTGAATGGCTCTCCCATTTGTTGTTGCTGCGGCTGACGATCTATGGAAAAGAAGAAGCATCAGCGAACAGTCGCATGAGGCTCTTTTTTTTTTGACAATCACCCGTTGTTGGTGGTGGGGGTTTCTTTTAGGCCAGTTAGGTGGAAAGACAGAATGCAATGTTTGGGCCGTTGTTTAATCGCTTCCAATTGTGCAGCTATTTATGCATACATACACATACGCATAGATTTATTTATATAAATGAAAGCCCGTGTCTTTACGTGTATTGGTTTTCGTATTGGCCGAATCACCACTGCTCCCATTTAGACATATACATTTATTTACTTTTCTTTAGTTCTACACGAATGTGTCTAGAGATAGTCCACTGGTCGCGTCATAGGTCTGCTTCCTCACCCGCCACCAACTCTTCATACGTTTATTCCAAAAACATCATCATCCACTCGCATTTATGTACATACATACACATACATATGTTGTCTGTGAGTTCGATTGCATGGCTGTATGTGTGTTTGTCAGTGCGCGTAGAGCTCTATATGTATGAGTGTGTGTGTGGAATTTTTTCACTGCTCTTTCAACTTTCCTCACTTACAATATATATATTTCTTTTTTGCAACACTCGGTTCGAATGAGACACTTTATTTTTAATGCTTACAAAATGGCACAAATATGTTGATTCTTATGCGTCTACCGTTGCTCGTTTCGTATAAAAGTTATTACAATTAAAAATTCGACGTTTTTTTTCTCATGCAAAATGACGATGAATTTTCTTGGTAGATGAACAACCAACGCCTTCGTGCGCCACAGAGTTGCACATGAACTATAGTGTTGGAAAATATCATTAAAAGGAATACCTGATCTGGGTATGCAAAATAACCACATTCTATTTTGTTTTGCCATTTTTTCACAAAAATAATATAGAAAGTTACATTAATAGCTTAATACACATTTATATTATATATATATTATCAGTCAGGTGAATTATTCAGAGTTGCTTGGAAAAGACTATTGACTAAGTGAAAAATTAATTCGTTACATGACGTTACTGTTACTTTTACCGTATATACCATCACTAATCCGTTCCTGCTTCTTAATTTTGAAGACACATGGCCCGGCAAAAATAGTAAGCTGTTTGTTTACTGTCAAATAAACAGAATGACACTTAAACGTAATGAGAGAGTACTGAAAGAAATTCAGTCCAGTTTTAACCTCACAGAGAATCGCATAGCTAAATCACAAACTGTGTTTTCTAAAATAAATATCTGGCAACCAATAAATCACAAACCAAAAGTTGCTTTTTACAATCTACCGAGAGCCCAAGAAAAACCAACGGATTCTCAAAAGGCGACAAATATTATTTGTAATCCAAAGATGTCAGAGAAAAAGTTAAATTCAGCTTTGAAAATGGCTGCAATTTCAAAAGCAATTAAACGTAAAAGTCAGACTGTTCCACAAAATGGAATAAATAAACGCCCGAAACTAAATATAGGATCCGCACAAAAGGGTCAATTGGAGACTGCACCTAATAGAAAACAAATACCATCCTATGCCATAAAAAAGTCACAGAAAGTTGGTAATAAAAACGTAGCTGCTAAAAAGAAGACATATTCGATGCAACCTAAAGATGACAAGTCAAAACAGAAAAATGTAAAAGCCACAGAGCTGATAAAAGCAAAGCGCCAGAGCGATGAATCGTTGGACGTTGGATTGGAGTCTGACGCTGAATTGTTGGACGAGGAGGAAATACAGTCTGAGTGTGAAGAATCCAAGTCTGATGTTGATGTAAAAGCTACAGAGCTGATAAAAACAAACCGCGCTTCATGGCCCGACGTTGGATTGGAGTCTGACGCTCAAATAGAGTCTGAATGCGACGAATCCAAGTCTGATGTTGATGTAAAAGCTACAGAGCTGATAAAAACAAACCACCAGAGCGGTGTATGGCGCGACGTTGGTTTGGAGTCTGACGCTCAAATAGAGTCTGAATGTGACGAATCCAAGTCTGGCGCTGAATCGTTGGACGAGGAGGAATCGCAATCCGAAGTGGAGGAGTCGCAGTCTGATGCTGAATCGATGGACAAGGAAGAATCTGAATCGGAGTCTGACACTGAATCGATGGAGGAGGAGGAATCAGATTCTACAAGTGATGAATCCGAGTCTGAGGCTGAGTCTGAGCCGTCGGACGACGAGAAATCAGAATCCGAATCGGAATCTGAGGCTGAATCGATGGACGAGGAGGAATCAACGTCTGAACTAGATTCCGAGTCTGATTGTTCATGGGACACTGACGAGAATTTCTTTAAGAAGCCAGTAATAATTGAAGCAAAGAAACTTGGACCAATTAAAATAGATTTGATTATCAATTTGAAGAAGGTCGTTAAGCCACTGTGTATAACGGAAGAGCCGGTAGACGCAGATATTGCCAAAGTTTCGGTGTTCGACGGAATGTCTGAAGCAGATATCGAAACACAAAACGTGTCTGCACAGACTTTGAAAGATGAAGCTTTGAACGAATCTAATGACGGAGCTGCACAGACTTTGAAAGATAAAGCTTTGAACGAATCTAACGACGAAGCTGAAAGTGAGAAGGAGCCGGTCGCAATGAGTGTAGAAATTAAAGTTGATAATTCAGAGAATAATGATGAAGAAGACATAGAAATGCAGCTTTCGCCAATGGATGAAGGGCGTATAACAGAGACTCCACGTGACGATTTAGCTGGATTTATGTCTGATTATTGTATTTTTGAGAATAGTTTTAAAACCAACAATGTGCTGGCTGTGATAAAACAGGATATCGAACTTTATGGCACCGTTACACTGACCTTGCTGTGTGGACGCCTTACAATCAATGGCTATAAGGCGCGCCGCTATGATTCGTTGACCATCTATTCACCTAAAGGCTTTAACTGGGTGGTCATTTCACCCATGTCGAACAGGAAACCAATCAAATTAAAAATGGAATCAAGTTCGACTTGGAAAGTCCTGGAAGACAGCTTCACACGCGCCCAGCTGGATAATATTGAGAGAAACTATGATGGGTATCGTGATGCGATTGTGCTGATGCAGCGGAACAGCTCTGCACAGAATATGCTCCACATCATTGGCAAGCACATGGTGGAGAAGGTTTTCCCCTCGGTGAATACTTCCAATCGTCCGTATGCTACCAGTGAGTATATCTTAAACTGCTTAATCCAGAGCGCCGATACACGGCAAGCGCTGCGGGTGCCCCGCGCGTGGATGAAGCTGAAAGTGGAGCAGCACAGTCGCTGGATGGTAGCTGGTGGCAAAGGTGTGGGCAAATCCACGTTACTTCGCTATATGCTAAACAGGCATTTGGAACACTACAATCGCATTTTATTCATTGACCTGGACATTGGACAGCCCGAGTTGTTTGTCCCACAAACGGTTTCATGCCATGTCATCGATCGTCCGCTGCTGGGAGCTGGTTTCTTTTTCAATAAACAGCCAGATCGAGCATATGCAGTCGGTCATGTGAATGTGGTGATGTGCGCGGAGCAGTACATCCAAGCGGTGCGAGAGTTGGTGTATTATTGCAAGGTAAACCCGTGCTATGATGATATACCTTGGCTCATCAATACGATGGGCTATAACAAAGGTTTCGGTCGTGAGCTCATGGCTCTATTGATCGACTGTGTCGATCCTACAGATTTGATACAAATATCCAGTCCTAAGGCCATCAACAATTTTGAGATAACTCTCGATCCCGAATCCCTGGCGAAGGTGCGGCCCATTATTTATACAGCTGATGAGTTTAAGGTCGAAACCAAAAACTTCAGATACAAATTGCATCAGTTACAAAGCGCTTTGCCGCAGCTGGAGCCGAACGAGCATCACTGGAGGATGAGTCCCAAGGATGTGCGCTACGCCAATTTCTTGGCCCGTCTCAGCAGTGCGTTGAACGGCAATGCCAAGCACCTGACCGATTGTCAGCCAGTTAGCGTGGATCTGGACGAACTGAACCTTGTACATCTCGTCTCCAAGGATTACGCACGTGAGGAACTTATAGCTGGCATGGAGGCCAATCTGGTTTATCTATGCAGGGGTCAGCTGGGTGACGATCCAAAACAGTGTCTAGGCATAGGTAAATCCTCGCTATAACTTATCGATATCTATTAAATCTCTTGCTCTTCTTGAAGGTGTTGTGCGTGCCATTGATTATGAGAAGAAGCAGCTGTATCTAGTCCCAGCCATGCCTCTGGAGCGTCTCTGGCTGGTCGACTGCTTGGTGTTAGGCGGCGCCATGTGCCTGCCGCAAGGCTTCTTCAAGGATCAAGGTACCGGCGTTGCTAACAATGTGCCTTTCGTGTTCATTATAGATGACAACAGGTCTTCTAAGAGTATTCAACAGATCTACTTTCGTCCGAACAAACAAGCCAAAACAAATACCGAATATTAAGATATACAAAGAGAATTTGTAAAAATTGTAAAATCAATTGAGGATGTATTAACTGTGAACTGTTAAATGTATTCTGTTGATTTGATTTCCTAGTCTAATGGGAGAGGTCGTGTCTGCCCTTCAGTATGCGCCGCATCAATACTCGTCTGCCTTCTGGTGTCGACATTCGTGCGTCCCATCCGTGGACGTTGATGCGCTTTACTTCCCGCGGCTTTGGGAAATGGCAGCGCACTTTCGGTTTAAGCACGGCCCGGTCAAAGGCATGTTTTTGGCGCACAAACAATGTTTGGGCTGTGTTCAGTGCCGACACACAAGTTCTAAAAGGGTACTGACAATTAATACTTCACATAATGGGTATTTGTATATTTACCTCTGCAGCAAACCTTGCAGCATGTTAAGTAAGTTATGCGACTGTGGTGTGACAGTATTCGATAGTTGATACAAGTAGTATTGCAAAGCGTATGCATGCCATAATCAATCGACTCTATCGGTAAAGTTATCGCTGTCTGCATTTTCGTATTAGTTGCCTGCGGTCACATCGTCATTCAAGTGCCGTCGTTTGCTCCAACAATAAAACGCTTTGGAGCCGTGTGTTTTGTATGTTGTTATACTAGAAAAATTGAAAAGCTCGCTCGCAAACCATGTTAAGACTTGAACGCATTTTAATCAATTAACGCGCCGCCTTAGTAAATAGATGGTGGCTTTTAATTGTAGAGTCACAGTTCAAAGTTGTCAGTGAAAAACCCTACATACCATTCATCATATTTATATAGGTGCGTGTGTACATATGTATGTGTGTGTGCGCGTATGCAAGTGCAGCTGCCGTGTGTAAGTAAATTTTCGCGTGTGTATGTGCGTACGTGCATGTTGGAAACACAATTTTGGCAGCAGATTCTTCAGCAGCTACAACATCAGCATCATTAGAACACCAAATTTAAGTGCATTTTATACATGAATGATCGCAAAACTTAAATAGAATACTGTGTGCAGCGCGCCAGCAGAGGTAAGTTTATTTTTACTCCAACTGCAACTGTGTGAGTGTGAGTGTGTGCATGTATGTGTGCTTGTTTCTGCACGCTAATTAGCCTAATATGTAAACTATATAAGGAAGATAAAGAGAGACACAGCATTCGCCTAGCCAAATCTACAAAACGAAAATCGATTTTCCTGAACTTGCAATTTTCTATGCCTCACTGACTCCATGGAGCAGCCAGCAGCAGCAGCAGCAGCAGCCCCAACGGCCGCAACGGCAGCCGGCGATGCCAACGCCAGCGGCGCTGTCAACGTTCAAAATGCGGCATGGAACGCGTCTGGCAACGCGCCCCAAAATGCGGGGCAACCTCATAAAGTATACATAAATTGAATTTCGAAACACGGAAGCGACGAGCGATGAGCGAGATGCGAGATGAAAGGGGCCACAACAAGCTGACTTCTTCTTCTTCTTCTGCTTGTTGTTGTTGTTCTTACTGTCTGCTGCTGCCGATGCAAAGCATGTGTGTCTGCGTGTGCTTAGTTCTTGTCCATCAGCAATTGGTGTATAAAAAAAGAAAAGCTCGACCTGTTTTCATTTAACAGATTTTTGCAATCAGCAATGCTTTGGGAGCTGTCACAGCAGTCCTTTTTGGAAGCCAGCAATCCTAGCCCCGCCCCCTTTCTCGTCACTCACTCACGCACACAAATGTTTGCGTGAGTGTGTGTTTTGATGACGGCACTCAGCCAAATAGACGCCGACGTCAGCTGCGACTGCGACTGCGACAGCGACGCACCCGCACTGATTTTTCACCGTGTGCGTGTGTATGTTTACACCAATACACGCACAAAGCATTAGCAATTCTTGCTTGTTTTTTTTTTTTGGCGGATGCTGTGTGCGTGGCCAAAAAAAGGGGGTTGTCCCTTTTCCTCTTGCGCACCCTGTCCCGCAATGTCTGGTCCATTATTTGTCTTTCCTTCCCTTGCACAGGGCGTATGAGTGTGTGTGTGTGTGTGTGTGTGTGTGTGTGTGGGGCAACAAAAATTACTTTTACGAGCATTTAGCATAGGTTGTGTTTTCCTACTCTCATTTCTTAACAACCCGTCGGCTCTTCCGCTCTCCCTCTCTCTTCCAGTCTCATCGTCGTTTAGTTGAATTTGATGCGTTTTTAATCAGACTGCGGCAATTTACCGCTCGCTAATGGTGAGGGCGTCACTTGACATGCTTGCTGCTGGCCTGGCTCTTCAGCACCGTCTCTCTCTCACTCTCGCACTTTGTCTCTGTCGCTCTTGTTCTTTTAGTCTGCCTGCAGGCTTGTCATCTGCACACATTTCAATTCCATTTTCGATTCCGTCACCAGCTGCGTTTTATATAATTACAATTATAGTTTGCCATTGTTTGACCATCGATATACCCTACACTTTCATTCGCTTGCTTTGTCCTCTTCTTCTTCTTTTATCACATATATGCACGCATGCCATATGCCCCGCAGCGTTCAAATATTCGATATATTTCTCTTGACTAACTTCCCTGTGCACCTTCCCTCCCTCTTTCTATATTCCTTCCTCCCTTCCTCTGTCTTTCTCTCTCTCTGGCATTTTGACCATACATATTTCAAATAAACAAGCCAGTGCAGGCCTTTCCTTCACATACTCTAACTGCACATGGGCTAACACAGATCTTTGATTGATATTGGGCTTTTATTTAACTAAAACATTTGAGGATGACGCACAGAGAGAAAAAGCAGAACATTAAGTTAACTTTAAAGATGAATCATAACAGTTTATTGTTTTCAAGTTAAGCCCCAAAAATTGCTCTGATGTCACTTGGCAAACTCCCGACTCTTCTTCCCAAGCAGCTTAGTGTAGGGTATTAGAAGTTTCGGTTTAGCTTTTACTTTCAACAAATTTTTGTTGTTTTACTTGTTTTCTGCTCCATGGGCTGTTGAAGTACAAAAATACATACGATTCTATTCGTATTATGGCAGCAGCTGTTGCTCGAACCGGCAACGCATTGCTGGAGCAACAACAACAGCAGCAACAACGACAACTGCTGTCGACTTCATCAACGCCTCCGAATGGCTGTTGTTGTTGTTGCTGTGCGTTGTGTGTTTGTTTTTAGCATTTGTTTGGTTTTTTCTGCTGTTTTTCTTATTTTTGTTGTTGTTGTTTTTGAAAAAGTACATACAATTTTGAAAATAAAAAAAGCGACAACAGCAACAGCCACAGCAACAGCTCCAACAACAACTTCAGTTGTCATCCATTATGCATGCAAGCGAATGGCTCGCGCAGCGGATCGCCGAGAGTTTTGCGATTGTGGCGACTGCCAACGTTGCAACTTGCTTGCCGGCACACGCTGCACCCGCAGCACACACACACACACACACTCACGCCTTGGCCAAAATGGCGACCCTGCACACACACACACACATGTACAACTTCAATCTGCTCAGTTGTTGGCCCCACGCAAAAACATATTTTTGTTGTGACTTGGCAAAAGTTTCGCTTCACATCGCTTCGCCTTGCCTCGCCTCGCATCGCATCGCAAGGGAATGGAGCAATGGCCCCAGTGGTTCCAGTGGCTCCACTGGCTCCGGTGACGGCTCTCAGGTTGCATATCGCGTTGCCGGCGACACTCTGCCACGTGATTACTAATCAAGTTAGCACATTAATCAAAGCCCCCATGAAGACCCCCAGCGATCGATAGCTAGTGTGTGCCCAAAAATATTGTCATTTCAATTAGATTGAAATTTCGATAATCTATTCTATGCTGCGCCTCACAGACTAGACAGTGTAAACGAGAGATAGAAGTAAAGTGTTATGTCATAGGAGATTTTAGTTAATGTGAAATATAATAAAAAGAGTAATTTGTAGAGTTTGTAATGAATTCCATGCACCTAGTGACACAGTTTGTGATAGTTTGGTTGTTAGGTATTCCACTATGTTATATAAGGATATTATGAAAATCACATAGAAAGGCGATAGCTTTTGCTGAGATGAAAAGAGAGAGAGAGAGGGAGAAAGAGAGAGGCTAGGCAGCAGACAGAAATATAGTGAATGTGGGAAAAAGGGTTGAGAAAGACAGTGAAATATAGATAGGGACAGATGAAGAGAAAGAGATAGAGAGAGAGGCAAGTTAGAAAGATATATATTAGAAGAAAACCAGATAATCAGAAAAAATATTAAGTGAGATATAAAGATTGACAGAAATAAAAGATAAGAGGATGAGAAAAAGTAAAACTGCCAAACGAATCATAAGTTTAGAAAGATCTTGAAAGCGAAATATACAAAATAAGAGTTAGAGGAAATACGAGATATTAAGGATACTTGAAACAAGGGCAAATTTAGAAAGCCAATGCAAGACTTCTAGACACAGGGTATACTCATTATCAGACAGCTTCTATTCATTTGCTTAAGCTAATTATCGAGTGTAGGAAATGATCTATTTGTTGATTTCTACTTGCTCGATCAGTCATACCAATTTGTTGCAATCTTTGTTGTTGTATTTGTCAACGTTGTTGTTATTGTTGCATCTGAATTTTGTCTTAATTTGAAATCAAATTGAGCCCAAATTGGATGGGCAGCCAGTGGGCGTGTCATTTGATTGCAAGTCATGCCAAATTAACAACTTTCTTTGCTGTTGTCGTTGCTGTTGCTGTTGTTGTTGTTGTTGTCAACAACATCAGAGTCAACGTCATCGTCATAGTCCAATTACAGTCAATTAAACTCGATCATCAAATTATTTTGATATGGGTGCACGTTAAGAGCGCTGCATCTTTGGCTCGACGGCTGAATTCGATTTTTGGGTGTTGCCTCAGCGCTCTGTGGCTCTGTGGGTTAATGTGTCTGTCTGCCTGGGTTGAGTGCGTCGTTTGTCGCGACTCTGTCGCGTGTGCGTGCCCCCGGGCATGCTACGTGCCGTTGCATCAATTCGCAGCCCCTTTTCTTTGGCCAACTCGCATGCCGGCTCGGCACATACATATCATATACATACATACATATATCATTGCGGCTCATTGCTTAACATTTTCTTATGCTCGTTGGCCCGGATTGAGCAATCGCCGGAAATTAAGCAACTCGCATATGCGACAGCTACCTCAGTTTTGTTATCTTACGGCTTTCTTGTGCATATCTCTAAAAGTGTTATCATATCTCAGTCTGTCTCTCTCTCTCTCACTCACTCACTGTCTGTCTCTGTGCATGAATATGCATATCAGAGTAAGTAGATAAATGCCTCAAATCATATTTAATATCTAACATGTGCCGGCCATTTCAGTGCGTGCCAAATGCTATATATATACATACATATGCTCAATTATACAATTATATCTCTTTATGTCTTTGTATAATTTAGGTTAAAAGGGTATTATTGAGTATTGCGTATGTCTATAAGTGGCACAGCGAGGTGCTCCATAAGATTTCCGCAGAAATGTTAATCTAAAATCAGATATTAGAATAAATTCAGTTTTCTTTTGAAGACCACAGATTTTTTAATTGAAATAACACTAGACATATATCTATACATATTTAAAACTTTATAAACATAGTTTTAAATGGGGCTATCAACAAGCCCATTAAAGGGCATGCCAACTAAAAATAAACTATATTTTTTAAAGAATATTTCTTTCATCTGGTAAAAGTCTTAAAAATATTTTTGTAGCCGTCAGCTGCAGCGGCTGCTCCTTAAATTTCAGCAAAAAATGCATAACTTAACAGATTTTCATGTTTGCCCGGTTTTTTATTTGATTATGAGAACAAAAAACATGACACGCCTGTCCGATCTGCCATCAAGTTTGATTGAAGAAACGGAAAAGAAGCGAACAACGAGAAAATTCAAACAGCCGAAAATGAATTTGATTCTATTTTTGGTCAATTGTGGCCTGCTTTTTCGAGATGTTTTCGTGTGTTCGTTTTTTTCTGTAGTAATGCATTTGCTGGGGCTTTTTTTCGGGGCTAGGTTCCAGTTCATTGGCGATATAATACGAATATTACAGAGAGCTGGGAATGCGAGGGAGAGAGGGAGTGGGAGTGGGAGTGGGAGAGCTTATGTTTTCAACAAGAAGATTGTGGGTCAAATATGCGTTGTCATAGAAAATGAATTACGTGAAACACATGTGTGTAAATACATGCATGCGTGTGTGCTTATGTATATGTGTATTTGTATATAGAACAATTTCTTTTCAATCAGGCAGCAGCGTAAACAAAATACAAGCAACAAACAATCCATTAAAAGTTCATTGGAGACGCGCCCATTGCGGAGCATTGAATTAATTAAAGCTGCTACAAAGACACAGAAGAAGGCAGATAAAGATGGAGTGAGAGAGAGAGAGACAGGGCATAGAGAATGAAACAGAGAGAGGAGATAGAGCGTCCGGCAGGGGAGTGGGCAACGAAGGGTGAAAGCTGCACTGCATGACTTAAAGAAATTGTTTTTTATTATTTCTGGGAAACGAAATAACCACACACACACATATATATATATATATATATGAAATAAGTTATAAGCAGTAAAAAATGGAATTTATTTAAGTGGGGCCACGCTGTAAATACCCTAGAATAAGTTGACAATATATGTATATATTTAAAAAAAAATTATTTTATGAAATTTAATAGTTTCATATTTAATGTGAATTAATTAAATATTTTATAATATTTAAAAATGAATATAAAATATATATTATTATTTTTGTACTACTTTTTTAATATATATATTTTTAACAATTTATTTTATGAAAATTTAATAGTTTCATATTTAATGTGAATCAAATAAATATTTTATAATATTTAAAAATTAATATAAAATATATATTATTTTTTTTTTTAAATTTTTAATTAAATTATTTATTTTATTTTTTTAAATTTTGTGTTAAATCTTTTTGAATGCTTGACTGTTAATATATTTATTAAGTTTATAGCGCCTGCAACGATAGTAAATATGTATTTATATAAATTAATATATGCCATGCTACCCCATATTATCGTTGCATTTATAGGGTATTAGAAACATAAGTCAAATTCGCTGCGTAAGCCGCGTCAAAAAGAGTTTTAAGAAGTCAGCAACGAAATGCGGCCAATAAGAAGGCGCAGCTACAGCTGTCGAGCCATGAACTGTGTGTGAGAGAGAGAGAGAGAGAGAGAGAGAGAGAGAGCGAGCGAGAGTGTGTGCGTGCGGTCATAATGAAAATAAATTTGTTTCTGCGACTCTGCGGGCTGCTTAAAGAAAGAAGCTCTTTGTTGAAACTTGGGCCAAAGAATCAACACTTTTGTGTCACGTAGCAGCAGCCACAACAGCAACAGCAACAACTGCAACACACACACACATGCACACACATTTATGGTTAGTTTAGAAGGCAGCAGCACCTTTGCCGCCCACTTGAAGTCGCTTAAATGTAAAGCTAATTGGCTGCACTTTGGCCCATTGGCCGCATGTGGAGCGTACGGGGCGAGATAATGAAATGCCCGCAGTCAGGTTGGACAGTGAGTGAGTTGGACAGCCAGACAGACAGCCGTACAGCCAAGCAGCCAAGCCGCCATGCAGGCATGCAGCATGCCGCATGCAACATGCAACGAGTGCCACTCAGCACTAAATGCATGGCTAATCACATTATAGATAGCGATATGTCTTTGTTTGCGGCACTTGAATAGAGAGCGCTGGGTGTGTGGGTGCCACAGCATCCTCATCAACAGCACCATCATCATCATCATCATCATCATCATCATCAGCAGCAGCAGCAGCAGCAGCTAAAGTTGAAGCATCATCACAACCCCATCAGCATCTTCATAATGATGTTCAGTTTTTATAGATTGGCGCCTTTTGTTCTATGTCTATGGCTTTATACCTTTATTAGTTTGCTTTTGTTTGTTCAATTTATGAACCGAACTCTCGACTCCATTGAACTTTGCCTTTGCCTAGTTGCTGCAGTTGCAGCCGTAGCTCCCACACACAAAGAGAGTGAGAGAGAGGGAGAGGGAGAGAGAGGGATATGGATACACAACACACACATATACACTCATTATGCAGCAAACTTGTTTCTCTGTTAGTTCTGTATTGTTTTTCTCTCATTATCTTCCTCTCTTTCACTCTCTCTCCCTCTCTCTCTCTCTCCCTCTGGCTGTTTTACATTTGGCGCAATGCTAATTCATTTGCATACACAACAACAAGAACCACAACAACAACAACGAGTGTGCACACCCACAACAACTCTATCTCCCTCTCTCTCTCTCCCCCCCTCTGTGTTTGTAACTCATTCTCATTCATGCCAAAACTGCTGCCAACTTGACTGATGGCCCCGGCATGCTTGGCTGCATTTTAAGTTCATCTATTTGTGGCATATTGCCTGAACTCAGAGTATCGAGTGCCCAGTCTTCAGTTAACAGTTCTCTCGCTCTATCTACATCTAGCCATCTCTCTATGTACATACATATTGTATTCCCTCTGGTCCCTGCTGATTGCTATGCCAGGCAGGAGACGAAACGAGCTGTTCAATTAATATTGTTGCCCACTTTGAAAACAAACAAATTGGCTGCGAATGCGACAAGTTAAAGTGCTCCACTCAAGCATGCTCAACTAGAGGTTACCCTGTAAGATGAAACCAATGAGCTTAAAGTTCTTAAACAGCTTGTGCTCATTTTAGGTAGATCTTTCTTTAAATACCTATATATTAGTTGTTTTGTATTCCGCAGGAAAAGTTTTATATTTATGCATAATATATATATATATATTTTTTTGAAGATTTTTCTGTATTTCTTATTGTATCATTCAAAAGACATTCCTAGTTTAATCAGTTCCTTTTATTTTATATATATATATTTATAAATTTTATATATTTATTTATTTATTCTATTTCATATAATCATAAATGATTTATCTTTTTCCTTTCTTTATAAATTTTATATATTTATTTATTTATTGTATTTCACATAATTATAAATGATTCATCTTTTTCCTTTTCCCATTCACATAATTGAATCGAATTGCATTCGCACCGCAAACTTTCTTATGGGCCACATGAAAATCCTCCAAATATCTCTCGTAACTTCTGCTTATGTTTGGTGCTGCATCCAGCTGTGCGTAATTTTCACAATTTTCACAACTTGTTGCACTTATCATTAATTAGCCCCGCTCGGCTTGAACTGGTCTTTGCTCGCTGTGCGCGTTGACATATTTAATGCCTCAATTAAGACATTTCCAATTCCGTTTTTATTGGTATGCCACAGATCCTAAGTCATTTTTCCACACACACACTCTTGCGCCCCATTACGAATTTCACTGCAAAAGTCGGGGTGCAACATATGTTGGCCTCATTCGATTCGAAGCGAAGGAGCGAGTGTTGAATGTTGAATGATTGTTCGAAAAACAGCCTGGGAATGGGATCTCCGCTATAAATAGACGTGGCTATTGATAAGCCTGGCCTCAGCTTGGAATGTAGACGTCATTACGCAGATTAAACCAAACGACTTTGATTTCATTTAAAAATATATATGAATATATATAAATTTATGTACTCGCACTTATCAATGGAATTTCTTTGCTTTATAATCTTATCGAATACGTAAGGTATGCGTAGGCTTTTGATAAACAGCGCACAGATGTCTGCTTAAGCTATATATATTTATAGTTATATATACTCATGCACTTTCACTTGAAAGCATGAGACATTCTTTCGGCTTTGGCATGTTTCACATTTTTGTCAAGTGCAACTTTTACTCGAAACAGTTGCTAAGCTTTACAGTTGCATTTAGCTTGGCTTTGATTTGACTTCTGCTTGGCTAATGCTGCATTGCGTAGGCTTAAGTTTATTTGATATTCGATATCTTTATGGCGTTATATTGATACTTGAGTAAAAACAGTTTAGCTATGCCCACTTGGGGCTTGGCTATCTAAAATACTCGGTTGACTTTAGATAACTGCTTTTGCTTTTAGTTGTTGACCAAAGACTATACGAAAATGTGGCAATAGATGCCCTATATTTCAGACCTAGGTCACTATGATACATATCTGAAATACCAGAGGTTTATTAATGGATTTTATAGATGGAATTATGATATAAAACATCATCGAGACAAGAACTAAATACAATTTGATTTTAATGATAATTCAAAGTGCTTAAACCATTGGGAAAAAGATGTAGATAAGAAAGAATAATATGGAATGTGGATTACTTTGAAGTAAAATAAAATAAACAATAATTAAAAAAAAAAAAAAAAACAATAGAAAGCTATTAAAAAAATTTAATAAAATTACGGAATAAATACAAATGGATCAGAGCTTATATATTCAAATATTATTATCAATATACATATATTCAAATATTATTATCATGTCATATCTATATTATTATATAACAAATTCTTTCATTGATTAACTCTCTAATCTTTCTTTTTACTTTTCTCATTAACTCTTTAATTTCACCATTTGAGATTTATAAATCTTAAGAGCAGGAAATGCTTTAATCAAAGGGAAAGCTAGAACACAAGACGGAAAACTAGCTGGAAAGTGTCTGACGCCCATTTGGGCCATTTTTTTTTTTTAAATACTCGCATTTGTTTACAACTTTCCATTTTTCATGTTATTTAACCAAAGTGCATATTGATCTGGCGCTAATTTCCACTCGAATATGTTTGAGTGGGAAAGGCAACAACAGCAACAACAACAACAACAATGCTAACAGATGTGAAAAACAGTTGTTTATGTTAATTACGTATACGTAGACCAGTTGCCTAAGCATTTATAATTTTTGTTAAGCTCATGAATGGGTTACAAATTGGGTGTGTGCGTGTGTGTATAGAGTATGGGGTCGGTGACCCAATTGATTATGACTATTAATAAATATCTATCTATATATCGTAATGATAATTAAGCACTTAATTAACATGAACATAACGAGGCGAGACCTTTTATGCTTTTATATATGTCAAATATGTATTCATAATTCTCATACAAATTTATGGTATGCTTCTCTTTTGCAGATGACGTAAACGACAACAACAACAGCAACAACAATAACAACGACAAAGATAACAACAACAACAACAACAACAACGACGACGACGACGGCAGAAACGATTCGAATCGCTTCACTTTCCCCTCTGGCATCTAATCTCTGTTTCTCTGTCTCTGCTTCGAGCTGTCTTTTGGCATTGCTAAGCAAAGCGAAACGAAAACGAAACTGAACTCATATTCTATATAGAAGTCGGTCGTCTATATAGACATTGCTGTTAGGCATGAGGCCGTCGGTGTTATCGCTGGAGTGCAATCGAGCCGCAACGCTGCCAATTTTATTGCTATGTTTGCTACTGGCGGCGGCTGCGAATGCCGAACGGGATTTCAATGTGAACGACTCACAGGTGAGGCGGACGGCGGGGCAAGCAAACAAAGAATGCGTTGCATTGTTGCTGCTGCAGAAGCCAATGCAACAGCAGCAACAACAGCAACTGTAACTGCGGCCTGTCATTTGTCTGTTAATTTTGATTGATGATGCCTGACACATTTCACTTGAAAATGCCGACAATGAGTGGCCGCCCCACACTCCACCAGCAGCCAGTGGTTAAACTCTTGAACTCTTTTGCGGTCTCTCTTTTGTAGGTGCCGGTCATAGAGCCGAAAGAGGCGCCCGCCTACAAGCAGGAGCCGTATGTGACGGAACTGATGCGCTGCCAGCAGGCACAGCCTGAGATTGTGCTCTCGCTGCTGCTGCGCAAGCAGGACTGGAGCGAGCTGAGCGTGGCCAAGCGCATGCATGTCCAGGCCAAGCTGGCCAAGTTCTTTGCCATACCCAAGGTGAGTTGACTGCATCATAGGGAATTCATCATGAAACTGACTTTTGTTCTGCCTTTGCATCTGCAGGAATTCATTACGCTGGATTCGGTGACGAAGCGGGAGCTGGGCAACATGCACAAGCTGGCCATGCGCAAGGGCGGCAAGGGCCTGAAGCATGTGGACACTGCGAATCGCCGGCTGGGACGCGCCAGCTTTATGGTATGCCGTTGTCTCTCGCTTTGCGCTGTGTTTGCTTCTAATCTTTGCCTTGAAATCTCTTTGCGCAGATCGGCTGTGGTTCGAGTTACTTTAGCATGGGCGAGCCCATAGCCAAGCAGATTGGACATCAGATCAAGGATGGCACCATCGGCGCCCTGACGGAGGAGAACTTTGGACTGTGGTTTATTTGGCGCAAGGAATTGAAATCCAGGTAGCGAGAGAGAGACAAAGCACTGATAATTGTGGAGTGTGGATAGATGTAGTGAATGTACATCATTCGGGCAAATGTAAAACTAAAATGTGACTAAGAGAAATTATGATGAGGCTGTGATGCAGTCATTCAAGCAATATCCGAAAGCAAGGCAAATCAGCTCGTATGAGACGTATAAATAATTGTATAATTGTATATCTGAAATAAGTAACTTGAGATATGCTTTGGCATTGGCTTTTGCCAGCTTATTTTATTCAGTTTCATCGAAGCAAAATGATATACATATATATAGTCTAGCCCTGATCATTGTTTATGGTACATATGTATGTATATATAGTGAATATTAGTATAAGTAAAATGCTGTCAATGTTAAAGTAAACTGAACAAATGCTAGATCAGTAGATAATTGTGAGAGAAAGAGATAGAATGCTGATGCTTCAATGAAGTTGATCATCAAGCAAAAGCTAAATCCCAGTAATTATATATATAAGTATGTATCGAAGCTAAGTGACAATTGTATATACGTGTATCTATATTGGCAAAACTCTGTTGACTCACTAACTGATTCATTTGTGGTTTGTATTTGCAGATCGCGGCGTAAGCGCAGTGATGCAGAGGGTAGCGGCCTTGAAGAAGACTATGACTATGGCGAGGATGACGAGGAGCAGACGCCGTAAGTGTTATCAATAAAAAAGTAAATAACGAATTGCTAAATATCATTCTTGTTTGTTTTCAGTGAACTGGTTACGGTTTTGCCCACATCGCATGCACATCGACATCACCATGGCGTGGTGAGTGTTGTCATTGATATTAAGAAGTGTCATCTCTTAGGCTATTATTTGGTTTTGATTATCTTTTTGTGGTGTTTTCCGATATTCTGAGGTTTTAACTGTTGGTTGGATAATGTGTAACTAAATAAATTACTGTATATCGAGTTAAGAATACTACGACTATACAGACCAATACGTTTAAGTATCAGCTGTTACGGAAGATCATAATTATGTTTGTTACTGCACTTTGTTGATAACGACACACAACAACCACACAAGTTCACAAAATACTCACATATATATATAAATTTATCAAATATATATATATTCAATATATATATTTATACTTAAGTATCATTGAATTTGATGAAACGATTCTTTAACATTGTGTATATGTAATTCATCATATGGTGTTCTCGTCTTTTCTTCTCTCTCTCTCTCTCTTTTTTTGACATTTACATTATATTTCTATCTCTCTCTCTCGCTGTGCTCATTTACTTACTGTTACTACCATTGCAATATATGAATGTTAATTATTCATAAACTAACTAACAACTCCAACAACAACT
Organism: Drosophila navojoa; assembly: GCF_054131105.1. Lineage (NCBI taxonomy): Eukaryota > Metazoa > Arthropoda > Insecta > Diptera > Drosophilidae > Drosophila > Drosophila navojoa. The sequence goes on from NC_142893.1 coordinate 10,470,338, forward strand.
ACAACAACTACAACAACATCAATAACAACCCGAACAACAACCATCCATACACAACTAATCCCTGAACGAGCAACTGCAGTCGGAACAAGAGGAGAACGCGAGCTCCGTCTCCACATCGTCGGCGTCATCGTTGCCCGCGAACAAATTGGACGAGGAAATCGAAGAGAGCGTCTCCAAATTGGAGTCTGTCATTAGCAAGACCATTGAGAACACGAAAAATATTAAGGATCCGGTGCTCAGTGTCGACGATGAGGTCGAAGACGTTGAGGAAGTTGAGCTGCCACAGCTGGGCGTGCCCGCTGCGCCGGTGATTGTGGAGGCTGAAAATGAGCTTGGCAATGAGCTGGAACTCAAGCCGAGCATCGAGCAGCAGCTGGAGCAGGAGCTGCCATTAACCACAACCGCTACAACTGGCAGCAGCAGCAGCAGCAGTTTCATGGCAACGGTAAACGTTGCAGCTGAAGATGCTGCTGACAACAACAACAACAACCAGGTTGACACTGCGGCCAACGCTGTTGATGTAGCTGAGCACACTGCAACGAGCACCTCACAAACGACCACTAACCACAACAACAACAACCACCACATGAACATCAACAACAATAATTTAACACCTGCTACACCAGGCACATCTCTGCCAGCGTCGTCGTCCGCTCATCCCCAACCGTCTGAATCATTTTCACCATACGATGCCAGCTCCACCATGTCCCAGTCCAACATTTACACATCCTCATCCCCAGCGATTGTAGCCACAATTGAAACTGTCGAATCGTCTGCCCCCAGCAGCAACACTAGCAGCAGCAGCAGCAGCAGCGGCAGCAGCGGCAGCAATCCTGTTGCTCCTGGCATCATAACCTCCACCTCAGTTTCGTCGAGCACAGCAAGTGTCATAGACTTTGATATGGCTAATACTCTCACAACAATAACAACAACCGAAACTTCATTATCATCAGCATCGTCATCAACACCTTCCTCATCGTATCCCACAACTTCATCATCATCATCATCATCAACAACAATTGCAACTATGCCAACAACAACAACAACAACTACAACACAATCACAAACGCCAAAGGTAATGTCGCTTATGTCTGTGTGTGTGAGTGTGAGTGTATGTGCGTGTGTGTGTGAGTGTATGTCTGTTTCTCCCTCTCTCTCTCTCTCTGTGTCGCTCTCACACTCACTATGTCTCGCGTTGTGCGACAATTGTAACTGTTGTTTAGCCTTTTATGTATCTCTGTAACTGTATTTGTCGCCTGTTTTGTCTGTCTACGTCGCCGCCGTCCCTCAGTCAGAGCCGCAACAAACTATATATGTATATCCATATAATATGTATCTGTGTACAAGTGTCACATATGTATACACGTGTTGTTTGTGTTGTATAATTGTTATAATCCTGATGTTGTACAACTTCGCCGCCGATCTAACCTCAAATAATAATGATAATAATAATAATATTAATAATGCCCATAGTGCCAATATAAACTTAAGTACTTTGTTCAACTTTTGGCTATAGCGAATTGTGTTTTATGGGCCAAAGGGCTATTAGGGTCTAGACACACTCAAATAAATTATGAATATCTAGATATTATTAATTTAGTTGATTTTTGTGATCAAGTATATTTAGCTTAAGTTTTTGCTTAGATATTTGCCTTTGTTTTTAGTTATATACTTTAAACTTGACTTTATTTTTGTATATATATGTATTATAAAGGGTGTTGGCTAAGGTTTCATAGGGCTCTATATCTAATTGCTATGGCTCCTAACTCTACTAACTATTTGCACTCCAATAGAAATAGGAAAAGTCCTTTATAAGTCTTAGAGATGATGAAGTAAAAGAATTTTCAATATATTTTCGATATATTTTCCATATTTTATATTCCTAAAAATCAAAATAGAAAAGTTCTAATATTTTATTGCATTCATTTGCAATACTTCTCTGTAGTGCTTCGCTTCATAGGCCCTCTGACTATACGTTCTCTGAAATTTCAAGACATATCAGATCTGAACCCATTCGATATGCTGTCCCTATGATTTTTGTTCCGTTATCTCATGTTTATCTCATGAATTTTTGTTTTGATATACAAAAAAAAAAAAATATGAAAAATTGAAAAAAAAAAAAACCCTAATGCAAACTGCAGACAAATGCAAATGTGCTTGAGCCAAGCACCTGGCTGACTACAACGGATGTGGCTGATGCGGATGCGGATGGGGATGTGGTTGCCACCACAACGCCGCGTACAACGCTGGCCGAGATCGAGTTGCTCGAATTGGCCACGACGACGCACAGCACGCTTTCGATTAGCCCTAAGGTGAACTACTTCAGTCCACGCGCACAGACTCTCTGTGCGCTGCTATGCATCAAAGTAGTATATATATATATCTTCTATATATCTGAATTTATATCTATAATAAGCTGCACAAAACTCCCACCAAACTCCCCAGCCCAACATGCCCCAACCATGCCCACGCAGCCCACTAGCCCAGTAGACCAGCCTCCCCCTTAGCCAAGGCAACTAGTTAAGCCAATTAAGGGATTTCAACGTTTACGTCCAATGCACTTATCCTTTTGAAATGGGATGCCAATCAGCGCTGATTAGCAGCGTTTATTCTCCTCGCATGGTATTGCATGTCACTTTATGTATCTTTAGCTATGTATATGTATATGTATCTCTATTTGTAACTCTATTTGTATTTGTATTTCTATCCGTGTCTCTGGCACCCTCCATAGTTGCTACACTAAAAAAAAAAACTCTGCCTGCTCTCAACAATATTCAAGCATGACACTAAAGAATAAAACAAAAAATGCAATGTTTTGTAGTCGGGTATAAACGACTAAGTAATACTCGTTCATGGTAGAGAAAACAGTTTGAAAAAAAAAGATATATAAGAGGATTTTTTATTTCCGAGTCTGAAAACAAATTTCATTAAACAATTTACCTTCCAAAACTGCTATAGTTCTATACTAAATGCAATCTGTAGAATTTACAGGGTATTTATACCCAATAGCCCTTAACAACCTAATTTAGTTATATCCTTAGCGAACATCCAAAACTCCAAACTGTTTAGCATATCATGAACGAGCATGCAAAATATGAGCAATGAGAAGATGCGTCGCATTTATTAGCCGGTTCGTAAGTCATTTCATGAGCTCTTTGTCATTCCCAGGCAGCGGATGCTGTGGACGCACTCGAAGCCGCCAGCAACAGCAGCGTGCCCAATCTGGCCAGCAATGAGGTGAGTCAAGCATGTGACATTGGCTATATGAGAACGTGACTAAACTGAATTTCTTTGGCAGCTGGCAACAGCAGCGACGACACGACAGCCGCAGCAGGAGCCGGTGAGCACCTCGACGGAGGCCTCCACGGACTATGTGGAGCCGCGGCAGGAGAACACTGTGCCGATCATTAAAATGCGCCTGCAGAAGCTGGCCGTGACGTCCGGCAAGGCGTTCAGTTTTATTGTGCCCGAGGAAACGTTCTTCGATGCCGAGGATCAGACCAATCTGCGCCTGGAGCTGACCGACAAGGATGGCCACGAGCTGAAGCCCACATCCTGGCTGCAGTTCAATGCGGATAAACGTGAACTGTACGGCATGTAAGTGGAGCATATAAATACCTGATTGGCTTGGCTAAGAGATTAACTTGATTCGTCAACTCACAGTCCACTGGATGACACCGTGTCGCGTTGGCAGTATCGTCTCTCGGCTACCGATTCCGGCAACTCCAGCGTTACGGAAACTGTGGAGATTAGCGTGCAACAGCATCGGGCGGTGCGCACCATCAATCACGAGATCAGCATCGCTGTGCGCATCAATGAGAAGCATGGCAACAACATTGACTGGCAACTGAAGCTAATCCGGGCTGTTGCCCACACGCTGGAGGATGGCGGCAGCTCGGCGCTGGTGGTGCGCGAGGTACGGCAGACTCTGCAGGAGCCGCAGAGCGCTGTTTTTGTGTATTTCAATGAGACGCTGCCCACCAGTGAGTGTCCCGAGGCGGAGTTGAATGAGCTGGTGCGTCGCTTGGATGAACAGCGTCTGAATGATCTGTTGCAGCCATTGCTGAGCATCAAGTCGATAACGGGTCAGCTCATTGGCACTTGCCAGAAGACAGAGTTGACCAAGATAAAGCCCACCACTCATATGGCCAAGAATTTGCCGCCAATGCCGCGCAACCAGGTGGATCGAGTGAATGCCTCCGTGGGCCAGCTGCTCGTGTATAAGGTGCCCAGCGATACCTTCTACGATCCCAATGATAATGAGCTGACGCTCTCGCTGAAGACAAAGGACCACAAAGAGCTGGGCACACGCTACTGGCTGCAGTTCGACTCCAAGAATCAGGAGTTCTATGGCATACCAAAGGGCGGCGACTTGGGCTCCGAGGAGTACCTGCTCGTTGCCGAGGACAGCGGCGGCCTCACTGCCAACGATGCGCTCGTTGTCGTCGTCAACAACATGCCCAAGAGGGAGTACGCGATACTCTATAAGGCATACCTGGCCATACGCCACGAGAACTTCAATGCGGAGCTGCAGCGTAAGTTTGTGGAGCGCATTGCGAAGCTGCATGGCGATGCCAACACCAATCAGATTGTTGTGCGCTCGATTACCACGCACCACGACTCCGACGGCACAATTGTCAACTTTTACAATGCCTCACTGTACAAGACGCACAATCGCTGTCCCGACGCCGAAATGGCCGCCACGCGCAGCATCTATCTGAGCAGCGACATGATGCCAAGTGCCAGCGTGAAGAAGGCATTGGGGCCGGAGCTGAATCTAACCAACTTTACGGTGGTGCCCTCGGCCGCATGCCATCGTAAGTGGCAGAGAATGCTAGGAATTCGATGGACCATAATATTGAATAATATTTTCTGTTTGTATTTAGATTCGGAGAATAGCGACATTACCCAGCACGAGTATATACCGCCGCGCAACAAGGAGCCGAGTCTGAAGCCCAGCTTCCCACAGGAATATCTAGCCACATTTATATTGCCCGCCGTTATTATTGTGGTCATGGTACTGCTGGCCTCCATCATAGCCTGTTGCTTGCATAGACGTCGTCATAAGAGCGGCAAAATGGAATTAGGTAAGTTGTGAAATCAAATATAATAAATTTGTATTGTATTGTTATAATATTTATATCATCGCAGGCGATGAGGAGGAACGCAAGTCGTTCCGCACCAAGGGCATACCCGTCATCTTTCAGGACGAGTTCGAGGAGAAGCCCGAAATAGGCAATAAGAGCCCTGTTATACTTAAGGACGAGAAGCCGCCGCTGTTGCCGCCCTCGTACAATACCTCCAACATGAATGGCGACAACGATGTGGATGAGTATGTGCCACCGCCGGCTGTGGTGCTCGGTGGACGCGAGGTGCGAGGGAAATCACCGGCAACGCCCTCCTATCGCAAGCCACCGCCATATGTTTCGCCATAAATGAGGGAAACGGCAGCAGCAGCAGCATCAGCATCAGCAACAATAAAAGCAGCAACAACAACAATAATCACTATTAATCAACTCTTAACAAAAAATAAGGAAAAACTATAAAAAAAATCGATAACAATTTACAATCTTAATCAAAGAAATCTTTCGCACCCTCAATGTCAACAGTATCAATCAAAAATTGTTCTAAATTTGAATTGAGGTGCAACTCGAGCCCCCCGCCCACATTAATGATAATATATTTAACATGAAAAACAACGGTATTAAGTATGGACACAACTGTAAAACAATCAATTAACGATTTCAATATGCGACTCTTGGCTAACAAATTAAGCTAAAAAAAAAAAAAACTAAAAAATTTAATATTTAAAACAAAAAATCACTATGCTGCATATAATTTATCTAGTATGTACCTTAACTTATATGTATACTTACACACAGACACACTCATACACACACACACACACACATTTTGGTAAACAAGCGAACGAGCTTGAAAAACACAAACCTTTTTTATAGAATAGAATTTAGAATTTATTTGTAACTGCGGCCAGCCGCTTTTTAGCCCCTTGCCACAAACCTCGACTCGTTTGTATGCGCTTCTTATAAGAAATATGTATGTTCCTTGAGCAGCTAATTGAAGTTTAAAACGTTCGGCTTGAGCTCCTTCAAGTCGAATTGTTTCCGACTCTAGCTTAGGCCAGTGCCGTCCGCTCACATTCGAATTCTTAACAAAGACTGGCCGCTGCCTGGGGGCCAACTCGAAATTTCCTTTGGCGTCAACATCGTCGAGCCATGTTTTGGTGCTTGCAATTGTTGATTGCCTAGTATTATGTCATATCATTTATATCACTAATCGGCCACGACCTTTGAGTGGGAAGGGGCACTTAGCTTCACTTGCATTTAGTTTATAAGAAGCAAACGTTTTTATAATGCTTACTCGATACAGCTGCCAATTTGAATAGTGAATGAATGAATGAATGTTCACTCGACTCATTTACAAACAAAACCAAGAAATCAAAAAAACAAATAATAGTACATGTTCCGAATTCCTATAAAGTTGCCCCACAAGTGCTTCCTCCATACCACCAAATCATATCCAAGAAACGACCATAAAAGAAACAACAAACAACAAACACACACACACACACACACTCAACACACACTAATTATAATTATATCAAATTATTACTTAAAGTAGCCCTCCCCGAATCCCCTTAGTTATTAAATGATTTTATAAAATCCCTATATGATTAGAATATACACGATATTTATATATATACACATATATATACTTAAACCTAATATTAACTTGAGAATGAAACATTTGAATTGTACTAAATGAGAAAAAAAATCCTGCATATTGAAACTATGTAGCGACTATGTCCATTGATTTTATAGACGAGATCGTCAACTTTGTAAGTTAGAGCAATAATTTCTCTGAAACACAAAAAAAAACTTTATAAGAATTTGACAAAATTACTTAATTGAACAAATGAAATGGGAAGGAAAATGAAAATTGAATGAAAATGCGACCGCAATGCGGCGTAAAGCCTATTAAATTAAGCATACATATATAGCATATAGCCTATGTACGTTAATGTGTACTAAATTGAGTAAATTGTATAAGCTCATTAAGCCTAAAACAAATGTTTACACTGTATTTTGTAACAACAACAACAACAGAAACAACACACATACATTTACACAACAATAACGGTATCAATTTATTTTGAATAAAAAATGCCAAAGATACATAATTTTTATTTATTTTAAGCACTGCCAGCAAATCCGAGCAACTAATGAAATATTGGATAATTTAGTATTTCGAAAATGGCATCAGGCGCTGCCAATTGTTTATCCTGCCAGATGTTTGATCAATTTGAAACTCAATTGTTTTTACTGTGTAAAATTTTAGATTTTATAATGCTAATTTAAAAAGCCAAATTATCAGCTTGTTGGCGTTGCCAGACTAAATAAAGTGAAGTCAGTCAGCTTTATAAATTGATGAGATGATAAATCCATTGCATTTTGTAGTCAGGAGACGTCAGTCAGGACTTTGGATTAATCGAAAAAGAAAAATCCATTTAAGCTGTTTAGCGTTGCCAGATAGCTGAACTCTATATATTATCAGCTATAACAAGGCTTCATAGATTACTCTAATAAACGTATAAATTCAGATCAAATAAAATTCATGCGCAGCTTACTTAAGAGGCCAATTCAGTTATGGCGTTGCCAGATGTTTGAAAACTTTAAAGCCTTAGCTGATTTCTGTCTACTTTAAGGCATAAGCACATATTGATGGACCGCACACTACAATTACACATACACACATTACACACACACACACAAGTAAGTACACAATCTAATAATTAAATACACAAATAGTTTTGAATTGAACCACAAAATTGTAGCATAGAGAACTGAACTAAATTGATGAATATAAATAAATTAAATAATATAAAATAGAACAAAAATGAAGAATAAAACAATAATTGTGCATAGAAATTGTAAGCCCTGCCCTCGCCCCTATATGAATTTGTGTGTGTGAAAAACAGCAAATCGAAAAGAAAAATAATCACAGGGAAAATGGAGGAAATTTTGGAAAAAGTATTTGTATAACTTTTGGTGAAATGATTTTGGCCTTTCGTAATAATGTTGGTAATTATTAAAGAAAGAGAGAAAGTCAATAAAACAAGAATAAACATAAATCACAAATGAATAAATTGTTTGCAATTTATAAATTTAATTGCAACACACACACACACACAGAGACACACCCTACACACACATATGAATATTGCTAATAAACATTTATATATATATATTTTGATATAAATAAATATGCGTTTGATTCTATTTTAATTGCTGTGGGGCGCATATTGAAATTCTGCTGCTAATTTTGCTAATGAATGGGGATATTCAATTTATGAAAATACCTGAAGCTGAAGCTGAAGCTGGGGATGGGGATGGGGATGGGGATGGGGATGGGTACGAGAATGGGGACAGCGATTGGTGTGGGTATGGGAATGGAGCAAATTAAGGTATCAAATCAAAAAGCATAACACATAATGAAGTAATATAAAATTTTCCTTTTGCTTTGTTTTTGTTGTTGTTGTTGTTGTTGTTTTTTTAGCGCTCACCTGCCAATAATAAAAAGATGTTGCCCCAAAGAGTCCTTGAGCGCGTCCTGTGTTGTACGCCATTGATTCGGTTACTTTGACAACCCATATGCGTTGCCCGGATCCGGGGATGCTGTATGCTTACGTATGCCCATAACACACACACACACACACACGCACACTCTAACACAGCCATCCACACCCACACACACTAACACAAACACACACTTATCTGGCTTCGTTGACGCCAAGCGTAATAGCAGCAGGAACAACAACAGCAATTGGAGCAAGTAAATATGATTTGATGGAGCGTTCTCGACTAGATTAATACCCTGAATATGAGGCTGAAAGTGGCAGAATAGTTCAGCTTGTCTATATACATATTTATATTGTTGTCTTAGAGTTATTGCTTAAGGAAAAGAGAGGTTCATAAACAGGATTGATATGAGATGTTGCATATAAGCTGAAGAATGAAATATGGAACTATTAAATCTATTATCTGGAACATATTTGTGCTATAATAAATCTGAAGAAATATGATGAATATTTATTAAAGAATCTTAATGGGTTAATTCCCAATCTGAAATCAGTTTTGTTGGGAACTTAGTAAAAAACTTTCTCCAGCTACTTACATTTTCTTGGATGATAGTAAGAAAAACAAATTTATTATTTAATTTAATTTAAAAATAGCTTATAGAGCATTAGCATATCATTTAAAGCTAGCCTTGTTATTTCCCAAATAATATACGACTGCACAAAACTGTTTTCATGCGCCGAGTTAGCATGTCGTAAGCCTTCGGCCTAATCTCTTATCTTATTATCTAAGCAATTATGTAAGCGCAACTTGCTCAATGCAAATACTTCGTATCGAATTCTCAAAATATGATACCCTATTAAATGCCCAACAATAGGGTAGAATAAGAACAGTTGCCCTGTCTGTCACTCAATTCAGTCGTAATGGTTGCTGGCGGGGGTTAGCAGCAGCAGCAGCAGCTGCCACTTCAGGCAGTTCTTGTTGTTGTTGCTGTTGTTGTTGCTGTTATTATTATTATTATTATGTAATGCAGTCATTTAATTGGTAACAAATTGTATTGTTTGGCTTGGCATTTCTTTGCCAGTTGCTTTTGTACGCTTTTATGACTTTTCCAGGAAACCAAACCTAAGCATTCAACAAAACACAACAACACCAACAGCAACAGCAACAACGGCAACAGCAACAGCAACAACGGAACATCCATACCTGACGCATGTATCCATGTGATGGGCGACATCCATACATACATACATACATATGTAGATGTCTCCCATATATGCTTAAAGCATGCCTTTAATGCAGCCCCTCCCCTCCCCTCCCCACCCTCCCTCACACCCAAGGCATGTGTGGAGCGGAGCTAGTTGGGCATGCATGGGATCCGTATCAAAGCAAAACTTTTGTCGTGGCCAGCAATTGCTGGCAGCATTCGGAACCGGCGGCAAAGCTTTTGACATTCGACTGCACCAAGCTTATGGGACTGCAATTAAAAAGTTGCCAAACGGCAGCAACAGGACATCAAATGCTGCAGAGGAACCAAATTATCCCAACAATTTGTTTGGCAATATGCAAGCAATTGGCTCGGATTGCACACAAAGATAGCAGCACGTAGCCAACGGATGGCGCTTCTACAAGGTCCAGCAGGAGAGAGAAGCGTGCAAGAAGCTGCGAAATGGAAAGTTATTAGTTCAGCGAATATAAACATATAACTATTAGAGTTGCCATTGAGAGAGAGAGAGAGATAGAGATAGAGAGACAGAGAGAGGGAGAGGTAGAGGCCAAAATTGAACTGCAAATGCATAAGCAGCAGACAGAGAGTTTGAGAGCGAGAGAGCAAGCATGGAATGCATAGAGCAGCAGCAAAGTGTTAAAAAGCAATCAGCAAAGTTTACTCTATGGCTCATCGATTTGCATGCAGCTCTCTCGATTCTCCACTCGCACCTGATTTGATGTTTATTTGCTCTCTTCGACACTGGCTGAAGTTCTTGATTTTGTTTTGAATTCACTCTCTTTTTTTTTGTTTTTCTGTGCCTTAACTTATCATTTAGCTGCTTGCTTTGCTTGTTACTTGTTCATTTCATTTTCCGCTTGTCTTCCCTGTGGCCTCTTTTCTACTTTGGCTTAGGTTTACGTCTAGATTGACAGAGAGCTCGTGTAACTTTTTCTTGTTCTGCTTAACTTCTTTTATTTCTAGACTGTAGATTTAGACAAGACTCTATAAGAGCTTGGTATATTAAGTTGTTGCAGTGCTTCTCTCTTTGGCATTCAATAATTAGCTGGCTTAACTTATCATTACTCTTCATGTTAACTTTTTCATTAATTTCCTGCTTTGCTTTTGCTTGTGATATTCATTTGACAACTCGCTTTACTTCTCATTTCTCTTCTCGCTCTGATTTATATTTGTATTTCGGGTTAATTTTGGGTGTATTTGAACTTCTTGCAGTGCTTCTCGCTTTGTCAACTATGCTCAACTTTTCGTTTGTTTACTTCTTAAGAACATCGCTTCAATTGTTCTTCAGCTTCTTGCAGTGCTTCTCGCTTGATAGATCGATTGACTTTTCATTGCTTTTGGCTTCTTCTTCCACACTTTGGCTTCATATTCCACATTTCTACTTGTCTAGCTATTAGCTTTACTTCTTCCACTTCGTAGAACTCCTCGCTTGGCTTCCTCCTTCAGCTTGCAGATAGTTCATATGAATACAAACTCTGTCTGATATTGATGTAAATCTGTAATTAGTTGGAAAACTTGGCTTAACTACGACGATTTTCATTAAAGCAACTCGGCATTTGAATCCTTTTGTGTCGCAGTTTCCATAGCGCTGAGATACTTAGTTGTAGTTGGGCTGCTGCCGTCCATTGTGTATTAATAGATCATGTGGACGAGCTGCGACAATATGGCTGGCTTTATCGTTGCGCAACAGCTGACTGTGGTGTCCTTTTAGCTATGCTCATCCCGGCGTTGCCATAACACTCATTATCGCTGCCATGCCCTGGCCCCATTATGCAATGAAGCCTTTTGCTGCCCCCAGTCGAGTTGGATATTTGCGTTTCAAGTGACCAGGCGACAGCTAGAGGAGACGAGCGTATAATTAACTTACAGGCTTACAAAACCAGCCAGCACAAGGCTACAACTTTCGATGGGTATAAATACCTTTAGTGCAACATACATACATACATACATATATACATATGTATATACATATATGCATAAGTGCTAAAACTGTATCATAATTTAGTCAGGGCGCGTGCTGGGGCAGCAAATGGAAATCTCTATTTTCTTTGCTTGCTTGCTTTTTTTTTTGCTATTGCTATTGACTCGTGTCCTTTGCTCGGCTTTGTGTGCAGGTATCCTTCTGTCCTCCCGTCCTCCTGTCCTCCTGTCGTCCTGTCTGGCTGGCCATCCACGCCCTAAATCGCACTCGCACCTCGGCACCAAATGTGATTTCAGCTTTTGTGCTTGCTGAAAATATTTACTGCACAACAACAACAACAGCAACAACAACAGCAACAACAACAACAACGACAGCAGCAAAATGGACCAATTTTCGTGTGGCTTTGTTTTTGTCCAGCGAGCGGCTAGGCGGCAGCAGACAGTCGGTGTGAGCCGTCCATTCGAACGGCTACCGTTTGCCACGCCCACTGCAATTGTTTGACCTGTCACGACAGTAAGAGCATCAATTTTTGTTGCTGCAATCCAAAAAAAAAAAAAAAACAGAAAAAAATCGTAAACAAAAATGCTCTACATCGACACGAATTGAATTGCATTGAGTCGCGTTTACTTAGCACAAGATTTACCAGACAGCGCATATGCCCGGTCTAGCCCTAAGGCAGGGTATTTCGGAAGGCCACGTTTTTTTGTTGCATATTGTTGTTGAGTTTTTGTTTCGATTCTCTTGTTTTTTTCGTAGCTCTTTTTTAATTTACCGCCCATGGTCAAGCGTTGGACACGCCCATTTAAATGGCTGCACGGCTGCCGGGCACTGATATCGTTTTTAATGCAGCTAACTAAACGAATTCAATGGGCGCTATGTGATGGAGACACCCCCAACTGCAATTAATTATATGGATATATAAATGGTTTAATGAAGAAACATTAATTTGGAGACTTTTTAGGGAAAGCGAAAAAATTTTTGGAACTTTTTATTCAATTGAAAGCGTTAGGGCAGTTTCAATTAGAAAATAAGTTAAGATTTGTGGGTTAAGCAGAGATATAAGTGAAATGTCCTCTGGCATTGGTTATTATCTGGGGTCAATTTCTGTTTTCGGTAGGAATTAGGTAGGAATATTCCTAAAAATGTAAAATTAAGGGCTGCAAAGCTATGTTTTAGAATTTTTATTTACATATGTTTGGCATCTATTATTTACTTTGGTCTTGGTTCCTGTCTTGGGAATAGTTTGGCTTTTAGTATATAGTATCTGAGAGCTCGAACTGTAAATAAGTATAGATTATGAGAGAAAAAAAGGGCCAAGTGACGAGGGAGCAAAAGATCTCTGTGGTCTTCTTCTTTTCTTCTTCTGCTACTTACTTTGTATTTCGCACTTTCTAGCAGATTGAATTCTCACAATAACTAAGAGGCCGTAATAGATTAGTAGTCAAAGTTTCTTTCTTATGCTGCAGATTAACTTATCTTGATTCTCTGTCGGTAATCTGCTTAAAGGCAGTTTTAAAGAAAGTATTTGGGCTGTTCAAAAATCCTAATATCATCATCATCATATGCCATGCCAAAGCCCGATAAGCCCCAATCTAGTTTTGATTGATTTGAAAGGGAGTTATTAATAAATTCTGTGAATTTTACGAACGAACCATCATATTACACGTTCCGTAAGCTATAGCATGCCATGTACTTATCGTCACTCGAACCAAGTCCAATTATGTCATTCTCTCTGTCGCTTAAGTCCTTGTCGATGATTCAATAATGTGCGAACGGGCTTAAGCTGCATCCGGGCCAGTATCAATGAAAGGATTCGGGGATTAGCAAATGTATTTTCAATGGAGTGTATCCAGAATGCGAGCCACTAGCCAATAGATATGTCGCCAGCTGGCAGCTGAAGCACGTTCGTTCGATTCGTTGAGCAAAGGTAAACAGTGTATCGCATTTGGAGTCGAGCCATTCAGGAATCACAAATCAGAAATTGTGTCCGGGCGCAGGGGGGCAAATTGAGATTAATAACAAAAAAAATAACGAACAACGAAGAAAAAAGACGATGAAGAGAAACCGAAAAACCTGTAACGTGACAAATGCCGCAGGAGAGACAACCAGAGCAACGGACGGCATTAAAAGGAGATGCTCTGGCTGAATCTCTGGCTGTGGCTGTGGCTGTAGCTGAAGGTAAATCTGAGGCTGAGCATCGGTTTGGGGTTATTAGATTGAAATAAAATATTCGAATTGCTTCTTGGCAAGGACTAAATGCAAAAGCCAATGATTTGTAAGCATGGACACGGCCACGGACATGGACACAAGCATGGACAATGGACGGCCGCTTGGAGCATAGTTGGAGGTCGACAGAGAGAGAGAGAGAGAGAGATCTCCATATACATATGTATATTTAAGTTTCCATTCAATTGAACAGGAGGCGAAATCGTTCAAAATGCCAGCCAAATTGAGAAGGAGACGGCACAAATCAATTATATGCATGCGAGGGGGTGTGTGGACGCCCAGCGAAAGGGGGTAGCAAAACAGAAGACCATAAGAGTCAGAGAGTAGAGGAAACGACGACGACGACGCAGAAGAAGAAGAAGTAGCAGAAGAAGAGAAAACAGAGCGAACAATAGACAACATTGGCAACCTGCTGCGCGTTGAGCTAATGCCGCAGCTCAGACAAACAAAAATTGACCCGCTACCCGCCCCCTGCCCACCGCTCACCCCTGGGCGACGCACAATACGCTTTGTAGTCAATCGAAAGAGGAGGAAAGGAAAAAAAAAGAGAGCTTTGAGATTGAGACCAGCCACTGGCCACTGGCGACTGGCGACTGGCGACTGGCGACAACAGAGACTCTATTATAGAGGCACCTAGCGTGAGGCTGGAACTGGGCGTTGCGTGGGCGTGGCAATTGAGTGGGAAGTAGTGTGGAGTGGAGTGGAGTGGAATGAGTCCTGGCGGGGCTTTAGGTAAATTGCTTTTATTGCATACGTTTCGTGTCGCCATTTGAATTGCACTTAATTTCAATCAGACGCCCGCTGCTAAGCCACTTGAGCTAATTGTTTGGCTTTTGAGGGCAGCAGCAGCAGCAACAGCAGCAGCAGCAGCAGCAGCAGCAGTCGTCGCTGTTTTCCATCTAATTTGTAAATGCTCTGCGTGCTCAGCTCTAGCTGCTAGGATACAGCTTCAGCATCTTCAGCTGCCAGCGACTTAACTTGGCTTTAAAATCAACTCAAGTGTACTTTGACTTTGACTTGATGTCCTGGATGCGGGTGGGCGGCTTGGCTGTCTTGCCGCCCCCCCCAAAATTAATTGTAGTGCCGCGTTATGCGTGCTATTCGAAATGTGCCTGGCACTTTATAATTTCCAGCGGGAGTGTATCATTAGCCGTGGCTAAGCCGTCGTCGACCAAAGCCAAAGACGTAAGCCGGGCGCAGAGAGCGCTCAATTTTGAAGTGCCTCAATCCGCGCCGCCGCTAATGGAACTTGCTTGTTGTTGCCACATTTGTAGTTGCTACAAATTCGCATTTAAACAAACAAGAAAAGTTTTTGTTTTTGGCGTACTTTAAGCCCACTTCTGGCCATGGCCAAGCAGTGCGGGAACTTCTTTAGCTGGCGCGTGGCCTGGCAACGCATCAATAATGCGTTTTCCATAGCTCATACCCTGTAAGCAGCGAGTCTTGTTTACGTCTATCAAGTAGGCATGCTGTGCCACTCCCCCAGATTAGAGCTGTTTGCCTCCTCTCTGTTCACTTTCAACACATAGATAAGGGCTGATTGGCTTTATAGAAACTCGCATTGAAATACACTATTCGAATATCCATTTACCGCAAATCAATTACAGGGTAACATCAGGTCGATCCATAGTGCGAATGCCTTGTAGTTTCGAGTGAAAAAAGTGTTGCCTACTTCAAGGCAAATGAAATTTCCTGTGCGCCGCTGCTCCCAGCGGCGGCATCAACTGGACTGGACTGGACGATTTCAAAGGCTAACGGTATATTCCCATATGGCAAACGTGCCGCGTCTCATGACCTCATTTTCAAAATCGAAAAATCAGCGGGCGCAAAGCCCAAAGGAGCGCTCGATAAAAGTTGGATTTACTACAAGTCAAAAGAGAGAGAGAGAGAGAGAGAGAGAGAGAGAGAGGCAGAGAGTGAGAGAGAGGCAGGTTGCTAGAGCCATGTATATGGACAGGCTATATAAAGAGAGCGACTGCTATTCCCTGCTATTCCCGCTGTTTCTGCTCCAGCTCCTGCTGTATCCAATTGAAGTGGCAACAATAACTAAATTAAAACTAAAGCCGCATGACACTAGCGCGACAGCAGCATTAAGGGGGGAGGCAAGGGGACCTATTGCGGTTGGGACTTGGCTCCTGACGTCGAACACGCGCTTTGAATACGTTTAAGCAAATGCGTCCTCCCCCACCCCCGAATGCTGTGCGGGCAAATTAAAATGAAGCATTGCGGAATGATTTTGACGCCGCCCAAGCCCTGCAACCCCGACATGACCAGAGGGAGAGAGAGCAGGAGAGAGGTAGAGCGAGAGCGAGTCTCTAAAGGATGTGCGTGGCTGGACCGGGTGGTTGATTTCTTGGGTCACACGCATCCACACGCACAGCTGGCTGCTAAGCAGACTGGCGCCAAAATTGTGGCTGACTTCACAGATTTTTCATGACGATGACAAGTTGACGGCTTAGCTTGGCATGGCCATAAGGATATGCGGCAACGGGCACTGGCTCTGGCTCTGGCTCCGACTTTGGCTTTGGCTTTGGCTTTAGCTTTACCGGCCATGCCCAGCAGCGATGGCTGCATGACTCCTTGACTCCTTGACTCCTGGCTGTCGCACGGACTGGCTCGTTAATGCCGCCCAGCGCCGCAGGGCAACTCAGACTCGAGACTCCGTCTCCTAACTCAGCCTCACTGCCACTGCCCCTCTCTATCCATCTCTCTCTCTCTCACTTTCTCTCCTTCGGCAGCATCTACATGTGGCTGTGTGTAGGTGACATGTCCTGGCAAAACACAGCAAGCAGGCGAATGACGCCCGCTCGCAACGAGGCGCCAGCTCATCAACTACTACTACGACTACGACTACGACTACTCCGGCCCGAGTTCTAGTTCCACATAGAGTCCAGGCTGGGCCAGCCCACACGGCACGGCATGGCATGGCAACGCGTTTGCTGATCCTTGGGGAGATAGCAGGAGTAGCAGCAGCAGGAGCAGCAGGAGCACAGCTAGAGAAAAATACTTGGCAAGTGTCATTCGGGGGTTGCTGCTGCTGCTGCTTATTGCTCCTTTATGTTGTTGCTGTTGTTGTTTTAAGTTGTCGCCGTATTAAAAAATAGAAATAGCAGCAACAGCTCGCTCCATATGGCTGCTTCGCGCACAACCAGACCCAGTTCCACTTTTGTGTGCTTCTTGTTCTAATTTATTTTATTTATTTTTTCGACAAAGCACCCAGAAGAAGCGACCCTTCTCACAGCAACGGGCGGACGGACGGACGTGAGGATGGACGGCGGGTCGGCGCTTTGGTGGGGTTGATTTTGACAAACGTTTCGCTGTTGGACGCCCGCTGTTGCTCGTTTTCATAATCGGGCGGTAATTGTACACCAATTTGACTTATGAATATAAATTAACTGCGAAACGTGCGACAGTCAAATAACACACACACACCCATATGTACACACACACATGTGTGTGTGTGTGTGTGTGGAGCGCGAGACTCAGTCACAGCGGGCGGCTAGAGGCGTGGCACAGACACTAGAAATTATGTGACATCAAGATCTTTGCACAATATTGTCAACAACATTGTCGATAAGCATGTGAAAACATGTGAACAACTCGTTAAACAGATTCTTATCATATAATTCAGAATGCGATTAACTTGTTGAGCACAAACTAACAATTAGCATATGCACTAGTGCAGAGGCTTCAGCTGGAATTGGATTGAAGGGTTTATCTCTCTTAAGAAAACAGAGAAAAATACTCTATATAGATGTTTGTAAAATTATTGCATATTTAAATTGAATAACTATAAATTAGATAGATAAATCCGTTTTATAAAATTTACAAATTTATGGAATTCTTAAAACATATTGTTTTATATAATTCGCATTATAAATTGTTTTATAAAATCTATAAAACTAAATAAATATACATAATCTTTAATGAAACGCCTTGATATATTTGTTTATTAATACAAATTTGTTTTTTTTTTTTTTTAATGCCATAAACAAAATTATTTCTATTATTCGTACAATAAATCAAACAATTTATTGAATAAGATATTTTCATTATTTTATTAATGAAAGAAAAGTCAAGATTATCTTATGCAATAAATTGTTTTATAATGCGATATTTTTTCAATTTAATTATTTTATTATTATTTTTATTATTATTGTTGTTTTAATTTTTTCGTATTTTTATTTTTTATTATTAATTTTATTATTATTATTATTTTTATTATTGTTGTTTTAATTTTTTCGTATTTTTATTTTTTATTATTAATTTTATTATTATTATTATTTTTTGTTATTATTTTTATTTTTTTATTATTATTTTTATTTTTGTTTTTATTTTTTATTATTTTTATTATTATTAATTTTATTATTATTATTATTTTTATTATTATTATTGTTGTTTTTATTTTTTTATTATTGTTTTTATTTTTTATTATTAATTGTATTATTATTATTATTATTTTTATTATTATTTTTATTATTATTATTGTTTTTAATTTTTTATTATTATTTTCATTTATTTTTTATTTTTATTTTTAATTTGAGCAGAGAAGCTGTACAATAATTTTATACTTTTAAAACACATTTCATATTTTGTTATTTATAAAAATATTAAAATAATATTCAAAGAGTTTAGCTATTTTATGATTTCTTCTTCTCTTTGCCCTTCTCTTAAGCCTTAATCCACAAATCCCAAAGTTATTTATAGATGGTAAGCAATTGGCTCCAAATTTAACTCTTCAAAATATATCAAACTATTAAAAGTATATAAATATATATATATACATATGTTGTATAACGTCCCACCCCTTTACTGCTACCTGCACTCGTAGAAAAACAATTTACTGTTTCCTTTTCTGCGTTTTAGCCAACATAATGAGAAAACTTTCGAACTAAGCACAAATTGAGGAAGACATAAAAGGGCTGACATGAAAGCGAGAGGAACTATTTGAAGTATAGCTAACATCGAATATGAAAATCGTAAAAAACGAGGGAATTTATCTATTTTTAGCAGCTGAAAATCTATTTGCATTTGTTGTATTGTGTGCAGCACTCGCAGCGCTATTTGCACAATGAATGCGCGAGAATTCAATCATTGACGGGATTTTATGAAAAGCTTGTTTTGTAATTAGATTCCATCACGGAGGGACGAAGGGCAGAACTCATTCAAATGTCTGTGTGTGTGTGTGTTTGTGTGTGTGTAATTGCTTTAAACTGTACGAATGGCCATTAAGATGCAAACCGATGGGCAATCAACGGTCCACATCCTGCGCCGAAGCATGGCGCATGGCCCAAAACGGACACCAAAAGGCAGACAAGGACGAGCCAAAAGCTGTGGCTGAGCCAACTGTAGTGGACAAGCGTCCAAACCAAGTGATTTGCATGTGTAATTCGATTTGCGGTCTCAGGAGTTGACAAGCTCAACACCAGCAAGAGCAGCAACAGCAGCAGGAGCAGGAGCAGGAGCCGGAGCAACAGCAACAGCAGCTGTGGCTTAGAGCTGACAACGAGTGTGTGGGTGTATGCGTGCGTGTGTGTGTGTGTGTGTGAGCTGACAGCTAGACAAATGCTAGCTGCATTGAGACTGCCGTAGGAGCAACGAGCACAATTTTCATATAAATCAAAGAAAGCCAATTTATATATTTCGTATATGGCCCATTAAATGAAATCTTATGAAGTTCGGATGACAATTACATAAATAATTATATGAAAGGGTGTCGCGTCTAGCATATCAAAGTGTCTATGTGAGTGCGTGCGTGTGTGTGTGTGTGTGTGTGTAACATAAGTATTAGATGTGCTACACACACAGACACGCATACATACATATATAAGAAGCGGGCTGGGGCATGCTCATGTGCTTTTATTATTTATGTGTGTCGCACACTCACACACACACATACCACAAAAACCCTGGGCAGGATATACAATTGCACTTAAAGCACACTCTCCATATGTTGCCACAAAGCGCCTTTGCTGACTGCCGCATCCGCATCCGCATCCGCATCCGGTCGGTGAATGTAACTGTAACTCAATCCATGTGATCCACGCGCGTGGCTTGGCGCTGGGGCAGAGACTGGTACTGGGACTGGGCTGAGGGTCGTCGCAAGCAGGCTGGCTATGGTTACGCCCAGCAAGCGACAGAGAGTCCTGAAGTCCTGAGTCCTGAGTCCTGAGTCCTGTGTTAGTTCTCGTTGCCGACGTCGTTGCAGCAGCAGCAGCAGCATTTCAAGTGCGTTTCATTTACAATTTCCTTCGTTTTTATGCGACCGTTGCGCCACACAATATATACATGCAGAGGGGGCGGGTTGGTTGGCAGTCGTCGCTAGTCGGGCTGAAAGTTGCATGTTCTTGGCTTTTATGTCATTGTTATATGCTTATTGTGTCTTTCGTTGCCGTTAAAACTGTTTGTTGCAATCGAATCACAGCGGCCGTAAAAGATGCAAATGGCAGCCACGAAGCCATTCGCCAGATCCCCAAATGCAGCGCGTACCAAACGGCGTATACGTAATGTGTATATAAGCGTAAATAACGAACTATATGAGTGTGTGCATATGTGAGTGTGTGTGAGTGTGTGAGTGTGTGTGTGTGTGTGCATATGAAAGCAGACGCTGAAAATTGAGCAGCAGCTGTTGCCAGCTGGACGTGTAAATGTGCTTAATGCCCAACCAACCAAACCAGCCAAACAAGCCAAAAGCCCAGCCAAAAAGTAGGCCAAACATACAGCAAATGATGTATACATATATACATACATATATATATAAATAGCTGTGTGTGTGTGCGATACCCCACCTCAACAATTGTTTGTCCAACGAGCTGCGTCTGTCTGTGTCTGCGAGTCCAATTGACTCTCCGACTGCTGCGCCACGCTTTTGTCTGTCTATCTTTGGTGGGCTTCGTCTGTGCGAGGCCATGGCCAGGGTCAGGGGGCAGGGCGGCAGGGCGGGTGTGGTGTTTCTATGGGGAAGCAGAGACTGAATCAGGAGCAGCACAAATGCGCGCTCATCCAGCCAGCAAAAGTGCACGGATGAGAGACCATTCAATTTCTCATGTGAGAAGTCACTTCGCGGCATTTCGCTGCCACTTGGCAGCAATTCGAGTAAGAGGGACACTCGCACTCACACTCACACACTCACACTCTCACACACTCACACTCGTTCCGGTGCGAGCTAATAAAATAAATGTATTGCATGTGGTTTACAGTGCATGGACAACGTAAGATATATATCTACAGATGTGCAAGTGGAACGCTAAACAGGCGGTTAACAAACATTCAAGAAATTTACTGGCAAGAGAATTGAATTCAATTCTATTGCAATAGATATTAGCTAGATATTTGATTAAATTACTGAATAATGTAGGCAAATTTAACTAATTATATAGGAATTTCTGCAACTATTTCTGATTTAATATAAAATTATTATTTAATTCAGGCTTCGGTCAGAATAATATCTTATATTTATGTATTGATAATTTTTGTATCTTGATTTTCATTATGACTTGAATTTGCATTCAGTGGAGCCAAGGATTGGGAGGTACACTAATAGCTACAATGAGGATACGTTAGCAGATACAATGATTGTTTTTAATTATAATTATTTTATTTTTTATTTTTAGTTATTGTTGCTATTGTTATTATTGTTTTTCTTTTGAAGTCCTTTGGCATGCGCCAAAATATGTTTTACTATACTTTATGAAGATCAGGTTTGTAATAAATTAAAAAAAAAATTAATTTTGTATTTATATATTTATTAATTACAATAATATTAGTAATTAGCAATTGCAATTATTTTCCTTATCTCTAAAACACAATTTTATTTTAAAATATTACACTTACAAAATTCAATAAAAAATAAGTAAATAAAGGATTAAAAATTAAGTAACTAAATGGAAATTTAAAAAAATTAAAAGATACAAAATAAAAAAATATTAAATAATACAAAGTTCAATAAAAATAAGTAAATAAAGGATTAAAAATTAAATAGCTAAATAGAAAGAAAATAAAAGATACAAAACACAAAAATATTAAATAATACCAAAAAAATAAAATACATAATAAAAAGAAATTTAAAAAACACAAAACAAAAAAATATTAAATAATACAAAGTTAAAAAAAAATAGGTAAATAAAGGATTAAAAATTAAATAGCTAAAAAACAAATAAAAAATTAAAAGATGCAAAACAAAAAAATAATTTAAAAAAAAATAGAAAAAAATATATATATATTACACTTAAAAAAAAAAAAGAATATATATATATATATAAATCATGTGCACTCAGTTATAAATCCTTCATAACTTGTGCCCTGCCCTAGTTTTCATCTAATCATATTTTGACTATTCAAATTTTGATTAGATATCAATTCTAGCGACTTTTTGCATCTAAAAATATTAAACCTGTGCAATAATCTTTAGTTAAACAGTCGCATATATAATCAAAATTTCTATCAAGTCTAACTATACATATGTAAATTGAACAAATATAGCTGCCTAACAGAAATCTAATATAAGTTAATAGACATTCCAACTCTATTTTATGTCATGTTTCTTAAGCCATTCGACATCTAATGCACATTTTAATATGTAGAGTTAAACTTTTGACTGTTGGCAACTGTTTAAAGTGCCTTGTAAACTTTACCAATGCCAAAAAGTCAGGGCAACTATTAAAAAATCAACTGTTTTATATGCGCCCTCCCGAAAAGTATGCTACGGAAAAGTGCAAATGCTCCTAATGGATCGCAAGCTGTTCGAGTTAGTTAGTTGTGGTACTTGAGCTGGGTGGCGTTTATATGTCAGCTATTTGCCAATTTAGTTGCACAATTACCAAAACTTAAAGGCGAATGTGTCAATGTGTGAGTGTGTGTGAGTGTGCTCGTGTGTGTGTGTGTGAACTTCGACTGCAAGTTTGCTGAAAGCGAACAGCAACAAGTTTGCCAAGACACATACCACAATCACGTACTCATATATCAGTCACATGCACAGCCAACACTTCACACACACTCACACACACACATTTATAAATACATATATGTATGTATATATGCATCGTATGTTACAAAAGTTACGCCAGACCCTCATGCAGGCGCAAACAATTGACTTTTGAGCACACCGTCTGCCCCCTTCAAACTGTCGTTGTCAATGTAGCCGGCGCCAGTGTTTCTTCTTCTTGTTGTTGTTATTGTTGTTGTGGTTGTTATTGTTGTTGTTGGCTGACTGGCTGGCTGACTGCTGGCTGCCTTAGCCGCAGCTAAGTAAAAGCAAAAACATATGAGACATACTTGTTACTTTTTGCTTGTTTGCTTCCTATACCAATAAATGCCATCACATATGGACGCAGCAGCTCAGCTTGTGCTACGCCCATACCAGAGCCCCTGCCCCTGCCCCTGTCCACGCCCCTCATATCTTGTTGGAAAGCCAAGTGCCTGCTTACTTTAAATGCCTGCAGTCTTTGCTTTGTAGCCTTTATTGTTGTTGCTGTTGTTTTTGTGGTTGTTGTTGTTGTTGCCGTGTGTTTCTTTAATGGCAACTCGGTAAAAATTAAGCATAATAATAAGTAGACGGCGACCAAAACTCCCAACTGCAAACAGCATGAGGAAAGCAGCACAAAAAAATAAAAAACTGGAATAAAAAAAAAAAAAAATAAATAACAAAAACAACAAGCAACAGAATATAAAATATACAACAAAAATAAAAAAAAAAAGAAGAAAAATAGAAAACGCCGACAGCTGTCCATATGGTTGTTGCTGTTGTTGTTGCTGCTAATGTGTGTGGCCGCCACACACACTCGTGCGCGCTCTTTCGCTCCAGTTGGCGTGGGCGTGCGTGCGCTCTCGCGCTCTCACTCGCTCTCTCTCTCTCTCTCCCACTCACTCTGTTGCCCAGGGCCAGACGATTGCTGCCTGCTGCCTGCTGCTGCTGCTGCCGCCGCCTCCTGCTGCTAATGCTTGTTGCTGCTGCTGTTGTTGCTGCTGCTGCTGCTGCTGCGGCTGTAGCTGTTGCTGTTGCTGCTTGTTGCTTCACTTGTTGGCAGCTGGCGCCGGCGCAGTTGTTGCTGGCTTCCAAACAATAACAACAGTGAATGCAATCCACATACAATACGTATACGCAGCGTATGCCAGCGACTACAGGTGGGTGGCTGGGCGCAGCGGGTGTCCTGCAGCTTGCACTTAGACACGATGAGCAACAACAACTGCACTCACACACACACACACATGCACACACATATGGCTAGCATATGTGTAGTTGTCAACTGGTTGCCGTTTGTGGATTCCATTTCAACAGGCAGCAACAGCAGCAGCGGCTGAGGCAGTGGCAGCGGCAACAGCAACGATTTTTCATCCCTTTTCGAACTGTTGCGCCGTAGAGTACCACCGCGCCCAAGTTGCCATAGATACGTCGTAGTCCCCACTATGGCGCGCGAGGGTTGCCGGCGATGGTGACGACGACGACGACGGCGACTGCGACGTCGACAGCGGGCAGCAGGCAGCAGTCGACGCTGCCGCCGTGTGTTGTCGTCGCAGCATGCGCTGCTAGACTTGCTGCCCGATAAATTATCAGCCTTCATAACAGTCACAGTCTGACTGGCAACGGTTGTGGTACTGCTGCAGCCACTGGCACCAGCTCCAGCTCCAGCTCCAGCCAGTCCTCAAGCAACAATTTGTTGTTAACAAAGCCACCAAGTGAAAGTACAATTAGTTTTTATTACAAACTTTCGCAGTAGTTAAAAAAAAAAAAAAAAAAAACCGAACAACAACAAAGAATCGAAATACAGTTAAACAATATATGAAACGAGGCCGCAAGGCAGATAACAAAAACTGTAGCATACCTATTGGGGCCGAGCCTAGCCGGAGCGAGTGTTACGTTATTTGTGTGCCACCATATGGCTGGGTAAGTAGATAATGCGCACATTATTAACTTTTGCTTTTACCATATTAAATATTAAATATTCAATGTGACGTTCAGTTGTTGTTGTTGTTGTCGCTGTTGTTGTTGTTGCTTATCGGCGCATAAAATTCGTTGCATTGAGTTATGCGAGTGTGTGTGTGTGTGTAAGTGACTTCTCGGCTCAACATATGGCAGTAAATTTATGATACAGACGTGCCAGTTCAAATGCTAAAACGTGCCACCAACACATATCCAGCTGCCATCCAGTGAGCCCGTCAGCCTGCAGCACGACTCGAAACCAAAAAGCCAAACAAATCAAACTAGCAAATTGAATTGACCAAGAGACCCGACCGCCAGCAATTTGCTGCCGTCGACATCTCCATCTCCACCATCACCATCGTCATCTACTACATCTCAGACCTGGACGCTGTCTCAATTTTGCTCGGCTGTGTCTGTGGCTGTGTCTCGTTCTTGGCCTCTGGCCCCGAGTCCTGCTGTGGGTCCGGTGTCCGTGCTGCGTGATTGATCATTGTGATATATCGCACAGGCACACAGTGCTAACACCTAAACGTCAACTTTAATTAATGTCCCTTTGCCTCAAGGCACATACCACTATCTCTCTCTCTCTCCCACTCGCTCACTATCGGGCAGCTCTCTGTCTCTATCTGGCCAGGTTTTTGGCCATAAGCTGGCATGGGTATTGGGGCCAAATTTAATTTCGTTTAAATTACAAGCAACTGCCACAGGCTGCACTGACTATAACGTTCCACGTTTCACGTTTGCCTTTCGCCTTTCGCCGCTCGCCGCTCAACGTTTACCGTTGACTCTGACTAATAAGCAATAAACTGGAAATTGAAATTTAACACCTGTTGATAACACACGACGACGACGACGACGACGACGTCGACGAAGGAGAGAGCGACGACAGCCTCATTAATTGCACTAAACAAACGAAGCCAGCGACGAGCTACGGGCACAGGGTTTGGCCTGGCCGTAGGCAACGGGATTGCGGAACTGCTCGACTGCGGAGACTGGGCAGGGGCGTGTCTGAGGGCGGTTTTTCGAACGGGTGCAGCAGCTGCCAACTGCCAACTGCCATGGCGGGTGCTAAATTTATGGCCAAAGCTCATATGCAGCCCGGAGCCGCAACAAGGCCAGGGCAGGCCAGGCCAAGTCTGTGTATAGGTGTAGGTGTACGTGTAACTGTGTGCCTGGCTGCCTCTGTGCATGTGCGTGTGCGTGTGCTTGTGTGTGTGTGTGCAGCCAGACAGTTGCTGCATATCGGGATTTTATGCGTTCGCTATGCGAGCAATAAAAGAAATTTGTTGGCCTGCGCGCCGTTAAACTATATTGACTTAGATCTAATCCAATAGACAGCAAAAGAAGAGCAATGAAGAGACCTGGAGAAAGAGCGAGAGAATGTGAAAGATATGCAGTTAGACAGTCTAAAGCTGTTACACACACACACACACACACATACGCATACACCAATCTGGGAAGCTGGCACTTTTATGGCCCTAGCCAGCAAACATTACTAATAGACATAAATTCAAGTTACCAAACGCGCCGAGAAAAACGGGCAAATTTTCGATAAGAAAACATGCAAAAAATTGCAGACTGAGAAACGCTCCGCATGCGATAATAGGGAAATCATAATAGAAACTATATCAAACTTTATAGCCATTTTAATGGACAATTTCTGGCTGGCTGAAGAGGGAAAATTGCATTGAAAGCAACGAAGCGACAGCTGAATACAAAGAGACAAATTTCATTTAGAGGTAGTTGAGGATCGACAGTTGTACGAGGGGTGTTTGAATAAGTGAGGATTTTTCAGTATGATCATGCACAATTGGTTCAGAATTGCAATGAATTTTGTTTTGTATATGTATTTTCCAAGTAACTAGCTTTAATATCAATTAAATTTATTTCTACGTTAACCAACACTAAACCAGAAGTCAGTCAATTCATTATTAAGAAAAGTTAAGTGAAGTCTCGAGTAGCAAAGAGAGCAGCTAAGGCAAACTCTAGTTACTGTGATGAGAGAGAAGCAAAGTTAAGCGAATCATAAATATGCGATTAATCTAATTATACGAAAGTAAATATTTTTAAGTAAGAGCGAAGCGAATACAAGTGCAAATTGCTTGCAATACATACAATATAAAGTAGCAAGAAAACTCTAAAAGAAAGTCTAGTGAAGCGAGAAGCGAGAAGCAAAGATAAACTCTAACTAAACTGAAGTGGGAAGCGAATATATGTAAAGTGAAAAGTGACCATAAGCACTATTTAAAGAAAACGGGTCAAAAAATATCCATGCATATACAAGCTCTTCAGAGAAAAGCGAATATATACAAAGAATCAGCGCTTGTGGCTCTGTGACATCTGGATTTTCTATGGAACTACAACAAAACATGAAATATTCATAGAAATATTTGCAGGAATTTGGCTTAAATGTTGCAAATTCCAACTATAGAGTGCGAAACTCAGTTCTGGGTAATAGATAAGCGCGACTTAATTTATTTCGTTTGAAATGGAAAAAGCATTGCAATCTCTCAAATGAACTGGCATGGTAAATGCTTAAAAAAAAACACCTCGAAAAAAATCTCCTAATTTATTTAAATCTTTACATAGTCAGTTAACACGCAGTCAAACGAAGCGTTAATTATTTCACTTTTTATTTAAAAATAAAAAGGAGAAAGCTGAAGTAAAACTTGACAGACCAAAGCAAAATGAGGAATGCACAAAAACTTTACAATCAAAGCCACAAAAAGGAAAGTAAGATAAAAAAAAACCGGCAAAACGAAAAGGCTAAAACACCACAGCACAAAGGCATAGACCAAATGAATTCAGGCGACAAACCAAACTGACAATCAACTACAGTTTCCGGGTGTCGTCTCTCGCTTTTCACTTCTCACTGCGTTGTCCGTCGCTGCTCTCGTCTAACTTCCGCTTTTGGAGTTTTCGTTTGGCAGTTTGTCTAGCTGAACAAATGGATTAACAGCGGCACTGCCACAACTTTGTATTTAACACAAAATCAGCTTAGTTACATGATTATCACACCCCAGCACAACACCTAACAACCACAGAGACACACACACACACTCAGTTTATATGCTTTCAGCTGTGTTAATTAAAAACTAATGGCAACTATTCATATGCATTAGACGTTGTAATCCAAGCCGAGCCAAGTAAGTAACCTCAAGCTTACCACACACACACACACGCACACCCAACACATAAATATATATGTATGTATGTGTGTGGTAAATGTAATGCTCATAAATATCCTTTGGCAGTTACTTTTCAAATATATCGTTAAAAGTGGAAACGCTGTGAAGACATCAAAATTGTTTCAAAATATATATTTTTATATGAACATATATACATATATATCGATGAGCGCACCATGTGACCATTAAATGCCTTTAAGTGCCAATTAATGTTTGGCTTACACACACACACACACGCACGCACAGCCTGAGGGTAGTTGAGACTGGACCGGGCTGGGAATTTGAAGTCGGGAATGGTTACAGCTGCCAGACGCACAAAATCTTATGACAAAAGCATGAAACATTTTCAATATAGATATAAATATATATACACACATATATATATGTATATATGTCTAGCGATATATATGTATATATATTTATATAGCATTATGTAAGAAAGAATACTTATCGTAACTTTTGTGCAGACTTTTTAAACATCAATTATATTCAGTTATTGAAGCGTATTAATGCGACTACGTTAAATAGTAAAGTGCGAACACACCCGCACACACACACACCCGCACACACACACACACACGCCCAAGTGTTGACTGTAATAGAATCTATTATACCTGAGCCGTATGATGCGCATTAAGCATGAGCCACATCAGCATTAGTCCATAAGAGCTTATTGCGTTTGGCATTTACGAGTCATGTGGCATGTGGCATGCGGCATGCGGCATGTGGCACTTGGCATGTGGCATGTGGCGTGTAGCGTGCTCTAGACGAGTTCTAAATGGCAATAGACCAATCAGCATTGTATTGTGCAGCATTAGCTGCTATTTAATTAGCATTTTGGGCTGTCTGGGCCACGCTGGCGTATACGCAATTTGCATGCAACTGCAACTGCTGCTGCAACTGCTGCTGCAACTGCTGCTGCAACTGTGTGCATAATTAATAAATGACAAACCCTAAAGGCAACAAACTCTACACGCTGATTGAGTGCTATTATGTGCAGCTGATGTGGCAAATGACCCAGTCACAGTTGACCCCTAAAAAAAAACGAGTAAAAACAAGAACTACGAATAAAATCAACAAAAATAAAGAAGAAGCAAACTGACAAATGGCAAGGCGAGAGCGAGAGCGAGAGAGTGTGTGTGTGTGTGTGAGTGCAAGTGAGAGAAAGAAGTGTCTGCAATTTCGCATAGCTGGCACTTTGAATGAATGCGTTTTAATTAACTTGATATGCAGCGCACAATACACATCAAAGGGTTGAATAGCTGGCGAAATTGCAAAGAGCTTGATAACCAGCAGCAAAAGCAACAAAACCAGCAAAAGCCAAAAAGCTAAAAAGCCAAAAGCCAACAAGCAACGGGCAACAGCTAAAGAAAACTTGATGCTTCAGCATTTTAAAGCTACTTAAATGGCCAGGTAGGTAGGTAGGTAGGTAGGTAGGTGGGTAGTAAGAGGAGCCAGCTAGAGCAGAGCAGCCACAACTTGACTCAAGCTTTGTTTCCATTTTAATTACGTTTAACCTCTAAACAACTGCTGTCAACTTCACTTGGGGTTCATTTAAGGTTCACGTCCAGTCAACCTCTTTGGCTGTTTAAATAAAAACTTTCCTTGTTTTTTTTTATTCGAATTGGTATACAAAATGAAAAGTTGAAAATTATGTTTAGGAAATGTTCAAGAAAGGTGGATATATATGAACAAAATATATAATAAAAAAGTAAAGAAAGGAAAGCGCAGGTTTATATAAGAAATAAAAAAAAATATTATAAAATATTTTACATGTTTTACATATTTAAATATATAAGGCAAAAAAAAAAGAGAAATAAGATATGTGCTAAATTAAAAGAAATATGGAAACTAATATTTAATTTAAATAATAATGGTCAAAATTTGAGTAAGAATATATTTAATTTTATATAAATTAAATAAATTACTTTAGCTAAATGAAAAAATTGATAAACAAATATAAGTAAAATTGATCAGCATTCGAGTCTGAAAATATTTAATTTTACATAAAAAAGTATTAATTAAATAAATAAATTATGTTAATATAATTGATCAGAATTTGAGACCCAATAAATTTAATTTTACATTAAATAAAAGTAGTTAAAATATGGCAAATTTTTTATTGATTAAATAAATAAATTGCTTTAATTAAATAATAAAAAATAAATAAAAATTAAATAACAAATACCATTTCCAGCCATATTCAAACTCAGCCTAAATTCGCCAAACAACTGCGCTGAAAAGTAGGCAATGAAAAATATTTTACAATATTTATTTATTTATTTATTTTTATTTATTTTTAATATTTTACGATATTTTAAATATTTATCTCAGGTTTTTTTTTTATTCTGCTTGCTTTGCATTTCATATAAAATATAAAATATAAAATATTGATTCAAGATAATAGAAAAAAAAGGCAGGCAAGACTTAAATTCTGAAAAATAACTGCGACAGTTGTTATGCAAAATATTCCTTGAACTAGGACCCGTTTATTAGTTATGCAAATTTTTGCTTTGTGTCTGAAACTTTGCACTATGCGACGGCTAAATATTTTAATACAACAGCATCCATAGACAAGAAGAAGAAGAGAAAAAAGGAGTGTATCTCAAAGGGGGAGCGTGAGAGCGTCAGAGTGGGGGCTAAGCATCAGATAGACCCCTCGATATGTACACACATCGAAATGGAACTCAACGAACCAGAACTTCAAATGCCTGAGCCCAAAATCGAAATCAAAGTTGCTTTGGTTTTAACATTTTTCGCATACTTTGTTTACTTTAGTTTATATGCCGAATTGTTGCTGTTTGATTTTTGTTTTTGCTATTTTTATTGGGTTCTGTTTTTGTTGTTTTATGCATAAATCAAGTTTGGAAATGAATTCATGTGTCACACAGCACCGACGGCTGCTATGCGCGGCTCCATTTGAATATCATTAGAAAGTAATATGGGAAGGCAAGCGAAACAGGAAAGGAGGACGGAGGAGGACGGAGGAGTAGGGGGAGTAGAGCCCAAAATTCCAATGCGGGCGGCCTTGTTGTTTCGCAGTTGATTATGCTCTACATATAATATGCGTGTGTGTGTGTGTGTGTCTGACTTGATTTGTTGCATAAATCCAATATTTGTGCAAATGCAACAAAATTGCATTTGTTGTTCATGTTTGACGCTTAATTAAGCTGCGCAAATCATTTTTCAATTAGCGACCCCAGCGCAAAACGTAATGAAAATATTTATAAAGTACGCTGCAGATTGACAGCTCTATCTCCCTCTCTCTTGAGGGGCTCTGTTCGCGCTGCCTCCCTCTCTTTCTGTCATTCCTTTCTATTGCTTTCTTTTTGTCTCTGTCTCATTTCTCATCTGCCGGCCAGGCCAGGCCAGGCCAGGCACTACAAATAACACTCTGACGTACGTGGCCAAAGAATAACAGCAACAACAACAACAAGCAGCAGCAACATCTACAGCAGCAACTGTTGTTGCTGTTGCAGCTGAAAGCTACCAAGTTGGCGGCAACCATTGCTGTCGCATGCTCAACGGAAACGGATGCGGATGCGACTGAGGATGAGTATGACCCTAGCTCGCCCCCACTTCCCACGTTCCCCTTCCACCATCTTGCCCACTGTCCCTCCCCTCTCCCCGTCTAGGGGTAGAAAATGTCTGCGTCTGTCAATGTTGGCACAAATTGTTTGTCACGCAGTGCAAATACTTCGTGCTGTTGCTCTGCTATGCGGCATTATGCCCGATTTATTTTCCAACCAATAGCCTCGGGCAGAGCCTCACTCAATACACAGATACAACAGATACACGCAGCGAGCAGAAGCAACCTGGCAACATGGCTAAAGAAAAGGACACCCAAGCAACAGAGCCGCAAGCGACCTAAAAAAAACAAAAAAAAGAAAGAAATGTATAAGAAAACATCAAGTACATACATCAAAATAAAATACAAGAAGAGGCAGATGGAAAAACAATTTGATATTGGCAAACAGCAAAATGCAGACAAACAGACAAATTTGTAATTAATGCGAGAGTCGGATCTTAGCAAATGTCGACATGAATATCACATATACAGATACAAATGTGTGTGTGTGTGTGTGTGTGTGTGTGTGTGTGCTTGGCATACATGCACTCGCAATACCTGCTAATTAGCTGGAACTTTACCTTTAACTTTGCTCGCAACTCTTTGCACATCAAATACTAAAAATCCATAAGTTTTAATGCACTTTTTCTACCGCCCGCTCCCACGCCCACTTCCGCTCAGCTTGACTGTCTACGCAGTAATTGAGTTTATATACATTTTGCATTTTAACACACACACACACACACACACACAAGTGCTAGCAAAAGTTGTTTGATTGGCTTTTGCCCAGCCACCAAATTGCAATATAATTGCGTGCAAGCAACAGAAGGCGGAGGAGGTAGGCGAGGGGGCGTGGCAAGTGGAGTATGGTTAAGGTGCAGTAGCTGATTGCGAAACAAGTTAATTTTATTGAAAGTGACATTGCAGACGCTTGTCAACTGGCCTTGCCCCGAGCTGTTGTTGTTGTTGTTGTTGTTGCTGGCGGTTCATTACGTTTTGCAACTGCAACAACAACAGCAGCAGCAACAGCAGCAACAGCAGCAGCAGCAATGATGACAGCAAGTTTGTGTAATGTAATTAATTAATTATAGTGAAACAACGCTGTGGCCACATACCAACACACACACACCAACACACACACACGCACATACACTCATAGAGTAGGAGATACACAGGGCATGCAGAGCAGCAACACAGCGACGACCCTTGGACAACAGCAACAACAGCAACAACAACAGCTCTAGTTCCTGGTTTCGTTTTATGAGCTTGAAATTTGCCCTGGCCCTGCCCCTGCTCCGCACCCATCCTCCCCGTCCGCCCTCTGCCATTCCTAAACATTGTTCGTGTTTTGTGCCGGGTAACTTAATTACAAATTATAGTGCAATTAATTTTGCGGCTGGGGCATTATTAGGCATATCTGCCGTAACACAAAACCGCCAACTAAGACAAAAAACTAAAAGCCAAAGGAGAGTGAGGGAGAGAGAGAGAGTGAGGGAGAGCAGGAGCAGGAGAGCTGCCATGGAACACGGGGTAAGTAGATGGAAAATTAAATAAAAACACGTAAAGCAAAGTGGCCGCAAAATTGACCGCGCGCTGGCAAGCGAATCCCGAACGAGATTAAGTTGCCCGTGCAGCTGCAGCCCCGGCGTAACCGGAACCGAAGCTAGCCGCCTGATTATACTATTTATGAAGTGGTCAACGGAGTGTGGACACAATTGGAAATTGGAATCGGCAGTGGCCACGTGTATGCTCGTAGCTATAACTTGTACAATCAAATGTTATTGCTTGAGAATACACGTAGTTAGCCAGATTCGCCCAACAATGCAGTGGAAACATCAATTATTTAAGTCGCCGAACTCCATCAATAAGCATTAGACCCAACTCTGAGACAACATTTTGAAGAGTTGTTAACAAAAAAACAAAAAACAAAAAAGAGTAGCTAAAAACAGAAAAAAGTGCGTTAAGATTGATTACGTTGAAAAAACTTGTAAGTAGAAAATTCATTTCATAAATCCACTTGGATTTTGAACAAAAAAAAAAAAAAAAGAAGAGAAAAATGAGAGAAAGAAGTAAACATAGCGCAAAACTTTATCTTCTTTTTAGCGCAAAGTTTATAAGCATTTTAATGGCGATTTTATAAGAGCATTAATTAACTTTTCAAATCCTTTTCAGCTTCCTTTTTGCAGCTAATTACTTTAGCTACGCCATATTTCAAAGGGCTAATTAAGCTTTTGATTTTCGA
Source organism: Drosophila navojoa (assembly GCF_054131105.1). Taxonomy (NCBI): domain Eukaryota; kingdom Metazoa; phylum Arthropoda; class Insecta; order Diptera; family Drosophilidae; genus Drosophila; species Drosophila navojoa. Next base: position 10,504,226 of record NC_142893.1, read on the forward strand.
TTTTTGATTTTTGATTCCTGTTTTCCTGTTCTTCACCTGCAAGCATCCGCTTACAATATTATTTAACACATCAAAGAGTTTGCTCATATATGAGTGCTCTGCAATGGCAGAGATTCCTAAGCCTTTGGGCATTGCGAGCTCTGATTAGTTGAAGTCGCTTCTAATGCTATTGGAGGGTTTATATAAATGATAAAATAGAGTGACAAAATTTAATAAAATCAATCAAAAATTAACAAAAAAAAAAAAATAAATAAAATAAAAATAAATAAATAAAAAATAATAAAAATAATATAATAATAATAATAATAGTAAAAATAAAAATGAAAATAATTGTAATAATAATAAAAATAAAAATAAAAATAAAAATAAAATAATAATAATAATAATAATAATCATACAAAAATTGAATAAAAATAAATATAAAAATAATAAAATAAATGGTTTTATAAAAAATAAAATAATTATTTTTTTACCTTCAAGTTTTGGATAAAAGAAAAAGTCACAGCGGAACGGGTCTTAGTATCTTACGACATTATTAGTTTGTATATTATTATTATAATTATTATTAGAATTTTAGGCCACAAATTTGATATAGATTGGGGTATAAAGAACTATAAAATAAAACATAGCTCTGTACTGTTGAAAGATTTTCTTATCCGTCTGTATATATTCTACAATCATCGCAATATTAATTTGTTAATGTTAATTTGCAATATAATACCATATAGTACTTTTTAGATTAGACTGGGTAAACTCTAGGTACAAACAAATATTAATATATATACATATATCAAAAAGGAAATCTACAAGTATTGTATAAATCATATACACTCCTTTTTTTATAACTATATCCAGAGCTATAATGTTGCTCTAAACATAATAAATAGAAGAGCACTTAAAAGTTAAGTTTAAAATTAAAAGAATATCATATTGTAGCACAAACTAAATATCTGACATATAAAGCCCTCAGATACGCAAAAATATCAAGACCAAATATAAAGCTGATATCAAATACAAGGCATATATGTATATGTATAAGCCAGCTCTGGCATTATATTGTACTTCAGCCAAGGACTTCAAAGAGAATCGCTCACAAATTCAAGTTGTTACGGCTTGTGGTAATGGGGAAAACTGATATGTCAAATAAGCTTTAATAGAAAGTGTATCGCATAAGTTTCTGTCAAATTCAGAGAAGCGCATATGTGTGTGTGCGTGTGTGTGTGTGTGGGTATTTATATATTTTTTATGTGTGCCTGCGGCTTTGTGTGAAACAAAAGACCTAATTAAGATTCATTTGAACATATGCCCAAGGCACAAACAACAACCGAGCACACACCCATACAAACACACACATACACATGGGCACATAAATACGTATAATTAGTCGGCGCAGCCTAAAAGTATGCAGCATTTTGTTTGACTTGTGATTAACAGCCGCATTTAAACGCCGGATGTCGGATGTCGTTGGCGGCGGAAATGCGTATGTGGTCGTGGCTAGGTTGTATGACAAGCCTTTTAATGACAACATCACACACACACACAAACACACACACGCAAACGCTCACCTACTCACTCACCCACTCACATTTGCATTAATGATATGCAAATGATTTGTTTATCATTTTATGCTGCGACAACATTCGCATCTTTTATTGAAAAGTTTCTCATGCCGAAACAAATGAGCAAATAATCAGCAGATAAAGTAGCCTCACGTCAAATACATTGATAAGAAATGAAGTCGCCTTGTTTCACATCCTCAAATTTTATTAAGTTTTTTCTCGTTTTTTTTTTTTTTCGGCTTGCTCCATAAGATGTTAATCAAAGACGCACGTTGCTCATATACGACATACATACATACATATATCCCGGGCCGTGTCGAGGCGCTTACTCTCGCCTTTTGCTGTAATAAATACGTACGACTGAAGATATTTTTATTTTGGTTTTTTTTTTTCTTTGGTTTTTTTGGGAAGGGGAGTTGAGTTGCCCACCCACATGTCAGGCGTGTCTCGTCTGACGTCTGTAGTCGCTGGCACACGATGCGCTTGTTTATTATTGTAGGATGTTTGGCTTGGCTCACATCAGCGAACTGGAAGGAATGCGCATTGACAGCGACAGTTGCTGCTGCCTGCCAGTGCGTTCGTTGGTCCTGCCCAAGGAGACGCAATCTCGAGCTAGCTCCAAGCACAGTACCGACGTGCCCTGCCAGACATTTGCATTGTTTTATTTACATACTTTGGCATAAAGTTTGGCCGCGACTTCCAACCTATCGATGATGATGATGATCATGATGAGCTGGGTGTGTGTGTACTTCATCTTTGGCATTGGCATGCATAATATCTATCAGCAGCTAAAGCTAAGCACCCAACTTGAGCATTTAAGACTGACATGAGCAAAATTTCCAATTCGTTCTGGGCTGCCAGGCTGCCTGTCTGGTGTTATCATAATCATTATTATTATTATTATTATTACATTGTATTCCTTTAACTTAATTCGAAAACCCAAAATATGCAAAACGTATTCAGCTTTTGATGGCGCATAATTTGTTTATCTTTAATTTAAATTAAGTTCAACGCATTTTTCGCTCAATGCTTATTCACTGTAGCTCTTGCTCTCTCCAGCTCCAACTCCAACTCCACCTCTCTCTCTCTATCACTCATATACTTACAGAAGTTTATTTTATTGATGTGGGTTACACTCGCTGCTCAAAATTTATTTGTTTCTGCATAAATCATCGAAGCAATCGATTGGCTTGCTTTTCCAAGTAAATAGAGATATCTCTTCACGAAATTATTTCCCAGAAATGCTATCAAATAAATCAGCAAACTAATGGAAAGTTTTCAGCATATGGCATTTGATGTTGTATTTATAATTATTTCTTATCGAAACTAATCAGAACTAGCAATTAGCAGTACAGCCTAAGCTGTCTTTCAATTAGAGTTGAGATTGGGAATCCAACTTAAATAGAAGTCGATCCCATGAGAAGTAGACAGACTGGGAGAGAGAGAGACAGACAGGGAGACAGACAGGGAGACAGAGAGAGAGAGAGAGAGAGAGAGAGAGAGTGAGAGAAAGAGAAAGAAGGAGCTATATATTATGTGAAATCCGCCAACCCAACTCTCATTTGTTTTTCGATCTATTTTTCTATCGCAGCCGCGCCTACTCAAGCTTCTTGCTGAGATGTTCATCTAGACTCTTATAATTATAATAATACTATCCATAATAAAATATATAAATCCCTTTAGTTTTTTAAAAATAAATATAACTTATAAACAGTATGTGAAATAAGATATCACCTACCCCATAATCCCTCACTCTCCTTGGCACACGTATTGCTCCCATTCCTCTTCCCATTTTTCATTCTTTTTTTTCCAGCTAAAAATATAAATAATGCCTTAAAGTTAACAATGGCGGCAGTTATTTATATGTGACCTTTTGACTCATCCACAATCTGCTCACGTTGCCTGCCATATAAACGAGTTCATAACGCCAAGGCCCCAGGGACAGAACCAAAGCTAACCTACTTAAGAAAAAAAAGAGCACAAAACAAAACAAAACTTCCTTTTTAATATCATTTAGTACTCCAAGCAGTTGGTATAGACGAGCGAGCGTATTCCCTTAGGATTTCTGCCTTTAATAATTGATACGAGTTTCATTTCAAACATTTGGCAAATCGGAAATACATTTTAAAATCATTTTCCAGCTATTTTCGAATTGTGTTTCTTCTGACCAACTTCACTTTAAAGTCTAAAGCCCCAGAAACTTGTCAACCGCAAAAACTTTGGCAAAACTAAGAGAACTTTTCGGCGGAATGTCCTCAGTGAGGGCTGAGAACTTAAGATTGATTTGCCCACTGAATTTGATTATTGATTTAAGACAAATTGGTACGATATTTTGGGTACGAGAGATAAAAGAAAATAAGAAAACTCTTAGGGAAATTTGGAATATTGTATATTTTTTCATTACACATTTAGAAATAACATGTTGAGAGTAGTGCAAGAAGTCCGTTCTCTCTGTATGCGCAGTATATATATATATATATATAAGACTTAGTATATATATATATAAGATTTTATAGTAAATAGTCGTATAGTCTATAAGAAATGTTATATTTATTTTCGCTTTAGAGAAGCGAACTTTTGTTTAGTCAACATTAAATTGCTTTAATTTATCATATTTTCAGATACACACACACACACATACACACATATGCATATCCATATATATCTTCAATCAATAAAATCAAATATGAATTTTTAGAATTCTATTCTTTTTGTGGTTTATCTTCGGGCAATAAGTTATTTATTTTGATTAATTAACACAAAGCATTTTACAAATAACAAATATGCCGTGAGTGTGTGTGTGTTTATATCTATATGTAATTATATCTCTTTATGCAATCCACACTGAAATGCACAACAAATATGCTTCAAAATAAATTGAATTGCAAATTAAAAATCCATTTGAAATGTGAAAAAAAAAAAACAATTGTCAAGGCTTTGTCCCGGGGCAATCAAAACAAATCAGATAAAAATAAAAACTAAACTATAAAAACAAAAAATAAATAAAAAATTGTGTTTCAAATATTTGAATTCTAATTTTATTCAAATTTTCTTTTTTTTTTTCAGTTTTTTGTTAAAGCGACTAGCTATAATATAATATGTAATGTATGTTGTTTTTGTTTCTTCATTCTTTTATTTATTTTATTTTTATTGCAAACAAAATGAAAGCAAGTAGTTTTTGACTGCAGCTAATTAAAAAGTGAGCAGAGCACATCGCGATCCGTTGCCATGGTTAACACACATTAATTTTTAGTTAAAAACAAACAAACAAACAAAATTATAAAAAAAAATCACTAAGTAACACAGTTGATATATATATATATATTTTTTTACCGTACCAAAAATCTGAAAGTTTGTCTAGATACACGCACGCACGCACACGCACACACACACGCACATGCACACCCCCACTTGCACACACACACACACACACACACACACGCTTACTCATGGAGTAACATTCGCTCCGCTTGCTCTAGACATATAAGTACACCCGGCAAATTATCTAAACATTTCCTAGCTCTGTTCGTATAACATTTGATTTTTGTTGTTGCTTTCGGTTGTAGTTGTTGTTGTTGTTGTTGTGTTTCAAATTTGGGGCTAACCCCTTTTTAGAACGCCCCACTAACCGTCCGTCCGTCCGTCTGTCCGCCCAGCGGCCCAAATAAGCTGTGGATTGTCTATCTTCTTATTCAGTTGTGGGCTGCTGTTGCGGCTTCTGCTGCTGTTGTCACTTGGTTTGATGTATGCGGTAGAGTTTCCATCAGCTTAGCCGGCAGCCCCTCCGACTCCTGCTGCTGTTGCTGTTGCCTTGGCTCCTCCTCCTCTGCCCGCTGCTGCTGCTGTTGCTGTTGCTGTTGTTGCATGTGGTTTGTTGCGTTGTAATTTGCTGTTGACGTGAAGCTGTCGCCTTCTATAAAATCAACTGTTTGCCTGCCATCCATCATTGTGCTTGGATTGGCCCAAGCTGCTGCTGCTGCTGCTCCAGTCACAGCCTGGACGTCTGCTCTGGCTTGTTTTGACGTGAAGGCTTCGGCTTCGGCTGCTGCTGCTGCTGCTGGCACTTCAGCTGCTTCTCCTGCTGCTACTTTGTTTTCCCTCGGCTGGTCAGTCGAACTGCTTTCCTTTTCACCTGATGACGACGACGACGACGGCGGCGGCGTCTGCTGCGCTCTTTGAGCTGGCAAATTATTTGCTAATTGCTTTCCCAATGTGGACAGCAGCTGGGGCTGTGGCTCACTCAGGCTTTCTATTGCTGTTGCTGCTGCTCCAGCTGCTCCTGCTCCTGCTGCTTCCACTTCTCTTGCTGTAGTAGTTTCAGGCGTATCCGGCATATTTATAATATCCGCTGCAGCGGAATTTAGATTTTTCAACATCTTAGACACGCCTGCCTGCCCTAGATCCAAGCCCAGCTCCAATTGCTGCTTGTCCTGGGCCGTTTCCGCTGTTGCTCCTGCCTTGACTAATGTTTCTGCCTCGGCTGCTGTTGCTGTTACTCCTGCATCATTGATGCTGTTTGCTGTTGCTGTCTCTGGCTCTGGGTCTCGTCCTTGTCCATGATTTGATTCGACATCTAAAATATGCAAAGAATGGCAAAGTTAGCAATGAAGTAAAGTGAAAATAAAACAGGAAATGACAGGCGCGTTACAATTTACAAAACATTCGTTTCACTGAATACTTTACTGCTGCTTCTTCTTCTTCTTCATCATCATCATCATCATCTCTTCCTCTTCGTCTTCGAATTGAGAAATAATTTCATATTATTGTAAACACATAAAGAAGGTAGCCAGAGCCAGAGAGGGGGAGAGCTCTGCTGGGTTGGGTCGGTCGACCGGGCAGCGCACACACTCGCCTCGCATTTATATTTTATATCGTTAATATTGACTACGTTTTATGTGCGAGTGCGACGCCTCTTTGACATTTATTGCCACTCCTTTTTATACCCTGCCGATAGCCAATGAAAAAAAAAAAATAACAAAAAAAAAAAAAAAAAAAACAAACAAACAAATACAAAAGAAACATTGCCAAATTGGGTATAATCCTGTTGGGCACTCAATATGCAATGGCATAAATATATTCGGGATAAACTACAGTGGATATTAGTCCGAAATCTTTGTGAATTTTTTATCCACATACTTATACGTTATGGATGATTAAAGACTATGGATTCAAGATTAAAGATTATGGATTATAGATCATAAATCATATCATATAAATATTTAAGTTTTAACTTTTGTAAATTTAGCATTCTAGATTATACATTATTTATTCTTTTTTTACAAATTCGTTAAAATAAAACATTTGGCCTTGCAGAAAACATAAATTTACAGTTTTAATTTCAAAATTCAAAAATAATAAATATTATTATTAATAGATTTGCTTGCAAGCTGTGAAAATTACTTGAAGAGAAAGTACGATAAATACTTGCAAAATAAATTGAAGTTTATTTCTAAATTTTGACAATTTTTATAATAATTTTAATAAAAATCGTATGTGAAAAAAATTTTTAATAAATAAAAAAAAAATATTTAAAGCTACAATGGTCATAGAAATTGTATTTCAATAAAAATTTTATTTAGCTCGAAGCAAATCTACTAACTTTAAATAATATCAATGGAAATAATATAAAAATCATACACATCTTGTGGATCCAATATAATTGCAATTTAAAAATTATAAATATAAAAACATAAACAATTTTATCTCAAATATAAGAAACAGTACGCAAAATTTAAAATCCATTTTCTTCTATGTAAATTACGCTTGAGAAGCGGCTTCACGGACAGAAATAGAGAGAGAGGGCAGTGACAGTGGGAGAGATAATCGTATCACAGGGTATTTAATCCGCCGCAAACTTGTTTGCACACACGCGAGACTATCAGAGATTTGTGTGCATTTACTTTCGGCATTTTTTTGTTGTTGTTGTTGTCTTCTTTCGAATTTGCCACGTTTTCATTTTGGTTTCATTTTTTGTTTGTTTGTTTGTTGACTGTTGTTGTTGTTGTTGTTTGGTGACTGCGTTTTCGAGTGCAGTTGAAACGAAATATTTAAATTTATCTTCCGGCTGATTGCACACTCGATGGGTGCGGAGCGTCACAGTTATTTGTGGCATTAGACTGTTGCCCCAAAAGCGATTTAAGGCCGACGCCAATTGAGTGCAATGAAGTGAACACAGCCGGGCACAAATCGTGTCCAATCATTTACTTAGTTACCTTCATTTGTTGTTGTTTCGCTTGCCGTTGTTGTTGTCGCTGTTGTCGTTGTTGTTGCCGTTGCCGCTGCTGCTGCTGCTGCTGCCTGGGCAGCCGTTGCTGCCGCCTGTGCTGCTGCCTGCGCAGCCACCGCCGCAGCATTGGCTGCTGCCACGGCCGCAGCAGCGCGCGTCTGCAGTCCCGGTATGTCGGCCATATTGATGCGCTGCAGCCGCACATGCATCATCTGGCCGTGTCCATGGCCGCGGCCAAGGAATACCCGTCTCTCGGTGGCAAACTGGTCGCGTCCATGCAACCACTGCCCCACCAACGGCAGCCGCCTCAAATTACCCAAAGCATTCGCCAGTGGAGCGCTGTGATTGTTGGGCACGGCCGGTGCGGCAGCAGCAGCGCCGCCGCCTCCACCAGCAGCTGCTCCCACTCCCACTCCTGCTCCAGCTGCCTGGCCCTGACGCTGTGCAGCCAATTGTCTATAGAGTCGCATCACAATGACCCGGGCACGTTGCAGCGCCGCCTGTTGACCAGCTACAGCTGGAGCTGCAGCAGCATCACCACCACCACCACCACCGCCTCCTCCGCCGCCGGCGGCAGCAGCAGCAGCAGCAGCTGCTGCATTTGCTTGATTTCGCGTGATGATGAAGACATGACGCTGTGCCATAATGGCGGGCAGCTCGTACCGATGAAAGAAGAATACCATTGAGTGCTAAACAGAGAGGGAGAAAGAGAGAAGAGAGAGGAGCGTGAGTCAGACAGAGAGAGAGAGAGAGAGGAGAGAGAGTGCGGAAGGCCAGTGTGTGTTACGCAATGGAGCTCAGCGCTCAGTTGTCAGGCACGTGACGGGATGCTGTCTACACGTGAGGCCATAGTCAAATAGAGACAGACACACAAACAGACAGACACCGAGAGAGTCGGACGACAGACAGTTGAACAATAATGCGCTGGGTAATTTGTCATGCAGCTGACAGGCAGCGCTTGGCTCCAGTTGCGTAAGAATTTGTTTTTGTTTGTGCCTCGCATTATGCAGCAGCAGCAGCAGCAGCAGGAGGAGCAGGAAGGAGCAGCAGCAGCATCATTCGCATAGTTACCTGAATGAAGAGAAACGACGAGAGCAGGGCCAGACTACGATATTGTCCACTGAAGCGATAGTGATACGCATAGAACGCATAATGATATAGGTAGAAGAATCTGTAAGCAAACAAACAAACAAACATTCCGTTTCAGTTAATACAACAGTTCCACTTCCTCCGCCTCCTGCTGCGCCTCTTTTCGTGTAACCCTTGTCAAAAAATATGGATACTCTTGGGTGTAGGCCGCGATTACCATTCAATAATATCGTATTTAACATTGCTCGAATAAAAAGCAACAAATTATTGTTTTGTTGTTTTATTGCTGTTTACTTACCGCCCGTTCGACCGTCCGTCCGTCTGTCTGTCTGCTGGCTTCGGCAAATGCCAACTAAGCTGTGAAGAAATGGGTCAGACAGCACGCAGAGGGGGTGGGAGGAAAGGACGGACGGCTGGACAGACGAATGGACTGTACCATGGCTAGGGCTATGGCAACAACAGTTGCCAAGCGGCGCAGGCATGACATAAGTAACGCCTTCAACTGACAACAATAACACTTACAACAATTGATATAAATGGCGGATGACCACGCGCAATTGCTGGACTATGGAATACCCTGTTTACTGCTTTAGTTCATACTCAAGTGAAGTGAGTTAGGGCACAGTTGGAAGAAGAAGCTTCTTGGACTCTTAGCTTCTATTTAATACTTTAAATATAATAGCTATTTATTGTATGCCCTATACTGCTTTCAGACTGTTCAATTTTCGGTTCGCTTCTCTCTGCAACCTCTTAACTTTGTGTGGTTTCGTCTGCAGCTTCTGAAAGTTCTTTACAGATTTTCTTTATCTACTTTTCTCTAAAGAAAATTACAATCGTTTCTCTAGTACTAATTAATGCTGCCCGATTATTCTTAGTACTTCCCAATCTCCCTGCTGCTTTTTGCCTTTGTCTAGTGGCTTCTGCTCTGATTCTTTCCACGTCTTCGGTACTTCCCACATTTCTCTCCTAGTTCGTCCAGCTTCACTCTATTGCTGCTCCCTTTTTCCTAATGCTTGTCTTCGTTGCTAACCCATTCACTCAATTTCTTCTCGCTTCATGTTCTCAGCTCTTCCCGAATGCTTTCTGCTAATCTTTTGTACTTGCCGCTTCTCTCTAGAGAACGCTCTTTGGAGCTCTGTCGCTTTTCACTTTACTCTAAAGTTATCCAGTACTCTCTTGAAGCAATCATACATTTGTTCCTTATTTAACTTCTTTCTCGAATACTCCATTTTTGTAATCTCCTAACCTACCAGCCCTGCTTTCCATGAGAACCAGAGAAACCTTAAGTGCTTGCTTTATTTCACAAACAAATTTGCTTTTCTGTGCTCTTTGATGCTCATTTGAGGCGCTTCCTATACAAACAAATTTAAGTGTAAAAATTTGTTTAGACTATCGCGCTTCTTAAGGTTTCTCTCGTCAGATCCTGCAAGACTTCGCTTGCCATTGTGAAGCACACGATGCTCTTGACTTAGTCTAAAGTCTGCCTCTAGCATATGCTATCTATCCATGCACATATATACCCAAGCATAATTATTATATTTATAGGGTATATTAACAATGGCGAGGACACTCAAGAGGATTTAATAATATAAATAATTGCTGGCGTTGTGTTAGTTGAATTGTTGTTATGCAAGCCAAAGACAACAAATAACAAACACAATGAACGACTGCCCCAATGATAAGCAGCAGGAGCGGGAGCAGGAGCAGAAGCAGGAGGCGGCTGGCGGGTTGGTAAGTGGCAGCAGATAGGACTAGAGGAAGCAGACAGAACAAAGCCATTGCCATAACCATAAGCAGCGTAAGCAACAGCTACGGAGAGTCGTCAAGTGTGTCCGGCGGAATTCAACTTTAATTTATTTTTACAATGCCGCTGGACATTGCGACATTCGGTGTGGGCGTGGGCAAGGGCGGTCATGATTGAGTTATGTTATTGAATTTAATTTGAGTTGATTGTGCACACACACACACACGCACATGCACACAAAAGAGACAGAGGAGACGGCGACAACGAACATCACAATCGACAGCGACAAATGAAGACACACGACACTTATTTGGCTCGTAAGCCTTTCCAGTGGGCGGCAGCTGGCGTCCTGTGGCATGTGGCATGCGGCATGTGGCGGCATTATGGACACATCGTGCCAAACGCCTTGCACCATCAACCGACGAACCGAAGCGTAGTGCGAGATACGTAAGGACTTGGTAATACCCTGAGATTTGATATACATTTGACATGCAAATGTATGATAATAGAAGGGAAACTTGATTTGATCTCTGCCATCGTCTTTTGGGTTTGAGCAAGCGAAATAATATTCATGAATATATGATATATAAATATCCCTTTATAATGTTTAATGTGTGTAGTTTCTATAGTTCTTGAGTTATTTATAATACAGTCCAATCATAGAGAGTTATTTGAAAAGTAAAGTATTCCCAATCCTTATACAGTTTATGATGAGCAACATAATTGTCATATTAATAGGAAGTATAGGTCTGAAGCTGTACTATATTAAAGTTATATGTAGGAGATATACGGAATCTTTATACAGGAGATAATGAAGTATATGTTTTAACATTTAACCATGGTATATAACCATGTCGATAGCTTGTATAGTTCCTGAGTTATTCAAGTTATTCAACTTATAAGAAGAAGTTCTTTACAAAGAGAACGATTCTTATTATTGATATAGCGTTTGATGTTATATTCTATAATTATATATACAAATTCTTGAGTTATCTGTAAAGGGAAAAGTCCGCTGCAGAAAATACTTTAAAAGTGAAATATTCCTACAGCCTAGAGGTAGTTGTGTATACATTTTAAAAGCTCTAGCTCTCACAGTCTTTGAGTAATTTGCAGTTTAAGCAGAATTCTTATGGATATGAAGAAAAGGAACAAATATTGCAGCTTGCAATTCTTGCTCAATGAGCTTGCAAAAAGTTTTTAAAGTTATATTATCAGAGATCTTAATATGCATGTACTTATATAGCGTACACTCTCTCTCCCCGTCGCTTGTCACATGCTTAAGCATAAAACCAATTTAACCCTGTTTGTGCCATTGTGTGCGACGCTTAGTTCGGGGTATGCATGAAAAAAAAAATAAATAGAATAAAATCAACCCGAAGACACGTAGACAACACTTATCGCTTGTTCGTTTCCGTTTCATTCGTTTTCCTAATGTTGCGTAGCGTTGACAAGCGTCAAGCGGGCGGAACAGTCAGCTCCTTACTCATCCCGACCCGACCCGACCCGGGTACCACCCGCCCCCGTCCGCAGTCGTTGCCACAGCCAGCGGCGTGTCGCAACGGATGTGCGCTGAGGAAGTGCTATTGGGATTCATATCCTTCGACCGAACGGAAATGAGGGCAAATGATGTTGCAGCAGCAGCAGCAGCAGAGACAGAGGCAGCGGCGACAGAGGCAGCGGCGACAGAGGCAGCGGCGACAGACGTAAACTGCCTGTAGAAAAGGGGCAGGAACAGGGAGAGAGAGCGGGTGCAACTGCAGGCGGGGCTTAGACACTGGTTAACAGCTCAACTGTTGCATGTGCGAATGTGTGGGCGCGTTGCATGCTTAAATAACCAGACTCCACCACCCACCACCCACCCGCCAAGCCAAACAAACTGTCAGACAGGCAACAGCTAACAGGTGCCACGGGGCAGGTGGCAGGTGCACACTGATCCGATCGGGGCTGTCAGAAGTGTTTATTTGCTGCCAGCAAACACAACACGACGACGAAGGCAGAGATGAAGACGAAGATGAAGGCAGAGATGATGACGAAGACGAAGGCGAAGACGGAGTTGCAGCTGTTGCAAGAGTTGTATTCCATACATATAATGGCTAAAGTGCTCAATGAGCTTGCAAGCACTTGTGCTACACACACACACACACACACACACACAGTCTCTCTCTCTCTCACACACATACACACCAAGCATTTGCATATTGGTTAAATCATTTGAGTGGAATGCCATATGAATATTACGATGTTGGCCAAGTGCGCTTGCCGCATTAATCCAGACGATTTGGCTAAAGTGCAACGGTAAATGCGCATACCTGTTGCTGCATTAATTGATTAGAATCGATTTGCGCGCTGTGCACTCGGATAAACTCGGATAACGAAATGGCGAAACACCAGACAAATGTCCAGATGAGTCAACAACTAATAGATCTCAACTAGACTCTCTTGTTATGAATTTCAATATTTTTTTAAATATATAAAATATGTTAAAAATAATAATAAAAAAAAATTTGCTTTAATACCTTTAACTCAAAGTTTTTTTAGTCAATTATTTCTTAAATTTCTTAGCGCTGATATCAAAATTATAATAATATTCCTTTAGCTAACCAACATAATTAACTAAGAGTATATTATCTTTTATTTTTATATATAAACAAAAAATGTCAAACTCTTTCAAGCTTGCACAGTAGCAGAGCTAATGTTTAAAACAAAATCTCTGTTAACAAACTGTTAAGCCTAATGCAAAGTGCTGATTTTAACAGAATAATTAATCCTGTTAAGTTCCTGTTGAGCTTTAAGCGTGATACTCAAAGAAATGTTAGACAATAAATATTAAATAAATATATAATATGAAATCATAATAGCACAGATTAAAAATAATATATATATACATATATATATATATATATATATAAAAGAAAAATATTAGGCACACATTGAATTTAATTTGTAAAATAAAAGAAACCTTATAGAAGTATTAAAAATAATCACATTCGAATCCGTTTAGACATTCATCTAAACAATTACAGCATTTTCAACTCAGTCGTGAAATTTAATTGCCTAATGAAATGAGATCGATTCATTCTAATTAATTACGTAATCATTATGCCTATGCTGCAATAACAAAACTCGACTCGCAATATGTCAAATGCTTTGCCTAAAATTGATTGAAATTTTTAGAAGTACAATCAAAAATACCAATTAACAGAGGATGCAGGCACTCAACACACACACACAGACAGACACACATTCGCACATGCAATTGTTGTAAAAACGTGACAAATATTAACGAATTTTCGGAAAAATCTGATTCACTTAATTGAAATATAACAAAGCTGAAGTACAATGGCATACAAATAATGGAGGTATATGTATATGAGTGCATGTGTGTGTGTGTGTGTGTGTGTGTGTGTACGAGTGTGTGTCCATTGATAAATGCGTGTAAACGATCCATTTTCATGCATAAATTGAAGCCGTCGCTCATGTTGCATAGAAGGGCACGTTGCGCATACGCCGCGTTTGACAAACAAACAAACAAAACAAAAGAATACAAAAAAAAAAAGAATAAAAAAACAACAAGAGGCAGCAGCGGGCAGGCAGGATGGAAAATATGGGAAAGGAAAAGCAAACAAGCTGAAACTATAACGCGTATAACAATGAAGCGATTTTGCCTCGTTACGAACACTCATCAACTGCACCTTTGAACAACAAGAGCAGCACAGGTAGGAGAGCAAGCGAAGAGCGGCGGGCGGAGTTGAGAGGCCAAAGGATATGCGTGGCAAGAGGCCAGGCCACTTCAGCGCCCCGGGCATTCCAGTTCGCGAGGCGTTGGCTCGCGGACAAAAGTTATGGCAGCAAAACAAACTTGACGCAATTATACTTTGCGTAACATGATCTCAATCAACACGAAAAACAAGGACTGAACTGAAGGTGAGGCGCTGGGGCCAACAGCTACAGCTACAGCTACAGGTTAAGGGGTAGCACCCAACCCCAATGGTTGCCAACGACGTTGACGTTGACGTTCTGGCTAAATGCGCGACGAACAGGGTAAAAGGACGCCGCCAAAGTAGGAAACAGGCTCATTGGGTTTAACAAGCAAACAGATCTATATATACTTATGGCATAAATATGTATTATATAGAGTGCCTCTCTCTGTGTGTGTGTGTGTGTGTGTGTGTGTGTGTATTTGTTACGCATAACAAGCGTGTAAACAACAGCAAAAGGCGCGCCACAGCAGCTGAGCGGGAAGGGGCTGACGGCGTGTCCTTCGCAGCTATTTGAAACGCGCGACTGTTACAAATTTGCCCCGAACTCGCAACCCGAACCCGAACTTGAACCCAACCAAAAAGTGCCCCTGCCACAGCTGCCACTGCTGCTGCTCCTGCTGCTCCTGCTGCTCCTGCTTCTGTCTTGATACAATTTGCTCTTTGAAGCCGCCAATACCACGCGATTCTGTGAAGTCCGTCCGTCCATCCGTCCGTCCGTCCGTTCGTCTATCTGGGCTGTCCGTCCAGCCGTCGCTGCCTCGGCTCGTCTGTCCGTCAATCTGCGCAAGACATCGCATCGCCTTGTGCCCTTTTTGTACGCTTTTGCAGCTCATTTAATACGTGTCGTCTGCCCCGTGCCGTGGCAACCAGATTTAAGCACAAAAGCAGCATTACGGCTGCGGCACTGAAACGAGCCGCAGGGCAAAAGTCAGCGGAGGGGCGGGAGCACTCAATAAAGCTGGGCGGGCGGCCAAAGGGGTGCGCCAAATTATGCTCGTCTATACATTTTGGCGGCAGCTCGTTAAACGGCGATTAACAGAATTATTTTTAAGCGTGCCACAAACGAGTCGCTTTGATGCCACTTTAAAGTCGCTGACGGTAGTCAATTAGGGCGTAAATACCCAGAGTGCGTCACACTTACACCTGGCCGAGAAGCTAATGCAAGCTGCTGCTGCTGTTGCTGCTGTTGTTGCTGTTGTTGTTGTTGCTGATGTTGTTGTTGCTGCTGCTGCTACTGCTGTTGCAATGCCTGCAACTAGCTAAGACATATGGCTTAAGCCGGGCTAATTAACGCAGCTGGCGTATTTCTTTGGCCTTAAAGCGAACTTCAATCGCAGCTAACCGCAAACGGGCAACCAAAATGGCAGCACTACCAGAGAGAACTCTACAACGACTACCCTTTCTCTGGCCTTTACTCACTCACGCTCTCCCGCTCTCTCTCTCGCTCTCTCTTTCACTCTTTGCCATAACCCATAACCACAGCAGCAGCAGCAGCAGGAAGTGAAAGGCAAAAGGTCTAAAGTGGAAACCCCCTTCGACGATTGCTTCGGGCGGTCAATAACAGCAAAATTAAACCGAACCAAAGTACACACACACACACACACACAGAAGCAAACAAACAGGATGTGTGTGTGTGTGGGTACATGCATGATGAGCTCAACCAATATGTTTTGACTTTTTACAAAATTAATTTTTACTTGTGCTGCTGTAGGACGAAGGGGGCCAGCCGAGCTGGTATGAGAGAAGGGCGTGGCAGAGGACAAAAAATATCTGCATATGCCTTGACTGGGCTACTTCAATGGGGATATGCTTCAGCTACTTTTAACCTTGGCCAATGCAGCTTGGCCAACTCCGCGCGGGTTTGAATAGAGATATATGAATATGAATATAAATATGAATACGAGTATGAGCATGAATATATGCGAATATCAACAGTGAGAGCAGCGCTGCTCAAACTTCAGCCTAATATCTAAACATTTCTGATTGCTTTGATTCCATGTTAAGGGCGCCCAAGGCAAACGAAGGGGGAGGGGAGCTGAAGCGAAAGGGAAAGCAAGGAAAACGTCAGCTGAAATCGATATTATCTCGAAATGTAATTTAAATTATACTGTGGAGATTTTTCTACCTAATTATCCATTATTATCCACATTTAATTAGAAACACAAATGACAGCCGAATGTAATTTGCATTAGATGTGGTAATCAAAGCCGCAGTTAAATCGAAATCGGAATCGAAATCCAGATGAAAACGTAATCACAAATTGATGAAATCTAATCTCAGCTGGAAAGGTTTGCAAACAATACGACCAAGAATTATATTATTTAAAACTAAAAAATACAAATTTAACAACGAATTTAAAGCAACGAAATTTATAGGAATCACATTGGATTATGAAGAAAAACAGGAGAGAAAGGAGAATATAGTATGGAGAAATGCAGACAGAAGAGTAGAGAGTAGAGAAGAGAGCTGTGAGAAGAATTCAAGAAGAGCGAAGAGAATAAGGGAAGATGGTGAGCAAACAGGAACATTGAGATGAAGGGAGAAAGAATGAATGGTGAAAGATCTATAAGAGAGCAAGAGAAACAGAAGTGTTAGAGAGGGAGAGAGAGAGATTGACATTGAAAGGATGAAGAGTGAGAGAGTTAGAGATGGAAGAGTCAAAAAACAAGTGTAGTAAGCCTCGATGACTTACGATAATGCCCATCAATAGAAAAAGATGTTCAATTCGCAAAGACAAAGTGAAGACGAGCTTTTCATACTTTAACAGAAAAGACCTTGAGACTAAAGCAAAACACAGAAAATGAGCAGACTAAAGAAATAAGAATAGACAGAGAGGGAAGCTCAAATGGGGAGAGCAAGGCTATAAGAAGGCAGAGAGCTTATATGCACACAGAGACAGGAGTAGAGAGGGAGATAGAGAGAGAGAGAGAGAGAAAGAAAAAGAGAACAAATCCCTAACAAAATGCTTTAGTTGAAACTTGAATGCATATACTAAAGTAAAAATAAGTATATTAAGTTATTGATTTATTGCTATAGATAGTCGGACCAAATGTAATGAGATATTTTGCAAGTATATATTTTTAGCCAGATAAGGATAAAGAACACAGTTAATGTGCGGACTAAGCTCTCTAATTATATTAGCAAAGGCTGGCGTAGGTGCAGGAAATACGAGCATTACGATATACGATATTCAATTATATTTTAATGGAGCTGCTTTCCCAGGGCACTGCAAGGCCAACACCTGGAAGATGCTGCAAGCATTTAGTTGCGTGCAACACAGAGAGAAAGAGAGAGAGAGAGAGCGAGAGAGAGCTGGGAAATCCGTGGTGGCACGCTTAAATGCCGCAATAAACAGCTAATATTGGGCGTAAGTGGGCGTGGGCATGGCTACATTTTGCGGCTATGAATGTTTAATGAATATAAATACGGCAGCTGCTCGAACCGCGTGCCACATTGATGGCCTTTTAATTCAGGCGCAAATTACGCAAAATCAACACCAAAACTGAAGAGGAAGAGGGGCATGGGGAAGGCCGGGAAGTGGGGTCAGTGAATAGTGATTGGTAAATGCCAGGGCATGAATTTCTAATGGAGCTCGGCTCTCATAAACAGCAAACAAACAGACGCAGGCTGACCGAGCGACAGAGCGAGAGAGGGGCAGAGGCGCAGGGGTGGGGACGTTGAACGAGTCGGAATAAAGGGAATAGTCGAGTGTCTTTTTGAATTATTGATGGGCGCAATGTTTGAAAAATCTTGCTGCTGCTGCTGCTGCTGCCTTTGGGGTTGGCGAGTGTTGGGTGAGATTTTCCAAAATAATTTCCTAGCTGTTCGCCTCTCAATTATGCAAAGTGCGCGCAATAAACCGCAAAGTAGCTCGTCACGAGCCACAATTCACGGAACCAGACGAGGCTAAAAAAAAAAAGAGAAAGATTGATCTAAAAACGAGGAGAGGGAGCACAGGAAAGGGGGTAAACGGTTTTAGAGTCGCGTCCACTTTTCGCTTGTCGGCCCGATTGAGTTTTGTATGACGTGCGTGGTCATTAATGTTTATAGGAGTTGCCCCCGGCTCCAGGGCCCCACAGTTCCGCTGCCCGCCTCAGTACAATTTTTTCCGTAGGTTTTCACTTATTCCATTTTGTGTTCGCAGCTATTACAAACAAGTTTATTTAAATGTTTGCTAATGGCGCGGCCCAGTTGAGGTTTGGGGGTCTGGAGTTTGGGGTTTGGGTGGGGGACTGGGTGACTGGTGCTTGGGTTACGCTTGTTGACTTAAGTGATGAAATTCTGTGTTCTCTATATGTATGTGTGCGTGTGTGTGTGTGTGTGTGTGCCGGCAGAGGGTCTTTGGTGTTGTGTTGGTCGATTTGCTTTGGCCCCGGGGGAGGCTTGCGCAAGCCAAGTTAATTTTCAAATAACAACCAAACGAAACGAAACGCAACCAAACGAAGCGCAGTGTGAAATACGTCCTGGACATGGAGTGAAAAGAAAAGAAAATATGCGAACAAAACGAAATGAACTGTTAAGTGCTGAGGGGGATAGCTCAGCTCAGCTCAGTTCAGCTCCGCTTCGGTCAGGTTAGCCTGAAGACAGCAGCCGGACATTGAGCGGACAGCAAAGGATTGCGACGCCCCGGCTTCGACTTAATGTAATTGAATTTGTCATTTGTTCTGGCGCACAGACGATTGCACAAGCAACAAGCAACAAAAAAAATAAAGATGAGCAAAAACAAATGGCACAAAAAACTGTTGCAGCAACAGCTATCCGCAGTCTCTGTCTGCCGCGTGGTCTACTACGCACCTGAGCCAATGGCGTTTCGTAATGGCCGTGTGGCAGCAGATGGCATCAAATTGATCCGCGATCCAGACAATCAATATTATATAGAAAGCAGTTGTTGTATCATTGAAAAACTCCGACATGATGGCCTCCATGCCTGAAAAGATTCAACAGAATTTTCCGTTTAACAAGAGATAATCTACATATGCCGGGTATTTATGCACACCTACGAGCGCCAGTATTACCGTCAGCAGGGGCGCGATGGGGAAGCGGGCCGACACATTGTACTCCAGCATTTGCAGCAGATCGACTGCAAAAATTAAATAAATTTGATTAAAATACTCAAAGTAGAAACCCTTAACTAGCTACCTATAAACACAAAGATCTGATGATGCGAATAGCGCAGGAGCATGGACACCGAGAACGTCTGCAAAGAGTATATAGAATTAGTAAATAAATACACATAAATATATGTATATGCATATAAACGACATACAAAGAGCAGCATGACACAGAATGCAGCTGGATAGCTGCTCCAGGCAGCCCACCACATGGACACGAAACGATAGTGCTCGCCCGTTATCACGTTCCTCAGGTAGCCCTTGTTGTCCTCCTTCTCGGCCACAGTGCGCACCGAAGCCATTAGCAAATCATCATAGCTGCCAATTGGCAAAGCAAGTTAATTAAAAGCTTTCAATTCGGTTCAAATCGTAATTACCCCAGCAGGCGCTTGAGCAGGTAGCGCGTCAGTCTATCGCCAAAGCAGGGATTCGAGTTCGGGTCCAGCTGCACAGTCAGCACGGGTATGTTCAATCTCTTGCGTGTGTCGGCGGAGAGACGCAGGTGGCCGTACTCCAGCGAATACTCAACAATGTATTGCTCATCTGCAAGCGAATTACATAGAGTATTATAAAATTAATCTCGCATATACATATTTAGCTAATCAATGCATATACCATCGTCGTCGTCAGCCTTGAGTGGTATAGCGCTGGGATGCTCGTAGCTATCCAGTATATTGATGGCATCGAAATAGTAATACAGACTCTCGTTGCCATAGGCGAAATTGGGTCGCACCGGCAAGCCCAGTTTGCGTAGTATCGTCTCGTAGCGCTTCAGCCTATTGTGATTGTCCAGTGTTTGCGGTCCAATGCCATAGTAGCTGCAAATCAAGCAACAAATGAGATTCTGTAACATATATTATGATATCGGATTTCGTACTAAGTATGCTTAAGCGCCAGCACCAGCTGCTGATCGGACTTAATGCGCTGCCATATGGCACGCTTCTCGGCCAAGTGTGGTATTATTTCCACTCGTATAACGCCATCGCGTGGCCAATTCTGCACGTCCTGCAGGCAGGTGCACGGATGCTTTATAAATGCCGTGTGTATGTACACCAAAGTGAAGAAGAACACCAAAGCCTTCAGCAGTAGCAGAAATTCAATTGCCAGTTGCACCTTGCTGCAATTAGAGAAGGAGAGAGGGAGAGTTTCTGTAATTATTCAGTAGCCGTAATTTATTCTTTGATCACTTACCGTGGCACTAACTCTGCATAGGTGGCTGCTACACGAAAGTAAATGGCATGAAATAGACGATCCCGCATGTTCATCATGTTGTTCTACAAATTGTCAAAGATAAGCATTGCTGTGCATGAGTGTGTGTTTGTGTGTGCATGTGCGTTCTTACTTGGCCAACACCTCCGCCCACTCCTACACCGCCGGCAGGTACTCCGCCAGCGAGCACACGATTGCGGCCGTTGATGTTATTGATTGCATTCGCCACGGCTATTTCGGCCGCATTTTCGGGCATGCCACCACCAGCAGCATCGGCCATGGCTTACTACGCACCGAAGGTGGTTTTCAATCAAGTTTCTGGTGAGAAAACACTTCCGTGTCTTTTTGGCGACCGTCTTCCGTAGTCAGTCGTCAGCCCCCCACCCCGAATTAGTCTAAAAATTAATGTTTGTACAGCTGATGTTGTTGCTGTTGTTGCTGTCGTCGTCGTCGTTGATATCGCTGATGATGTTGCTCTCGTTTCGTTGGGTGCCCGTTGTAGCTGTCATCAGCTGCACCAATCTAGT
Organism: Drosophila navojoa; assembly: GCF_054131105.1. NCBI lineage: Eukaryota > Metazoa > Arthropoda > Insecta > Diptera > Drosophilidae > Drosophila > Drosophila navojoa. The sequence continues at coordinate 10,525,452 of NC_142893.1, forward strand.
GCTTTGTCAAATTATTGAATGTAAAGTATTTGTTTGATTATTTGCAACAAATAAAAAAGAGACTGGAATAGCTTACCATTATTGTGAGTTATATGTTGTTGTCAAAGCAAGCCTGCCAACTCGTTATACTCGTCAGTCAAGTAACCGGTAACGAGTAACGAGTCTCAGGTCATGCAATAAATTAATTTGCAGCCAAATTGCTGGCAAGAGACTTTAATAAATCGCACAGGCCTATCATTTGAGTTGAATCAATATTTCTGCATGAAAGCCATTCAATAATATATAATTTGTTATCATCATACAGATTGTCAATACTGTCCGGACAATAGTGACGTCACACGACAAAATGGTGCTGCCAACTTATTCAATTAAGCTTATACTTTACAGCATGTAAGCAGCACACGTCGCTTTCGCGCCAACTTGACTAGACTTGAATTAAAAAAGCAAAGAAACCATTTTTAAGAATCATTTTTCTTTTATATTTTTATTTTCTGCAAACCAATGTACGAAATTAAATATCTCAATGCTTCACGTTCTTGCATATTATAAATAAGCTACATTGAATGTCGTTTAATTTAGTTTTACATTGATTGGTGGTTGTGATTTCTTTATTCATTTTACGTTTGTTTTTTACTTTTTTCACTATAGTTTCTCATTTATATATAGATATATATATATTTCTGTATATATATACGCATATGTTTTTGTTTGTTTATATATATATCTTTATATATATATAGCTACGTATGTAGTTGTTATCATTAAGCTACAAAATCATATTCATAAGATGAATACAAAGTTTTTCCTTTTGCTTCTTTTCTGCATTTGCAATTGTTTTGGTTGTTAGCATTTAAAAATTTCGCTATGGGATTGTTAAATTGCTTAAATTTGTTTTTCATGTTATCTTTTAGCTAGTTGTTCTTGTTGTTGTTGTTGTTTTTGTCTGCTGTATTGTAGTATATAAATTGTTAAAAATCGCTCACATATTTCAATTCTGGTTCAGCGCGTTGTGTCTGTGTGTGTGTTTGGTGTATGTGTGGCGTGTGTCTAGTGTTGTATAATGTTTGTGTAGCTTACGTATGTTGTTTTTGTTTTCTTTGGTGTATTTTTCGTAAATATAAAAGTTTACATAGGCAGGCTTCATGTGTGCGTGTCTGTGAAAGTGTGTGTGTGTGTGCCAACTTACAAGCTAATACACGCTACACATTTATTAACTTACCAATTAATAAGTATGTTTACGCTGCTTCGACTCGACGTTAACGTTTTGCATTTGCATTTGCATTTGTGTTGCTTAATACAGTTATAGAACTTCCAAGAAGTACAGAATGTACAGTTATAGTTTTAGCATTTTAGTTTTAGTTTTTATATTTGTTTTTGGTTTTTTGTTTCATTTCTTTAGTTAAGGTACAGCAATGCGAAAAACGAAAGTACTGCCAATATGCATGTGTATACGTGTCTTTAGTAATGTAGTAGTTGTATTTAGAGCGTGTGTGTGTGTAAGTGTGTGTGTGTTTATCTTTTACAAAAAGGTGGCAACTCTGCACACAAAGCGTAACGTTCACTTAAATCAAAGCGCTCAAAATGGACATAAAACATGTGCAAACTTCTCTCTTCTGCTTCCTCTTCCTTTCCTTTTGTTGCTCATTTTCTACATACAATATTTTTCAAAGTATTTTATGCATAGTTCTCAGTTTTATAAATCTTTCGCTAAAGTTATATATATAAACTATTCCATTCTGAAGTATTGACAGTCACAGGCTATATGAAGCATGCCTTTTTTTTTTGGGTTTTCTTTGTTTTTTTTTTATATATATATATAATTTCTATATATATCTTTTTAAGTGTATGCATTTGTATATAATCATTATGTTTTTTTATGCACTATATATATTTTATGTAGTATGGTTTACTATATTTACTTTAGTTACTTCTCAGCTCATCTCTTGGCGTAAAAAAATTTCCCAACTAGAACTCAATTCTCTTCTTCTTGTTACTTTCTCATCCTTCCCCACTCACTTTATCTTTCTGTTTCATTCTCAGTTGATTTTAAAAGCGTCTTTGTACAAACACAAACGAAATCGACAAATTTGTAAACATTTCGTTAATTAAATAATAACATTTAAACTATTTGATATATGTATCAAAAGTCTTGAGGCTTATGTAAGTGCAGCGTTTCATAGTAGGCCCGTCTCCACGTTGTGCGCTGTGCCCAACGTATTTGGATCAAAGTTCAATTTCTCGCCAGCCAAAACGATCTCCGATATGCAGCCAATAATTCCACTCAAATAGCGCTGATGCGTAAAGTATGCCACATCCGGCATTCCACCTAAAAGCAAGTTGAAAATAAAATACATATTAGTTACTGTTAGCATTGAGTCTAGAGCAAGGCAAACACTTACCAACATAGAGTCCTGTATCGGTGTTCAGCTGTCGCAGCTTGCCCGGCGTACGTAGCGTCTGTGTTTTGCGTCCATCCACTTCCAAATAGCCTTCCTGGGAGTTGCTGTAAAATTATGCAAAAGTTAATGAAGAGTCCATACATAAATTTATTTAGTTCTATTTCACTTACCGTATAGCTCGGACCCGATGCCATAGTCCATCGCTGACTTTGGTGCCATTGAAGCGTATGTCCACTTCGCCAGCGCCGAGATCATAGCGGAAATGTAAATATCTGTGGAGTATTACAAACAATTTATACATACATATATTACAAAGAAATTATAAGAGAAATTACAATTATATTAGAAAATACAAATGATGTTGACTGTTACTATTCATTAGAACATTAATCAATAAAAAAATATTTAAAAAATATATATAAAAAAATATATATGAAAAAAAAATATATATAAAAAAAAATATATAAAAAAAAATATATAAAAAAATATATATATAAAAATATATATATAAAAAAAAATATATATGAAAAAAAATATATAAAAAAAAAATATATAAAAAAAAATATATAAAAAAAATATATATATATATAAAAAATATATATAAAAAATATATATATATATAAAAATATATATATAAAAAAAAATATAAAAAAAATATAAAAAAAATATATAAAAAAATATATATATAAAAAAAAACGATAATAATAATAATAAACAAAAACCTAGACTAAATTCCTATAATAAATAGCATTCTTATAATAAATACTATTATTAACAAGATTAATTATTTAATTATTGCCAAACACAACACTGGAGCACTTCACTTGACGGCTGACCACTAGGAGGCCACCCACACGACTGAAGAAAATCTCTCCAGGCGCGCCTACTTAAAGTAGGCAGAAATCCCGCTCAACGATGAGCACGATCGTGAGGCGAGCCTCGATGAGAAGGCAGGCAGAGTGGGAGTACTGTGTGCGGCTCAGCTTGAGTAAGTAATTGCTCTCTCCCATTTCCATTCCCATACCCATTCCCATTCCAATTTCTCTGTCCCATTCTCTCCCCTGCTCACCCCTTTTCAATGCCCAATGACAAGTAGTCATCGTGCTCCTCGGTTGTGCCCTGCCGTCCCGTCCAGAGTATCACGCCGTTCTCCGAGTGCGTCTTGATGCGCAGATTGAGATCGATTTTGTAGCTGATGACCTGGCTCATGGTGTCCGCATCGTTGTAGTGGAAATAGCTGTCGGTGCCGGCGAAGCAGGCGCCAAAATTCTTGCGCACGCTCTGCACCTGCGACTGATGCTCCGCGGACAGATCGAATTTCTTGAGAAGACTCCAGTCGGTGTGCGTTTGGGGTGTGCTCGCGGCAGCAGCTGGAGCCACTGGCTCCGATTTGAGCACGGGTGTTAGCAGCTCATCGTCGTTGTATTCCTCGCTGTACTGCGGCTCAACCGGTGGCTGCTGCTGGTGGTGCTGCTGCTGCTCCTCCTGGTTATTTTTTTTCTGCGCGTGTGTGTGCGTGTGTGTATTGGACATGATGCGCTTCATATCCTGGGCCAGCTGCTTACGTTGATAATCCTCAGCGCCGTCGTTGGCATCAAACAGTGACTCATCGAAAACAAAACCACTTGCATCAGCATCCGCATCCACATCCGCATCCGCATCCGCTTCCGCATCTCCAGTGGCCACATCAGCTTCCGCCGAGCTGGCTGCCGCCGTCTGGCCCGCCACTTGACTGGTCGCCATGGCATCCGCATACTCCTGCTGCTGCATGCTGGCCACCCAATCGTTGTTATCATCGAACGTTAGAATATCGCTATCCGGATTTGTTTGGAAACTTTCGTAGTGTGTGGGCAGGCGGGCAAGCTTACGCGCAAAGGTGTTCGGCTTCTGATGGTGCTCGTGCTTGCTCACATGCTGCTTGCCCACGAGTGGGGCCTGCTGCAGACCCACAATGGGGCTGGGCGCCTTTGCGGCATTCTCATGCACAAAGCGAAAGATGATATCATCTTCGATTTCCTCATTGCTGGGCGCACCACCCACTGCAAGTGGTGTGGGTGGCTTGGCTGTAGTCGTTGTCGTTGTGGTGGTGGTGGTGGTGGTTGAAGTGGTGCTGGTGCTGCTGCTGCTGGTGGTTGCAGGTGTCTTGTCTGTCTTGTGCTTATGCATACTCTTGCGCTTTGAGGAATGCTTCTTGTGCGCCCACAATTTCTTCGACTCAACTCCTTTGTATTGTTTGGCCTCAAGTGGCTGGCCATTGTGCTGCTTGTGCAGCATCAGCTCCGGCAGCTGCTCGGGCGGCACTTCAGCTGCCTTGTTGCAGCGCTCGTTGTAGATGCTGCAACGGCACTCGTAGCTCTCCATCTGCGGCACACACTCGGCCAGCGGTCCGCAGGGCCGGGCCACGCAAGCGTGCGGGCAGTTGCCAATGTTGCTGCCGCCCAGCGCCTCCGCCACAATGCCCAGCGAGTGGCCATTGATGTCAATCTGTGGTGCAAATTGGTGTCTGGTTAGTCATGCTGGCCGCTTGATAGCTTAACCTATGCCAACTTACGCGCTGAATGCAGCCCACAAAGAAGGACTTGTACTTGAGATCCAATGGCAGACGGTCCACATGATTGACGCCGCCCACGAATAGATTCTGTGCCAGCGACAGATGCCAGAAGCCGTTCGATGAAATGGTCATCACCTCCTGATGCTGATCGATCTGCAAGTGCAAGAGAGAGGGAGGGAGGGAGTGAGAGTGAGAGTGAGCCAGAGTTCAGCTTGCTTTTGGCATACCTTGAGCACAGCCAGGCGTGCGGTTCTTGAGATCTTGATGGTGTGCCATTGTCCCAGGCTGAGGGAATGCTCACTGCTGCTGATTGAGAGGCGAGTTAGATAAGTGCTGGCCACCTTTTGCTGCAGTTCACTTACCGCACCACCGCTGGGCCGCTGCCCAAGTCAAAAGCAAACTCCACAAAGCCATCGTGCAGATACAAAGCTATAAAATCGCCGCGCTGCTCCGGTCCCGAATAGAGTATCAGACCATCCGGCTGCTCCGGCTTCAAGATGACCTTCAGCTCCAGCCAGATCAAAGCGCTGTCGCCCAGCGGCGCATAGCGCAGGAAAGAGGAGCCATTGAAGGCGGGCACCTGACGAAAGGGCAATGCTATATATAGAACCGGTTTAGTTGGCTTGCCACTCCACTCCCCACTCACCTGCAAATCCATGCGTATCTCACACAAATCACCGACAAAGCCAATGGGACAGAGGCAAACAGCGCCCTGATCCGAGGGCAAGCACTTGCCGCCATGCTGGCAAGGATAACGCACGCACTTGTCCGTCGAGCAATCCTCTGAGGAACAGAGAAACAATGTAGTATATACTCTATATATATGTATGTGTATTCAACTTACGTATATCGAAGCCATTGATGACATCGCCCAGCGGATGCTCCGTGAACTTGTAGTCGTGCTCGTTGGCCACGAAGCGGCGAATGCAGCCCGCAAAGCCCTCGGCCAGTGGCAGACGCTTGGCCAGGCCCGTGATGTTGCCAATGCCGCCCAGAAAGACCGGCTCACGGAACGTGATGCGCGAGAAGAGACCCTGCCACATGGAGCACATTGAAATGGAATTGCTTGAATTGCTTTCGCCTGACCAAACTCACATTCGATCTGCCCTGGACTTTGGTGCCGTGATTGAGCACCAGCCAGGCATCCCAACGATGGCGATAGATAATCACCGAGTTCCACTCGTTCAGCATGATGGTCTCTCTGGATCGCACGCTGCCCACGCCGGAGCCGCAGTCGAACCAGAACTCCACGAAGCCCTTGTTCAGCAGCAGGGCCATAAAATCGCCAGTTAGATCATCCCGCTCCCCGCTCAGCAATATGATGCCATCAAAGGATTCTGGACGGAATTCCAGCCGCAGCTGTACATGCTTATAGGCGCCATGGAGTGCCGGGAATGCCAGCCAGGAGCGCTTCGCAAAGCGTGGCACGTGCGCCCTGATATCTGTGCGAAAGATTACCCATTAGCTCTGACTATATGTACATACATGTATAAAAATGCAGGTAGCATGGCCATTAAATGCCACACACACACACACACAGACACACACGGACACACATACCTTCCAGGCAATTTTCGCCCGTTTTGCCAAATGGGCACAAACAGCGCGCTGTGGACGCCGTTGCCTCCAGAGCACAAATACCCTCCGCGCCGCAATCCAGATTGCAAAGTGTGCTGTAAAGTAAATGGTAAATGGGATTCATAAACATTTTACATATGCAGATATCAAGGGGCTTATGGTGATAATAGATTAAATAGCTAATTAAGTTTGTGAATTGGCTTAGACATTAAAATTAAATTATTAACAATTCGAAATGTATTGTAAAAGTATAGTACAATATATTATTGATGTGCAGTTCATAATATTAATAATAAAAAAATATATATATATATCTATACATTTATATATATATATACATACATAAATTCAACGCTTTATAAAGAACATTCATGTTCTTCAAAAGGTATTCAATATTCAATTCTTGCTCTTTCATTTCAATCAACTTAACACAATTTAACATTGCAAAAAAATAATAATAATAATAATAAAACTTCCTTCAGTAAGTCAACAAGCGTTAAGTTCAATTATCACAGAATTTCACGCCACAATTATTGATTGAAATTCAATTCGCATGACAATCGCTGCCGTCGTTCGACAGCCGTGACAATTAAATATCTATCGAGTATCATTGCACACTCGACGCGTTCTCAATGGTAAATGCCATTCAGCACCGTCATCTTTTAGTCAGTGCATTATAAATCCACTGGTAAGAGTTTAGAGCAGTTGTCAGCTCCCTCAATGGCTAAAGGGAGCAATATTTGCTTCATGAAATGGGAGTTCAAGCAGAAGAAGAATTCATTTAGAGATTAAGGACTGAAGAGAACATAATTATAATGGAGGTAAAGTAGATGAAGAGTTGCTATGCAGTTAAAGAGTTTATTTTGAGATTTAGGATTGACTGACTCTAAAGATTCCAACTCAACAATAGTGAAGCAGCAAACTCTTAATATAGATAGCTGACATCTATTATCATGTCAACAATAATGAAGAAGTAAACTGGAAATATACCTAACCAACTCAGTCTCAATATAGATAACTAAAATCTATCAGCTATAATAGGTTCTCTTTGACTCTAGGGATTCGACAACTGTAAAGTTGTTCCATCTCAACAATAATCCCATCTATGGAGTGCTCATTTTGAGCTTAAAGACTAATTGACTCTAAAGATTCGATAACAGAAGAGGTATTGTATCAGTATACAGTATAACTAACTAACTATAATCTATTACTAAACTATATAATATTGCTAGCACATATCATGCAGTCACTCACCTGCTGGTTGCAGCAGCTGCTGTTGTTGTTGTTGTAGTAGTACTAGTTGTTGTTGTTGTTGTCTTAAGTGATATGTTGCGATTGGCAGCATTCTTATTATTGTTGATATGCATTGCGACTTTCAAGTTGTCGTTGCTCAAGTTGTTGTTGTTGTTGTTCAAGTTGTTGTTGCTTGTCTGCTGATATGTATGCGAATTGCTGTTACTGTTGCTGTTGCGTCTTAAATTTAATTGATTATTATTGACATCGTCATAGATGGACATGTCCGCTTTATAGCTATAATACTCATCGCCATCGCCAACGCCAACTCCATCCACATAATCCATGGCATTGGCTTTGTTAGCCAATTGGCCACGTTCGAATGTTGCTCTTGCAGCTGGTGTTGCTGTTGTCGTGGTGGTTGTTGCTGCAGCTGTTTTGGTTGTTGTTGCTGCTGTTGTTGTTGTTGTTGTGGTTGTTGGCGCAGCTTTGGTCGATTTGGTTAGTTTGGTGGCGGCTGTGCCCGCTGTGGTCGCCACCTTAAAGTCGGCCGCATCCAGCTCCTGATTCTCATTGAAGCTAATGCTCTCCGCTGATATGTAATAATCGTTTGAATTGACTTTCTGTTCCCGCATGCCATCTAAATTCTCATCGTTGTAATCATATTCGCTATTCGCATCCGCATCCGCATCCGCTTCAGCCGCATCCGTCTGCCCGGCTGTGGCCACCGCCGCCGCCGCTGCATTGGCGAGCTTCGCACTGAAGGATGCGCCCTTCTGATAGAGCACATCCTCATCCGATTTACCGTGCCCATCCTGGCCGCTGTTTGTCGTGTTTATCACTGCAGAAGGCAAATGAAAAGCAAATGAAAATCGAATCAAATCAAATCAAGTGAATTTCAATTCATGCACGCACCTTGACAGCTGTAGCCATTCTTGTTCAGCTCGTAGCCCTCGATGCAGTCGCACTCGTACATCCCATCGTGGATCTCGTAGCAGAGCTGCTCGCAGGGACTCGTATGACCGCAGTGACCTAAACAGAAACAACACAAAACGGTTAAGTGTTTTTATCTAAACTCTCTCTCTCTCTCTCTCTCTCTCTCGCTCACTCTCGCTGTTCATTTTAATTTCGAGTCGAGTTCATAATTTCGACTCACATCAACAGACGTGCGTGTCCCCTGGCTGTGTCTGTGCCTGTGTCTGGGTGTGACCGACGTGTCCGCAATAAATTCTAATGAGCTTTACTGACTTAGAGAGAGCCCAGAGTCATGTTTGGTAATTTACTGCCCACATTTCAGATACACGCCCACACACACACACACCTTTTTGTGGCATTGTGCCAAAAGCGAGTCCATTTCCCATATGCAGTCGCTTCTCGTTCCAAATTTTCAATATGGATCTCTGGCCCCAATTTCAAATGCAAATGCAAATGCTCGCACACGCTCTCACAAGTATGCAATGGAATTTTATGCAACACAAAGCCCCACCCGAACGAGCCAAACGCGCAAACGGTGTGCGAGCTGAGCCAATCAAAGTAAACGAAAGTTGAACTGAACTGAACTGAACTGAACTGAACTGGAGTCGAGCAAAGCGGGGCCGCGCCAAGCTCTTTGATGCGCTGGCCTCCATCAGCTCCAACACTTGACATCAAAAGACAGGAAGAAAAGCAGGCCGGCTTTTATACAGCGTCTGAGCTTGAGTCAGAGTCGGAGCGAGGGAGAGAGAGAGTGAGAGAGAGACACACATTAGAGTCGGCTTGAGTGCGACGAGTGCCGATTCAAGTGGAACAAGTAGCTAAAGTACTCGAAGAGCGCTGAACGATTAAGTCACTCGAACAATTGTTGGACGATGTGTGGGTGTGTGGGTGTGCTACATACACAATTGTAGCGAGTAAGTGTGGAGAAAACTAATGAGTGACGAGTAAAAGCAAAACTGAAGAGGTCTGAGGAGTAACAGGTAGAGGTCTGATTAGTGATATGATACAACTTTGGCATTACATTTTAATATAATCTGAAACGATTTAACGAATGTCGCTGATAATATAATCTTAACGCTAAGAGAGTAAAGTCGGAGCCTACAGACTTTAAAAAGAGGGAATAGCCGTTCCATGCTCTGCTCTTTGATAATATAATCTTAACGCTAAGAGAGTAAAGTTGGAGCCTACAGACTTTACTCTCTTAGCGTTAAAATTATATTATCAAGGCGAAGAGCAAGGAATGGCTATTCAAATGGATCAAGTAGAGAGTGTATATGATAAGTTCTTAACGTAAAGCTGATGGATTGGAGTGAGTGAAGTATAGCACTTGGAGAGTAGTTGAGTCGAGTGTAAAGAATAGAATGTAAGGAACAAAAATAGATTAGAAAAGTGTAGAAAGTAGAGGGTAGTGATTCTGAGCACCGTGTCGAGTGGAGAGAGTTGAGCTTAATGAAGAAACTGTGACAGAGTATAGAAAACGAGTCGAGTCGAGTCGTGTATAACGAGTCAAATAAGAAGAGAGTAATGAGGTCGAGTGTGCCAATTGGAGTATAATGAGTCCAGTTCGGAGAATGGTATATAACTAATGGAGAGTGTAGCCAGCGAGTGGAGAGTTTAGTTTTCGGAGTGAGCTGCAGATGAACTAGACAACTCGTTAAGATCAAAGATCAATGAGCAGAAGTCTATGTTAATCAAAGTAAAAAATAACGAATGACAACTGCCAAAAAAGTTTAACTATTCAAGAATTTAAGGAAGCTAACTGTTGCCCAAGCAAACTGTAAGAAATACTTGATTTCAATGCTGGCTAACTTGATGTCTTTAGGCAGCTCGCACTGCCAACCTGAAGCCAAACTATAACGAGTACTGGTTAGACAACTTCTATATTACTTTTATATTTATATTTATAGTTGAGCAACTATCAAGTGCTACCAAGTGAGCCACTTGACTGAGCCCAACAAGTCCGCAATGTCAGTCTTTTCAAAGTCTAAAATCAATTCAATTGACCCAAAAACCACTTTTTATTTTTAGCCAAAATACACGAAAAATAAAACACGCTTTTGAAGGACATCGCAGTAAATAAGCATGAATAACTGAGAGACAGCAAGTTCAGCACTTGGCCTGGAATACTAAGTACAGTCGAGTTTAATGTAGAGCGCAATATTTATTTATGTTATGTCAATTGGCGATATGTATATATATATATATATATATAATTGTTTTTATTTTATTTTATTTTTTATTTTTTTTTTTTTAACATGAAAAGCCTGTTTGCAAGTTTAAACCAATTTGAAAATTTGCTCGTGTGGAAAGTTTCACAAAATCGCGCGCCTCGGGCAAATGTTTTGCTTCTTTTCTTTTCTTTTTTTTCATTTTTTTTCGGCAGTTCTAATTGAACTTTGGTTGTATTCAGATTAACATTACAGTTATGTGTGCATCGCATAACCATGGCAGATACCCATATGTGAGTATATACAAACATACATACATATATGTATGTATGTATATGTACGTACGTCTAGCGTATCAGATCACATAACGGTTACCAAGCACTATTGGTCTTTGTCAAAAGCTTACGTCATGCTGGCAACTGCTGCTGCTGCTGCTGCTGCTGCTGCTGCTGCTGCTGCTGCTGCTGCTCTGCTTAGCTGCTATTCTATTAAATGGAACACGCAACAACACGCTTAAAGAGCCATCAAGCCACACACACACACAAACAGGTGGGCATGTGTGCGTGTGTGTGTGTGTGCGATTGCTAGTTGATTAAGCAACTGTGTGGTGGCGATTAAAGTGCACTGGACACTCAACACATTTGCATTTGCACACACACACATGCACACATGCACATGTGCTGTGAATAGTGTGTGCTATGCCACGCCCCTCCACCCAGTTGGCTCTGCTCTCGTCTCGTCTGCCTTGGAGTTGATGGAGTAGCAGAGTAAAGCTTGTCGTTTGCCATTGCGTATTCAAATTGAAATTGAAAAATCGCATATTGCATGCAATTGAAATCGAAGTGTCAGCAGCAGCAGCAGCACACACACACGCACAGAGTGAAAGAGAGCGAAAGAAAGAGAGAGAGAGAGCGAGAGCGAGAGGAAATGCGAGAGTGAGAACGTTAGTTATGTTGGTGTGGGCGTCGTGTTGCGTTTAAGCGCTCGAAAATATGGCCAAAAACATTGCATAACAGTAACACACACACACACACACATGCACACACACACACTATTGTTATATAGGCATGTGAAAGGCATAATTAAGTCGCTCATTAATGTCAAAGCCAAACCAGACAGACAGACAGACAGACAGCCAGGCAGCCAGGCAGTCGAGGCCAAGCTCTGGCTCTTCACTTATTGATATGCTGCCAAAATTTCCACAATTGGACAGCTCGCACGGGCTGCGGTTGTTGCAGGGGTCGTTGTGCGGGTGTGTGGCTAGAGCTGTGTCATAGCTGTCATACGCACCTTGAAAAGCCGCCTCCTCGGGCTCCACAATGTTGCTGCCGTTGGCCGCCCAGCTCAGCGATAGCAGGAGCAGGCAAATGTGTAGCAGGCGTGACTGTCTATGAGGTCCTTGCTGCAGTTGTTGTTGCTTTGCTGTGAACATTTTCGCACTAAATGTTGTTGCTGCTGTTGTTGTTGTGGTTGTTGTTGTTCCTTGTTGTGTGGCTGGTATGTTGCCACTGCTGCTGCTGCTGCTGCTGCTGCTCCAGAAACTAGGCAAGTTAAGTATACGCACAGTTCACACGATCGTTGGCCGTTTTAGACGACTTCGGCCAGCAGCCAGCGCTGAGCATTGAGCGTACATGCGTCTCGACGTTGCCTCTGCGACTGCGACGGCTCCCTGTTGATATATATCAAGCACAAGCATAGCACAAGAGCAATTAGTAATAGTAAAAGCGAGTAAAAGAGAAAGAGAAACAGTGACAGAGAGAGAGAGAGAGGGAGGGAGGGAGTGGGAGCGTGAGGTAGGGAGGCCAAAGGCGCAGGCAAATCAAGTGGTCATTATAATATAACCACAAATTGCTAAACACGCAACGCACACGGACTCACACAAACATGATTCATGGCTGTTGCCTGATGGCTCTTGCCACATGCCGCCTGCCACTTGGCCCCGCTTCCACCGTGCCGCTCTTCTCTTTCCCTTTGCCAGTTGTTGGCAGCCGTAAAATCAATAAACACCGTCATGGCAACGCCACCACAACAAATACTAATAGTAGACAATGTGCCTCATTCTCTACAATTTGTTACCATTTGGCTAAGCCACTCCTACAAATACATATACATATATATATATATTATGTGTATATGTACAGGTATATATATGTATATGTATATACATTTGGTGATCCCGTGGCCCTACCTTAAGCCAAGTGCCTTGGGGCAAATGCATGTAATTAGAAATCAATACGACAATTGGGCAAATTGTGTATAAGACAGTAAAAGCTGAAGCAGCTGCAAAAACAAAAAAGTAAAGCCAACGGACATTTATTTAACCAATTCCCTTTACTGATTTTTTTCTTTGACATTTTATCATTTTCGTTGGCCAATCGAAATTGAAATGTCAAATGTCTATGTTGAAAATCAGGCGGGAGCTGACGAAGACTCTTAGGCCGGGTCACAGACCCAAACACACACATACGCACGCACGCATATGTAAAACTTTACATATATGTATATATATATTTATATCAGAATTTGTGTATGTGTGTGTGTATTTGGTACACACACTCATGCGTGGCACTTAACCCGTGCTCAAAAAATATGTAGCATACTTACTGGGGCAAAAATTGCAGCGACAGCATGAAATCTTTCTTCATTGCTACAGCTATTTGCTGTTGCGGCTGCTCTTGCTGTTGTTGTTGCTGTTGGCGAAATACCCTGGGAGCACAATAACCGACTGGGTGAAATCAACAGCTGACAAATTTATAGTTCAACTCTTTTTCTTAACTAAATCAAACTGAAATTCAGCATAAGAATTTGTTATTTATTTTACTAATAAATAATGTTAGTGTACATTTGCAGTTCTGTAAAATGCAAATCTTACATTTTGTACTCTCTGCAAGCAACTGTTATTAACAGCAATGATCTCTCATTCTAATTTCATTCCAGCTGCTGTTTGTCCGTTTATCGCTCTGACAAACTGCTATGTATTTAACATCGTCATCTACACGCAATGTTAACAGCGCAAGGCTTGTTGTTAGCAGAAGTTAAGAATGATAGTTAACATAGAAATTTACTGAAAATGCTGCAACAGCAATATTTTCATATTTAAGTATACTAAAGAAATCGGTAATTTATGCAAATTGAATTTTCTTAATGCAGTTTTTTTGATTTCTGGCGAATCACAATGCCAAATTGAATTATGGGGTATTTTAATATTGAGCATGCCCCACTGTAGTAATTCTTGTTGTTTTTATTTTTACTTTATTTTTTATATCAAGTTTTGTATGCCTGCGCTTAAAATCGCGACGTCTGCCGCTGACTCGGCCCATAGGGCGTGAATGTGGGCGTGGGCGGGTTGCTGCTGGGCTGTGAATGAGTGGGTGTGTTTGTGTGTGTGTGTGTGTGTGCGTGCGTTATGTGTGGGTGGCTGGGCTACGTTTACGTGTGTGCGTGTGTTGCTGTTGTTGTTGCTGCTGCGGCTGTGTGCGTTGCTGTGCGTGCAAAAGTTTTGCAAGTTGGACTTTGGTAGGCCAACATCCACAAACAAAAAAATAAAATGAAAATAAAGAGAAAAAAGTGGGAAAAAAAACAAATTTTGCCATTTGTACTGTCTCGAGTTTTTGGGTGTTTCAGAGTCGACCAAATGTTACCGTATTCATTTATATCGATTTTTCCACCTTGGCTATTTGCACTGAAGTCTTAAGCACGCACACTAACTAACCCACACACACACACACACACACACATACGCTTTGACATACTACCTCACACACATACTTTTTGATATGTTTTTGTACTCTCTCTTTCTCTCTCTCTCCCAACATTTATTTTCATTTTTCTTTCATTTCATTTCGGTTATATTTTTTTTTTCAATTTTGTTGTTGTTATTCTGCTCGTTTTTGATTTTGTTGTTGCTTTTGCATTTTTATTGCGTTTTTAATGGCATTTCTTTCCGGTACGACGCCTCCGAATAGCCAGCAAATGTTGAAGGCTGTCGCACAAGCTTCAGCCCCCAGCTTTAGCTTTCAGTTTTGGCATCAGCTTTGGCCACATTCAGCCAGAATGCATACATTTAACTAGGCTGGGATGTAGCTGGGATGCCCATGTGTGTGTGTGTGCATGTGTGTGTGTGTGTTTGATGTGGGGCATGTGGCATGTGGCATGCGGCACATGAAAACTCATTATTCAGGTAAACGCAGCCAAAAAAGAGAAAAAAGAAATAAAGTTAAGTAAAGAACGTGCGCTCATTTGGCTGGAAAATTTTACAGCAGTCCAAGTTGTTAGTGGTAAGTGGCAAATGGCAAATGGGTAAGTGGTAAGTGGCAAGTGGTAAGTGGCAAGTGGCCATTTGGGCGCTTTAGACTACGCTTTCGGCCGCAGGCCCAAACTAATTAGAGCAACACATTGATATTGCCTCCAAAATCAAAATTAATGACACTTAGTCGCAGTCTCCGAACTTCTGCACTGGCGCACATCAAGTTGATCAACCCAATTATGCGGCTAATGGAACTAAATTAACGTCGAGTGGCATTGATTTAATTACACAATTATTCTCCCCCCAACAGCTAACTGTCTAAATGCACAATAAACGAGACGGAATGCTACAAATGTAATTCTCTAGTTAATTCGACTCAAAAGTATGCTACAATTCTGTGACCTTCTCTTCCACTACTATTCGTCGTTTTCCTTCCTTCATTTATTTTCATTTGTCCTTGGCACTCCTCTATTTTTGCCTGCTCTCCTGCCTTTACTTCTCTTCTCTTCTTTTCAATATGCTCGTTTATGTCTTTATCCTTAATTGCTTTATTTGTTGCTCTTTTCTTATCCACTCTTTTAGTTCCATTGCCCTCTCCAGTTTCTGTTTTCTATTAAGTTTGCTTTGATATCTCTATCTTTGTCTTTTCTACTCTCCGTTTTTTGTCTACTCTCTTTTCTTCACTTCACATTTCTACTCTTCTAAACTTTTCTATTTAATATCACTATTTCTCTTATCTTCAAATTTCAATTTCTCAATACCTTTTGTTTTTCTTTCTTTAATTTTTCTTACTCCTCTTTTCCTTATTTACTTTATCTCATATTCACAAATCTTTTGTTCTTTTGCCTTGTCTTATATTATTATTTTCCTCTTTTCTCCATGCAACCAAGATCTGAGCAAATATTTTATGACAGTTTTACCTGAAGTTTTCAAAAAGTTTATGAGAATACATACAAACGTAAACTCATAATATTTTCTTATATTTCTCCTGCAGCAAACAAAGGGAAGTGTTGGAAAGAGTGTTGGGCAACAAGAAATGGCAATCGGGCAATTGAAGCTCACTTGAGTGCCACAGTGAAAATCATAACTAATGGCAATAAAACTTGTTTGTGTGGTAAAAATAACTTTTTATTGTATAACTGTTATGTGATATGCAGAAATCATGAACAATTTTGAAGTAATATGTGTAAAAGTTGAACGTGAAGTTATAAGTTTATTGCCACTTAGCTAATTTGTGACATAGGCAAGTTTTATGTCAATCAATTGTTATTAAACATTCATAACTTACAACAATTTATTTAAAACAACTCCGTAACTACTATTTAATAGCTCCTGTTCCTCTTTCTCTAATTAACATTGCCCTCTACTTTAATCAGCATTGACTTATCCTATAGGAACTCTTTTTATGCTAATAACATTTCTATTTAATTTGCATTAACAGCACTGCTAAACTCATACTCAATTCTCACTTTTTAGTTGCAGCAATTCTCTCCTTCCACTCAGCGTCTGCTTAGGCAATGTTATTGCTTTCTCGCTGCTGTATTGATTAGCATACAGCTTTTCTGTTAAGTTACAGCTTACTTCCCTTTTTTTGTTGAAAACTCTCAATGATTCACTTACTCACTTTCTCTTTCTCTCTTTGATCCTCAGCTCATTAACATTTCGCCTCGCAAGTTAATAGCATTAACATGTATGTGTAGGTATATGGATATGTGTGTGAGTGCGCTTATCTAATTGTGACCTAAATCGCACAAAAGACCCATTATCTATTATATCTGCTGAACAATGAACTGAAAGTACAACTTGATTAGCTGAAACAAGCGAAAAACACACGAGCCCAAACCCTATCTTATATGCGGGCTATTCTATAGTATAAATTATTGATTTAAAACTACAGCAAGGCCAACTGCCAGCAGCGAAACAGCTAACACAGCACAAATTATATCCTAGCCTCTCCAACGAGTGCTTACTGTTTGTGCAGTTCTTGTTCTTGTTGCTTTTGTTTTGTTTTGCTGATGATTTTTTGTGTTGATGTCACGCAAAACTTAATACCCAAAGCCAATACGAAAAGCGAACGGTAAATATACGCACGCACACACACACATAGACGTAGATAAAGAAATAAAACAAACAGGGAGCATCAAAGTCAATGAGCGCAAAAAAGAGAGAGGAACTGTTGTAACAGACAAAACTACAGCCGCCGCAGCAGCAAAAGAATCAACAACAGCAACAACAACAGCACAGCTAACAGAAAATAACCGCAAAAGAAAAATCGTTAAAGCAGCAATAAATTGTGTTTTTATAAGGTAAATAGAGCAAAGCCCGTTGAGAGCCAATTGAAGGCAGACCACAAAATACAAACAGAAAACAGAACAAGAAAAAAAGAAACAGAAAACAGAAACAGAACTGAACAGCCAGACAGAGGGACATTTTGATGGGAATGTGAGGCGTTCCTTGGGGGCTGCTTGGGCCGAGCAGCTCACGCATGACAGACTGACCCAAGTTACGGCCCAATCAGACGCACACAAACATACACACACTCATGCATATAACGTAAAAGTTTGGCGCGCGTTTTTGCTGTTAAATTCTTAACGTTTGACATGCGTCTACGTATAAATATGTGTCTGTGTGCCTGCATGTGTGTCTGTGTGTGTGAGCGCGTCTCTTGCGCCTAATTTATGGCAAATTCACAGGTGCGCATATTACTTGCGCCCTGTCAAAGACGTCGCGCTGAGCTCTACAACAAAAGCAAACAGCAGCAGAAAGCAATTTCAGGCAAGGACTAAAACAAAAGAAGCTACATACACACACAAGCACACTCAAGCTGAGCTATAATGTAAGAGTAGCAGCAACACAACGTGACGTGCGTGTGCGTTTTTGTGTGTGTATGTGTGTGGCTATTGCAGCCGCAGCTTTGTGTAATTGTATGTGTGTGTGAGTGAGTGCTGGGCGACATTATATCAAAGACATTTGACTGACTGCAAAATGGAAGTTGGCAAACGAGTGTAAGAGAGAAAGTCAGTGACAAGCAAGAGAAAGAGGGAGCGAGAGTGAGAAAAACGTCAACATAGCGAACATTGCCCGGGCCGAATGCGTTCTTTGAATGCAACCAGCAGGCAAAATTGTCAAATATAATATATGTATGTATGTATAAATGCACACATACATACATACATATATGAATAGTACAACAGCAGTTCTTATATTTAATTTGCTCCTCTCGCTCTGCCGCTTTCCCGCCGCTCTACGTTGTGCCCAAGTGCCACTTTAAAGTGCGCTCTTGCTTGCCTAACATAAATTTCCATTATTTCATTTCGCCTCGTTTCTCCAACTACAACAACAACGTTTACTACTCACTTGTATTGGCTCTGCTTTTTGGCGAGCGTCCGCCTCGTTGACGGCGACGTCGTCTTCGTCTTCGTTGATTTCTGCTGCTTTATTTTCGGCGTTCAGCGATTTTCGTGGTATTTACATCAAAGCACACGCACTCACACACGCACACGGTCACACACACGCACAATCTCTTATGATGTCTTTCACATTGCACATTCGACTCTTGTACAGGCGACGTTTTTTTCTTCACACTTGACACCTCATTATTTTTTTATGCAAATCTCATATATTTATTTTGTTTTAACTTTCTTTTTTTTTCCATCCAACTAGCTGTTGTTGTAGCGCGTGTGTGTGTGTATATGTTATATTTTGGTTGTATCCTGCGAAAGATTGTCTCTGTGGCGGCACCGTTCCGATAGCCGTTTCTATGGAGCGTTTACGTTTTTACACTCTAATTGACGGGAGACTACTGCGCGTATCGAAGCCGTTGCTGATTGGAACGAAGCGAAACTCTGCCAGAGTGGAGAGCAAGAAGCATGCTAGCGCAACAACAACAGCGAACGAAACACCTTTGCCAGAGAGAATGACAGTTGGTGTTGTTGTTGTTGGTCTTAAAGTGCCCAAATCGCGTTCGTAGTATCCGTTAGTTGATTATCCGAGTATGTAAAGAGGCGCCAAATATGAACGAACACAGGCTATCATCGGGGTGGTTTAGGGTAGTCGAAACACCTAAAAATTTAAATAATTATTAATTATTTTGGAACAGTTAACCAATTATTATTTGTTTTTAATCTAGAAAGTTTAGTTTAAATTATTGTAATTGATTTCAATTTTCTGTTACCTATTAATTTAGTTAATATCAAGAGTTCCACAAATCGGTATAATAACTACTAAGTTGTGTTGGCAGCCCTTATTTATGGTATGTAGCTTCTGCTTCCTCCTTCCATGCTCTCAGCGGCCACCTTTTATCCAAGAGAGCGCATTTCCTATGGCGCAGGCGCATGAAACGAAATGAAATTGAAACATGCCAAACATTCCGGGCTCAAGTTACAACAACAGCGCCCCAAGAGCTGTCAGCGCCAGTGACAGCGGCGCTATGTTAAACAACATTTTGTTGTTGCTGTTCTTGCCAGCGAACTTAACATCACAATAAACACCTACCAGCAGGCAATCGACACTTGAAGGCACACGCACACACACGCACATATATACACACGCTTAAGCCTTTCAAAAAGGAAAGGACGAGACGAAGGGCAGCAAGTCAGCAATGACAGCTGATCAGGTTGCAGGGGTTGTTGTTGTTAATGCTATTGTTGTTGTTGAAAATGACAAAAGAAATGAAAAACAAAATAAAACTGAAGTGTGGGCAAGAGCTTAGGCTGCTAACTCCTGTGGGCTGTGTAACTGAGACTTGACCATGTGAACATGTTGTTGTTATTTCTGTTGTTATTGTTGTTGTAACTGCACTGGCAGTCAACTTTGCTAATGACCGGGCCCGCCCACCATTCGTGGACCCTTTGACAATGCGCTGCTAAGTCCTTTGCCTTTGCCAGCGGCTCTGCCTGGCCAAAAGGGCAAACCCCATGACATGACACACAGACAAGAGTGTTGTCTGTGTATGTGTGTGTGTGTATGGGTGACTGAGTGAATGTGACCCTCTCCCTCTCTCCCTCTCTCTCTTTCTCTCCCTTCTCGGTGTGTGTGTGTGTGCTTTATGTCTTTTGTGCAAGGCTTAGTGGGCGCTGCAACTGCCGCCCCACTTCGTCACTTGCAGCAAATGAGGCATTAATATCCAAGAGCCATGCTCCTGGCTGGCTTCCATGTT
Organism: Drosophila navojoa; assembly: GCF_054131105.1. Classification (NCBI taxonomy): domain Eukaryota; kingdom Metazoa; phylum Arthropoda; class Insecta; order Diptera; family Drosophilidae; genus Drosophila; species Drosophila navojoa. Next base: position 10,545,760 of record NC_142893.1, read on the forward strand.
TTCTTCCACCTCCTCCGGCGCCTCCTCGCCCACTCCTCCCCTCTTCAGCGCCTTGCTCGAGTATGTCAGCGCAAATATTAGTATTCCACTTCAATGCGAGCATTTTGTAATGGAAAGTGTTGCCGTCTCCTGCGCCGCATCCATCAAGATGTCAGCCAGGCGCAACTAATGTGTCACATTACAAATGTGTCGCCACCTGACAACAACAGCAACAACAGCAACAACAACAACAACTCACATACACACTCGCTGGCAACTCAATAACAAAAGTATTAACTGCTTGTCCTGTCAACACATCGTCAAAGCAATAAAGCTGCATTTTATTCAGTTATCAAGCAGTTATTATAAAAGCAGCAAAAGCAACGCCAGCAGCAGAGGCAGCAGCAGCAGCAGCAGCAGCAGCAGTAAATTACATCAGCATTAATGCAGCAGCAGCAACGCATTTATGTAGAACACAAGCGACAAGTCCTTAATATGCTCCTTCTCCTCCTCCTGCAGCTCCTGCTCCTGTTGCTCCTGCTGCTGCTGCTGGTTCGCCTCCTTCTGCCAGCTGTCAATTTCCATCACATTGCGCCAGTTGAGGAACTCATTGTAGCCCCAGAGACCACAAATAGTTGCTGCAATTAATCATTATCCATTAGACCCATATACTACAACTAATAATGCCTCCGGCATTTACCTTGCTCCAGATACAGATCCTTGTACTTGCCCATGCCCAGCGCCAGGCTGCGTATCGCATTCTGTTCGCTTAAGATCTCATTGCAGTGTCCCTTCGCCAGCTCCTCGTACAGCTGGGGCGGACTCAAGCGGGGGGCGCATTTGTGATGCTGCAGAATGTAGAGCAGAAGCACCCTATAAAGCAATGGAATCCATTAAGATATTATATTTAATATGCTTAACTGCTAATATACGCTGCAAGTGTTGGTAAATGGGATATAACAGACGTATAACTCTGTAATATCTTTATAGCGCTATAAATCTCTATATAGGATATGCCCCGTAAACTTCGAAAATGGGCGATGTATATTATATAAAGAGAGAGAGAGAGGTAAGAGATATATAATATCTATTATATGATAATAAACATAATAATAAATATTGTTAATCTTCAATTATATGCTCTCTCAATAGTAAGAAAACAACTCTATACAAGAATATACCATATACAAACAATATACCCGCTAATCAATATCAATATCTACAGAGTATATCATAGGCATATATCTCGTTGCGAATATCTAATAGAACTAGAACTCATATACTCACTGATGAGTGCGCTGATAGCCATAGGAGGGCGACTCGCTGGTCAACAGGTCCAAGCAGTTCAGACTGAGCTTACACCGGCTCGTATCCAGAGTGACTATATCACGCATGCAGAGATCCGATTCCGTTCTGTTCGGCGAGCCCTGGCTGACGAGGCTGTCATAACTCAAGGCCAGCTGCTCATATTCAGCATTCGCATTCAGTGCGCCATATCTGCAAATAAGAGAAGTAGTTAAGAGATGAAGATAAAAGAGCCTGCAGACTAAATTGTGCAAACCAACTTCAAGCTGGGTGGCAACAGCAAAACATTGCGCTGAAAGGCATTTCGCAAAACTAAGTGGAATAAGCGGGGAAACTGTGAGAGAAAATATCTAATTAATTTAGTAAAAAATTTACTTAGCTCCTGCACTGGATTAAATTCGCCTGGATTTTCACAGCTTGCCAGCTGATTCATTTTATGCAGCAGTTGATAATATAATTGTCTATCGTATCGTGTGGGCGTTATGTATCTCATTTTCTCTGCAAAATTATGCGGCGTAAGCCGAAATTAATGATTATTTATGACACACATACACACACACACATACATATTTATGTGTGTGCGCACAGTTCATTGGGCTTACGCTTTATAAGAAATTCGGCCAACAACAAAGCGAACTTGGCGCTTGCATTGAGCTTCCTGCCACAGGATAATTGATGGAGTAAATTGTGGATGCGTTGCGGCAATTGTTGCACAGATCCGGCTGCTGTTACGGCACCAGCCACTTGCAGCTGGCTGAGGATGCCACAAATTGTGGCAAGTGTTGCGATTTTCAAACAAATATTAGCGAACAGCAACATGTTGTTCGGAGCACCAATTGGCATCTATGCCGGACTCAACGGCCGGCCCCATCGAAATCACATCGCATTCAGTTCTTTGATTTCACTCGCCTTATGAAGATTAATTGGCTGATATTTGTTCGGTGCGACGCGTAGGCGTTGAACGCTGAGCGTTGAGCGCCTGTTTGGTATATCGAGTGTGCTAGTGGGCGGTCTCACTGGTACACAATATTAAGTTTCGCATATTAATCACAATTTAAAACTGAATACATTACATCGATGGACAAAAGGACTAAGATAAATAAATATAACTCTGCTGAAGTAAGCAATGTATATGAACACACTTGTTTGTTGGTTTTCCTATTTGTAATCTGAAGCTTCAACGAGCAGTTTTTTATATACCATCAAAACAACTTATTTCGGCTTAAGTCATTAATAATCATTTACCACTGCTCTTATAACATTTCAAAAAATCGCGCCCTAACTATCGTAAAAATGTACATCGAAAGTAAACAAGTAGAAAAAATTGTTATCGATGACCTGTTACCATCACGAAATTACTGCTGGTGGGTACGCAGCTCAGCTGTGCAAAACTGGCAAAACTCAAAAGCAATAACATTTGCTTTGAACAGTAACATATATATTAACGTCAGAATATAGTGGAATCTATGCAAGCTTTTTGATTAAATGTGTGTTGAAAAATAAAAACTAAAATATACGCGAATACAACGAAAAAATTGTTTAAAACAACTTGTTTTATGTGCCGACCAAATACACATATTTTAGTAGCATTCGCCAAGCTGTTTTTACGAGCAGCGTACCATATGTAAAGTTTACAGTCTCATACATGTGTTAACATTGCGTTAACAGGCGAATGTTTTTTACATCAGACTGTCTTTTGTCTTTTCTTTGTGAAAATTAGTAGTACTTTAGTTTTATTCGAAATACTAATTAAATACACTAATGTCGGACAACCAGGACAAAGAAGAAACATTGGCCAGTTTCCAGGTAAGAAATGCAGCATCGATTAACCACCAGACGCAGCAAACTTCTGTTATTATTTGTGGCCCAAACGAGTGCTGAGTGCGCACATTTCCAATGCGTATGTTGTGTGTGTCTCACTCTGTGTGTGTGTGTGTGCAAGTAAGGGGGTGCGCGTATGTGTGTGTGCTTATGTGCCTATGTGTAGGTGTCTGCGTCTTGGACTTGCAATCAGTTTGAATGCAAACAAAACTAAATTGTAATTCAATGTCACAGATCATAACTGGAATAGAGGATGTTGGCGAGGCCTTCTCCCACCTGGAGTCGTCCAATTGGGATCTAGTGGTAAGTGCGTCATACAGTATACAAATGCGTACCAATTTAATTGCGTTGTTTGTTGTCTCGTTTCGGTCATGTTTTAGGAGGCACTCAGCCGTGTCATGCCCCACGATGATGCCCCACTGGCCAATCCTATACATACGCCGGAGCCCTCAGCGCCAGATCCGGTAGCGGTCGCCTCAGCACCATCAAATTCCAATGGCTTCAGGTCATTCAATTTCGAGGAGCAACCTGGACCCTCGCAAGGTGCCCGCTTGTTTCCAAGTGAGTAAACCTGTGAATTTGCCATGGTAAATTGCTCTCTACATATATATTTGTATGTCTCCCATTATAGCCTCACAAATGCTGGCCCAGCTGACATCGAGCATTAACTTGGATCCACCCAGGCAGAATAATAACCAAAATCTCCTAACATTCAATATACACTTCAACCAACAACTCTATAAGATTTGCATGCAACCAAACGCAACCATAGGTAAATGATTATCTACTTGTTCCTAATGGAATAGTAATAATTGGATTTCCCTTCCATCTCTGGCAGAACAATTGAAACGCAAGATCTTTGACGTAACAAATATGCCACAATGCCGCCAGGCCTTACGCGGCTGGCCGCCGTCCAGAGCAAGCGAAGCACAAATACCAGAGACGCAGTTAGGCAATTTAGATTTACCGCCCATCAGCGACCTCATACTTGTTGATCTAACCGATGATGGTTTCATGGACACAGAGCAGTAAGCTAGACACAGCTCCACAGCTCCAGTCGAACTCCAATCGATTCTCATATCTATATATATATATATTTATTAGGGATGAAGTGACACAGCGATTGGATAAAATGTACAAACTGCACATTATGGTAGAGGGCGGCACAGAGGATGGCAGGCTCACACTTAATTTTCCTGGACGCACCACCATCCATGAACTGAAAACGAATGTTTACTACATTACCAATATACCAGTTAGGCATCAGGAATGGTCCGGCTGGCCGAGCGGTTGTGATAATGATACCAATTTAGCGGTGTGTTTTGTAATACGTTTCTATATAGAGTATATATAAATTGTTTACTTTATCTATTCTCTAATCACAGCAATCGGGCATTGAACAAACGCACGAATTTGTAATACGCAACATTGCGGATCGATCGTCAAGTAATTCCAATTTGCTGGCCAACACGTAAGAAATATTCTGCTTATATTTATATGTGTAATATATATTGATCATCTGTTTCCATTTGCAGAGAAATCGTAGCTCTCGACAGCGAAAGTTCAGCTGATGAGTTTGAGGATGCCACAGACTTCAACAATTCGGAGTATATTTTCTCCGATTCGCCGCCAGTGCAGCCGCTCAACAGACATCTAAGTAAGCCCAAATCCAAACCCATGGCAACAATAATTTAACACTGTCCCTCTCTGCCTTGCAGTACCCAACAATACGAACGATGAGACGAGTGGCTCCGCACAATTTGTGGAAAACTATAAACAACGCTTTGGCGAACCACATCCCGAGTTTTATGTGGGCAGTTTAGAGAACGCGCTGCGGCTGGCCTGTCACAAGCCCGCCAAGGAGGTAATCCAACTAGTCCATTATTAAAGGTTAATCAAAAGACTTAAATTTGCTTTGCCTTTGCAGCGGAAATTGCTGGCAATTTATTTACATCACGGGGAGAGCATACTCACAAATGTATTCTGTGATCATCTCATGAAGGACGAGGCCATCATACAGACATTCAAGGCGAATTTTGTGCTCTATGGCTGGGACATGACGTACGAAAGCAACAAGGATATGTAGGCATACGAATGAAGTGGATTATGTGATTCAGATATTAATTGGCATTATGTTTTATGCATGTTCCAGGTTTCTGTCCTCATTGACGGCCTGCATTAATAGCAACGCTTCCTTAACGGCCAGAAATATTAAACTTGACAAGCTGCCCGCCATAATGCTAGTGGGCAAGAGTCGCCTCGAGGGCCGACAAACATGCGAGGTCTTATCTGTGATTCATGGTAAGTTGCCTTGGCTACACCCTCCGGAATTTTGAGTGGGATTATATCAAATTTTTGATCGCAGGCAACATTGGTCTGGTTGATTTGCAATCGCGCCTAATTGAGACAACGGTTATGTACGAGGAGCAGCTGCAGGGTGAAATACGGGAGGAGAACGAGCGTGCTGCGCGCGATCAGGTGAAAGCTGAGCAGGATATGGCATATGAGGAGACCCTACAAGCGGATATAGCCAAAGAGGCAGCTAAACGGCAAAAGGAGGCCGCGCAGGCCGCCGAACGCAAACGCATTGAATCCGAGCAGGCCGAAGAAGACGCTAGACGCGAATCCATCCGATTAGTGGTAAATAAGACAAACTGACATGCTCTATATATATATATATATATATATATACTGGCATTTACTAATTGCATATTCTTTATATGCTAGGCTACACAATCGTTACCTCAGGAGCCTGCCGAGCAAGAAACAAACATTTCCAAAATACGCGTACGAAAACCAACGGGAGAGTTTTTGGAGCGACGTTTTTTCACGCGGGACACACTGCAGGTAAGATTTAATGGATTATGTGCAAGTATATAGACTATATATATGCTTTCTTGTTCAGGATCTATTGAACTTTATAACCGCCAATGGATTTTTGATCGACGAGTACAAGGTCATCAGCAGTTGGCCGAGACGCGATTTAACGTCCATCGACGCTGGACAAACGCTGGAAACGCTCAAGCTATATCCGCAGGAAACGGTTATATTGGAGGAGCGATTTTGATTTTGATTATCAAATTAATTATGATATAATTAATTTTGATTCTGATTCTGTTCGTTTTGCGTTTAAAGCGTTCGTTCACATTACTGGGTTTAAGTTCTGCATTAATAATTGAAAAAAATTGAGTTTTGTATCTCTATGTTAACTTTAAATAGTGGAAGAATAAGAAAGAAAACAACAGCAAGATTGTAATTGAGAAACATAAAGAACATAAAATCAAATGAAATCGGCATACTTAGCATTCATCATCTAGGAGAACGGCTAACTAAGAGCAAAAGTTTTTTACAATTATAATAATACTATGAAGTAAACAAAATTGAAACTCAACGTAAAAGAAGCAGCAATAGTAGCAAAGGCTGTCAGTATATGTATGTATGTCGCCCCCTCGCGGTAATCCTACTTATCTAGGCCTCTCCTGTCACGCACACACATTCACACACACACACACACACATCCATACATATATACCACATTCTCTCTCTCCTCACTCTGTCTCTCTCTTTAAATAGAGTTAGCGTTAGCGTTAGATAAGCATTGAAGGAAACGCATTTAAGTTGGCTTGTTTTACATTATCAATAATAAATTATATACATGTACTGAAACGTTACACTCTTGCGCTTAATTTACACATAACAACATAAAACGGGAACGAATTACACATGGTATAAAAAAATAATATGTTATAAAACAATTGAGCGTAGAAGCAGAGATTGTTAAGCGCTTGTCTAATCCTAGCTGGCTGCCTGTCCGCCTGAACTACTCGAAGAGCTTCTCAATGGGCGCCAGAGCCACGAGCAGAATGAGCACCACGACGAACAGGATGAGGACCACGCTGTAGACGCCGAGGAGACCCTTGCGCAGAGCCGCATACTGTAAGAGAAGAGATGCATAAGAGAACTGTGGAGGAGAAAACCAGAGAGATAAGAGTCTTCCACTTACCGGTGCATCCATTTTGCGCTCCATGCTCATGCCGTTGCGCATGGCGTGCTGCTGATGGTGGCTCATGTCGCCCATTTGGAACGTGTTGATGCGCTGGCTCTGCTGGCGATCCGAGGCGATGCCCGATATCTGCCAATGATTAATGCACAAGTAGATCTGCATATTAATTGGACGTAGCCACTAGCTCACAGGGGCGGACGATGCATGCGATGAATTAGTATCGAAATGAATGAACATTTAACAACAATCGCTGTACAACGGTCAATGCGAGGGACGAACACACTAAATCCTACATCTATATACAGCTCTGGGGACGGATGATTGAAGGGACTCCAACCCACATAGGCGACAGCGAACACAACCAAGCCATACTTACGGAAAAGATGAGGTGGACGAGCACATGGAAGACCACAAAGCCAACCAGTATCCAGTCCATCCACTCAGGCAGCTCCGCCTTGGGCAGCTTCACAGAGAAGAAAATGGCAACAACTGCAATGGAATGGAGTTAATCAGATCATCACAGGATATACATCTCTCTATATATACTAACTGGCTAGTATGTGGGCCAGATTGCCGCCCAGCCAGTGGCCCCAGTTGAAGTAGGGACGCTTCTTGTCATTGGGGCCTGGACGGAAGAGCGCTCCTATGGGCTGTATAAAGCAAAGGATGACCGTAATCAGGCCCGTTATGGAGTGAGCATGCCAGACGGCGCGCTTCAGCTCCACCCAGATGAGAATGTAGGCGACCACGGTGAGCGTCCAGGTGGTGACCATGAGCATGCGATGCCAGGCGAACCACTGATCCTTGCCGCAGGTCTGGCTGCCCACCCACGTCTGCTTGAAGTAGCGCGCAAAGATGATGCCCAGCGAGGTGGTGCCGATCCAGGCGGCGATCATGAAGGCGCCATGCAGACGCACCAGCAGCTGACTGGAGCCGCCCACATCCTGCACCACGGCCAGATTGATGGGACTGCCCGAGGGCAGGCGGCCAATGTCGTGGTAGCCCACGCTGTTCTCCTTCAGGCCGCTGCCCGAGGCGACGAGCATGTGATAGGCGCCATTTCGCAAATCAAAGCTGCGTCCCTGCACCACAGTGAGTGGCTCGCGCTGCACCTTGCAATAGATGACGCCATCCACCAGCGATGCATTCAAAAGACGCGCCGAGTTCTGAGGCTGCAAACGAGAAGAATATATGAATATCAAATAACCGAATCCTTCCAGCTGCAGCCGCTGCACCCACCACATTGACCCGAACGGCGCTGTAGGGATTCGCCGAGGTGTAGGAGGAGTACAGATTAATGCGTCCATTCTCGGGCACACATTCCGTGGTCAGATCTTCGCCCATCTTGCCGTCGTCCGACAGACCGAGCGCCACGTAGGCGGCATTGGTGCCTGGAAGGCAAAGCAAATATTATAAGGTTTGTCACTGGGATTGGGCATCCCATCCAGCAATTCTTACCCTTGCCGGAGCGCAGCTCAAACTCATAGATGTCGCCTCGCACCGTCACCGCCGAGACGGAGGTGCAGGACTTGGTGGCCACACAGCCATTGGGAAAGCCAAAGCAGTTCTTGCTCTGGCCACAGCCATCGTAGAAGCTATCCTCGCTGGCCGCCACCGCATTGGGCGCCACAAAGCTGGGCGGCACATAGGGCGAACGGGTGCTGGCATAGTTAAAGTTGTTGTTGTTGTTGTAGTTGTTGGGTGAACTGGACGTGGGCAGTGGTGCAGCTGACGAGACATCACGTCGCACCACCTGCACGGGATTCGAGGGTATGCCTACCCAGAATTGATTGTACGACTGGGCAACTGTGGCGCTGTAGAGAGAGAGAGAGAGAGAGGGAGGGGGAGGGGGATAGTAAACATTTACCGTATTCTTGTACAGCACTTACTTGAACACCACTTGGCCGAGGAAGTCGACCGGCGACTGCCAGTCGATGCTGACCTGGGGCTTGGGTCCGGCATTGCTGTGCGTGGCCGAGTTGTTGACGGAGTTCTCGCAGTTCATCAGCTTGACGGTGCCGTCGCGACTGGGACTGAACTGGCCGACTATTTGGTAGGGTGGATTACGATTGCGCGCCTGGATCATGAAGCCGCCAAAGCTGAGGCCCGCCGGCACACCGGTCACATCGATGCGCAGCGTCTGACCCTGGCCGACGACCGAGCTGGACGTCTCGATGCTAAACGGCGAGACGCTGTTCTCTGGCAGCACCGAGCCGCCGGCATGGAACGGCAGCATTGTGTCGCACACCGTTTCCGGTGCACCTTGAGGCAGGGCCCACACCGTGTGGCAGCCGCAGCTGAGCAGCGCGGCGAGCGCAACCAGCAGCCAACAGCGTTTGCGCACCAGCAAATCCAACGCCAGCGTGGACAATGACATCTTTAAGCACCTGTCGGTTAAAGTCGGAGTGGAGACCATCATTAGTTGCTGCTCAACCTGGCGAACCGTGTCCCCTCAGTCTGAGCGACTCTGCCTTATGTCATCTACTACTACCCACTGACTCAGTGACTGACAGCCAGACAGCCATACAGACTCGCTGACTGTTTAATTACCATGGCAAATCATAATTGCATTCCGCGATGCGTGTGCTTATCGTAGCATGTACTCGCCACACACACACACATGCACAGAAAATGGATGTTTTTCTTTATCTGAACTAATTGCAAAAAATCTACATAAAGTTTGCCAACTACTTTCGTAATGGCTATTTCTTATATAAAGGCAAAAAGTGATTCCTAGCTCAACTTTGAAAAAAATAAAAGTGAAGTACAGTATTAAAAACTAAACCATTATAGCCTCATTTCCATATCCAATTTGTACAGGGTATAAAAAAAACATTTAAGCATATAGAAGATACAATAAAATATTAAAAATTAAAAAAATATATATAAACATATTTTATATATATGTGAATATGTATTTATAAATTTAAGTATATATTTATTTATTCATAAAATTATTTTATTTAATTTATTTTTTTTTTATATATATATTATTTATATAAAAATGTTTTTTTTTTGCTATTTTCTTTTAATATTTATTTTTAAATATTTTAAAAATAATAGAAGTAGTTAAAAAATTTATTAATTTTAATTAAATTTGTGCTACAAAATTCGGATATAATTATTTTCTTATATATTTATATTTATTACAATAAATATTAAAATTCTTTTCATTTAAATTATGCTTCAAGCATCTCATTTTCGATTTATTTATAAAGTTTTTTTTATTAAAATGATTTTTTTTTTTATGTATATATTACTATATATTTTTGGCATTAAAATGTTTAATTTTTTGCTATTGCTTATGCAATTTTTTTTTTTTTTTTTTAATATTTCAAAAATGATAGAGTTTAAAAATTTTTAAATTTAATTTAATTTGTGCTACAAAATTGGGATATAATTATTTTTATATATTTATATTTATTAAAATAAATATAAAAATTCTTTTCATTTAAATTATGCTTCAAGCATCTCATTTTCACTGGAATTGAACGAAATGAATGTTTCTTTTTGCCATATCAGGAACAGTGTTCTAGCTACGCAACTCACACACAATTTGTCGCAGTGCATTAAGCATATCATGAGCATATGCTACATAGACCTGATAAGGCGGCGCATGGAGATCGATGTTGCAGATAGTGTCAACTACACAGTCCGCAACTCAAAGAGAGTACGCACAGACTCACACACACATACACACATACACACACACACTCACACGTAGTCATTACATTTGGCATTAACATTTGGCTCTTTGTTTTTAGCCATGCTCCGTTGCGTATACGTAATATTTGTATACGTAGCCATTGCGATAAGCGGCTAAGTAATTAGCTTACAGCCCTATCAATTAGCCAATTACAATTATTGTTTAATTATGACTAATTGTAATATATTTAATTTTATTACGCGTTTAGTTATGCAGGTTTATGTTAGTTGGTGTTTTTAGTTCACAACTTTCGATTCCTGTCGCCCATGACTCAGAACGTGTCTTTTCCCATTGTCGTGACTAAGCTTTGCGCCCATTTGGAAAAAGTCTTAAACGCAAATTGGCCTTGAATTCGGATTAATAACCCGACAACAACACGAATTAAAACTTGACTAAGCTCAGTAAAAACTAAGCATGAAAATGTCTCAAATCTCTGCAACATAATTTGTTTGAATTAATCAAAAACTAACGAGTTTTAACCTTAATAAAAAGTCATTTCATAATATAATAAGTTGACTGTTACCATGTTTAGATTTACCAAAGACAAAAGATTGCCTAATTATACAGGTATTTGAAATATGTATAGAGCTACGGTCTTAGTTCATTTACAGATTTAGCTATAAAAAAGCTAAATTGCCATGACGCAGCCAGCTTAACAGGCAACAATTTAGCCACAGCCAACTTAACTTGGCTTCAAACTAAAGCTATGAAGCAGCTGCTAGCTTTAAAGAAAACACTATATTATTGTTAAATCCTAAATCAATATTAATAGAATCATTCATCTCTGGGTGTTTGCTTTTGCTCCGCTTGTCAATACTCTACAGACATAGATTTATGAGCTGCTAATTATTCAAATCAGAATATGTCGTAAAAATGCTTATCACCCAAATACTCTAGTTATCTGATTAGCATAACAACATTTTATCAGGCAGTTAATCTAACTGTCAAAATGATGAAAGGGGCAAAATGAATAATCTTTTGAAACATTATATTTAATTAAATATATATTAAAAACTACAAGTAACAAACTTTTCAGCAATTTCATGGCATAAACATAGCAGATAGAACTGAACCGGCCACAGCATATAATGTATTATGTGAATGGGCTAATGTTTTGGTTTTTTCCCAGCTCAATGCTGATGAGTGTTTCAGGTTTTATAGCACCTCGATCGGTGCGAGAGCATGAGCTAAGCATGTTAATTAAGCGCCTACTCATCGGACATGATGACGTCGTCGCCCCAACAACTGGCAATGGAACAGGTAGGAGCAGATCGGGGTGGAGGGGGCGAGATTTAAGAATGCGAATTGAACTTGAATTAAAAACAAATCGCATGCGCGTTAACCTTGAGCATTCGTATACACAAACGGTATACATACATATATAGGAGCATTGTATTAATACAATAATATATAGTACAACTTTTCTTAAACAAATGTTTTTTATACCCTGAACCCATTGAAAATGGGAAATCAGGGTATAATGGTTTTGTTAAAATGTATGTAACAGGCAGAAGGAGGCGTGGCAGACCCCACAAAGTATATATATTCTTGATCAGGGCGACGAGCTGAGTCGATTTAGCCCTGTCCGTCTGTCTGTCTGTCCGTCCGTCCGTCCGTCCGTCCGTCCGTCCGTCCGTCCGTCCGTCCGTCTGTCCGTATGTTTGAACGCGTCGATTTCAGAAGATACAAGAGCTAGAGACTTCAACTTTTTTTTAAAATGTCCGTATATATCACGCGGATATCGAGTTTATCACTAAAAAACGATAACTCATTCCGATACTTTTTTATCGATAAAAAACCTTATCGAAGATCACTAAAAAAATTTTATCTCCTACATCTTTCAAGCTAGAGTCTCCAAATTTAAAATGTATATTAAGACGCATGTCATACAATTTCGGTTTTTGTTAAAATTTACCCCCCACCCCCAAATCCACCCCCTCACCCTAATCTTTGTAAAAGTCGTATATCAAATACTAGAGACTTGTGCTTCGGTATACACATACATTTAAACAATATGAATACGTTCTGAAAGTTTCATTACGATCGTACGTCTAGAAATTAAATTATTCAACAAATAATTTCTCCTAATATTGCCAACACTGCAGCGCAACCCAAGCGCAATCGCCTGTATATGAGTGCGTGTGTGGGTGCTAATTATTATTGAAATATCAGTTGCTTGTAGGGTTCAGGGGATCTCGTAGTCGAGCAGTCTCGACTAGAGCTTTCTTACTTGTTTTTGTTATTGCTTTTGCGGCGGCTCGACAAATGTTAATTGAAATGCACGGATCAAAGCCACAAAACCGAGACATTCATTGTTTAACGCACATTTAAGGTAATACAAAAATATCCAAATTATTCGAAATGAAATCGAGTCGCGCTCGAATCGCATAATGGGCGTTGCTCACATTGAACTTCAGCGAAACCTTGAAAGTTAAGGCATTTTTTATGCTTATGTGCGCCGCATTTACTAGCTGATCTATCTAATGCTAGAGCAGGTGTAGCATATACAAAAACCGAATCAGTTTGAATGCCCAACATATCAATCAAGTTTGATTGAGTAGATTGAGTAGAGTCAAGTCAGTGGGAGAGCTAGACGACAGTGACCGACTAGCAGATACCCGGAACTGCAGCTGCAACAAATAATCTACTGAGTAGAGTTTATGTTTATGTTTTCATGTTTTTTATAATTAATATAATTTAATAAAATTTAATATATATGTAAGTCCTGTAAGTAGAGCAAAGTGTATGTAGTATATCGTAAATTCTATTTCTCAGGAAGGGTCGAAAGGATCGCTTATTTGTTTTCAAACATAAACACTTGACATACATAAGAATAGTACAAACGTCTGCTCATAAGCTATAAACAATGACAATCCTCAAATGCAGCGAACCCCTGCAGCGAACCCCTGCAGCGAACCTTCAGAACGGCTTCAAATGTAAAGCAGGAAGACGACCGTAAACATGTGTGCATATTTATGACAAATATGACCTTTCCAAGAACTGGTATATGAGACTAGAATTTTTAGTTATGAAAGACTGTATAGCAACAACTTCGTATGATTTCTCATACACTCAAACACGGGACGAACTCAACACATTCTACAACATATTTAAGATCTTTAAGTGAAATTAGTACCAAGTCAATAAAGTCTTCATACCAAGTCATTCATCTTACTAATCTACCTCAACCATTTCCATAACAAGACGTAGAGCTAAGCGCTAAGAGTCTAGGTCTAAATGAAAAGTCGAGACCTCGCGCAAGGCCTTGAAAGTTTACGCATTCAATGAGAAAAGATCATTCATTTAAACTGATTTAGCTAAAATATAATACATTTGAATCACAATCCCTTAGAGCTATTCAATGCATTCACTTTTGACTTTGAGGTGGCTCACGAGCCACAGCTCACGCCCCGTGGGGTCTGGAGACTTTCAGTTAAGGTCACAAAGTGAAAACTGCGAATAACAAAAATTTCACTTAACCAAAACTTAATTTATAACTATTTGGCATACAATTCTTGGCACAACTGCAACTAGTGTGTGTAGATTTCTGGGTGTGGGTGTATGTATAGGTGTGCGTGTGCCTGGGCATTGGCCTCAAAAAGAGTCCATGATGGAATTCAGCTTTTTGTTTTGAACGTGAGACCAAACTGATTAAGCGTTTGCAACTTGCAAGAAAAACAGTGAAAAGTAAGAGTGTCGCAAGGCCAAATTGAACGACTATAAAATACCCTGGGAATGAATATAATAAGGAACATACCGTGGAATTCATTTAGTCTAGAAATTAACAGACAATAGAAGTACTTATATTCTTTCTTCATATTTACATTTCATATTTCTCATTTAGATTTCACTTATACCCAATAAAAAAGAAAACCTATTTACAGGGTATTTAAGCGCAACACAATGGCACATAATGTGGGCTTATTATGGCACTTAGCGCTATGCGTGCTTAGCTGTTTATATACACCTATGTATGTTGATATAGGGGCTACACATATTGTCTATAGCTGATCCAAAAAAAAAAAAAAAACAAACGACAAGACATGACAGGCCCATGCCCTTGCTTAAAGCCAGTTTGACGCCAATCACAATGTCGTAGTTGTTCACTGACCTGAGCACTTATGCGGCAAATATACATATGTACATATATGCACACCTGTATATACCTTTATAAAGCTAAGCTTTGGAATTACATTCAGTTGACAGCTGAGCTCTAATTGGTTTCGAAAACATTCGCAATGCGCCGCGTCTCGTGTCAAAGGAAATGTTAAACATTTTTGATTTTATTTTTTTGAGGTTATGCATACATATTGTGAGGTTATGTACCCTTCCATTACTGATTATTACATTTTGAGTCATACGCAAAAAGTGTAAATGACTGAAAATACATATTTGATTGAGACGCGATACGTTGTTTTACCAAGCAAAAGGAAATGTTCCAACTGAAACCACTTCCACAAACTTTAATAACTTGTCTGGCGCTCTACTATCTTTGAGTATCTATATGGGGGCTTGTTCTGGCACTCTCTCTTTCTGTTTGTATATAGACCCCCCTCTCTCTCTCTCTCTTTCTCTGTTTGCTGTAGTCGTTTTCAGTAATTTTCAATCAATTTGCTTTGACCCCATGGCTCTGCCCCACAGGCAGGCCTGACAGCTCAGCTATACATTATTGTGACCCCTATTCATGGGGTCGTCGCGTTGGGCATTGTCCAGCTAGGCAAATGTTGGTCATTGACGCAATCTTGGCTTGGACATCGCGTGCCACAACTTACAATTGGGTTAAAAGTGAACTGAATGAAAGTTCACTTTAATAGGCCACATAACAGTGGGAAAATGGAAATGAAGCTCAGGTGAGTTGAGGTAAATATGTAAAACCCGAAGAAGATTTATCGTCTAGAGGCATATACATGCTATCCTTGATACATATACATATAGAATGAATATACAATAAATAGGGTTAAAGTAATTTGGGCAATGACTTGTGATTAATCAAATTATAGCCTAAACATGAGAAATCGAAATGTGTTTTCTGGGTTGAACAAACTTTTATAGGTGGTTATTCGATAGTGCGTTAAACAGAAATCTAATAAGCGATAACGATTACCAACTTTAGATAACGCCTTTGTAGGGTAGTCCATGCTAGTTTTATTAATGAACTAAGTAAAAGTGAAATAGTAAAATATAGTATACCCTTATACTAGAGTAGGTAAGTGAATATATCTATATAAATATATTTTTATTTAGTAGTGATTCAATGATATATGACATATATGTATGTGTATATAATGAATATATTATTTGTTAACTTATTGTAATATGATATCATATATGGAACCTGACTAATTGACTTGACATTACTTTTTCTTCTGTGTCCACAAGGTTCTTAATATACGTGCAATACCCTATACAAGTGTATATAACTTATATGACTTACCCTAATCACTTATAATAGTTTCAAAGTATTTTTATTGATTAGCTCTTGACGCTCTTTATCTTATTTCTATGCAATGCTTTCATATCATTTTTAAGTTTCTTAAGATCATTTCGTATACCCTACAATTAAAAATAGAGATCGCTATGCGTGTGGCAATTAGCTAAACTAGGCTGTGAGCTTAACAGGTGTACAATCTTCTAGCTATATACATATACATACATATATATTCACATATGTATGTCAGCACGTGCCTGCTAAAACTGGAAATACCGCTAACGATTATTGGAATTCGATTGCCATTGCAATTAGATGACGTCACATGAATACATACAGACAAATGTGCATATTGGAAGCAGAACGCAAATCAAAAAGTATGTACATATGTACATATTATACATAAATATGTTTGCATTAAAGACAATTAAAGAGTGGAGCACAGACAGTTTATGTGCCGAATTTGATTTGCTAAACAATTGGCCAAACATGTAAAGGTTTGTAAATAGAAAGCGGCTGTGATTTATCAGCAATTTAGGAATTGTGTAAAGTAACAAAAACAACGTCAACGTTGACACGACGACAAGTGTTGTGAAGTGCGTGTGTGTGTGTGTGTGTGTGTGTGTTGGGGAGTGTGCCAATTGCTAATGGAAAGCGTCACGTTCGCTTCCACTCCTCTGTTTGCTAGAGCAGAGTGCAGATAAACACGTTTGCCTTCTGCTTCTTGCACGCCCTCTCAATTGCTGTTTTTATTGCGTTGTCTAGCTTTTTGTGCATTGTGCACTTCATTTTTATTGTTACGCCTTGTTTACATCATCAAACAGCAGCGGCGCATGCGCGACACTTGACATCAGTTAACGACAGCAGCAGCAGCAACAGCATGAGCACCAGCTGCCATCAGTTTACATTATTGTCTTTTTGCATGCATTGAGCAAATACACACTTGTGTACATATCTATATGCCAACATACACACATTCATGCCTTTAGTTCGTTTCATTAATAATGTACCATTGTATTAGAATGCATTTGCCATTGAAGTGGTCTGAGAAAAATCTTTTCGCCAACCGCCGGCCGAAAAGCTGCACTGTTGCGCTGTTGCACACTTATGCATTAATTCGCCACACAAGCTCACACACATACACATATGTACACGCTATTGCCATTGAAGTAAGCTCTGCTCAAATCTTTGAGACAGCTGCTGGCCCCAGAGCTTTGTTGTTGCGTTATCGAACACTTGTGCATTCACTCACTCAACACACACACACACAAATATACACATACAGCATCATTGGCTGGCATAACTGGAAACCGGTTCCAGTACACGTTTACCGTAGCCACCGCACAACAGCATGCGACATAATTGTATAAACATAGATTTGTTGTTAGCAACTTTGTTATTGCCATCTCATATATACACATATATGTATGTATTCATTCATTGTTGTTGTTTGTCTTTTTTCGCGCGAGTCTCTCACACTCTACGCCAACTGCGACTTTGGAATTTTGTTATTTTTTTCTTCTTTTTGTAAATGAACTGAGCCGCAGGTTTGTCTTCTAAACTTGAAACAAGTTATCGGTTTATAGCACAAATTCCACAATCATTGTTTTGCGTTGGGTGCGGCTTGAAACTTATATTTTTCAAGTTTAATTTCACTTTCAAATGAAGTGCAGCAAAAGTATTTGCATATCGCATGCATGCTCTCAAAACAAAACACATGCATTACTCCATTTCACTCAGATTTTATTAGCTAGAACACGCAGCATTCAGCACTCGCACTTTTTGAAAATATTTACATAACTCAAAACGTGTTTATCAAAAAATATCCACTAACCAATTATTTATGTTAAGACTTTTCAAGTAAGTCAAAGCCAAATCACGGCCTTTTTTTATCTTTCCGTGTCTATCGCGCACAAGACTGCGCGCCTTGTATTCAAATCTGCAACTGACAATTAAATGCTCCAATTGGGCAGGCGCATGCTGTATGTGACAGAGGTGAATTCAATGCTGATGGTGAATTTCAAATACCCCATACCAATAAATGCACGCTATCGATAAATGTGGACCAGTGCTTATCGATAAGCAATGACCAGAAACATCTGATGTGTTTTTTTCTGCACCAATAAAAATTTTTCAATTAAAGTTGTCGGAAATTAACAATTAAAAAATGTGCTATAAGCTATTAATAATAGCGGCACTCATCGCCCTGAGTAGCAGCGAAGTGGTAATTGGCCAGGAGGATCTGGTTGATGAGGTATCTGGCCACTACACAATCGAGGGCAAAGTATATGCTCCCGATGTAGGACCCGGACTCGGCCAGCAGGGTCATGCGGTTGCCTTGCCCAATGGCAACAAATGGCAGGTGGACTTGTCCGTGAGCATTAACAACGGCGAGTACAAGGGATTTGTGCGCGAGGATGGACAGTTCATAATCAGCGGCGTACCCTCCGGTAGCTATGTGCTGGACGTTTATCATCCGGACATATTCTATGAGCCAGTACGCGTTGAAATCAATCCCAAGGGCAAGTTCCGTGCGCGCAAAGTGAACTACATGCAGCCAGCGCAGGTTGTCCAGGTGCCCTATCCACTCAGGATGAAGCCACTTATGAGATTCAAGTATTTCCAAACCCGCGAGCAATGGAAGGTCTGTACATCTAATTGATGACTTACTTAGAGTTAACAATCTGAGAAACTTAATATTGTTTGTACTTGTAGATTACGGACTTCCTGTTCAGCCCTATGGTGCTAATGATGGCTCTGCCCTTGTTGCTTATGCTGGTGCTGCCAAAGATGATCAACGACCCAGAGACGAAGAAGGAAATTGAAAATATGCAATTTCCTAAGGTAAGGACAATATATTAACTATATACGCTTGAAATGAATGCCATTTTTGTTCTTCCCACTCAGATGACAAATGATATGCCAGAGATTAGTGAAATGCTAACATCTTTCTTAGCGGGCAAGCAGCCTGAGCCAAAGGAGAAGAAGCCTATCACAGCCAACAAACAAACGAAAAAACGGAATTAGTATTTGTGCCGTAATCTAATTGAATTAAGCCTTAAGCAAATAGAGAAAATCCTTTCAATTCATAGTCAAATGGAGTAAATTCAATAAACTTTATAATATTAAGAGACGTTTATTTAAGAAAGCCAACTGTTTTGGGCCGTTTGGGACCCACGCGCTCCTCCTCCAACTTGAGCATCTTCACGAGGAGATTATTCAGCTGCTCACCCATGGAGAGACCAAGCTGTATGCTATTTAGCATGGTGTCCCTATGCATGGAGCCGCCTCCAGTCATGTGTGTGCCAGATAAATAAGCTACAGGCAATGAGGGTGTAAAAGAGGAAAACACTTCAATATAGTTATCGTATTTACCTTCATTGTTACGCATGGATACGGATACAACCATGCTAACAGTGCTGCAGACCTCCTCCTCGGCTGTCGGATCCACCAGGCAATAGTCACCAATTTTGCATACTGTCACAAGCAGAGGCACTGCATCAATGCCAATGCGTGTGCAATCATAGGGATTATCCGATATAATCAAATCCGTGACGCCTGCATCCAGCAATGTGGCAGTAACCCGGGGCAGCTTTGTATTGTACAGCGCTGCCTTGGCAGCCAGAGAAACGGCATCGTGCAAATTGCCACCGCATTCCAAGATCTAAAAACCAAATATTAGATAAATAATATATAAACTACTACGCAACTTACTAAAATGTCTATGTAAAGCTTCCAACATTGCTGACCCGGTATGAGGCACAAGGTACGATAATCAAAAGCAAATGGGGATTCGTAAGCATTCTGCAGTGAAAGTATCAGCTCTTGTGCCAAGTCTGAGCCACCGCGACCCTCAAATTCTGGTGTAGCATTCGCAGAGCTGGGAGAAATGAAAACGCTTAACACACAGATCTTCACTTAATATAACACACATTTACCAATCCACAAAGAACTCCAGTTTTCCAAACTCAGGCGTCAATGGATTAGGCACATCAATTTCTGTCTTAACGCCCACTAAAATATCTGTGTTTGCTAACCGTAGACGTGCCGACCCACTTGCATTGCTGACCAAGCCAGTCTCCAGTTCCATTGGGCGGTAATCACGGCGCGAACGACCATCGCAGCGGAAATCCTCCTGCAAGTATATATTAAAAATACTTTATATAAAGCATAAATAATTTGGTAAGCCCTTACCTCAACGCCATGTAAAATAAAAGTCTTCTCTGCCTCGCTTAGCGCAACGTATGCCATTTTTCATTAAAAATATATTTCAAGTCGAATCAAAACAAAGCTAACATGTGGATGAGCGATAACGATAACGATATATTGTATTTAATAATGCAAAGCTGTTACCAAAATTCCACAGCACTGTGCCGGTTAGACGCTTCGCAACACTTGCCAAAAACAAGCCAGTCATTTTGCTTTGCATCTTCCTGCACGAATTATAAATTATAAAGAAAATTATTTCACAAGAACCATGGGTCCCGACTTTGACTTCACCGACACACCCGTCAGCACTGGCGTAAGTAATAGTATTATTAAAGTCTTCTTGCCTTGTAACCACCATTATTGCAGACAACTATTATGGCCGTTGAGTTCGATGGCGGCGTTGTGATTGGTGCAGACTCTCGCACCAGCTCTGGGGCATATGTTGCTAATCGTGTTACCGACAAATTGACTCAAATCTCGGATAAGATATACTGCTGTCGCAGTGGCTCTGCCGCTGATACCCAGGCCATAGCCGATATTGTGGCGTATTCTCTGAACTATCACCGAAATCAGACCAACAAGGAACCACTTGTCTGGGAGGCGGCATCAGAGTTTCGCAACTTTTGCTACAACTATCGTGACTCTCTGATGGCTGGCATTATTGTTGCCGGTTGGGATGAGGAGCGTGGCGGTCAAGTCTATAGTGTGCCATTGGGTGGCATGCTGACACACGAATCTTGCACCATTGGCGGCTCGGGCTCCAGCTACATCTACGGATTCGTAAAAGAGCACTATCGCCTCGGCATGCAAATGGAAGAGTGTGTAGAATTTGTCAAGAAAGGTTTGTACACTTTATCTCAAATTTTCTAGCTGTCAACCAATTCATAAATTTTGTCACAGCTGTGCAACATGCCATCTACCATGATGGTAGCTCCGGCGGCGTGGTGCGCATTGGAATCATCACTAAGGACGGTATTGAGCGCCGTTTGTTCTTTAACACAGAGTCTGGACAGTCTGAGATTGAGGGCTCAAAAAGCTTTTTAGTTTAAATGGAAAGGATTATAAATTCAGCTCTAACTCTTGTGGAAAATATAAGAATTTGGTTTTTCTATATGTAAATTTTATATTTTTCATTTGTGTATATGCGGGATGAAAAGCCGTACAAAAGTCAAGTTTCTTACGCACTAAATGATAATAAATAAGTCGAGATAATAGCTTAAACTAAATAGATATACGTATACGACGAAAAATAGCTCCAATAGTCACAACGCGTGGGTATCACATCCTTAAAATAAATATCAATACAAATTTTCCGGCTTATGCGCGAGAATTCAGAGGCTCTCCCTGCTCGGCTTGCATATAGGTGGTCTCCATGGATTTGGATGTGTGGTGCCGCTGCTTTCTGTAGCGATAATAGATCTCTGGCGTCCACACAACCACGACTAAAAGCAGCACCACGCTTTGAGCATACAAACAGACGACGTAAGAGTTGGAATAATCGCGTACCCAGCCAAGAAGCTGGCCAACAATGATCACAATTATGCCCTTGGATATCATGCTGAGTCCCAGGCCGCCAGCTAGTTTCTCGGACCGACAATATGCCGATATAGTCAGATTGTTGTTGATCACGGTGGCCGACTTGGTCATGCCCACTTGCACGGACATGGCAATTATGACTGGCAAGCTGGTCGTCTGAGCGAGCAGCAGACGGGCAATCAGTAAACCAATTATGCCCATCAGAAAGACAACACGATAGGGTATTCTCAGTCGGTCAGTGATACAGGGCAGGAGCAGGCGGAAGACGATATCGGCACCAGCCACAACTGACATGCATGTAGCCACCGCTTGGCTGTCAAAGCCAGCGGTGTGCTTCAGAAAATTGGGGAAGACGAGTGTAAAGTTGATCGTTGCTGTGTAGACCAGAGCCATGCCCACAATGATGCTCCAGAATACTGTGTCCTTGAGCAGTTCCAAGTCCATGGCCTGGGCCAAACGATGGCCCATTTTGCTGCACAATGAGCCGTCTTCCTTTAATTCTACTGGCTTATTCTGTGTCGGCTGCACAATGATTGCTTGCAAATCGTTGCTCTGCTTCTTGACCTCCTTATCCACAATAAGTGTCAGATGCTTGCGATTATTGTGACTGACGAAGGGATTAAGTGGACGTAGGAAAATGGCACCAAGCAACTGTAAATTAAAAGATAATTGTTGTTAGCCAAGCGTTTAAATATTATAGGGCATGTTAATACTAACCCCAGTCAGTGAGAGAGCAGCCATGGCAAGCACAGCAGTGCGGAAGCCATAATTCTCTAGGAAATATCGCACCATGTGAGGAATGAAAACTTGGCCTACGCCAGCGCCCGCCAAGGAGACGCCAACGGCACGTCCCCGCTTACTGCTGAAGTAGGAGTTGATGGCCATGAAGGTGGATGGCGATATCAAGCCCAATCCAAAGCCGACAAAGAAACTATAGCCTACAATGTAGTGCCAACTCTGTGTGGCAAACGAGCACAGAGTCAAGCCAATGGAAACCAACAAGCAACCCGTGGCAGCCACATTCCTTGGCTTAAAGCTCTTAATGGCCGGCCCAATGAACAAGCCCGAAAAGTTTAGAGCCAAACTATTCAGATTTGTTATAAGGGCAGCCGTAAAGGTGTCCTCGTGCATGCGCAATTGACCCTCGAACAGTAGTCCAAATACTGATAGTATGGACTGGTTGGTCATCTGTAAGAGTGAACGAGTTAGAACATCTCTTGATTTGTAAATGGCATTCACAAAACTTACATTAATCACAGCCACGGCGGCAACTACAACCCAACCCCAGCCACCATCCGGTACAGTGCGTCCAGCTTGCACATCCATGTCGTCTAATTTGCTAATCAACTAATGAAGAGTTGATCCAAGCAGTTGATCAAGAGCTGAAGCTGAAATAAAAACAAGATAAGCGTAAGGTAAGTAAAGCTCTAGTAGACAATTCATTAATTATATTTAATTAGCTTATCAGTGGCATACAGCGTGATATCAAATCACTTTATCGCCCAATAATGTGTAAAGCTCTATTCTGACAACAGCAATGTCTGGACAAAGGGTTCAAATTGAAACGCATAAAAAATTGAAATTTATAATAAACAAAAATATAGCGAGCATACTTACGCCCAAGTACGTGCCTAATCAAATACAAAGAGCGTATGCACGTTGTTTCCATTGTGCGTCTAGCTTGCAACACGTTTGAAACGTTTAAAGCTTTAACGCCACAATCAACCAAAAATAAAACATTAATTGTTTAAATTAATTCAAAGTCAAGTCACAAAGTGCGACGCCAATACAATAGAGTTGCCAACTACTTCAAGTAGAATAGAATGTCCGATTTTGCAATAAGTTGGCAGCACACTTTTTGACAGCAAACAGCTGTTCGCCTGATGCCCGCTGTCGCATTTTTAAGTGAATATCTTATAAAAACGTTGCACTTTTAATAATATGTGTCTTCTGTGCACGGAGTGCACGGATAATGCCATCGGCATTATCCCATTTAGTTCTCAGGAAGCTGAGCTACTTGATGTTAAAGCAATTATCGAAAAACACTTTTGGTTGCGGGTAAGAAATGTTACAAATTATAGTAAGAACATATTGTCCAATTAAATCTTTGCTTGAGTTGCAGATTGAAGACACCAATGGCCATATTTGTGGTAGGTGCTGGAGCGAGCTGTATGCATTCCATACATTCTATTTGCGCGTGGAGCAGGCGCACAAGGCTCTACTTGAAATTACAAATCTATCATTCGCTAATGAGACGGAGGATAGCGGAGCACTGGAAGCCATTTCCATGGAATTGCAAGTTCCAAAAGATGTCGTTAAGACGGAAGTTAACTTGGGCGACAGTGTAGCGGCTGCTGTGAAGCGTAGGCGCGGCCGTCCACGCAAACAACCAGCAGCCGAGGAAGCAACAGGTATCGACAGCAACGAATTTAGAGCCGTCTTGGAGCAGATCAATCTGAACGAGATTAAAATCGAATTCCCTGAGGCGGACATGAGCATAGCTGATGTGCTCGAAGATCAGGAGGAGCAATCCATATCTGAATTTCTTCAACAGAATGACGATGAAAGCGAAACAGAAGCAGTTGCCATCGTTAAGCCAAAGCCGAAAAAACCTCGAAAAAAGACCAAAAAGCGTCGCTGTTTGAAAACCAAAATAAAGACCGTAAAACCCGTAAAAACTGGCGTAAACAATATGAAGAAATCGCAGGAGTTCAACGAATACATCAGGGATCACTTCAAGCTATTTTGTCCATTTTGCAATATGGCGATGGAGGACTTCTCTCAGATGCTGACGCATTCACGCAAAGAGCACAATCAACGCGGCTTTGCCATGTGCTGCAATCGGAAGTTCTTGAAGCGCGGCGTGCTCGTTGATCATCTGCGACGGCACCAGGATCCGGAGCTATTCAAATGCCAGATATGCCAACGTGTGATGGGCCAGCGTCGCAGCCTAGAGCTGCACATGCGCATGCACGAGATAAAGCAGCATGGACGTCGCTACCAGTGCGAGCACTGCTCTAAGAGGTTCTACAGCCCCGTCGTGTGCGAGCGCCACAAGCTCATCCACATTCCCAAGGAGCAGTGGAAAGCAACGTGCTCCACCTGCTGCAAGACGTAGGCATATACTTGACCCTCGTTTAAATACTCAGATACCAATGATACCCTAATCTCTTTGGCAGCTTCCCCAACGAGTACCTAATGCAGCAGCACGTGAAGCTGGTGCATTTGCGAAAATTTGACAAGATTTGCGATGTGTGCGGCAAGTCGATTAGAGGACGTGAGGCTTTGGTTCGTCACATGGAGGAGCATGCGGGTGCACCGCAAAAGATCATTAAATGCCATCTGTGCGAATCAACGCTAACAACAAAATACGGACTGGCGCGTCACATTAAGATGATGCATACAGCGGAGAACTTGCAGCCGATGCAGTGCAAAGTTTGCCTCAAAGTGTCACCCACACTGCAAGCGCATCAGCACCACATCAAGTACACTCACAACACGGCACGTACACACGAGTGCCCGATGTGTGACAAGGCATTTAAGCGGCCGAATGAATTGCGCGTGAGTTGAACAACTGTTTTCTGCTTTCAGTTATGAATGGGGCGTGTAATCGAAAAGTGTTTTCTTATATGTATTTATGTAGGAGCACATGACAACGCATACCGGTGAGGTACTATATACCTGCCCGCATTGCCCGAAGACCTTCAACTCGAATGCTAATATGCATGCTCATCGCAAGAAGATGCACTACAAGGAATGGCAAGAGTACCATCGTCAGCATCAGGCGCGCTATCGTCGCAAGGATACGATCATCTCGGTGAGCATGAGAAAGACAACGGAAAATGCAGTAGCAACCGTGGCAAAGGCAGCCACACAGGCCGCAGAAACCGTAGAGACCGCAGAGGTGCCAACGCTTATGTCAGTGGACGATGTCTTGGAATGCTGAGATTGCGCGTGCCCTGTGACATAATTATTGTACTTTGCGTTTATTTTGATTTCGGCGTAATCAGTGTATAAAGCTTGGAAAACAATTTGTAGCTTGTTTTAATTGAAAAAGCGTTAAATGGAAAAGCCAAGACGTGGAACTGGTTTCAACCGGTTGACCGGCTACAGCATCCCAATCGAATAGCGCAACAGAGTCGCTCTTATCAGCGGCATTAAGGTCGAATCTGGTTACGTTGCTTACATATAGATTCAGTATTATTATGGTTCAGTATTCGGAGCAAATAAATTAATATGATTATTATTTTCTGATGGACTGGACTTGGTGTGATGCCGAGACAATCGTATCTCTGTGTCTGTGGCGGCAAACCAGTTCGAGGCGGTTTTAAAGTGGATCCCGAAGCCTTATCACCGGATTGCCATTATATATGTTTATATATAGTTCAAAGGTACCACAACCAGCAACGTGTGTTTGTTTTTTGCTCTAATTGCCAGCAGCTTCTTTAATCTGTACCAATGGTTCGCAAGGCGTGACAAGCGGGATTCAATTTTGCAGTTTTGTTGTTGCCTGTTTTTTTGAAAATATTTTGAGCTCTGGTAAAGTCTTCCCTATCAATGGAATATTTTCTGGGGTCAGACATATGGTCTACGATTCGTGAAAAGTTGATTTTGCCTGCTCAATTGCCACTATGAAGTTCAAGTATCTGATTTGCGTAATTTCACTAAATTCCAACAATTTAATCACATTCCCCAGTTTGAGGTAACTTAATACACATCTGTTGAATGTAAATATGATTCACGTAAATCACAACTATACATACCGGCAATAGTTCTATTGATGATACATCAAATATAAATGAAATAGACGCGAATTTGTATATCCTTTTTTTTATTTTGCAATTTATTCACAATGTCTGCAAATTTTTGTTGTTGTTTCGAGTTTTTGTTTCGCTCAAATAGTACTTTGCAGCTCAACGAGCTAATATTGTTTGTCTTCCCGGCAATTCTCGCTTCGGTTTTATAGGCGACGGCTGCGACTCATCAATGTCATTTATACAGCAACCACACGATTGTTTACAAAATGCGAGTATTGCATTTAAACATCCCGAAATTGGCGGCAATAGATCGTTGATGTAGTGATGATTCTCAATTTCATATCAACTAGTTTTTGAATGGCTGTTGAATAAGCTCAGCCTATCGATGAATCGATATGTTCATTACTGCATTTCAGTACGTGTCACACTTGTTGTTTTCATTTGCAGTAGCATATTTCTTTATTTATTTACTTTGTGCCAGATTGAATTTATAGGCAGCGTTATGGTTGACGATAGCACCAGAAAAACCTTGAGCAACATTCCACTACTGCAAATACGTGCTGGTCCGCGTGAGAAGGATGTTTGGGTGCAGAGACTGAAAGAGGAATATCAAGCACTCATCAAGGCATGTACTTAATTTATTTAACCAAATCGAATCAATAATAATTTTGCCTTCAGTATGTGGAGAACAACAAGCAGTCTGGCAGTGATTGGTTCCGCCTCGAGTCCAACAAAGAGGGCACCAAATGGTTCGGCAAATGCTGGTACATGCACAATCTGCTTAAATACGAATTCGACGTTGAGTTCGACATTCCAGTGACGTATCCAACGACTGCACCGGAAATAGCCCTTCCAGAACTTGACGGCAAGACGGCTAAGATGTATCGAGGCGGTAAGATTTGCCTAACGGATCACTTCAAGCCACTGTGGGCACGTAATGTGCCCAAGTTTGGCATCGCACATGCTATGGCCCTCGGCCTGGCGCCCTGGTTGGCCGTAGAGGTGCCAGACCTCATTGAAAAGGGCATAATTACGTACAAGGACAACTGTTGAGGCTCCAACTGCAACTGCAGATGATCTGGCTAGTTATTTTTTTTTTTTATTAATATGACAATTTACTATGAACAAAATTGTATATAAAGGACTTATGATTTTTTTACGTTTTGTATTGCGGTGCCAGTTAAGCAACTGCACATTTTATTAGTAAAATTCCAATAAATCAAATGAGCTCAATGAATATTAAACTATTCTAAAAGGTGCTCATATAAATATACTTATTCGAACATTTATTTTGGCATCGTTGCGATATAAAACTAATTGAGCTGAATGAGAATTCTGGAGCAATATAGGAAATACACGATATCATGAAAGTCATAAATCTTTGCGTTTATTTAGTCAAATGTCAAATTGGAAAAGATCATGTGTTTCATTGATTCTTAGCATAGCCTAAGTGTCTATATGTAGAATAAGAATTTCATTTGGTTGCTTAAATTTGATCAGTGAGCTTTTGATGCACCTTCAGTTCATGTGATTGTTGCGCTGGCGCCAATTGTCCGACCAGATTGAGCTTGGCGAGGTAAACGGATCGTATTGATAGGGTATATTGTGCTGTTCCCTATCTTGTGCGTTCTGCAAACCATCAATATGGTTATTGCTCTGATTGTTGTTTGTGGATGCTGCTGCTCCCACAGCCGATGCTGTTGTTACTACTGCTGCAGCTGCTTCATTTCCATGTCCAACGACACCGACACCAACTCCAGTTCCTCCTGCTGGCAGCTGGCAATTGTTATAGTTTGGCTCTAGACCAGGAGGCGGACGAATAACGCCCACACCTGGCGTTATGGTATGCGTAGGCGAGGTACGCGCGCTTGCCTGAGTTGGCCAGCCGTTATAGCCGAGTGGCGTCCAGGATGAAGCCGCACTAGCTTGATTCATAGTCCAGTTGTTGCTCTCCATGCTGGCCATCAGCATTAGCTTCTGCTGCTCCTGTTGCTTGCGCTGCTGCTCCAATTGCTGCAGTAGCAGCTGCTGTTTCATTATCAACTCGCTGCGTTCCCACTGCGTCTGCGGCTGCTCCCGTTCATACAAGTTGCCACAAAGATCTGCAAAAGCAATGGAAGTGCGATTAGAAAATGGGAGTGATTAAATATCTTGATCGAGTCACCATTCAAGGCAGGCAAATCCATGTTCAAGCTCGACTCCGTATTGTCAAATAGCGAACGAATTAACGTATTGTTAGTCGTGGTCGTCGTCGTTGTCGTCGGCTGCTGGATTGGCTGATACAGCGAGGCAGCTGGCGCTGTGGGAAGGCTTTTGCGGCTACCAATCGGGCCTAATTGACTGCTGGCCAAGTCACTCGCTGCCGGATCCCAGTTGAGGCCGTTATCGATCGCTGGCAGCGGCTTCGTTTGCAGCACATCGCGAAACGAAACGCGGCTGCTGGTCTCCCAGGGCGAGGTGATCATGGTGTCGGCTTCCGGTGTGATCAGTGGCGATGCTCCGCTCGTTGGCACCGGGTTGCCATTGAAATTAAGCTGCTTGCTGCGCTGTTTGCGCTCCGTCGATTTCTTGCCGTTGGGTGTGGTCAGTTTTTGCTCCTTGCGTCGCTCACGTCCAGGCGTTTTGCCCAGCTTCTTGGTGCTGCCGTTCTGCTCCTTGAGCACGCGTTCCTTGGGTGTTTCTGTATTCACTTTGCAAGCGCGCGGCGATACGTTTTCCTGCTGTCCCTTGCTATTCGGACTGACGCGCTTCTCCTGAACTTCAATCGGAGCCGGCTCTACTTTGGGTTTGGGCGTCACACTAATTGGCGTCGTTTGTTTGGGCTTCTTTGGTGCGCGCACAGCTGTGGTTAGGGATGGCAGCACTGGCGTCGGCGTTGGCGTTGGCGTCGGCGTGGGCGTTGTGGTTGTCTTCTTATTGGGCTTCGGCGATGTTGTAGGCTTTGGCTGGGCTGCGACAGCAGCAGCCGCAGCAGGAACAGTTGAAGCTGCTGCAGTTTTGGTTTCACAGCTGGCCATGTCCATGCTCCATGTTGTCCAGGATTTGGGCTTGCGTGTATTCGTCATCTTGTCCGCTGTAGAATTGGCCGGGGTTGAGCGTTTACGCAGTTCCTTGAGCTGGCCGTTTCTGAATTTTTGCTGCTGCTCCGTTTTGAGGGCAGCTGCCGCTGCGGCTGCTTCAGCAGCTGCCGCCGCCTCCTCCGCCACCTGCATCTTGACAATGTTGCGCAAGTTGAATGTCGGCTGCACGGGTCCCTTATAGCGCGCTGCATCGTAAGCACTTTGCTGTGCCATTATCGCCCGCGCATCGAAGACGGCGGCCAGCAGCACCAGACAGAAGCTGGCCAGGAGCACTACCAGCGCTGCATTTCGCAATGCCGGCTCCCAGCTGGGTCGGGGCAGACTCGCTGCACAGCGTTCCACACTCTCGGCTGGCAGCTGGGCGACTAGCTGATAGCTTATATCATAGCTGAGATTCGTCAGCAGCGTCAGAGTGCGCTGCACACGCGATGCGGTGAAGTCCGTGGTGAAGCTGATCTCGATCTTACGCGTCTCATTCTCGCCCAGCTCGAAGCCCTCACAGTCGAGCACCTTAAAGCCGTAGCCCTCGCACGGACGCTTGCCAATGAGAAAGCCGGCCACACGGATAGGCAGCACGCCCGCATTGCGAGCCGTAAAGCTACGCGTTGCCGAAACCACATGGGTAGAGAGGGTATCCTCGTCATGGCTGCCATCGGCAGACTTCAAGCTACCATCACAGCGCTCAAACTGTTCGGCATTGAAGTCAAAAAGCAGCGGAGCATTGGAGCCGGGTCGTCGATTGCCCAAGCGGAACTGCGACTGTACGGCACGCGCAGTCAGCCAAACAGCCTCGTAGAGGGTCAGATTGCTGCGCACATGGAGCAGCGTGCAGTATTTGTCCGGCTGGTGGGCGCTGAACTGCACGGGTATGGTCAATGTGGCACCGGCAGGCAGCAGCACGGATCCACTGTATGGAGCATCGGGCAGCGAGAAGACATCACGATCCGTCAGATAACAGCTGCTGCTGCTCACATCGATCACCTCGTGGGGCAGCGAGAGTTGTGTGCGCCTCGCGTACGCCGGATCGGAGAGATAATAGTCGAGCAGCAAGGGTTGCATTGAAGGATTGCTCATGGTTATCCACTGGCGCTGCATCTGGCCCACCTCGATGGCCGGCGTGGGTGGCAGCGGCTGATACTGCACCAGCTTGGGCCACTCGATCCCGATGCTAAACTCCAGCTCCAACGGCGGCAGCTCGTCGCTGTGCAGTGTCAGCGACATGGACTGCAGCTGGCGCTTAAACTGCCGGTAGAGTTCCGTGCGTTGACGCACCTCCACGCCATCGTAGAGCAGATTGTTGTTGCCGTTGCCACCTGCAGCGACGCCACTGTTGCTCGGAAAGATCGCGTGCTCGTCGCTGCTGGGCCGTATATAGCAGTTGCTGCCACATACTGCAGCGGGCTCAAAGTATATGCGGCCCACTTTGGTCAACGTCTGTGCTCCAATTGTGGTGCCCCTCGCATTAAAGTCCTTGAAGCGCAGGCCGGGACGTGTAAAAGATATCGCCTTCACATGCACTGTATGCAGAAAACTGGATCGAATGCTCAATACAGCCGAGCATATTTTGCCAGGAAAGCAAGACTTGAAGTGCAACTGATCCTGCTCGATGTCCAATTGCCCGACAGACGCCTTAAAGCGCACAGTGGTCCGTATTAGCTCGTAGGGGGTCCACACTTTCAGTGTGCCGGTGCTCTCCTCGGCCACATACGTCTGTATGGCCAGTATGAACACGGCGCTGTCGCCGGTCTCCAGCTGACCACAGAACCGAAATAGTGTGCTATTATTGGTCAACGAGGCATTCACAGCGACCCCAGCCGGCACACATCCCCGGAACATGGACTGAAAGTAGACGCTCTTCGGCGACTTAAAGTACCAGTTGGTTATCTTGATGGGCATGGGATTGTCGTTGCGCAGTATAATGAAGGCGTCCCGTGACATCTCCGCAAAGGGCACAGTGCCCAGATCCACCTCCAGGCTATAATCGCTATCACTGGACAGCTCCAGCGTGAACTGTTGCGTGGAGACATGCAGACGTCCGCTGCACGCGATGACGGGCAAGACAAACGTCGTCACATTGCTGACGATTAGCAGCATCGAATTGAATGTGGCCTGTTCGTTGAGCAGATGCAGCTGCAGCAGATCCACCGATTCGCCAGGCTGCAGCATCAGCTCCTGCTCCATCGATGAGAGCTGAAGTAGAGCCGGATCAATGGGCTCTGTCAGACTGAAATTGTAGAGCATCAGCGGAAAGGCAAAATCATTGCGCACCACCAAAGTGCGTTGCGTCTCCAGCGGCGTCTCTTCTGTGCTGGAGTTGCTTATGAAGAGCGTCACGTTGCGATCGTAATAGAGGCCACCTTTAAAGATTTCAGCACGCACCAGCACTGTGAACTGCTGCTCCTCGCCGCCGTTGCTGCTGCTGCTGCTGACGATCAGCAGATCATTAATGCTGCCGCTCTCGTCGAACAACTTCGGATCTAGCACAATGCTTGCGTTGTGCGCGTCATAGCTCAGGCCTGGTATGTCGCGCAGATAGTTGCCTATTAGCTGACGCTGTGATGCGTCCGCTGGCTGATTTTGCATGTCTAATTTGAAACGCAACGCATCCGCATGCTGATCCGTAGCTAGACGACCAAAGTCGGCCAGCGGATTGCTTGCGTATGCGCCATGCCGTGGCAATATTTCGAATTCGACGGGTATGACTAGTACGTTCTCGCTAAGAGGTTCCAGCGGTGAGGAATCGTCCGCCGTCTGCTCGGCTATTTTTATACGTATATAGGCGCTGTGGTTGCCAGCGGTGCGTCCGTGAAACGATATGCGTATGACTGGCTTGAGCGAATGCGGTGGTATTTCCCACAGATTCTGTGGCCCCTCCGATCCGCCAGTGGGCAGCTCCAGCTGAAATTCACCCCCGCTGCTGTAGACCTGCAATATGGCAATTGATTGGATGGAGCACTTATAGTTGCAGGGGCATACTCACCTCAAGTATCTGCAGGGGTCGCTCATGCGGATTGTACATATGAATTTCAGGCGTGAGAGTTGAATTCATTGGCGCCTTGATGCCAACGAGTGGCTTCAGGCGATAAGGGCACTCGCTGCCCTCGCCACGCACCGCAAACTCGGCACGGCCGAAGGATGTTTGGATGCGCAGACCCGTTGATATGGCACCTAATTGTCGTGGCAAAAAGACGACACTAAATGTAGTATTACCTTGGGGCGGCACCTCGCGCGTACCAAAAAAACTGCTGTAGAACACTGGGCTTGGCCCAGTGATTGAGTTCAGATGTACGGTGCGGTTTGTGTGCTGATTAAACAGCGTCACAATCTGTGTTACCGTCTGACCCACCGACCATCTGCCAAAGTCTATAGCCGGTGGCACAAAATTCAGATGGCGCAGCAACTCCACTTGCTCGCGCGTGTGCGGTTCGGGCAGCGTCTGTGACTCCTCCAGGCCAATGAAGCCCTCCTGTATGCCAGACATCACTTTTACTCTGCTGGCATGCATCTGCTGATGGTTGCCCCTGACAGGGGCCATGACCGCCAGTGTTAGCATCAGCAGCAGTATTGGCAGCGAATTTGTGTACATCCTTGTTGTGTGTGTGTTTGCTGTGCTGCGCAATATGTGAGCGAGTTGTAATGCTTTGTAATCGCGACACTCGAGTATTCTTAGCCGCAATAAGTGCTCACATTAAGTACTAATTTTAATTATATTACTCAATATCGCTTATGTTATCGCTGATTCGATTCTGAGAGCATTAACTTCAACAGCTGTTTAATACGTAAACAGCTGACTCGTAATCGTATGTTAAGAGGACATATAGTTAAAATATTAGACGGGCACACTTTACGCAATAACAGCGCGCGTTAACGCCAAAATGAGCAAAGTACGTAATGGCATAACGGAATGATGAGTGACGTTGCGTTTATCGATAACTCGCGATATAAATGCATATAAAGTCTTTCAGATCGAAAAGAAAGTTTGCGGTGCGGATTATTAACAAAAAGTGAATCTGCTGTAAATACATATAGTTATAGTGAGTTGATTAATGTCACCCATTGCTGCGCATATACATTTGAATAACATTTGTAATTGGGTGTGCATGTAATTGTTAATAAACATGAAATGTGGATAAACATGCACACACACACACCTACACATATACATATATAGAAATCCATGCGAATTTGTGGCCATAAGCGACGCATTTCGTAAAAGAAAAAAAAAGAAGACAGAAATTGCATCACTATTGATTTTGCCCACTTTCACTGGCTCGTTGCCTAAATCTAATGATAATTTAACTTGCATTAAAAGCTTAAAAATACATGACCAATATATGTCAGATAATTGCCATGAACTTCGACAATTGCGCGCTCATGTTAATTAGCAACGACAATGTTGAAGGGAGCTTTGAAACGCAAGCTTTAAATTAGTGTCAAGTCATTCCACACATTCTCCACAAAACCCAAAATGTGTGCAAATTAAAAACAGAAATAGATACAGCAACAGTGCTCAGAAAGTAGCAAACGATCAAATTGTTCTAAGCAGGAAAAACCCTTACATCTGAATGTATTTTGTATGTGTTTACGTTGTGTGTGTGTGTGTTTGTGCGTGAGTGTTTATATGTATATTACACAGTGCCCAGCAACGTCAACATTGATCGTTGTCAACGCCACAGTGTAAAATTTACCTGCATAAATGTTTGGGTGAAAGTTATAGTTACCTGCCTGCCCTTTTCCCTATACACAAATTTCAATTTTCGGCTGTTGCTCAACAAGATAAACCGGTCCATCTTCAGATTGTTGTTGTGTTGCTGCTGCTGTATTTGATGGGATGGTATAACGGTCTTTGTACAAACTTAGTTTACACCTGGATATTATAAATACTATATACATATTATCATGTGTCAAGTGTTTCCTGATGCTAAATTTGTATTAGGTACTTTCAGTAGTCGGCAAACTTTGGAAAATTAGGTAATACAAGTTTATATATCTGATTTTCATTTAATCCATTCCATTTAAAAATACGCTTGGCTTATATTCCTCCTCGATGCCCCGATTTACTAAGCTATGAGCATTGATTTGCATTTATTCAGGTGCTTGGGGGCAACCGTACTTAAAGAGTTTACTTTATTAGTTGCGTTACTTATATATTTGTCGCTTAACTTAAGTTGACTGTAAAAATTATATGTTTAGCTAAAAACTTACACAAGTATATAGTAAATATATATGATTTTATATATATTTATATTTATATTTATATATGTATGTTTACGGTAGCGTTGAAAGCACTTCAAAAATCGGCAAATACACGAATTAGCTTCGTTCGTTACCGGATTCCGGTTCGGTTTTCGGTTTTCAGAGGTTCGGTCGGGTCTTCATTGCTGTTGGGCTTGCATATTAGATTTCAGTTTACTTGAGACTCGACAGCGAACAGGTTGCCGTGCTCCGACGTACAATACCGAAGAAGCGATTAGACAGAGACGGAAAACACACGCGAGCCAAACAAACAAATAAATAAAACGCAGCCACGGTACGATTTAAGGCAGGCAGGTGTTCACAGACTTAGGTGCACTCGCACACACACACACACACACATACACACTCACACGCACACATCGAAGAGTTCTAATTCAAAGTAAATAGATTCAAAGTTTGAAAGTCAATCGACACGCTTGGCTTATTGTAATCTGTGATTTACATGCGGCTGTGCAATTCCAATTTCCTATTTACAGCCAAAAACCAAATCCCTTCCACTAGTACAGCATGTCTGCGAAAGCGATCACGGAAGCCACCGGCAAGGACATCCTCAATCGTCACCTCAATCAGCACGGCGCTGGCGCTGCCAACTGCCGCTTTGCCACAGTCAATGCTGAGACGGATTGGTCCAAATTGAGCGCCGATCAGCCCTGGTTGCTAACGACGGTAAGCACGAACCCAAAAAATCAAAAATATCCCATCATTTAGATAAGCATTTGCTATAACAACAAAAACTAGGCCAGCACCAATATTTGTCATTGAACTTGACCCAGCCGGCAAAGAAGCCGGCTAAGGTTATTTTTGATTAGAGCCCACCACGAAGATGTGTGTGACTAAGCGTTGCCGGCATCTGCGCTTAGCATGATTCCCAAAAAAAATACATATATTGATAAGCATGGCGCGATTATAGCTAATATAAATAGACACTACATGCATGCGTGACTGTGTGCGTGTGTGAGCGAGGGAAATTGAATTGGAGCGCAAATCAAGGTGATATGATCTGATTTGAGCAATGTTTTTAATTAATATATACATATGTATGTGTGTATGCACCTATGTTGTTGTGTGCCATGCAGGCACAGCACGTCAGCTGGTTGTATATGTATGTGTATGTGTTTATATCTGATTCATATTGCCGGGAAATATATATTATTGATTGAAGTTATACAAAGTAAATGAAACCAAGGCAAACACTCTATTATGTAGTGCAGAATGTTTATGCGGCTCTAGACTTATGATTTTATATTTTTGTTGATAAAAAATATATATAATCATTGCAAATATCGGAAATGCACCTATTTATTTCAGTTTATTTTATTCCTTTATTTATTTATAATTGTGTTGCTATTTAAAATTGCATTATTATGTTACAGTATCATAATGCTCACTCAGTCCTTAATCCTTAATCAAGTATTTTTGCTATACACTTTTATCATAGAGAATAATAGCTTTATTTGATCATCAATTGTGTGTCCACACGCCAAGAGGTATTTATGTGTTTCCAGGCCGGAAAACTAACTAAAACGGCAATCAGCTGATTGGCGCTAACAAATTACTAGTTGTGATAGCGCAATCTTTTATCTTTCAGCGCGGGCAATGTGTGTGGGTGTTGATTGGCGGCAGTCGGTGTGGGTGGCGTGATTATCAGCAGCGCACACACTTACGCATAGTTACAGCGCTGGGAATTAGTAGAATACTCAATTATATTAGAGGAATCTATAGCCTGACTTTGAGAGATGTTTGCTGACATGCAATTCCCATTCCACATCAACTTGAAGGCAGACGCGCGATCGCCTGAGGCATTGCCCTCAGTTCACATTTTTTTCTTCTTCATCAATTTACACTCGTACGATGTTCTAATAGAGTGTTGAAGTGTGTGTGTGTGAGAGTGAGTCTGTATGTGTGTTTGTAGTCGTGCGCATATTGTCATTGACAATGACGCAGCCTCTCGGCTGACCCCTGGTAGTGATTGTCACTTGCTCCGCCCGCTCGCTTGGTGCGCTTAATCGCTTATTCGCGACTGATCTTGCTGACAATGGCAGGGCTAAAGGCCCGTGGAGGGTTTGTTGACGTAGTCAACGGCTAATGGGATCAATGAATGCTTTACCGCAAATTATTAGCGTAATCCCGGTGATAATTCGTGTTTTTGATGTGTTAATTGCAGCCGCTGGTGGTGAAGCCCGATCAACTGATTAAGCGACGTGGTAAACTCGGTCTCATTGGCGTTAAGAAGAACTTCGAGGAGGTCAAGCAATGGATTGGCGAGCGCATCAACAAGGATCAGAAGATCGGCAATGCCGTAGGCAAGCTGCGCAACTTCATAATCGAGCCCTTTATCGCGCATACAGAGGTAAGCTAACAAATTGAAATATATATCTATATAGACTTGACTAAATGATTATTGGCTTTCCAGGCCGAGGAAATGTACGTGTGCATCTATTCGCATCGCTCGGCGGACACGATTCTGTTCTATCATCAGGGCGGCGTTGATATTGGCGATGTGGATGCGAAGGCAGTCAAGCTGGAGGTCAAGGTGGATAGCACATTGTCGCTGGCCGATGTGAAGACAACGCTGCTGAAGGCCATTACAGATGCGTCCAAGAAGGAGCGCATTGCTAAATTTATATACGGATTATACGCTACGTTTGCGGATCTGTATTTCACGTATCTCGAGATCAATCCGCTCGTGGTGACGGCCGATAATTTGTACATATTGGATTTGGCAGCCAAGCTGGACTCGACTGCTGACTTCATATGCCGTCCAAGGTGGGGCGAAATTGTTTATCCACCACCATTCGGACGCGATGCCTATCCCGAGGAGGCGTATATCGCAGATCTGGACGCTAAGAGCGGCGCATCGCTCAAATTGACGATCTTAAATAGAAATGGACGTATTTGGACCATGGTAGCTGGCGGCGGAGCTAGTGTCATTTACTCAGATACCATTTGCGATCTGGGCGGCGCCTCTGAGCTGGCCAACTATGGCGAATACAGCGGTGCACCGTCCGAGCAGCAGACGTACGAGTACGCCAAAACGATACTTAACCTAATGACCTCCTCACCAAAGCATCCCGATGGGAAGGTGTTGATAACAGGGGGTGGCATTGCCAACTTTACGAACGTCGCAGCGACCTTCCAAGGTGAGTCCGAGCCCTTATCTTATCAAGCATCGCACTCGAACGCCTGCCTTACTTTGTTATGTTTTGTAGGCATCATCACCGCTCTACGCGAATTCCAGCCCAAGCTGGTCGAGCACAATGTCTCGATCTTTGTACGCCGTGCCGGACCCAATTATCAGGAGGGTTTGCGTCGTATGCGTGACTTTGGCAGCACCTTGGGCATACCGTTGCACGTCTTTGGCCCCGAGACCCACATGACCGCCATTTGTGGCATGGCGCTGGGCAAGCGACCAATTCCACAGGTGGCCAGCGTTGAGTTCTCCACGGCCAACTTTCTGCTGCCTGGCGGACAGCAGGCGCAGGCCGATCTAAAGGAAGCCAATGAGGCCGCTGGCCTTGGCGCTGGTATGTGGAAATCCAGAATCACAGAATGTGTAAACATCCCGGTCCCTTCCGAACTACCATCCTATAATCCAAACTATTCTCAATTCTGTTGTAGCTCTTATTATACTGTGTGTCTTGTGTATTTACTTTTGTTTTGGACCTGCATTTATTATTGTTTTCTTTGTATTTCTTTTGTATGTTTTTGCATTGATCGCCCTCTGCTCCAACCAACAACAAATCAACAACCACACCCACAAAAAAAAAAAAAAAAAAAACCAAAAAACCATAAAAAAAATCAAACTAAAACCAATTTTGTGAAACGTTCCGTTTGGCCACAATCGCACCTCGTCCTCGAATTGTATTTGCATTTCCTCGCACCACCTCGTCGTCCTCGTAACTTAATCTTGTATTGAATGTTGTCTATATGTATATATGTATGTCAAATTCTATACTCTCTCGACTATATTGCTCGCTCTCGCTCATCATCATAATAATGTCAATATCAATGTATCAATGATATCGATAACGATCGACTTGCCACTCATTTGGGGATACTTCAAACTAAACCAAAGCCTTGCGCTCGACAACAGCACAATCGATTAAACTACCACCTATCTCAGCAGATGAGAGCGATGGCTCCGCCACCAATAATCACCAGCAGGGCCAGAGTAACGGAGCGAACTCTAGCTTCAATAGAAAGTTCTTCTCCAACACAACCAAAGCGATTGTCTGGGGCATGCAGCAGCGTGCAGTGCAATCGATGCTCGACTTTGATTTCATCTGCAGGCAAGTTCAATGAATCCCCAATGTTAAATCAATCATTCTCTAGCCTTTGTTTATCCTTTATCCCGATGCAGGCGCGATGAGCCCTCGGTGGTGGCCATGGTGTATCCCTTTACGGGCGATCACAAGCAGAAGTACTACTGGGGCCACAAGGAGATTCTGATTCCCGTTTACAAGAAGATGTCCGATGCCATACACAAGCACAAGGAGGTCGACGTGATGGTCAACTTTGCCTCGCTTCGGTCGGCTTATGATTCAACGTTGGAGGTACTCGAGTTCCCGCAGATACGCACAGTGGCCATCATTGCTGAGGGCATACCGGAGAATATGACACGCAAACTGATCGTCGAAGCCAACAAGAAGGGTGTAGCCATCATTGGACCCGCCACGGTGGGTGGCGTTAAGCCGGGCTGCTTCAAGATTGGCAACACAGGTGGCATGCTGGATAATATCCTACACTCGAAACTGTATCGTCCAGGCAGTGTGGCGTAC
Organism: Drosophila navojoa; assembly: GCF_054131105.1. Taxonomy (NCBI): domain Eukaryota; kingdom Metazoa; phylum Arthropoda; class Insecta; order Diptera; family Drosophilidae; genus Drosophila; species Drosophila navojoa. The sequence goes on from NC_142893.1 coordinate 10,585,618, forward strand.
GTCTCCCGTTCGGGCGGCATGTCCAATGAGCTAAACAACATCATCTCGAAGGCAACGGATGGCGTCATCGAAGGCATTGCCATTGGCGGCGACAGATATCCCGGATCCACGTTCATGGATCACATACTCCGGTATCAGGCCGATCCAGAGACAAAACTCCTAGTGCTGCTGGGCGAAGTGGGCGGCACCGAGGAGTACGATGTGTGCGCTGCCATCAAGGATGGGCGCATTACAAAGCCGTTGGTGGCCTGGTGCATTGGCACCTGCGCCAGCATGTTCACCTCGGAGGTGCAGTTCGGTCATGCTGGCTCCTGTGCGAACTCGGATCGCGAAACGGCCACGGCGAAGAACAAGGCGCTTCGGGAAGCTGGCGCCTATGTGCCGGACTCCTTTGATACGCTCGGTGAGCTAATACACCATGTGTACGGTGAACTGGTGAAGACAGGACGCATTGTGCCACGCGAAGAGGTGCCGCCACCAACGGTGCCCATGGACTACTCCTGGGCACGCGAACTGGGCCTTATTCGCAAGCCGGCTTCATTTATGACCTCAATTTGTGACGAGCGTGGCCAGGAGCTCATCTATGCGGGCATGCCTATCAGTGAAGTGCTCAACAAAGATGTCGGCATTGGAGGCGTTATTTCACTGCTTTGGTTCCAGCGCTGTCTGCCTCCCTACGTGTGCAAGTTCTTTGAGATGTGCCTCATGGTCACGGCTGATCATGGACCGGCTGTCTCTGGAGCTCACAATACTATTGTGTGCGCGCGTGCTGGCAAGGATCTGGTCTCCTCCGTCGTTAGCGGTCTGCTGACAATTGTAAGTATTCTTGAACAGAATTCTCTAGAGGATTATCTTTTTATCAATTCGTTTGCATTGTCAGGGCGATCGTTTTGGTGGCGCACTCGATGGCTCGGCCAGGCAATTCTCAGAGGCCTACGATACCAATTTGCACCCGATGGAGTTCGTCAACAAGATGCGCAAGGAGGGTAAACTCATTTTGGGCATTGGGCATCGTGTCAAGTCCATTAACAATCCCGATGTGCGTGTCAAGATCATCAAAGAATTCGTCCTGGAGAACTTCCCGCAGTGTCCGCTGCTCAAGTACGCGCTGGAAGTGGAGAAGATCACAACTAACAAGAAACCAAATTTAATTCTGAATGTGGATGGTGTAATTGCCACCGCATTCGTTGACATGCTGCGAAACAGTGGCTCATTCACCAGGTGAGGAAGCACGCACACAATATTTGAAATGTTTTATTGAAACATTTCCCTTATTTTGTATTCATTGCAGCGAGGAGGCGCAGGAGTACATCAATGTGGGTGCAATTAATTCACTGTTTGTGCTTGGCCGCAGCATAGGATTTATTGGACATTACATGGATCAGAAGCGGCTCAAGCAGGGACTCTATCGTCATCCATGGGACGACATCTCCTATGTCATACCCGAGCAATACAACTAAGAGCTTGTCCATTGATATTATAAATTGTTGGATGTTGTTGTAGTTAAGCACAGATGTTAACCAACTGCTAGTGGCGAGCATGGATGACCGTATGGTCCACAATCACAGAACACTCCATTAGCTGTGTAGTTGAATTTCAGTTTACCTATATATATACACACACTTATATATAGAATTGGCTCAGCTCTTACCCTAGTTTGTCTCCCACAATCAAACCCAGTTTCTCTCTATCTATCTCTTAGTTAAATACAATACATACATATATGTTTACAGTTTCATAACTAAGCCTGCATTTACATTCATACTCTTTACCAGCATAAAGTTATTAAGTTATGACGCTCCTCTCTAGGCTACAGCCGGGTTTTTGGAAATTAACTAACAAAAAGAAAAGATATATAAATCTAACAAAAAAAAAAAAAATTAGTGAAATCTTGAGTCGCAAATCAACGACACTTATCATTATTATTTGATATTTTTTATAATTATTTTAGTTTGGATGCGAACTGGTTTAGTCAACATTGAATAAACTGTTGCAAAATGCTTAATTAATTGTTTCGTTGATTATTGTTTTATTTTGGTTTACTTTTGCCATGCTCGCTGATGCTGAGATGTGAAAAACTGCACTAATTAGAACTGCACCAGTTCCTGCACTCAAAATGCACATTTATTTTTAACTATTTAATATATATACAAATAGTATATGTTATATATATTTATGAAGCACGGCGTCTGGTGTGAACATTCGAGAATGTTTCGTTTAAATCGAAACTGTGATTTCCTTCAGAAAGGTTTTTAGGAATTAACAAAAACGTTGCTTTCCCTTTTTCAAAAAATTATAAACGGATCGAGAAAGGCATATATATATATATATATAGATTATATATGTGTATATGTAGTTTTTGTTCACTCGGGCACAGTATAATTAAAGCGCACAAAAATTCACTCAAACTAAATCAATTGCATTTTCTTTTGACTAGAGACATATTGTCTCGATTTAATACGAAAAGAAAAAAAGAACAAACAAATTTGGAATACCTGCACACAATTTGTTATCCCCTTGGCTTATACTCAATGACCAAGTTAACTAAGCGTAAAATCTCATTTAAAAAGTATATGTAACTTGCTAAGCAGCCTCACTAGAGAGTAGATAACCCAAACAGCTTTTATCTCATGCGGCGCATTTTACGATCCAATTTTCGTTGCTTTTTCTCATCCACCTCGGGCTGTTCCTCGGCGGCATTGCGCTGCGACAGCCAGGGCTGGATAACACTGCCCCAGAGCATCCAAATGGCGCGTATTGGCGCCAACAGCAGCACCAACCAGAAGTAGTTGGAGATCAAAGCCAAAAGAAGCGTGCCGGAGGTGAGTATGATCAGATCCTTGACATTTCTGCAATGAAAAATCGGAATAGGTTGTAACAGGTGGTGGCAAAATGATAGTCAAGCTAATACATACTCTGCAATGCCACCTTCCATATTCAAGTCATTGCCAGAGTCCAAAAGTGCGCCGGTCTCCGAGTACTTTGCCCGCGACATGAATGCCATGAACTGGTAAGCGGCTCCCAGGGTAAGCAGCGATAATGCCAGCATAAACTACAATCATTGTGTATGATACATTAATGATTTCTGTTGAAGACAAGATTTCGATTCAGCTTACCACTGTCAGCTTTGTAATTTCGAAGACCAGAAAACTGAGTAATACGGCGGGTACGGCGCATCCAATGGCCATGTTCCTATAGAAAGCCAAAGTTGTTTTGTTTTCTTCGACGATTTGTTTTGCGCCCTTGGTGCCCTGCTTGCCCTTCTGTTGTGGCTGCATTTTCGAAATGGATAATCATTTATAATAAAGGGCAACTACTTTTAAGTACTTACTGCCATTTTTAATTTAACTATTTCACTATTTCTTAATACAAATTAAGTGCACGTAAAAGACGTGGCATAAACTTATCACTCTGCTATCGATATCGTTCGTTATGAAATCGATAGGCTTGTATGTAAATGTAAACAAGAGAGGGACCAAAGCTCGTCGATTGTAATTTTGGAACTGTGGCATCGCCGAAGCGCATTTCTCGTACTATTGCACCTTGGACTTTATATCAATCGGAGTTTGATTTAGTTAAACAAAACAAACATGGAAAAGTGGGTGCAGCTAAATAATCAGGCAGCCGGCAGGGATAAAATTGCTCGCCTCATCCAGTATGCGTCGCGTGCCATGTGGGACTCACTGGAGTCCTCCAATTGTCATCCGGCGTTGGTAGACAACTTCAAGACAATCGAGTATATCTTGAGCACATTCCGAAAATGTAAGTTGTGTAATTTGCTTTTGGAAGATGTTTATAAAGATGGTTTTCCTGCAGTGCTGCGCTTTGGCAAGGGCTTGGATGTGTTCTATGCTAGCTTACGTGCAATTCATTATCCCGATCTGACGATTCGGGTCACGCTAACAATGAGCAAGATTTCACAGGCTTTGTTTCTGTTAGCGGATCATTTGCTTTGGCTTGCTCGCACAGGTTTAACAGCGGTCGATCCCAAGAAATGGTCAAAGATCGCCAACAAGTATTGGCTGTTCTCCATTATTATGAATTTATGCCGAGACTTTTACGAGATAGTACGAGTCTTGGATCTGCACAAAGCCAGCTGCAGCAGTGGCATCTCACGCTGCAAGATTCCAAGTCGGATCAACACACCGGCAGACTTCAAGAGATTGGCTCTTAATTCCTATGGCCTGATGCTGGGCCACAAGGATATCTTTGTGGATACGGTGAAGAATGTCTGCGATTTCTTTATACCTCTGACGGCTTTGGGTTACACAAGCCTGACCCCGAGGACAATTGGCATTTTAGGTGCAATTTCTTCAATGGCTGGCCTCTGGGCGTTGCTCGAGCCAGCAGCCAAACTGACGCCCGCATAAATTCGGTCAGCAGATGTGTTTATTTATGTATAAATATGTGAATGTTTTGTGGCATAATCTGTTTGATATTTTGTACATACGATATTTATTAAGTTGAAAATGGATGATTTTATTGAAACGATTTTGATGTTATATAAGTGTACCTAAACAAAAAACTAAAGTTCAATTAAATATGTATGTAAATGTAAATGTAAAAATCTAAAATTTTAGGGTAATTTGTCTTCTAACAATGCTGCGTATATTTTGCATTTTATTTACACGTTGACCAACACTTGCAATTTATCGACACTTTGCTGCAACAGCTGTTCAGTGGAATTTTCTTTACCAAGTTTGTTAATAAAATTCGTGGGGGCCGTGGCGTTATCTAGAAATTGAAAATCGATGTGTCATTGCTTAGTGGCCCAGTGAAAGTGTGTGCGGGCTGACAACAGCATTAAGCAGATTGTGTGCGTGTCCGTCCATTTGCCGCCGAAATGCACTACTCGTATTCCTCGCTGTCCACCGGCGCTGGCGTCGATCAGCACAATCGTTGCCTCGGCAACAGGGCTTGGTGTGTCAAGGTAGGTGCTGCAACTCCTTGATCACTTGATTCCATAACTAATAATCTGATTGCAGGATATTTGCGGCATTGTGTGCGTGATAATGACCTGGCTGCTCATACTGTTTGCAGAGTTTGTGGTGTGTGGCCTGATACTGTTGCCCAACTATGACAACAATACGGCATTCAGTACCGTCAATATGTTAATATTCCAAGCGCTGGCATTCCTGGCATTCGTTTCCCATTTGCGCACAATGCTCTCCGATCCGGTAAGTCATCAAAATTATACCCTATATCAATTACTTATGTTGACTGTGCTACAGGGCGCTGTACCTAGGGGAAATGCCACAAAGGAGATGATTGAGCAGATGGGCTATCGAGAAGGGCAGATGTTCTACAAGTGCCCCAAGTGCTGCAGTATTAAACCGGATCGTGCGCATCATTGCTCTGTCTGCCAGCGCTGCATACGTAAGATGGATCACCACTGTCCCTGGGTTAACAATTGCGTTGGCGAGAACAATCAAAAGTATTTTGTACTCTTTACGGTGCGTGAGCTGCAGTGCTATTTTGTCTGTGATTACGATTTATAATCTGTGTGCGTTGGTGTTCTCTTTACAGTTTTATATAGCATCGATATCGGTGCATACGCTCTTTCTGGTGATGACACAGTTTGCCGAGTGCGTGAAGAGCGATTGGCGCACCTGCTCTCCGTACTCTCCACCGGCAACGATATTTCTGATGCTCTTTCTCACGTTCGAGGGCCTGATGTTTGGCATATTCACGATTATAATGCTGGCCACACAGCTGAATGCTATACTGAACGATCAAACGGTGCGTATGACTCTATAAATATCCCAATTTAAGTACTTCAATTGTTTATTTACCTTTGCAGGGCATTGAGCAACTGAAGAAGGAAGAGGCACGTTGGGCGAAGAAGTCCCGCCTCAAGAGCATACAATCCGTATTTGGTCGATTCTCGCTAGCCTGGTTCTCGCCCTTTACGGAGCCTTCCTGTCGCCACAAGTTCAACTCGCATTTCTACTCGGTGTGAGTTGTGGCTTCCATAAGAACCAAGCTCATGTTACTTAGCTTAAACGAACAATCTGAATGTACAAGTCCCGCTGCCCACTTGTTGATGTTTGCAGTGCAAAATCAATGATCAATTTCAATCGATTTGAAGTGTTTGCGTATATATAGAGATACATACATAAATATATATTTACTTAAGCCAAACATAATACGGACGGTAATGTCGCCTTTCAGCAACATGCAATATACTTACTAATTAATAACTAACTATTTAATTAAACACAAGAGAATTTTACTTTGTAAACACGAGAACGGAGAGGAGTCTATTTATTTTGTATAAAGAAAATAAACGTTTCCAATGAGAAACAAACGAAACATGCGCAAACTTTTTCACTTTTCTTGGTTCAGGTGCACCGCTCGTCTCTTACGAAAATCCATGCATATAAAAATACATAAATATATGTACATATACATATATCGAAAGAAAGTCCGCTCTCAAAAGAGATTCGAGAGATTCTCCCGACAGCAGCCGTAGCAACAAACAGTCGCAGCATTCGGCATGGACTTTTGCAGATGCTGCGGTGTTCGTTTAGTCTGAGAAAAACGATCGGAGATCCAGGAGGTGTCTGCTGGACGTGGTATGTGCGCGCTCCCTCGACAACGACTTCTATATATTATTTATATATAGAAACAACATTTTTCTTCACCAAATGTGTCAATTATGTGAGTGTGTGTGTGCGTGTGCGTGTCTGTGTATACGTGCCCATTGGAAGTGGTAGCAAATGTTCGCTGCATTTCAAATTCAATGTGAAAAGTGCAAAAAGGCTATAGATAAATATTTAGCCAACCTTTAAGTGTTCAAATAATAATTTTCATAAATTTTTGTGAATATTCTTTTAGCCAAGAGAAAAGCTTAAATATCTTTGACAACGTCGCTGTCTCCATGTATTTAAATATACATATGTATATATGTGCACGACGTTCTAAATATATATAGGAAAGTAGAAATAATATGTACATAAAATACAACAACAAAAATTGAAAAGAAAAGTAAAACAAATCGTTTTTAAGTATATGCGGCATTAAAAGCAAACAACAAATTGCACAGCAAGTGAAAAGTTTTCGGTTGGAAAAGTCCTGTTACACACATACACACACTGATTGCGTGCGTGCGTGCGTGTGTGTGAGTGCGTGCGTGTTTAAGTGCTTGTGCCAGTGAGTGCGGCCCATGTTAAGGTGGCCCTGTTTTTTGGCTAATTATATAGCTAGTCTGTCTAGCTAGAGCTAAAACATGGAAGGAACACCGGGAACAGCAGACGCTGCCGACGTCGTAGTAGGTAAGACCCAGACACGGGGCGGCTTTTCATGCCTCTGCATAGACAATAGATACCAAGTGTGTTGTGCACATACATACATACATACGCACATACATGTGTATTTATGATCGCTTCGTTTGCGTCTTCGTCTGCTGGGCTCTGCGGCGGTTACGTAATGTGGAACTGAACGGATCTGAATTGAACTAAAATGAACTGTGCGAAATTTATTTCATAATTGTGCGCTAAATAAATAAGCACTCTAATTGCTTTTAATAATTATGTTTAATTAGCTGCGCTTCAATTTTTCTAAAGACATTTTCACTCACATACATACATATGTAGATATATTGATGGCAATATGTATAGATATTTGTACATGCGAGCATTTTAGTATAGTTTTTGTATGAATAATATTTTAAACTATTTTTAGTGCAAATCTTGCAGACAGTCGGCGAAATGGCAAACGGCTGCCCCGTTGCCCGTTGTCCGTTGCCGGCAAAGATTTGCGCATTGCGATTTGCAAAAGAATATGAAATGTATATTTTTATGTAGTTACATGCATATATGTACATTTATGTCGTTTTAGCATGTGAAGTTGTTCGAAAAGAGTTTATATTTAGAGTTGGAATGTGCTCGAAAGTAGGCTAGAGTGCACTTACTCCAAAGTATGTTCATAACAATCTCTAATATTATTATGCAGGGCTGTCAATTCGAGTAATTTTTTATCTAACCAAATCTATAATTAAATCAGAAAATATATATTTATTTTTATATTGTAATTTTTTAAATATAGTACATACATAACTTCAATGAAAAGCCTTATAAATATTCAAATTATATAAAACGGTACATATGCTTCGAAATACCTGACTACATACACGTATACCCATGTATATCTATATGATTACTTTCTCGTTCAACTTAGAACAACAATGTCAAAGAGTTGGACTGATTTAATAAAAGAAATTGTAGAATTAGAGATAGAAAATGGCTTTGAAAAGACCGAATATATATATTTATAAATACATAAATATATTTAACTATGATGTGGGTTCGTATAATATACGATGCGAATAAATTCTATGATTCATGAGCTAGAACTAAATTCATTTGGATTAAATCTACACTTATGAAAATATTAAGTATAAAACTTGGATTTTTATAATACAAAAATTGGTTGATAAAGTTTAGTAGGAAATCAAAGTAAATATTCATTAAATTATTATTTGAGGTAATTTAAAAAGATTGAATTAAAACAAAATGTTTTTTGCCAATGTATGCAGAAAAGAAACAAGATCAAGGAAGAATTGAGTATTTTCTTTTGTTCTTTGCGAAACTAGAATATATAATAATTTACAGGGTTTGTGATGTAAAGAACATAATTATATTGAAAACATACACATGCATATCTAATAGACTAATTTGTTTTTAGTAACATCTCATGTTTTCTTTGATCTTCCATTCAAGAACCTCCTGGCCAGAAAACTGTGCCACTGCGAAAACCAAGGATAACGTTTAGCGACAACTCCAGCTCCCTAATACGCTGCGTACCCAACGAACGTGCGACATTCTTTGTCAAAATCGACTGCGATGAGGAGGATGAAATGGAATTTTTGCCCTTCACATTTCAATGGTAAGTCAAATCCAATAAATTAATAAACATTTGTGTGTGTGTGTGTGTGTTCGGTGTGCATGTGATTCACCGGTTGTGTGCATAATGCCAACAAATTTGCGCACTTACACATATGATTTCTCCTTCACGCTTGCTCAACAAGAACTGCCAAGAGATGCCAGATGAGCATCAATGTCCGATGCTCGCTGCCCGGGTCAACGGCGACTGCGCCCAGAGTCGCAAAAGAAAAAGACGCACGCTACTCTCTGCCTGTGTCGCCTCTCCTGGATGCTCTTCCTCTGAACTGTCGCAGCAGCTGTGTTCGTTCTCTGGCCAATTCGTCTCTTGGGTAATGGCAGGCCAGAGCAGAGCAGAGCAGAGCCGGCTGCTCGCCAGTTCCACTTTGACGATCGGCGCATTAACATATCCGTTGCCCAGCAGCATTTTTCTTTTTTAAATTTTGTCTATAGCTGCGTATATGTGTATATAAGTAGGTGTGCGTGTGTGCGTGTACGACGCTGCGTATACTTGATCAAGTATACGAAATCAATCAAAACTACATATGAGACAGTGCATTAAAGAGATATGTGTCTAAAAAATGTAGTGCAGCCAGAACAAAAGCCTAAAACACACATTGTGTGTGTGTGTGTGCATGTGTTTGTGTGTGTGTCCCTCGTAATGGTGGCGATCTGCTAAATTTAGCTGCATTAACAAATGCGAGCGCGTGAAAAATATTTTGAAAATGCTGTAAAGCTTTGTGTTGTAGCGTCCGTGGTGCTTCATTGCCCAAAAAGTGTTGAAAATTGATTTTCCCTTCAAATTTGTTGTTGGGCCAATTGCTGCCCGACGATTACATAATCAATTCGAAAAGATTTTGCAATACCTGCGCGGGCCAAACAAACAACAAACAACAACAAATGTTGCCAAAAAGGCAGAAGCAACAAGCGAAACATTTCTCGATTCTGAACGTTAACGTTAACTCAATTCTATTGGCGAGACACAGAGAACAAAGAATTATTAGCAAATTCGAAAATGAAATGCGTGGCATCCGTGGGATACGTGTCCCAAAATAAATTCTACAAACAAAAGAAAACAAATTTTCATTTTGTGTTTTTCTGCTTTTTCTTTGTATGCGTGAGCGAGTGTGTGTGTGTGAATACAAAATACAATTAATATAGTCGAGTAGGTGCATTTATTTATAAACATTCTTGTTTTCGATTGAAATATTTTCGTCATTTTTCTTCATTTCTAAATTGGCTTTGGTATTTTTTCTCTTCTGCTCTTTGTTGTTTTGTTTATTTGTTAATAATCATAATAATGCCAAATGGAAATTAATGGCGAACAGCTACAAAAAATGCAAGCACGTGCCTAAACTCATTAATATCTATCTCTAGAGGGCCAATAGAAAAGTATTTAAAGATATTAAATGCTAACCAACGGAAATGATTTTTTAGAAAAAATAAATATATATATATGATATATATTTATGTATGGAAAAATATGTGTAGCTAAATATATTTGATGATTTTATATTTATATATCATTATTTATTGATTTATTGCATTACATTTTAATGAATGAATTCCTATTTAAATATTGTTAGAAAGCTGCTGAGGGTAACATTATTATGTATTTTTGTTTATACTTCCATTTTAATATATGTTAATTGAATCATTCACATTGATTCACATTGTATTGTTTAAAATAGACATATGTAGACATACATATAAAGAGTGAGCTAGAATATACATATGTATATGTAGGTATACGCATATAGAGTGAGATAGGACAAATATGTATGTATAGCCCAGTCAATATATTTCTGTTGTTTCTCTTCTCTTCAAGTTAGCCCTAACAAGCTAGGTCTTAATGCTAAGGGAAATATAAATATTAATATAATGTTAAATAGTAAAATGAATAATTAGGGAATCATCATTTACTAAATAATACACAAAATTAGCATAAATAATAAATGTATAACAATAATTACAAAATAAAACAATACAATTATATTAAATATTTAAATGATTAATAAATATAAATAATAAATAATAATAATAAATAATAATAATAATAAATAATAATAATAATAAATAATAATAATAAATAATAAATAATAAATAATAAATAATAATAATAAATAATAAATTAAATATTTAAATGATTAATAAATAGTATTATTAACAAAACACATAAACAAAAACAATAAAATTAGAGCACTTTCGTTCACTTCACTTTGACTTCAGGCGCACGACTGGTGCCCATTTATATAGCTGCCAAGCGAATACAAATTGAGCGCATCTCACAGAACTTATTCTCTGAGAGTTACTTCTTTTGATCACGAAATGGGTAACTCCAAAGAGGCTGATTTTTGTTGTACTAGTTTACAAACTTTATATAGCATATACATATACATATATAGATATAATAATATTATAATATTAATTACCTCTTTAGAACGAGAATCACGTCTCTATTTCTAACTGAATTTTTACACATTTTACTCAATTACAACAGCGTCGGTGTATTGGCATATATGTATATGTATACTGATATATGCATGTATGTGTGTGCGTATGTGGGTTTATGTGTAAATAGAATATAAATACTTAGAGTAAACATTAGAATTTATCGAACACCATGGGCAACGGATGCTCGAAATGTTGTCGTTGTTGCTGCAACGAACACAAACAATTTCACGGCACGCTCTCCACAGCCTCTGCCTCGTCCGTCTACAGAAAAAGGTAAACAAAAGAGAGAGAGAGAAAGAGAGAGAGAATGAGAAATATATATACATATAAATGCAATTGATTAGCAAATTGATGGGGAATGTCAATGTATACCTAATGTTATTCGTGAATGCTTCTCAGGACCCGTGGCGATATACCCATCGAGAACTCCGATCGCTTTCGCATCACACAGACCAGCAATGCCGTCCAGCTGGCCGTGGAGCATGTGCAGCGCGAGGATGCTGGACACTATACCCTGTTTGCCCGCACGAAAGGCAGCGAGGTGGCGCGCCGGCATGTGGAGCTCATTGTCGAGGACAGATCAACGGGCGAGGATCCACCCGTATTTCTGCGTCGCCTTGTCGATCTCTCCGTCAAAGTGGGAACACGAACTCGCCTCCTAACAGAAATACGCAGCTCAACAGATCTTAAGGTAACAGTTTCTCCAATTCCTTCATCTCTCCATCATTTTAAGCGTATTCTAATTGCGAATTTAGTTAACGTGGTATCGAAACGATCGCAGAATATGTGAGAACGATCGCATCACCGAGACGAATGAGGGCACATTTCACTACTTGGAAGTGAGTCCCGTTGTGCTCGAGGATGGGGGCCAATGGATGTTGATGGCCGAGAATATGGGCGGACGCAATTCCTGTTTGGCCACACTGAATGTGCTGGTGCCCAAGGCCTATAAGACGCCCGAGTTTGTCGAGGAGCTGCGAGCGGTGCTCACCGAGCAGGGCACCGTGTCGCTGGAGTGCAAAGTGGTGGGCGTGCCCACGCCACATTTGCGCTGGTTCAAGGACTCCAAGGAGATCAAAGCGGGCGACATATTCGCGCTCACCGCCAATGCCGATGATCCCACGTCGCTGGGCACGTATACGTGTGAGGCGAAGAACTGCATGGGCGTCACCTACTCCAGCTCCAAGGTGCATGTGGTGGGCCGTGGCAGTCGCGAGGGCTCACTCAAGCCGGCCGACAAGTGGGTAGTCTCGCTCTCTCTCTCCCTCTCTCTTACCGAATTTAATTTGTTTGTTCTTCTCTTATTCTCAGCGTCAGCAGCAGCGCGCCGCCGCCGATCTTCACGAATGAGCTGCGAGACCAGAGCGTCCATATCGGCGACACCATCATACTCGGCTGTCAAGGTGAGTGGCGAATGGCGAGTGGCTCTCAGCGCGTTGGCGTTAGCGTTGGGCATTTTAGCTCCTCCTTGGCAATGTGCCCGAAAAACAAAGAAAAGCACAAAAAAAAATCAAGCAAAAACACTTTTTGTTTATTATTCGAACGCACTCACACACATACAACAGTTGCGATCTACCTTACTGTACATATAGACTATATATAGATATATGTAGTTAGCTTGAAGCGGCATCTGTTTTGTTTTTAGACTGTGTGCTCTCGTGCTCTAGAAACTTGAACTTAATGAATACGCTGGGAATGCTTGGACTGTTGTTGAGGTGGGTCAACAACATGCGCCAAACGAGACGAGCAAAACAAAACCGATAATTGCTAAAAGAGAACGAGAGAGATGGAGAGCGTGCGATCGAAAACGAGAGAGGTAGAGAGTTGAATGTCAGCTACGCTCTTCATAACACTTGCTCTGCCTCTCCCACTCTCGCTCTCTCTCTCTCTGTCTATTGTAGAACAACATGACGTATACTTGATTTTTATTTGCTGGCATATTTCGCAGTTGTGGTTCCGCCTTGGCCCAAAAGCGTCACCTGGTATAACAAAGATGGACGTGTGGAGACCGATGAGCGCTACAAACTAATCGAAGATGGCCTCGGCGTCTATATGATTGAGATCAAGCCCTCGGAATCGTGCGATGCCGGCGACTGGAAATGCGTCGTCACCAGCTTCGAGGGCATTGTGGGCATTTCAACTTGTGTTGTCAACATGGACAGTGAGTCGACAAATGAAATTATAACTAAATACATACATATATTTATGAATATAATTTGCAGTTCCTCGTAATTATCGCAAGCCCAGATTCATGGAGAGCCTGCGCGCCGTGCTGACTGAGGAGGGTTTGGTTTCATTTGAGTGCAAGGTAGTTGGCTTTCCCACGCCAGTGCTCAAGTGGTTCAAGGACGGACACGAGCTGAAGCCCGGCGACGTTTATCAGCTGACGGGCACCAATTCCCTAGGCACCTACTGCTGCATCGCCCGCAACTGCATGGGCGAGACCAGCAGCACGGCGGTGCTCACCGTGGAGGATATACAGAGTCAGCTGACAGACGAGGAGCGTTTGGTCTTTACGCATCAGAATCAAGCGCCCAAGTTTCTAACCGGCCTGAAGAGCACCGATGCCAAAATCAACGAACCATTTCAATTTAAAGTTGTGGTCAGGGCCACACCAGATCCAATTCTCAGCTGGTTCCGGGACGAGCTGCCCATCGATCCGAACGAGCGATACAATCACTATCGGGGCGAGAATGAGGAGTGGCTGCTGGACATCAAGTCGGCCGAGTTTGTCGACCAGGCCGAGTGGAAGTGTGTGGCCGTCAATGACTTTGGCACCAGCATTACCTCGTGCTTCCTCAAGCTGCAGATACCGAGGCACTACAAGAAGCCCCGATTCCTCGAGTGTCTGCGCGCAGTGCTCACCGAGGAGGGGGCCGTCAATCTGGAGTGCAAGGTCATTGGTGTGCCACAGCCGGTGCTCAAGTGGTACAAGGATGGCGTGGAGCTAAAGCCGGGCGACATACACCGGATTATTTCTGGCCAGGATGGCACCTGCTGCTTGGGCACCTACACCTGCGAGGCCCGCAACTGCATGGGCGTTGTGGCCAGCTCCGCTTCGCTGCTGGGCTTCGAGGATGCGCAGCGAGCACAGAAACCAGAGCAGTCTGAGATGAATGAACTACAAAGGAACCTATCGCTGTCCACCATTCAAGAGGAGCACACATCGCAGCTCTATGAGACGCCAGTGGGCGATATAACCATAGACGAGAAGGGCGATGTATCCTTCTCCTTTGACGGCAAAGAAGTGTCAGTGTCCCTGTACGAAACACCTGACCTAACCGAAGAGGAGGCTCTGAAGATTGTTGAGATGTATGCCGATCAGATATCGGAGCATGTGACGGAGCACAATATTGTGGAGCTGCCGCCACTGCGTTTCGTCAAGGAGACTTCACAGTCCGGCAAGCTACTCATGGAGGCAGTCGTCATAGATATAGCACCCGAGTACTTCACCCATGATGAGGATTTGCGCACTGAGGCGGGCATGGATGACATATCCATCACTGAGATCACCGTGCACGGCTCCTCGGGCAGGGAGGGAGTCTTCGATAAGCAAACAGAGAAATATGCACAACAATCGTTTGAGAAAATGGAGGAGGAGCTATCCTTATCAGCACCTATACGAAAGCGCAAGAAATCCCGACCCACGGAAACGGATGAGTTCTTTAGTTTGTCCAAGGCATCCGGATCAGGCAGCCAGGGTGAGGAGGAGACATCTGATCTGCAAACGTTTGCCAGTGCTCAGATGTCCACATCACAGAAGGCAGCTCTGGCCAGCGAAGGCGAAGCAGCCGCTGCCGCCCCACCAAAGCGTAAGAAGTCCAAGAAGCCCACGGATAGCGATTCCTCGAAGACCACTGAGGACGACGCCAAGCTCCAGGACATTTCGGGCGCTGTGGGCGATGGATTAATGATGCAGCCAGCATCGCAGATGAAAGCCGTAACTGATGAGGCGGAGATCAGCAAGAATCTCATGGCATTGGTGCCCCTGGCCAAATTGCTGAGAGTCATTGAGAATCATTTGACTGTGGTCGAGGCAGAGGTACTGGACCAGTCCACCATGATGATGACACCAGCAGCTGCTGATCAAAGCATTGCCATCATCCGGGATATTCTGGAGCCCATCAAACAGATCGAATCGAAGCTGCGCGTCTACTCGGGCGAGACCCAGATCGATGCACTCATCCAGACCATGGAGGACGACATACGCAGGCTGCACATGGGACTGCAGGTGATCGAGAAGTGCGTGGAGATAGACGAGACGGGCGCCACGCTCATCCAAAGGACGAGCGTTTGCATTATTGACAGCGTGGCGGAGCATATGAAGCGGGCGCTCGAGGAGTTGAAGATTGTCAGCTCGAAATTCGAATCGGAGAGCTTGCGAAATCAAATCAACTTGACGGCAGATGATATACACCAGGGTCTGGAAATAACCCAGGGCACCATTAGATCACAGGCTCTGCTGCAGGAGGCCCAAGAATTGGAAGCAGCCAAGCACTTTACAGAGGCCGTGGAGAAGATGCAGGATGTGCCCGACAGCATTTCGTTTGCCTCCATTACGGAAGCCAATTTGCCTAGTGAAGCGAGTGCCTTGAAGGAAATCTGTCAGCCAGTAGCAAGAATACAGGAGGCTCTGGAGCGCGTCGAAATGGAGCTGTCCTTGGAGGAGAGTGAGGAGCAAATCTACAAAAAGGTGCACAAAAAGGTGCTCGACAGCATTGTGCAGCCCATTAAGGATCTGCAGAGCACACTGCAGTCAATAGGGGAGAAGACAGAGTCTCTCGCTGGCTCTGAATCCATCGAGCAAAAGATTAACATGGCCATTTTGGATATTGTAACGCCGCCGCTGTTTGAGCTCAATAAGGGATTGGAGCTGATAGTCAATGAGAAATCAGATAGCGTCGAGGCTGGCATGTTTACGGTGAGCACAGTGGAGTCCATGGTGCCGCCACTCCAGGAGATTCAGAATGGATTGGCCCAGTTGGGCCAGGATCTGGAAAGTGGCCAGGCAGCCAGAGAGGGTGCCAAATTGGATTTGGCAGACACCCAGAAGCTATTGCAGTCCATTGCGCAAGCCGTTCTGCATTTCGAGACGAACATTGAAAGAATATCGGAGCGTCTCAGCGATAATGTGAAGATTCGCTTACAAAACCTGAAGGATGAGCTGTCCGCCCTGATTGGCACCATTTTGGACAAGGATATAACTCGGTATCATGTGCAGCTGCTCGATAAGCTGAAGCGTCCCATCGACGAGCTGAACTATTGCATACGCCAGACTGAGGTGAAATCCACCTCTGGGTCTTTGGCCGATCTGATCGAACCACTCAGCCTACTGCAGGAGAACACGCAGAAGGGACAGGGATTGCTGCTGGCCACAAGGGAAGGCGAGCCGGATAAGCAGGCGCTTCAGTCTCTAGAAAACATACGCAATATAATACGCAATGCTATTATTGATATCGAGGAGCACGAGTTCAAGATTCTGCAGCAGGAGATCCAACAGGACGAGCAGCTGGCTGCCCAGCAGGACAAGTCGTTCAGCGCCTTGCGTAAAGTCCTTGAGACAAAGGTCTCACTAGACGAGTCGATTGCCAACATTGAAACACTGCAGCTGGCACTAAACAGAATTAATGAGAATGACAAAACAACGCCCAAGATCAAATCATCGGCGAATGAGGCTCAAGTTTCGCTCTTGAGAATTCTACAAATCGCCAAGGGATTGGCCACCTTCAGTGAGGCAGAGAACACACTCAACTCGAACGAAACGCAAACAATTCGCATTTTATATGAGATGGGCAAGAGTTTTGCTGATCTCGCCAAGACACTTGATAATCCAGCTGCCGATGACAATGAATTCAATGAGGTCTTGAATAATTTCAACGACATTGTTGCCCAGCAGAGAGAAGCTTTGGATGAGACACTTGCATGGAATGCACTTGCCATATCCAGTCCACTCTCCAGCTTCGTGCATGCACTCGAGAGTCTTCACCCACTGAAACAGTCCAATGAGGACGTATCCACATTGGATGATGTTTCTGTGCTCAAATCATTAGCTGAGTCGTTGCCCACCGAGCCAGAGGCATATGCCGAAGAGCTGAAACCGGGCCAGGAAGCTCTGAAGAAGCCAGCTGAGATGTTGCTCTCAGATCTGAATCATGGCATTGCAGCTGTCCTCTCGCATTGTGAGGATCTGGACGTAAGCTCCTTGCGCGGAGAAACAGGTGAACAACTGCAAGCGGCCATCATTAAAATGCAGGATCTGCAGAGCAACATTGCGCTAGTGCAAGAAGCCAACATTGTCGAGGCTGCCCAGTCCTTCTCCGAAGGCACCGATCCTGGCACTTTTGCCGCGGCCATGTGCAGCCTGGAGCGCTGTGTGCTCGAGGTGGAGGAATGCATAGCACACAGTGGAGCGGAAAGTCTAAAGGATCTGGAGCTATCTAAGCTCAAGACATTGGCCACACCACTTCACGATCTACGGCAATACTGCGAGCAAATTGATATTCAGGCAGTGGAACAGGCACTCGATATGTCCTCCCAGAACATATCGGAGCTTAAGACCAGCGGGCAGCAGCACACAGTTGAGGATGCCGCCAAGGAGGCAGCAGTCGTCGCTGCAGAGCCAAAAGTCGAGGTCCTCGATGTGCAACAGGGCGTGGAAAGCGGCATCAAGCAGCTGGAGGCTTGCTTGGAGGTAACCAAGAGCGAAGATCACGAGGAGCTCCGTCAAGTGAGCGAAATAATGCAACAGCTGAACGCCGATTTGAAGAATATTCAGCAGGCGCTCGTCTCAGACAGCAATCAACAGGAAACTGTCCTGGCTCAGGCGAAAATCGCACGCACCATGTTCAAGTTGAAGGAGTGCTTGGTGCACACCTACGAATCGGGTCTGGTCGATTCCCTAGACAATGTGGAAAGCGCTTTCGAAGACATTCTACTGTCTCTGCCGGTGCTGGAGACGCAGCTTGCTCAAGAGATGTACTCCGAAATCGAGAATACTTTCAAGAACTTTATGACCTACTCTCAGCAACAGTCGCTGGGCAATGTGCAGCGCAGCTTTGAACAGCTGTTGGAATCGATCAGAGCCGTGGCCATTTCGCCAAACGTTGATATAGATAAGTCATCGACTTTAATGATCAATCTTCAGACAAACCTAATGTCCACATTCAGAGCTCTCAACGAAGTCAGCGAAAAGGCTGAGAATGATTTACTGAGCGCCCTACTGAAGACCCAAAACAGTCTGGTGGGCGTGTTTGATTTCATTGAGAATAATGAGAATGCAATACGCATCATCGAACTGCTGCAAGAGATTGATGCCATATCTGCGGAGCTCAAGAGTTTGACTCAACTCCCTGTCGCACCCACAGTGCCAATTGACATCAGTGCAATAATTGAGAACGTGACAGCGGGCAAGACGTTCCTTACGGAAATCGAGCGGGGCTTGCAAAACGATGATCCACTGAGTGCCAAGCTTCTTGAAGAACACACAGACGAGATCGGTCAACTGGAAGCCACGCTAATTCAAATCGAAAATGATATTCTATCGCAGCCGCAGCTAACGCAAATCACATCAGAGCAACTTTTGCTCATCGAGACTCTGCAGCAGCAAATAAACAATCTGCACGAAAAACTAATTCATTTAAGTGCCACACTCGATGTACAAAGCGAAGAAACACCCACTCAGGTAGAGGGCCCGGAAATAGAAGAGCAATTGGAGCAGGCAAAGGTTGCTCAAGAGAAATCCGAAGTGAAGGCCAAACGAAAACTGGAGGAAGATTCAAAAGAAATTTCAACCAAAAAACCCAAAGATGAAGTTGATGCAAAGGTCGCTGAAGTACCGGAAATCCAAGAGAAACTCAAGACTAAAACTTCTCTTGAGAAGGAACAAGAATTAAGAAAGACTTTAGATATAAAATTCTTAGACTTGTGCAGTGCTGTACAACGTTTGTCGAATAAGCCTGAAGAAATATCAATTATAGCCGACAGCAAAGAAATTATGGATAACTTGGAAAGCCCTGATAAAGTCGTCAAGGGAATCTTTAAGCTTCGAGAGCACATTGTACATACTTATGAAGGCAAATCTCCTGACGAACAAACCGACAAAGACATTGCAGAAGCATTTATCGAATCACTGCTTGATGCGTCTCCACTTGCTTCAGAGAAAATTATCGAAAGTTACGTAAAAGAAATTAAGACAAACATAATACTAAGCAAAGCTGCGCTTCAGCTTATTGGCGGATCTGAATTGGGTGTAAAATCCTCCTTAATAGCACCAAAACTTGTTAAGCTTGAAGCCATTTCAGAAGACATCAAGTCTAATCTACAAATTGAAAAGTCTTCTCAAAAGATGATCCAATTACAACAAGCCCTAATGGATATTTTCGTATTGGTCGATGATTTGCTAGACGATAAAACAGCTATATTAAAACTTATTATTGAACATCTGAAGTCTGTTCTTCTATCAGAATATGATTATATCGAGAAAAACGAGGGGAAACTCCAAACTGCAACTATTGAAGCAAAAATTCATAAAATTACCAAAGAAATTTTAAATTTTAGCGAAAAGTTGCAACAGCTCAATGCAGATATAATTGCTGAAAATCTCCTTGAAAAAGAATCAATCGAAGGGCAAAAACTGGATGCGAAGCAGAAGAAATTGACTGAAGAGGAAGCTGAAAAGAAAGCCCAACAAGGAGAAGTATCTGAAGTAGTTGCTGAGAAACTAGCTGAAGAAAAGATCCCCGAAAGTAAGAAACCTGAAGTTAAGGAAGCAGAAGCAGAGGCCCAAAAAGCGAAGGTACTTGAAAAAGAATCAGCCGAACAGAAGAAACTGGATGCGAAGCAGAAGAAATTGACTGAAGAGGAAGCTGAAAAGCAAGCCCAACAAGGAGAAATATCTGAAGTAGTTGCTGAGAAACTAGCTGAAGAAAAGATCGCCGAGAGTAAGAAACCTGAAGTGAAAGAAGCGGAAACTGAAACTCAAAAGGCAAAGAAACTTGAAAAAGAATCAGTCGAACAGAAGAAACTGGATGCAAAACAGAAGAAGCAGGCTGAAAAGGATGCCGAGAAGAAAGCGCAACAGGGAGAAGTATCTGAAGTTGTAGCTGAGAAAGTATCTGAAGAAAAAGTCCCCGAGAGTAAGAAATCTGAAGTTCAAGAAGCAGAAGCAGAGGCCCAAAAAGCGAAGATACTTGAAAAAGAATCAGCCGAACAACAAAAACTGGATGCAAAACAGAAGAAGCAGGCTGAAAAGGATGCTGAGAAGAAAGCGCAACAGGGAGAAACATCTGAAGTTGTAGCTGAGAAAGTATCTGAAGAAAAAGTCCCCGAGAGTAAGAAATCTGAAGTTCAAGAAGCAGAAGCAGAGGCCCAAAAAGCGAAGATACTTGAAAAAGAATCAGCCGAACAACAAAAACTGGATGCAAAACAGAAGAAGCAGGCTGAAAAGGATGCTGAGAAGAAAGCGCAACAGGGAGAAACATCTGAAGTTGTAGCTGAGAAAGTATCTGAAGAAAAAGTCCCCGAGAGTAAGAAACCTGAAGTTAAGGAAGCGGAAATCAAGTCTCAAAAGGAAACAGAGACACAAAAAGAAGGAACAGTTGAAAAGCAAAAACTGGAGGCGAAGGAAAAGAAAAAGCTTAAAGAAGATAACTTGGAAGAGCAAAAACAAAATTTGCAAGTCATATTTTTGCAAATGGTTAAAGCTTCTGAATCTCAAACTTCTAATGATACCTTGAAATCCATCGTTATAGAAAGTAATGATATAATAGACAATCTGGAAGACTCTGATAGAGTTGCCAAGTCTATATTCAAACTCCGAGAGCTCATCGTCCATACCTACGATGGAAAAGCAGAGGAAGAACTTAAGGAAAAAGAAATTTTAGAAACATTTATCGAGTCACTTCTGGAAGCTTTTCCAGCTGCTACAGAAAATATTATCAACCACTATATAAAAGAAATTGAAGCAAATGTTATTTTAACACAAGCCGCTGTTCAACTAATTGACGAGACAGACATGTTTGCGAAGCCGTCATTATTAATACCAAAAATATTAAATCTGGAAAATATTGCAAAGAACATAAGAACTAATCTGAAAGTTGAAAAGTCCACAGAAATGATGATTCATCTGCAACAGAACTTAATGGACACTTTTCTAATACTTGATGATCTATTAGAAGATAATACGTCTAGTCTAAAACCTCTCATTGAGGAAGCAAAACATGTTCTTCTGTCGGAGTATGATTATATTGAAAACAAGCAGGGGCCCCTACAAACTGCAACAATTGAAGGACAAATTCATAAAATTACCAAAGAAATATTAAACATTTGCGAAAATTTACAGAAAAGCAACAACAATGTAGTTACAGAATCTACGCAAAAAATGGTGCTACAAAAAGAATCAATCGAAGAACAGAAACTAGATACGAAGCTGAACAAACAGGCTGAAAACGATGCTGAAAAGAAAGCCGAACAAGGCGAAGTATCCGAGAAAGTATCTGAAGAAAAAGTCCCCGAGAGTAAGAACCCTGAAGTTAAAGAATCTGAAGCAGAGGCCCAAATAGCGAAGGTACTTGAAAAAGAATCAGCCGAACAACAGAAACTGGATGCAAAACAGAAGAAGCAGGCTGAAAAGGATGCTGAGAAGAAAGTGCAGCAGGGAGAAGTATCTGAAGTTGTAGCTGAGAAAGCATCTGAAGAAAAAGTCCCCGAGAGTAAGAAACCTGAAGTTAAAGAAGCAGAAGCAGAGGCCCAAAAAGCGAAGGTACTTGAAAAAGAATCAGCCGAACAACAGAAACTGGATGCAAAACAGAAGAAGCAGGCTGAAAAGGATGCTGAGAAGAAAGCGCAGCAGGGAGAAGTATCTGAAGTTGTAGCTGAGAAAGCATCTGAAGAAAAAGTCCCCGAGAGTAAGAAACCTGAAGTTAAAGAAGCAGAAGCAGAGGCCCAAAAAGCGAAGGTTCTTGAAAAAGAATCAGCCGAACAGCAGAAACTGGATGCAAAACAGAAGAAGCAGGCTGAAAAGGATGCTGAGAAGAAAGCGCAGCAGGGAGAAGTATCTGAAGTTGTAGCTGAGAAAGTATCTGAAGAAAAAGTCCCCGAGAGTAAGAAACCTGAAGTACAAGAAGCAGAAGCAGAGGCCCAAAAAGCGAAGGTTCTTGAAAAAGAATCAGCCGAACAGCAGAAACTGGATGCAAAACAGAAGAAGCAGGCTGAAAAGGATGCTGAGAAGAAATCGCAGCAGGGAGAAGTATCTGAAGTTGTAGCTGAGAAAGTATCTGAAGAAAAAGTCCCCGAGAGTAAGAAACCTGAAGTACAAGAAGCAGAAGCAGAGGCCCAAAAAGCGAAGGTTCTTGAAAAAGAATCAGCCGAACAGCAGAAACTGGATGCAAAACAGAAGAAGCAGGCTGAAAAGGATGCTGAGAAGAAAGCGCAGCAGGGAGAAGTATCTGAAGTTGTAGCTGAGAAAGTATCTGAAGAAAAAGTCCCCGAGAGTAAGAAACCTGAAGTTAAAGAAGCAGAAGCAGAGGCCCAAAAAGCGAAGGTTCTTGAAAACGAATCAGCCGAACAACGGAAACTGGATGCAAAACAGATGAAACAGGCTGAAAAGGATGCTGAGAAGAAAGCGCAGCAGGGAGAAGTATCTGAAGTTGTAGCTGAGAAAGTATCTGAAGAAAAAGTCCCCGAGAGTCAGAAACCTGAAGTTAAAGAAGCAGAAGCAGAGGCCCAAAAAGCGAAGGTTCTTGAAAACGAATCAGCCGAACAACAGAAACTGGATGCAAAACAGAAGAAGCAGGCTGAAAAGGATGCTGAGAAGAAGGCGCAGCAGGGAGAAGTATCTGAAGTTGTAGCTGAGAAAGTATCTGAAGAAAAAGTCCACGAGAGTAAAAAACCTGAAGTTAAAGAAGCAGAGGCAGAGGCCCAAAAAGCGAAGGTACTTGAAAAAGAATCAGCCGAACAACAGAAACTGGATGCAAAACAGATGAAACAGGCTGAAAAGGATGCTGAGAAGACAGCGCAGCAGGGAGAAGTATCTGAAGTTGTAGCTGAGAAAGTATCTGAAGAAAAAGTCCCCGAGAGTAAGAAACCTGAAGTACAAGAAGCAGAAGCAGAGGCCCAAAAAGCGAAGGTTCTTGAAAACGAATCAGCCGAACAACAGAAACTGGATGCAAAACAGAAGAAGCAGGCTGAAAAGGATGCTGAGAAGAAGGCGCAGCAGGGAGAAGTATCTGAAGTTGTAGCTGAGAAAGTATCTGAAGAAAAAGTCCCCGAGAGTAAGAAACCTGAAGTACAAGAAGCAGAAGCAGAGGCCCAAAAAGCGAAGGTTCTTGAAAACGAATCAGCCGAACAACAGAAACTGGATGCAAAACAGAAGAAGCAGGCTGAAAAGGATGCTGAGAAGAAGGCGCAGCAGGGAGAAGTATCTGAAGTTGTAGCTGAGAAAGTATCTGAAGAAAAAGTCCCCGAGAGTAAGAAACCTGAAGTACAAGAAGCAGAAGCAGAGGCCCAAAAAGCGAAGGTTCTTGAAAACGAATCAGCCGAACAACAGAAACTGGATGCAAAACAGAAGAAGCAGGCTGAAAAGGATGCTGAGAAGAAGGCGCAGCAGGGAGAAGTATCTGAAGTTGTAGCTGAGAAAGTATCTGAAGAAAAAGTCCAGGAGAGTAAGAAACCTGAAGTTAAAGAAGCAGAAGCAGAGGCCCAAAAAGCGAAGGTTCTTGAAAACGAATCAGCCGAACAACAGAAACTGGATGCAAAACAGATGAAACAGGCTGAAAAGGATGCTGAGAAGACAGCGCAGCAGGGAGAAGTATCTGAAGTTGTAGCTGAGAAAGTATCTGAAGAAAAAGTCCCCGAGAGTAAGAAACCTGAAGTACAAGAAGCAGAAGCAGAGGCCCAAAAAGCGAAGGTTCTTGAAAACGAATCAGCCGAACAACAGAAACTGGATGCAAAACAGAAGAAGCAGGCTGAAAAGGATGCTGAGAAGAAGGCGCAGCAGGGAGAAGTATCTGAAGTTGTAGCTGAGAAAGTATCTGAAGAAAAAGTCCACGAGAGTAAAAAACCTGAAGTTAAAGAAGCAGAGGCAGAGGCCCAAAAAGCGAAGGTACTTGAAAAAGAATCAGCCGAACAACAGAAACTGGATGCAAAACAGAAGAAGCAGGCTGAAAAGGATGCTGAGAAGAAGGCGCAGCAGGGAGAAGTATCTGAAGTTGTAGCTGAGAAAGTATCTGAAGAAAAAGTCCCCGAGAGTAAGAAACCTGAAGTTAAAGAAGCAGAAGCAGAGGCCCAAAAAGCGAAGGTACTTGAAAAAGAATCAGCCGAACAACAGAAACTGGATGCAAAACAGATGAAACAGGCTGAAAAGGATGCTGAGAAGACAGCGCAGCAGGGAGAAGTATCTGAAGTTGTAGCTGAGAAAGTATCTGAAGAAAAAGTCCCCGAGAGTAAGAAACCTGAAGTTAAAGAAACAGAAGCAGAGGCCCAAAAAGCGAAGGTACTTGAAAAAGAATCAGCCGAACAGCAGAAACTGGATGCAGAACAGAAAAAACAGGCTGAAAAGGATGCTGAAAAGAAAGCACAACAAGGAGAAATATCTGAAGTAGTTGCTGAGAAACTAGCTGAAGAAAAGATCACCGAGAGTAAGAAACCTGAAGTGAAAGAATCTGAAGCAGAGGCCCAAATAGCGAAGGTACTTGAAAAAGAATCAGCCGAACAACAGAAACTGGATGCAAAACAGAAGAAGCAGGCTGAAAAGGATGCTGAGAAGAAAGTGCAGCAGGGAGAAGTATCTGAAGTTGTAGCTGAGAAAGTATCTGAAGAAAAAGTCCCCGAGAGTAAGAAACCTGAAGTTAAAGAAGCAGAAGCAGAGGCCCAAAAAGCGAAGGTACTTGAAAAAGAATCAGCCGAGCAACAGAAACTGGATGCAAAACAGAAGAAACAGGCTGAAAAGGATGCTGAGAAGAAAGTGCAACAGGGAGAAGTATCTGAAGTTGTAGCTGAGAAAGTATCTGAAGAAAAAGTCCCCGAGAGTAAGAAACCTAAAGTTAAAGAAGCAGAAGCAGAGGCCCAAAAAGCGAAGGTACTTGAAAAAGAATCAGCCGAACAACAGAAACTGGATGCGAAACAGAAGAAGCAGGCTGAAAAGGATGCTGAAAAGAAGGCGCAGCAGGGAGAAGTATCTGAAGTTGTAGCTGAGAAAGTATCTGAAGAAAAAGTCCCCGAGAGTAAGAAACCTGAAGTTAAAGAAGCAGAAGCAGATGCCCAAAAAGCGAAGGTACTTGAAAAAGAATCAGCCGAACAACAGAAACTGGATGCAAAACAGAAGAAGCAGGCTGAAAAGGATGCCGTGAAGAAAGCTCAACAAGGAGAAATATCTGAAGTTACAGCTGAGAGTGTATCTGAAGAAAAAGTCTCCGAGAGTAAGAAACCTGAAGTTAAGGAAGCGGAAATCGAGTCTCAAAAGGAAACAGAGACACAAAAAGAAGGAACAGTTGAAAAGCAAAAACTGGAGGCGAAGGAAAAGAAAAAGCTTAAAGAGGATAACTCGGAAGTGCAAAAACAAAATTTGCAAGTCATATTTTTGCAAATGGTTAAAGCTTCTGAATCTCAACCATCTAATGATACCTTGAAATCCATTGTTATAGAAAGTAATGATATAATTGACAACTTGGAAGACTCTGATAGAATTGTGAAGTCTATATTCAAACTCAGAGAGCACATTGTCCATACCTACGATAGAAAAGAAGGGGAAGAACTAAAAGAAAAGAAAATTTTAGAAGCATTTATTGAAGCAGTCCTTCAGGTGTCTCCAACTGCTTCAAAGAAAATGATGGAAATTTACGTAAAAGAAATTAAGACAAATATAATACTAAGCAAAGCTGCGCTTCAGCTTATTGGCGGATCTGAATTGGGTGTAAAATCCTCCTTAATAGCACCAAAACTTGTCAAGCTTGAAGCCATTTCAGAAGACATCAAGTCTAATCTACAAATTGAAAAGTCTTCTCAAAAGATGATCCAATTACAACAAGCCCTAATGGATATTTTCGTATTGGTCGATGATTTGCTAGACGATAAAACAGCTATATTAAAACCTATTATTGAACATCTGAAGTCTGTTCTTCTATCAGAATATGATTATATCGAGAAAAACGAGGGGAAGCTCCAAACTGCAACTATTGAAGCAAAAATTTATAAAATTACCAAAGAAATTTTAGATTTTAGCGAAAAGTTGCAACAGCTCAATGCAGATATAATTGCTGAAAATCTCCTTGAAAAAGAATTAGTCGAAGAACAGAAATTGGATGCAAAGCAGAAGAAGCAGACTGAAAAGGATGCCGAGAAGAAAGCGCAACAGGGAGAAGTATCTGAAGTTGTAGCTGAGAAAGTATCTGAAGAAAAAGTCCCCGAGAGTAAGAAACCTGAAGTTAAAGAAGCAGAAGCAGATGACCAAAAAGCGAAGGGACTTGAAAAAGAATCAGCCGAACAACAGAAACTGGATGCAAAACAGAAGAAACAGGCTGAAAAGGATGCTGAAAAGAAAGCCCAACAAGGAGAAATATCTGAAGTAGTTGCTGAGAAACTAACTGAAGAAAAGATCCCCGAAAGTAAGAAACTTGAAGTTAAGGAAGCGGAAACTGAGGTTCAAAAGGCAAAGAAACTTGAAAAAGAATCAGTCGAACAGAAGAAACTGGATGCAAAACAGAAGAAGCAGGCTGAAAAGGATGCTGAGAAGAAAGTGCAGCAGGGAGAAGTATCTGAAGTTGTAGCTGAGAAAGTATCTGAAGAAAAAGTCCCCGAGAGTAAGAAACCTGAAGTTAAAGAAGCAGAAGCAGAGGCCCAAAAAGCAAAGGTACTTGAAAAAGAATCAGCCGAACAACAGAAACTGGATGCAAAACAGAAGAAACAGGCTGAAAAGGATGCTGCAAAGAAAGACCAACAAGGAGAAATATCTGAAGTAGTTGCTGAGAAACTAACTGAAGAAAAGATCCCCGAAAGTAAGAAACCTGAAGTTAAGGAAGCGGAAACTGAGGTTCAAAAGGCAAAGAAACTTGAAAAAGAATCAGTCGAACAGAAGAAACTGGATGCAAAACAGAAGAAGCAGGCTGCAAAGGATGCTGAGATGAAAGTGCAACAGGGAGAAGTATCTGAAGTTGTAGCTGAGAAAGTATCTGAAGAAAAAGTCCCCGAGAGTAAGAAACCTGAAGTTAAAGAAGCAGAAGCAGATGCCCAAAAAGCGAAGGTACTTGAAAAAGAATCAGCCGAACAACAGAAACTGGATGCAAAACAGAAGAAACAGGCTGAAAAGGATGCTGAAAAGAAAGCCCAACAAGGAGAAATATCTGAAGTAGTTGCTGAGAAACTAACTGAAGAAAAGATCCCCGAAAGTAAGAAACCTGAAGTTAAGGAAGCGGAAACTGAGGTTCAAAAGGCAAAGAAACTTGAAAAAGAATCAGTCGAACAACAGAAACTGGATGCAAAACAGAAGAAGCAGGCTGAAAAGGATGCTAAGAAGAAAGCGCAACAGGGAGAAATATCTGAAGTTGTAGCTGAGAAACTAACTGAAGAAAATATCCCCGAAAGTAAGAAACCTGAAGTTAAGGAAGCGGAAACTGAGGTTCAAAAGGCAAAGAAACTTGAAAAAGAATCAGTCGAACAGAAGAAACTGGATGCAAAACAGAAGAAGCAGGCTGAAAAGGATGCTGAGAAGGATGCTGAGAAGAAAGCCAAACAAGGAGAAATATCTGAAGTAGTTGCTGAGAAAGTTTCTGAAGAAAAAGTCCCCGAGATTAAGAAACCTGAAGTTAAGGAATCAGAAACAGAGTCTCAGAAGGCAAAGGTACTTGAAAAAGATTTAGTCGAAGGGCAGAAACTAGATATGAAACAGAAGAAGACCGAAGAAAAAAACAAGAAAGAAGACGCTGAAGCATCTGAAGTGGTTTCTGAGAAAATGTCTGCAGAAAATAAGCCTGAGAGAAAACGAGAAGTGAAAGAGTCAATTGCTGAGTCTGAAAAGAGAATGGTTGAAGAAAGAGAAAAAACGAAACAGAAGAACCAATCTCAAAAGAAGGTGGAAGATGACTTTTCTGAAACTGAAAAGGGCCCAGAGAAATTGAAGTCTGATGACTACAATGCAGCTACAAAAGAAAAGAACATTGCTGAAAGAATATCACAGAGCTTAAATGAGATAGCGGAGGGAAGATATGACGAGAAGAAAAAATCGCACGTCGCTGAATCAGAAGACTCAATGAGTCTACAAACCAAAGCATATAAGTCAATGGAGTCGGAATATCGGGAAAGAAAGGAATCACGTAGCGCTAAGCGTAAACCAACTATAGATCTAATGTTAACGAATCGTAATTCGGCGACCGGTAGTGATCTTAAATTGACATGCGGTATTTCCGGTCATGATATGAAGGTGCAGTGGTTCAAACAAAATAGTCCCATTACTAACGATGCCAAATACAAAACAACCTTGAATGATGGTCTATCCTGCCTCGAAATCAAATCAACCGAGATGAATGATTCTGGCATATATCGTTGCATAGCGTCTAATCGAAATGGAGAGGTGGAAACAAGCTGTCTTGTGACTATATACGAAGCACCTTCAACCAAATTTGGCACACCGCCCATATTTACACGCAACATACGAGGTAAGTGCCTTTTTTACCTATGCAACCCAGTGATTTAGTGCCCCAAATTAAAATTCAATTAACGTCACATTACAAATGTGAATCAATACAATTTGACATTAAGCATCTAAGTAAATAGGAAATACCTTTATAAGATATGTACATACATACATACATACGTAGTATATACTATATGTATATTTTAAGACTAAGTATATAAGTGTTTGGCACAACGCATCGATATTCCCTTTGCGCGCTTGATAAGCTAAAGATCATTTATAGGTTTCATTATATTATTATTTAAGTTTAATTCAGCTCTCTATTTATAGTTTATCGAAATTCGAATGACTTTTATATAATTGAATTTACTGCCTGCAATAATTAAAACTCTATAGTATTTAAATAGATTTGTTTCAATTGATTTTTCTTTGGCAACAATTGGCTGGCAAATATATAAATAAGTTTACATATATATATATCTTATATATATATGTATATACTTATATACGTACTTTTAGGCAGTGGCGGGCAATACCGAAATTCGTCAAATTGTTTTTTTAGCATTAAAAATCGATTGGCAATTAGGATAGATTCGAGAAGGAATGTCTTTTCGAATTTTTTCACCACATTGCGGACAGTCGTGAATCTTCTTTTGATTCGAACGGACGCCTGACGTCCTAAAAATTGAAAACTCTTTCGATCGAACCGTAGCGGGTTACATATATCGTATATATAAATATTTATATTAATTTATACATATATACGGCTCGTACGGATATATTTTTTATCGGTTTTTTCCCCAAACGAATTTTCATTTACCCCCCGTTATCCTGTGAAAAGCTAACAAGCCGAAAATTATTAAAATGGGTGAAACGGACGGCGATATCGAGCCACGGGCATCCGCTGAACCGGAGGCGGCAGCAGGACAAGATACGCTGCAGGTGCCAACGCAAAAGAAACGAAAACTTAAGTCGCCAACTCCAGGCAGCTTACGCGGACGCAGTGCCACGCCCATACATGGCCGGAGCCAAACGCCATTCACCTTGTATATGACACGTCGCAGTGCCACGCCCTCAACATGGCGCAGCATAACGCCGTTCCTGAAACGCGAAGAGAAGGAGAAAACTCCATTCGAGCTCGGTCGGGACATCAAGAGCCAAACCACCTGCAACATTGCCGTCTTCGATCGCGCTCTGGTCATGGATATTTCCGAATCGGTGGATGTGCAAAAGCCCGTGCGTTACATAACATCCGATTTGTCGGTTATCGATCGTGCTGCCGTAATGGATGTATCCAATGTTGAGGTTATCTACGTTGTTGAGGAATACGAAGAGGTCGAAGAGGAGGAGGAAATCATCGAAGAGGTGAAGCCGAAGAAGAAGGAGAAGAAACCGAGAAAGCCGCGTACAGCTCGTAAGTCCATCGATAAGGAGCAGAGTCCATCGGGTGAATTGGAGGCGGAAGACTTTGGTGACTTCGGTGAAGATAGAGAGGATAGCATCGATTTGGACGACGATGAGCCAGTTAAGAAGGGCAAAAAGAAGGCTCCACCAAAGAAGAAGGAGAAAAAGGAGAAATCCCCCAGTCCAAAATTGACCTTGAAACTGGAGATGGGCGGTGGCCAGAAGGCTACAAAGAAGATGTTCGATCAGCCAGCCGCGGCTGGCCCCAAGCCACCTCCGAAAAAGAGCAAGATGGTGCTGCAAATGGAGGAACAGGCCAAGGCAGCAGCCAAGGCAGCCGAGGAAGCGGCTAACCGTGCCAAGCCCAAGGGCGAGACATTTGAGGAACGTCAAAAGCGTTTGAAGGAAGAAAAGGAGGAGCAGGAGCGCATCGAAGCCGAGCAGAGGGCGTTAGAGGAGGCGGAGGCCGAAGCTGAAGCGGAACTTGAAGGAGATGAGGAAGATATTCCAGAAGAGGGCGACGAGAGTACCGTAGCGGCCGATGGCGAATACAATGAAGAAGAGTATCCGGATGAGCAAGAACAGGAACAGGAACAGGACGAGGAGAATGAAGACGATACGGTTCCTGATTTGAAAAAGGAGAAACGTCGAGGCAGTGACTCCTCCGATGACTTTGTGCGGCCCGATCCGCACGAAGAGGAGCGCTGGCAGCGCATCGCCGCCACGGAGGGCGAAGAGTTCATGCAGCAGATGCGCAAATACAGCATTGCCAAGCGCGTCAGCGAAAAGGAGCGCGACGCCGATTGGCAACGCCGACGCGAACAGGCACGCCTGCCCAAGTTCATTAACTTCCTCTCCGATCGCACCGTCGAGGCGGGCCAGAGCGTGCGCATGGCCTGCGCTGTCGATGGACCCGAGCTCTCTGTCAAATGGTTCAAGGATGGAAGGCAGCTGGAGCGTGATGCGAATCATCGCATCATCAATAATAACAACATTTTAGTGCTGGAAGTCTGTAATACCACTATACTGGACTCTGGCGAGTACTCTTGCCAAATAATGAATCAAAATGACGAGGTTACCTCATCGTGTATTGTGACCATTTACGAAGTGTTTAAGGACGAACCCAAACCTCCCTCCATTCAATATATCAAAGGTACTTGTTGCTCGTCCTGGCTGCATTCTATATGTATAACTCATGGGGTTTATATGTCTATATTCTATAGAGTACTACCACTTGCGCGACGATGAGCTGACCATTGAGGGTCACGTGCACGGCGTACCGCGCCCAGTTGTCACCTGGTGGCGTGGCGCCTTCCAGGTGAAACCCAGCTACAAGTTCACCATGCTCGAGGAAGCGCATGGCGTGTGCAAGCTACTCATCTATAAGCCGGGCAATAAGGATAGCGGCACCTACACCCTGAAAGCCATCAATTCGATTGGCGAGGCTCAAATCAATCAGCTCGTTGAGGTGGCCAAGAATCTGCACTATCATGTGCCCGGCATTTTCCATGCCCGCGATCGAATCCAATTGGACAGCTTGAAGCAGGCCAAGGTGGCCATGGATGCTGCACTCAAGTCCAAGGCCGAATCGGATCAGAAACGTGCCGAAATCGAGGCCGAGCAACAGCGCGTGCAGGCGGCACGTGCACCACCCGAGCCACTCATCCCGGCCAAGCAAAAGTTGCAATTCGCCACGCAGCTGCGCGATCGCATGGCACTGGAGGGCACAACTGTGAAGTTTGCGGCAACGGTGATTGGACCAGATCCAAATACACGCTGGATGAAGGATGACAAGTGGCTCGTGATGAGCGAAAACATTAAGAATCTATCCGAGGAGGGCAAAGCCATTATACAGATCAACAATGTCACTGCGGCCGATTCGGGCGTCTACAAATGTGTGGCCAAAAATGATCAAAGCGAAATCGAGACCTCATGCTACTTCAAGGTGTATGCCGCGCAAGCTGATGGCGACGAATCCGAACCCATATTCGCCCTGCCCCTGCGAGGTATTTTTACGTTACAGAGAGTGTAATCTGTGTATATCTGTTTCGGCAACTGCATCTGCATATACGAATCGTATGTGTTTCTACATCTACATCTGCATCCGTTGCGTTTCGTGTTGTCTTCTTCATTTTTTTGTTACAACGCCAACACGAGCATTAGCCAAAATTCAAAGCTAATTGTTTTCCAACGATCACAGTTCTCGATTGAGGTCGACTGTGTGTAAAAATAGTTTGTGTTGCTCAGACAGTTGATTGAAATGTTTGATCTTCTTCTTAGATGTGTATCACTCCTCCCAGAATGATTTGATTCTCGATACGAAAGTTCGAGGCAATCCTCGTCCCGTTATTTCGTGGACGAAAGATCAGATACCCGTTGTTCTCGACGATCGTGTCGTACAAATCGAGCACTTGGATGGCGTCTGCGAGCTGATCGTTAACAAGCCAACTGTGAATGACAACGGCATCTACGTCTGCACCGCCCAGAATAAATTGGGCAGTCAGTCGACCACCCACACGGTCGTTGTCGACACACATTCGTCACGCCGCTCTAGCATCTTATCGGCCATGCAAGAGGACTCAGCCGAGGGTGCTACCAAACCCAAACCGAAGAAGCTGCCCAAGAAAGACGAGCCCGAGGGCGGCGAAGGCGGCTATGAGCGCCGCAGCCGCATGCCCGACCCATCACCCAAGCAAATGCTCTATTTCACGGTCAATCTATCCAATCGCTATGTGGCTGAAGGCTCTAAGGTTAAATTGCAAGCGGTTATTGGCGGACCCGAGCCCACCATCAAATGGCAGAAGGATGACCAAAACGTGCAATATGGACCGCGTATACGCAACATGAATCGCGACAGCTTGGCTGTGCTGGAGTTCCTAAACGCACAGGAGGAGGACTCTGGCACCTATACGATAATAGCCCAAAATGAGTTCTGCAAGATCACCACATCGGCCGTGCTGCATGTCTATCAGCCGAAGGTCAACACCGATGTGCAGCCCGTGTTCATACGCTCGCTGAAAGGTAAGAGCCAAACGCATCGAATTTGTCTCGTCTCGTCGCGTCTCGTTCGACTGAATAGATATCTAATTGGTTCTATTAATAGACGGATCAAAGATATTGACAATTGTGCAATGCAATGCGATTGTTTGTCGGGATTATGCAATGCCTCTGGCGTTGCACTGCTATGTGTGTGTTGTTGTTGTTGTTGGGTCTTTGTGTTGCGAGTTTATGTAACTGTTGGACTATTGAAATTGTTCAACTTCCTCTATCTCCACCTCCTCCAGAGACCTATCACCTGAACTCGAATGAACTCATACTGGAGACAGCTGTGCGGGGTCAGCCTACGCCCCAAGTGCAGTGGTTTAAGGACAGCGTTGAGGTTCAAAGTGGCGGTCGTTACCAGATAATTGAACATCAGGATGGCACATGTGAGCTAATCATTGATCGGCCGGATAACAAGGACTCCGGCAAGTATGTGGTGAAGGCGGAGAGTCGCGCTGGAAAAATGGAAATTTCCCATTATGTGCTCTTTGAGGGCAAGGCATCCCACATAGCGGACAATATCCACGGCGTGTTCCATGCGGACAAGAGCTTGTTGCGACCCAAGGAGGCGGAGAAGCCAGCTGTGAAGCCTGCTGCTCCAGCGGCCGCTGAATCAGAAGCTGAAGGTGAGGAGGGCAAGGGCAAACGTCGTGGCCGCAAGAAGGATGATCCCGAGGAAGAGGGTGTGTCATCAGCCACGGATTATGCTTCCGATACGGCCAGCATGTCCAGTAAGCGACGCGAGAAGAATATTGGCATTCATTTTACCACCTCTATGAGGGATCGCGTTGTGGCTGAAGGCTCCAAGGTGAAGATCTCGTGCTTCCTGGAAGCCAAGGAGCCCCAGGTGAAATGGTTCAAGAATGATGAGCCCATTCAGAACTCGCCCAAAATTCGAGGACGGTACAGCGAGGGTCTCTGCCTCTTGGAGATTAACAGCGCTACCGAGGAGGACAATGGCGAGTACAGGTGTTGGGGACGAGATGAAACTGGTGAGGCGTCCACCTCCTGCAGGCTAGAGGTGTATGCAGATCCAGGCACTGGTGACGTGCCACCCACCTTTACGCGCAACATCAAGGACACGCTGCACGGCAAGATCAACGAGCTCCAGCTGGATGTGCATGTACGCGGCCTGCCAACGCCATCTGTGACATGGTACAAGGATGGAGTGAAGATTGAGAACAATGAAAAGTACCACCAGGTGGACCATGATGACGGCACATGCGAACTGTTCATTAGCCATCCAAAGCCGGCCGACAGTGGCAAATACGTGTGCCAGGCCGAGAACCGTGAGGGTCAAACGGAAATTGTGCATATGGTCACTGTGGAGCCGCGCATTCGGGTACGCCCCGTGTCGCCGCCCAGAGAGGGACGGCCGCCACCCAAGCCAGCTGGCGAGGATGGAGAGCCAGCTGCTGAGGGTGAAGTGGCTGAGGGTGAAGCCACTGAGAAGAGAGTCCGAAAGCCCAAGAACGAGGATGAGGAGGCCACGAGCTCCAGGCGCGAAGTTCCCATGCCTCCAGATCTAAAGAAGCGTCTCTATTTCCGCAACTTCCTAGCCAATCGCACCGTCAAGTCCGGCAGCAATGTCAAATGGATGGTCAATATCGATGGGCCGGAGCCGACGGCTAAATGGTTCCATGGCGATCAGCCGATTGCCTTCGGACCCAAGAGCAAAATGTCCATGCAGGACGGCATTGCCTGGCTCAATCTGGTGGGCGTTACAGAAGAGGATGCTGGCGAATATACGCTACGCGTTCGCGGCCCCGAAAATGAAATTGTTAGCACTTGCAATCTATTCGTTTACAGCACGGGTAAAGTTGAAATCATCCCACCCACTTTCACAGTGGGCATCAAAGGTAGGCAACAGCGTAGCATTGGGTAACTATGTGTATGTTCATGTGGCATCCAGTGCGTCCAAGTGAGTGTTAAGCTATGTTACGATAGTGTAGTATTATGAATAGTAATATATGTATATCTTAATGCTAGAATTAGAGACCCATCCCATCCCCTGTATGTCGTGCTTGTCTTATTCCGTTTGTGCCTTGTCTTTTTGTGTACCACGTCTAGATGCATATCATTCCCAAGACAATCGGCTTACGCTCGAGTGCAAAGTGTCGGGCAGTCCCAAGCCAAGCATTTACTGGCAGCGAGATAATACACTGCTGCCCCAGGATACGGCCAAGTATCAATATGCTGAGCTGAGCGACAGCGTCAAACAGTTGACCATCACATCCTTTGGCAGCGAGGATACCGGATTGTACACCTGCTATGCAGAGAGCGAAAATGGCCAGATGAAGATCAGCAAATTCGTTCAAGCCTCCGACTATGTGAGACAGCGAGCACTCGATAAAAAAGCCACAGCAGAGCAACTGCCACAGACTGCTAAGCAAACAGAGTCCACTCAGGGCGCAGCGGGCGAGAATGCAGCAGCTGTGGCCAAGGCCAAGGCGAGGGAGGCCAAGCTGCGTCTCAATCTGGAGACCAGCCTCAAGACAATGACCATTAGCAGCGGCAACAAGGCTCAGCTCATTTGCTATGTGACCGGCATCATCGAGGAAGTGCACTGGCTGAGGGACGGCGAGCGCATTACTAAGGACGCACGCCACAAGATCTACAATATCAACGGCGCCATCAGCCTGGAAATCTACGATGCCCGTGCCGAGGACAGCGGACACTACAGATGCGTGGTCAGGAACAGCAAGCAGACAGTGGAGACCTCTGGCCAGCTCACTGTGCTGGACGAGACGAGTGGGCGACTGCCGGAGAGCTTTGTGGAGGGCATTAAGAGTGAGTTCAATAAGATGTTGTTTTGAAATGTCACATTACTAACACCATTATGATTCTCTTCCAGAATCGTATGATGCACAGCGCAATGAGATTGTGCTCAGCTGCCAGGTGCATGGACGGCCCAATGTTACCTGGATGCGCGATGATCACACGATCTGTAACAATCGCTACAAGATTATGGACGAGCCGGGCGGTGAACGCAAGCTGATCATACGCAATCCCATACCCTCGGACTGTGGCATCTTTGCCTGCTATGCCGAGCATGCGGATCACATTGACTCCATCAGCACTGTCATACGGGCAGCAGACTTGAAGCGTCTCATTACATACGAGCATGAGAATGTTGTGCTCGCTCAGCCACAGTCCCACTCGCAGACGGATGAGTACGCACGGCCCACGGCCTATATGAATGGCAACGGTGACTTGCACCGAGCTGGAAGCCGCGTCATTCGCAGTGTCGCTCAGACGAAGCCATCGTTCCATAGCTACTTGCATGATCGCACCATATCGGAGGGTGCCAATGTGCGATTCGTGTGCACCGTTTCTGGCGATGAGAACACGCACATCGAGTGGCTGAAGAACCACAAGCCGTTGCCCAGGGACACGCGCTATCAGACGGTTTACCAGAATGGCGAGGCATCACTGGAGATCTTTGCCGCGGTGGCCGATGACAGCGGCAATTACACCTGCTCGGCCATCAACGATTTCGGCGAGAGTCTAACCCATGCACAGCTGCGCGTCTACAAGCATTTCAGAGAGGCATCTATGCCAAGTACATTCGCACAGCCAATTCGAGGTATTCCACAGAGCTAAGGACGAGCGACACGCGAAGCTGCCTAATCTAAACACACGCCTGCATACAGTTATATTTGCTGTTCTAACCGCTTTCGTTTGTCAAATTCTGTTCGGGAATTGTATTTATTAATCACTCTATTTTATCTATATTTTTCCCACAGACACGTATTCTCTCAATGAGAATGAGTTGGTTCTGGATTGTCGTGTGCGTGGCCAGCCTCGTCCAGAGATCCAGTGGATGAAGGGCAACGAGATTATTAATAACGATGATAAATATCAACAAATTGATCAGGCCGATGGTTACTCCAAGCTGATCATACGCAATCCCGTTGAAAAGGACTCTGGCATCTACTCCTGCATAGCAACCAACGAGGGCGCCCAGAACAAGATGACCCATCAGGTGGACTTTGTGGGACGCGAGCGTTTCACGCTGGAGAAGACGCACGGTTTCTTCCACCGTGATCCCAACAAGCCGCACTTCCTTGCCCCGCTGGGCAATCAGACCGTGTGCAATGGCGGCACCGTCGCCATCTCGGCCGAGTTCATGCAGTCGAGCACACCCATCGAAGTGAAATGGTATCGCGATCGCAAGGTTGTCGAGGGTCCAAATGTTCGAACTTTGAACGATCGTGGCATCTACACGCTGGCCATCATGAATGCTTCGGCTGAGCACGAAGGCACCTATACTTGCCTCGCCTCGAACGCCTTTGGACGCATTGAGTCGCATGTCAACATTGATGTCGCTGTTGGCGCTGAGAAGAACGAACGCCCACCCCTCTTCCTGTCCAGGCCAGAAACTGAAATGAAGATTGCCGTTGGTGATCCGTTCTCGATTTCCTTCCGTATTGCGGGTGATCCGAAACCGAAACGTAAGTTTTTCTCACATGCATATCCTCTTCAGCCGCTCATTTCGTTTGGTATTCGCAGTGGTGTTCATGAAGGGCACCAAGGATATTACCCAATCGGATCGGGTCAGCAAAGAGGTATCCGACGACTACACCAGATTCACAGTGCAAAAGTCGCAGATTTCCGACTCCGGCACCTATTTCGTTGTTGCACGCAACGACTTTGGCACGGATAGAATATTCGTCACAATTACAGTACGTACTGCCTATGAGCATCTGTTTGTGTTATGTGCTTGTATCTGCTGTCGCTGTACCTGAATGTCTTGCTATTGATCTAATGCTTTTGCTAACTAACCAATGCTATTCTCTCTCTCTCTCTCTTTCTCTATTTCTTTATACTTTTCTAGATTAAAACGCCCAAAAAGAAAGAATAAAGCTTATTTCAATTACTTATATTTATATACATATATGCTCTTTGCGCAAATTTAAACGCCTCCCTCTAAATGCATCAAAATTATTTATGCTCTAAGTCTGCTTTCCCGACTCTATGTGTTCATTCAAATAAACAATAATATCGTTCTGACTACAAAAATCAAAACTTATATAGGTTAACCCGCGCGCTCGCTCTGAAACCCCAACGCAACCACGCTGGGGCCAACCCCTGGACAGTTATAGTGAAACTTCGTATTTCAGAGGTGAGTACTCCTTGAGGTGTTCCATTCCGCTCTTTGTTCTCTTAGTGTGAGAGAGTCTTGTGTCTGTGTGCTCCATTTCGATGTTTCTTCAAGTGTCAAGTCCCAAATATTTGTTTCACATTATTGTTGTCGTTCCACTTTACTCGTTTTTAAATCGTAGTCCTCAAATTCTGTGGCACTCTATATGTTATTCTCTATTTAATGTCCCATTCGAATTCCTTGTTTTACCATGCTAAATTACGTGTTTCATTTAAAGTTTTATCTCAAGTATTCAATAGCGCATGGATTTTGCCAATATATTTTGCAGATCGCCTCAACTCCAGCTTGTTTGCCTTCTGTGCCGTTAATCAAGAAACTTCTCAAAAGCAATTTCCTGTGAGATTCAATGATTGTCCAACACACAAAGAAATTATCCGTGTATTTAACTTATCTTTTGTTAGTATTTTTGAACGATTCACTTATTTACTTATTTTTTTATTATGGTATACAAATAGCGTATTATATAAAGCACAACAATCCAGCTTATACATTTACGTAGTCGAAAAAAAAAGAAAAAAAAAACAAGAAAATAAAATATATATTTCTCCGGGGCGTATTGTGTTTGATTTACCATGGCCAATGATCTATTTAATTGATGCAATTTATTTGCATCTTCACACTTCACACAGATCCACCTGGCTGTATATCCACGGAGCCGCTGGTCGTTGACTCTGGACCCACCCACATCTCGTTGTCGTGGGGCAAGCCCGTCAGCGCCAACTCAGCGCCGGTCATTGCCTACAAGGTGGAAGCATGGATTGTTGGTCATGACGGAGGCGCCTACTGGCGCGAATTGGGACTGACGCCCATTAATTCCTTTGATGCATTCAATCTGAAGCCAAATGTGGAATACCATTTCCGCGTGACGCCCAAAAATCGCTATGGCTGGGGACCGGCGGTGCAGACCAGCTCCCCTCTACAGGTGGGCGGCGTGGAGTGCCTGCCGGAGTTTGTCAAGATTCTGCCTGGGCAGGTGAAGGCGTTGCTCGGCTCCTCCTTTACGCTGCAGTGCAATATGCGTGGAGCGCCGCGTCCACAGATTACCTGGTACAAGGATGGCATACAGCTGAGCAGCAATTCCGATCGTGTCAAGATCCGCCAGATCGGCTCCACCTGTGCTCTCACCATAACTACGGTTTGTGAGCTCGACTCTGGGCGCTACACCTGCGAGGCAACCAATTCCAAGGGGCGCGTCTCTACGTTTGCACGCCTGCAAGTTGTCTCTGATCCACGGCTATACGAGGCAGACTCGAGACTGAAGGAAATCGCACACGGACGCCATCCGGCTGAACTGGGCGAATCGTTGCCCATTTTCACAATGCGTCTGCGCGATCGTCGCGTGCAGATGACCTACCCGGTGCGTCTGACCTGCCAAATTGTTGGCTATCCCGCACCGGAGATACTCTGGTACAAGGATGGGCAGCTCATCGCCAGTGATAGACGGCATCTTATCACGGCCGAGGGACAATTCTATACGCTGGAAATAGCAGCCACATTGCTGGAAGACAGCGGCAATTACACCTGCACGGCCAAGAATGAACTGGGCTCTGTGTCCTGCCACTGCTGCCTGGTGGTGGACAAGGGCATACGCGCCTACATCTCGCCCGACTTTTACGTGCCCCTGGACCCATTCTATGTGTTCCGTGAGGGCAGCGAAATCCGCCTGTCCACCAAAGTGGAGGCCTATCCCGCTGTGGGTGTCACCTGGCATCGCAACGGCATGCGTCTGCGTCCGAGTCGTCGCATATCCGCCACCCTCGACTCCACGGGCTATGTGGAACTAATCATTGCCGAGGCAACGCCACGAGATGCTGGCATCTACGTTTGTGTCGCCTCCAATGCGGTTGGCAAGGTGGAGACCATATGCCGTGTGGCCATCGAGGAGAACGAAGCAGCTGCAACCACGCAACGCGCACTCGACATACCCAGCATCAAGACAAGCGACATGCCGTGAGTATCCTAGCGAGAAAACTGTATAAACGCCTTCGATTTACCTTCTAAATTCCTGCTGCAGTTACTCCAAGGAGCCGCTATTTGTTGTCAAGCCCCGTTCGAGCGAAGCATACGAGGGCGACAACGTCATCATCTTTTGCGAAGTGGTCGGCGATCCCAAGCCCGACGTTGTCTGGCTGCGTGATTTTCTGAATGTGAGTTGATTTATACTAGATATATGTATATATAAATGTGTAGCACATTTGGTCAAGCAGTGACGTCAGCAGCGGCAGGTTCCAAGCGCTTGCGCAGCGCCACGTTGCTCGAGTCAGTTGCAAACGCGGCGCCAACAAATGTGGGTCGCAGTCGGCGCGTTCGTATCTCTCAATATCATAAAATATTCAAGTGCAAGTGCGCCAACGCCGAATAGAACTGACCAAACTGTCCGTTTTAGCCAGTTCTGTGGGCCCTACTCGCAATCAGGAAATATCATTTCCATCTTGATTTCCGCACAATTTACATAAATATATATAAATTGTTAACTATTCGAAAACAGTTACAGTGCAAGCGAAATGCCGAATTGCAACAGTTGTTCGTGCGGATAGATTTCGAAGAAAATAATATAGTTTTTCAAAGAATTTATATTATAAATTAACAATTGATCCGAAGCAAACGAACAAAGTGTTATAGAAGCAAACATCAAAATAATTTAGCAAAAGGTAAAATTGCTTTTTAGAGAATCCACTTAAAAACAAAGTGCCTTAGGCGAAATGTGTTACGCCCTGATATTCAACACAACACATGGATAATCTATGGAATTACCTAATTAAACCTCACTTGGAAGCAGTTGAATGAAAATACCTTAGTTTGCATCGAAGCACTGAATAATTTGTAGTGACGATTTAATCATAGGTGGGGCTATATAACTGTAGATATTCAACTACAAATAATTGCATTTGTTAATCATTCTATAGCAAACCCGCACGAAGTTCATTTTAAATTGAACTCAGAATAGTTAAAAAATAACTATACTTTGTATTAATAATTTTGTATAAATATATACATAAATATATATTCCCCTATACGCAAACGAATTCTTATCAAGAGTATATTAGTGCCCATATATTAGTGCCCATACTTCAAATGCGTGACAATATTGTAGTGCCCCTTTCCCAAAGGGGCCAGAACAATGCAGTTTTTGAGCTGCAACAGCAACGGCTGTTTGCTTACTCGTATTACCTCTCACCTGCGTCACACGTAGCGCAGTCAATTGCACTCGTTATACAATTAACACACGCACACACAAGCAGACACACATACATGCATACATATGTAGATATATAGACATGGGCAGTTTAGTTCTTATAAAGCTGATCTGCTGTCAAACGCTAATTCAAGTTCAACCCATATCAAATAACATGATTGTACAAACAATTACGTCTGTTAGCCAGAGCCAAAAAGGCAAAAGCAACAGCAAACAGCAACGAAAACGAGCAGCAACAAAAAATTATTAGCCAACAATCGTGCCGCTGTTCGTACCAAGGAAGCAGGAGGTCAGGGTGGGCAACCCAACTTACAAAACACAAATACACACACGCACACACACACACACACACACACAGTGGCACACTCGTACGAGTTCCAGTTACCAGTTTTCCTATTGACAGTCGCGAAAATAAATTTTGTGCTTATATGGCCATATGCTGTGCACAACAACAACAGCAACACAATACGGCAACAACAACAACAATGCATATATCATGAATAAAGAACAGACATATAAGACTCATATGACTCATTCATTCTAAGATCTGTGACGATCCTTATGGCTGCAGTTTATTGCATTCCAAAGTGTCAATTAATAAAAATATCATTTATTATCTCTTTAATTGCAGCCGGAGTACTACAAGGACGCGCCACACTTTCGACGCATCGGCGAGGGGCCGGAGTATCGTTTGGAGATACCCAGCGCCAAATTGGACTTTACCGGCACTTATTCAGTTATAGCCAGCAATTGCCATGGCGAGGCCAAGGCTGTAATATCATTGCAAATCTACGCCAAAGGTGAGTCGATTAATTCCTTTAGAAGCTATTCACTCTAGCTAGCTAGTTGTGGCTTTATATTTGTTGCTCTTGCTTATAATGCTTGTGGATAAATGCTGATGAGATGTGGGTAGACAACTTCCTTCCAAAATTCGTCGGCCATCACCAACAAGCTGGCCACAAACTCGGGATCGGCCTGTACCCAAACGTAGTGCAGAGCTCCGTTCGTTTCGAATGTGGGACTAAGCACACAATACAGCGCCTTCTTCACATTGGCCAGAAACATTTGCGTTTGTATCTGCGCCATGTATTTGGGTGCAATGGATTCGCGGGCCTCCAGATACTTTTCAAAGTCCTCCTCAGTCTTTGGTGATTTGATTTCAACAATATGATCATCCGTAATGCCATCGGGTGCACCACACAAATAAGGATAGTTTTCGTGTAGCAGCAAACCGCATTCCAGATATTCTTTGTTTTCCAACTTTTCGGTTTGTTTCAATATGAATCGTTTATGTTGCTTCTGCTGGACACGATCTTCGATGTCCTCGTCGCGTCCCTTGCAGAACAGCATATTGAAGATCTGTTCGTCCTCCTCTGGGGTTTTGCGTGTGGCAATCATGTGCATCATGGAGCAGCGAATACGCATATATTGCGCCTCTATCCAAAGTTTTGATTTGTACTGTCTCTTGGTCACCTCGCTTAGGCTCTCGAAGAGTCCACCTTGCGCTTGTAGCTCCAGATGCTGTACAAAACTATTCACATCGTAAATGTTGTACTCTGTTGCTTTTAACAATATGTGATGTATGAGTATTGACTCGAATTCATCTGTTGTTTCCACGCACTGGCGATACAACGCTGAATCACGTCCGCAGATAGCGAGCTCTTCGAGCACAGATTCCAGAAATGCTTGTTCCTCGCCCTCACTAGAGCAGGGGATATCCTCCTCAGTTGCAGAGTTCAGATCTTGGCTGGACACCATGTCCTTTATGCGCACTGCCTTTG
Source organism: Drosophila navojoa (assembly GCF_054131105.1). NCBI lineage: Eukaryota > Metazoa > Arthropoda > Insecta > Diptera > Drosophilidae > Drosophila > Drosophila navojoa. The sequence continues at coordinate 10,629,164 of NC_142893.1, forward strand.
TGGGCTCCGGTTGAACAAGAGCCTCCAGCTCATTGCCCCAGAATTCCACTACAGCTGCCGGCTTTTTATCAGTGCTCTTGTTGTGCAGCCAAAAGACAAATGCCACAATATGTGGGCACACAGCTAAAATAATATGAAATTACTAATTATACATTCATTTTATTTAAAACTGCTTACCAACTCCTGCGCACAAGCTGCACTGCCCCTCTGTTATTGTATTTGAATCTTCCATCACCTTAACGGCCACATTGGCATGTGTTTCCGTATTGGCGAAGTCTGTGGCAGAGAAAACCAAAGCTTTTATTTCACATATCTCGGGCTGCCGACGCAAGTGAACATAGTCTACCAATAAATCATTGCTTTCTGCAGGTCTAAAATGAAAATTTAACTATTAGCCATATAAATAAATAGCTGTATGTATGCGTGCGTGTGTGTTCACAAAAATATACATATTTATGTATGTATGTCTGTAAACGGTACTCACATTTCGTTGTCTGTAGCTGTTGAAAAAAAGTTAAAGACCATTCCACTGCTAATAGTGGGCATGCTGTGTATATCTGCTTTGCGGAAACCAGGTTCCAGATCCATGGGCACAATGATTAGGCCACGCATTTGTACTTATTTCATAAATTTACACTTTAAGCACATACACCTAAATTAGCCGACACAAACACAGCTGCTCTGGCTGCTCTGAAGAGTTGCTATAAATAGCGGCAGCCAGGGATGGAGCATATAACTATAAATTAGCACCAACTCAACACACTCAGTGCTGCTCAGCTGTTTCGTATCAATACATTTAAATAGTGAAAAGAATTCCTAATGTTTCTCAAGTGTATATATAGCTCTTTTATATAAATATTAGCTTTGATATTAAATGTTGTGTGTATGTATGCATATTTTGAATGCGGGTATGCTATGCAAAACAGACGCTTTACCATAAACACTAACCATGGTTAGTGCCATAAATTAGCGCTAGCTCACCTCGTTCAGCAACGCTCAACTGTTGCGCAAAGATACATTAAGAAGTGCGCCAAACCGATTTTTAATTTGTATTTCGCAGATATACTTAAAGATAATCGCATGGATAAAGTTCACACACGCCATGGGTAAGTGTAAACCTTCAGTTTAAGACTTTTAGTTATATATTTGAATACATATTTTAGTAATATTGAGACATTGCCGCGATTCGTACGCAATTTGCGGAATTTGCGCTGCTGTGATGGAGATGCCATCTCGTTGGAGTGTCATGTGGAAGCCATGCCGGAGCCATTCATAATATGGGAAAAGGATGGCCATGTCGTGCCCAGTGACAGGGATTACGTGATGTCGTTTGACGGTGTCAAGGCTACGCTGAGTATTCCACGCGTGTATCCCGAGGACGAAGGTGAATACACTTGTGTGGCCAAGAACTCGGTTGGCCGCTCGCTCTCGTCAGCCTGCATAATTGTTGATGTGCCCGAAGAGAAGGAGAATATGCTCAGCCGCCAATTAACACGACCAAGTGCCTTACTCTCAGCTCACTCCACACCGCGTTCCACACCTCGTTCGACTCCGAACCGAAGCTTTTCGCCGATGAGGCTTTCCTACCGCAACAGCAGTATCGATCTGCAAAGGGGATCAGTGGAGCGTCGTCGCAGTGATGCCCGCTGCATATCAGCGCCCAAATTCCTAGCCATTCCCTACAACCGTGTCGTGGAGGAGGGCGACAGCGTGCGCTTCCAGTGTGCAATTGCAGGACATCCCACTCCGTGGGCCACCTGGGACAAGGATGGCCTGATAGTCACGCCCACCCCTCGAATTGCAGTGAAGGAAGTCGATGATCTGCGCTTCATAGAGATCGATGAGGTGGGATTCGACGATGCTGGTCTGTATCGGATAACGCTGGAGAATGACTTTGGACGCATAGAAGCCACTGCTCGCCTGGACGTAATTAGCAGTTCACGCTACTCCAAATCTCCATCGACACGTAGCGTCCGCGCCTCCTCCTCGAGACGAAATGCCTATCTCTATAGGCGCATCATGGGCCCCTCTACAGGTGAGCAAATCCCGTCAGATCCGAAACCTTTGTTTAATCAACATTCTTTTCTCCAGCTATTGGCGGCCGCATGGCATTGGCAAGTGGCTTTCGTGGCTCGTCTGTGCCCTCAGTAAGATTCTATCACAACAATGTGGAGCTGGAACCATCGGACCGGGTGCACATTGTGCTGCAGGAGGACGAAGCTATGCTATTCGTGGACAACGTAACTGTGGAGGATGAAGGCATCTACACCTGCATCATAAGTGGCGATCATGAACCTTTAGTTAGCTCCATTGATGTCAAGTTCCATGGCTCTAGTACTGATATACAGCGTCGACGCGCAACCATCGCCGAGCCATTGCCAGAGCTAACTAAATCCGTCGAGGGCGAGGTGATTGATCTCTGCTGTGTCATTGAAAGCGACGAACCCTACAGCTATGTCTGGTTGCGTAATGGAGAAATACTGCCCGACAGCGAGGAATTCAAGTAAGTATTGAGTACTCTGTAGTTATGCGCAGATCTTGTCTGGAGTAGAAGCTACCCTGTATTTATTTACTTCTCTTTGTGATATAGAACTCGCTTCAAAATATATATTTAAAAATTTTAAAAAATAATGCATAATTAACAAAAAGTATTACACCACAGCTACATCGATCACGGCAATGGTTGCCTCTGCTTGCGCATCAACGATGCCTTCGACATTGACTCGGGCATCTACAGCTGTCAGGTGTACACGTCCACAACAGATGACAGCAACAGCAGCAGCGACGTCGACGGCGACTGCGACTGCAGCAGCAGCGGCGAGCTGTGCGTGCTCGAGCGCGATCTCACACGGACCGAAGAGAGCGTACAGCTGCTAAAGACGCCGCTGCCATTGGTCTGTGCTCCAGGTGCCGAAGCTCTCTTCTATGCGCGTGTTTTCCCCTGCCAAGCGGATGTCGAATGGTATCTCAACGGAAAACTGATTACGGATGACTCACCAAACCAAATGGTGCGTAAGACACAACCAAGCAATTATGAGCCCAAAAACGAACTTATTAACATACATATTGACAGCCGACCGACTTTTGTATGCTCTCCTAGGCTGTAGTCTATACAACTATAATTATTAATAGTCACTTTTCACTCATTTGCATAATTCCACTTAAGATTCTTCGAACATACCCTAGAGAGAAATGCATACCTAATATGCGCTTTAGGCTTTTCGGTTTGAGTTGTCTGAATGGTCAAGATTACAATTTTAATGGGTTCAGGGTATCAAGAAGAGTATAAGGAAGAGTAAATTGTTTTTATTTTCTTTTTGTTTTAATACAAGTTTTCTTCTATCTATTATTTTTCATATTTCTTAACAAATCAGTCTATATATTTTAAATGCCAATTGGGTTGAAGGGCAGCCAATGAGGCAATTTATGTGCGCGCCTTTTTGGCCCAAAAATTATTTAGAGACGCGGCAAGTCGGGCTTTCAGCTCTCCAGCAGTTGAGGGTCTACAGCCTTGCCGCTGGGCAGGCGATTTCGTCAAGAAATAAAGACAAAAAGCGCTGCGTTGACACCTTGTCAGCGCTGACAATAACAATACGCTGTCATTTATACACACACACACACACATACACAAACACATAGGCAGAGAAATGAGACTCCAAAAAAGAAAAGATTAAAATGCCGCGGTATGCGCAACGCATGCAAACGATGTCAACGACGCGACGCGTCGCAGTCGCAGTCGACTTTAGCGTCGGCAATCCAATCGGATGCGATGCTCGATCGGAGAAGAGCAAACAGAGCAGCGCGGACAGCCGGCCAGGCACTCGTTCAATGGCTTTCAAGCGGTGCACACAAAAGCAGCAAACAGTTGCACGCCTTTAACAATTGCAATATACATACATATGTACATACGTGTAGCCCCCTTGCTTCAGAAAGGGGCGTGACAAGATGTCGCAGGTAATGCAATATCGATAGCGCGCAACAAGCAAAGATAGTGCACATATCTAAGTAATTGTTGAGCTTTAAGGCGTCTGCTCTGATAACGAAATCGAGAGCGTTAGCTTGTGTTGTGTTTGTAGCGGGAATGTGACATTATTTTGCGAAACTAAAAACCGAAACCGAAAACGTGCTCGGCTTTTACATATTGCTATACTCGCTCAGAATGTGAAGGGGGTATATTGGGTTTGGTGGAAAGTGCGCTGGGATGATTGGTGAAAGCTTTAAGTTAACCTGAAACACTCATAATTTCAGCTATAAATATTGTGTTCAACTCCTGGCCAGTGTCGGGTATGAGGCAGTCGGTTAAGCTCGATTCGCTTTCATTATTATTTTAAAAATGTTCTCAATCATTAATTGGTGGCTCGTCATTCGCCGTTTGACACTGGCCGTTGGCGCCTCGCGTTGCGCCTGTGTATTCAATTGCTCCAATACATGCACATATGTAAATATAAATACATGTATATACATATGTATATTTGGATATGCATATACAATGTATATGTGTTTGTGTATCTGTGTAAATAGCTTACTTAACTAGGTGCATATTTCATTGCCTCGCCATTGTCATTGAGCCGCATACTCAAGTATTTGCTCTTCCATGTGCCAGCTGTTTTCACACACTCGCACACACATACATAATTGTTGTTGCTAAAATCGCTTTATCTTCATTTCAGTTGGAGTCATATCCAGAGAACGGCATTCGCTTGCTGCGCCTGCGAAACGTGCAGCTGAACCAGAGCGGGGAATTGCGACTGCAAGTGAAACACCCACAGGCGGAACGACGTGCGCCCTCGGTACGCAGCTATACCAGCCTTCTAGTACTACCCGTCAACAACAACAACAGCAATAATATTATTAATAATAATAATACTAACAAGGAGCAACACAATCTCCCGCTGGCTGCCAGCAGCTGCATATTGAAGGGCCCGGAGGATTGCACCGCACTCATTGGGGGCCACGTCCAACTGAGCGTGCACTATGAGCCATTCCCCAATACCAAAGTCATCTGGTACAAGGCGGTAAGTACAAAAAACACACAGATGAAATGGATATATTTAAATGCGTATTAGGTTAAAGTGTTTTGAATTATTTAACAGGCGCGGATGGGCTCTATAAACTATATATTTATTTATTATATACTCTAGAAAGATGTAAATATATTATAGCTCAATAACCGTAGCTGAGATGTCATATCCAGGTTTCACTGTAGTTTTGTTTATATGTAAACAAATATAAAGTTTTTTTAATGAGGCGTAAGGAGAAGGAATTATATATATAGGAAAAGTATAGTTGATCGAAAGGACTTCTGATAACCATTCAATTAATAAGGCATATAAGTTTGTGGATAATGAAACGCTAATGATCCGTTTTAAGATAAGATAAAAATATAAAATATATATATTGAATAATAATTTTATATGTATCATTTCAAAAAAATAAGCCTTATAATATAATGATATGCAAAAGTATGTATATATGTGATTAGAGCAAGAAGCATTACTCTTAAAATAGAAAAATTGCTAACATAGCAGCAGACAGACAACAAACAGGTCAAGCCTATAACTGCTTGACAGTAAATATCGATCAGCAGACAGATTCATACATATATATATACATATATATGTATTTATTGATCTAATGAAATCGTAGCTGAGTTTCGTGATAGAACTCAAAAAGCTAATAAAAACTTAACTAATAGGCTTGACTATCAGCTTACCTAACAATCTACTGAAAGTATGCTCACAACAGATCTTCCCCAACAAACTTCTACTAGACTCTTCCCATTAGCTCAATTTGAATAACCAAATTTGGCAGTTGGCCAAAAGCCGTTTGGGATCATTGCAATTGTTGCGCAATATAAATTGACATGTGACCTAATTAGGTAATATGCCGTCAACAGCTTGAAGATTAGCCGACTTGCTATGCCCATGATCCCATATCACAACTTTATCTACATAAGCTCACCCCATAGAGACAACCCAGTTGCTGTTGCTGTTGCTGTTGCTGCTTCTGTTGGCTATCTAAATACTTCATTTGGGCACGTTAACTGGCCGGCTGTCTGTGTTAGTCTCTGATCTAGTGCCGTGTCGTGTCTGGTCTGGCCTGTTCTGTTCTCGTTTGGTATGCCGTGCTGCTGGTGCTAGTTAGGGTCTATGACTGTGTCACGATCAGTTTGCGGTATGAGTGCGCCTATACGTAATTGTTATAAACCACAAAAGAGCAATAACAACAAGGCGTCGCCGTAGTTGAACGTGTTTTCTCTGCTCATCGAAGGTTGGGCAGTTGCTGTCTACTCGCCGCAATACTATTAATCCGCTTTACTTACACACGCACACACACACACAAAAATACATGTTTAAATATATATATATATATACTTGAATATACCTTTTACCCTTACACAGTGCCGTGCCATTGTTGAGGGCGCCAATGTGACAATCCGTACAACGTCGCAACGATCAACGCTTTATATAACGGACATCTCCGCCGATGACAGCGGCAAGTACACGGCCGAAATAATGAACGAATATGGCATAGAGGCAGCCTCGGCCTCAGTGGCCGTCGAGGGACCCCCGGAACCGCCCAGCGGAAAGCCAAGCGTCTCCCTTGGACCCGATCGTGTGGCCGTCGCCTGGTGTGGACCGCCCTACGATGGGGGTTGCATGATAACTGGATTTATGTGAGTGCAAAAAGGGAATTCATTCCTTATTATCGATAATAATCGAGTTGCTAAACATAATAAAATAGAGATTTCCGTATAACTGATTAGATATTTATTTATATATTATTTATTATATATTATACTTCTTTTCTTATGCCCCTCTCAGCATCGAGATGCAGAGCTGTAATCCCACGGACTGTGATAGCGTCAAGGACAACGCTGACTGGCAGCAGGTGGCGCGTGTTGTGGACACGCTGGCCTACACCGTCAAGGAGCTGCTGCCCCAGCTGCAGTACAGATTTCGCGTGCGCGCCGAGAACATACACGGACGCAGTGCACCCAGTCAGGTCAGTGAATGGGTGCAGACAACAAGACCAGCCAGCACATTGGATGCTGGCAACACAACAAATCCCACGAGCGCGGTGAGCGTCCAGTCGGGCGGCGATTTCAAGGCACGTTTCGAAATCATCGAGGAGCTGGGCAAGGGACGCTTTGGTGTCGTCTATAAGGTGCAGGAACGCGCCCACCCCGAACAGCTGCTGGCCGCCAAGGTGATCAAGTGCATCAAGTCGCGCGATCGCCAGAAAGTGCTGGAAGAGATATCCATCATGCGCTCGCTGCAGCATCCCAAGCTGTTGCAGCTGGCCGCCTCCTTTGAGAGTGCACGCGAAATCGTCATGGTCATGGAATAGTGAGTGAGGGGAATTATTTCCAAATGAACCCATGATTTAAGAGTTTTTTTTATTTATACAGCATTACGGGTGGAGAGCTGTTTGAGCGCGTGGTTGCGGATGACTTTACGCTGACCGAGCTGGACTGCATTCTATTTCTGCGGCAGGTGTGCGAAGGCGTTGCCTACATGCACAGCCAGAGCGTCGTCCACTTGGATCTGAAGCCGGAGAATATCATGTGCCACACGCGCACCAGCCACCAGATCAAGATCATAGACTTTGGCCTGGCCCAGCGTCTGGACACAAAGGCGCCAGTGCGCGTGCTCTTTGGCACGCCGGAATTCATACCGCCAGAGATCATAAGCTACGAGCCCATTGACTTCAAGTCGGACATGTGGAGCGTGGGCGTCATATGCTATGTGCTGTGAGTGCCGAAAGCAAATCAATTGCACTTTAGTTAAGCTCAAACTCAAATACTTCTTTTGCAGACTCTCTGGCCTATCGCCCTTCATGGGTGACTCCGATGTGGAGACTTTTTCGAATATAACACGTGCGGACTACGACTACGATGACGAGGCCTTCGATTGCGTGTACGTAGTTCCACTCCATGCATAACTATGTGAATCTCTCTCATGAAACGCAATATCTGCTTACAGCTCACAAGAGGCCAAGGACTTTATCTCACAGCTGCTAGTGCATCGCAAGGAGTCGCGCCTGACTGCCCAGCAGTGTCTCGAGTCCAAGTGGCTGTGCCAGCGCCACGATGAGAATCTCAGCAACAACAAAATCTGCACAGACAAGCTCAAGAAATTCATTATACGACGCAAATGGCAGGTGAGTCGAGGCGTCTGCTTGCCTGCTCACGGCCCTTCCGAACTAACAGTTGCTTCACTTTTGTTGTTTTGCCTTTTGAATCCTGTCCTGCTTTAATGCTTTGCTGCTGCTTGCTGCACAACTAGAAAACGGGCAATGCTATACGGGCGCTGGGTCGCATGGCCACGCTGTCCGCCTCGCGTCGCAATTCGGCCATTGCCATGGGCGCACTCAATAGTCCACGCCCCTCGATTTCCGGCTTGAGCATGTTGAGCGCCGTCAATGTGTGCAGCACGCAAATGGCCTCCTTGAACGAGGAGGAGGATGACTTTACGGGCGAGATGCCGCATGTGGACAAGCGCAAGACGACGAGCCTCAAACTGCGCGACAAATCGCAGTGCAGCGAGCGCAGCGATTCCGGCTACAGCGAGTGCTCCAATGGCAGCCTGGGCACACAGGAGACGCTGCTGCTAACGCTGGCCAAGTGCAAGCTGGAGCAGATTGCCAAGGCCAGCCAGAGCGAGACGGCAGATAATGCGGCCAGTGCGATGCCATCGTTGGACCTGTCCGTCAAGAGTGAGCCCATAATGCTCTCCGATTTCACCAATACGGTTAAGATGCGCAAGAAGTCGCTCGAGGATAGCTGCACACGTGAAAAGCTCAAGCCGCATGTCAAACCCATTTGCGAGCCCAAGCTGAAGGTGTCCCAGCTAAAGCACAAGTTTCAGCAATCGAATGCCGCTGCCGCTTCCGCTGCTGCTGCTGCTGCACATAAAAAGCCTGCCATCGAGCCCAACAAAATCGCCAAGGTCGCGAGCATGGGTCGCATCAGCAAACGTAACACATATTGCATATAGCATGCTTACGACTTATATAATACCCTATACTCACTTTCTCTCTCTTTCTCACTCTGTCCCTTTGTGTATAGCTGAGCCAACGAGCAGGCCCGCTGTCGCCATTAAAGCGAAGCCAACACAAGCCCAGTCCATGCCCAGCTCCCCGCTGCCACAGCGTTCAGCAACGCCAACGCGGCTGAGCAGTCGAGTACGTGAGACGACGGAGCGTCTTGCCCAACAGCACACGGTGGCCAGCGCACAGCGACAGGCGGCGAATGGCAAGGGGCATGGGCATGGCTATGGAAATGGAGGTGGAAATGGTAATGGAAATGGAAATGGGAACGGTCATGGTCTCGGGCATGGACACGAGCACGGACAGGGGCACGAATCACGTGCGCGTCGTCTCATCAATAGATTCAACGAAACGAAACATATCACGTCCTAGCTGTTTAATGACTCTGATTTACTTATTTCACTTTATTATTATTGTTTCTTTTTTTTTTATCTATTGTGTAAAAACAAACCCAAGGAAAATCTGTACGAAAAAACACTCGAATATACATATGTATATTTATATATCTATATATATATATACATGTATATATATAGTTGCAATTGCGAACTAATTGTAATCCAAATCCGAATCCAAAATGGCACCCAAAACATTTTTAGGCACAGGCACAGGCACACCGCACTGCACTTAGGCTAGACAAAGGCTAAATATTTAAATTATTGTATCGATTTATATACATACATCTATTTACCATACTAATTAAAGTTAATGTAACGAAGCCAAACGCTGTCAAAATTATTGGGCAAGCATCCATACCGTAGACCCAACCAATTATTTAAGGGGTTCTTGGCTACAAACGAGAAGTTTGTGCTGCGACTAGCTAAAGTAAGTTACAGTTAGCTCAATCTAAATTTAAAGTGAGAAGGTTTAAATTTAAATTTGGGTAAAGGCAAACATGAGGCAAGCTTAGGAATAATATTCGCATACTTGATTCTCGCTCAACTCGGATTACTATATAGTTAGAAAAGTTATAAAGCTGAGGCTGCTCTCTTTGACTTTACTACTCTCTTGCAAGTTTCTCGCTGCACACTTCTCACATGTAGTGTAACTGCTGTCATATCGGTAAAGCATTAAAGCTGAGTTTAGAGGAAGAAGCATAAAGAAGGAACTTTACATCTATCTACTTTGCCTGGACTCTACTCAAGTCTTACTTAGCCCAATCCAGACAAATACTAACTAAAAGAAGCGTTGCCTTGCTTGAGCTCTACTTAAACTTCACTTGAGTCGCCTCAAACTTCTCGAATGTAGTCGCTGAGTAAAGCTACGCGAAAAGGAACCAACGAAGACGTAGACCCACTTCTCACATCGCTACTCCAGATAGATTTTTGACCAATTGGCTTCGTCTCGTTACCTACACTAATCGACTCCTATTGCTTTCCCACTATATCGTCTCCTGCTGCTGCTGGCGTGGCCGCAGCCGCACCCACAGACCGCCCGAGGCGCGCAGAGTGATGCGGAATGTGGCCTCGAAGGTGGTCTTGCCTGGCACGGGCAGGATCTGGTAGCTGCGCAGTAGACGGGATACAATTGTCTTGATTTCCATGATGGCAAACCGATTGCCAATGCAGTAGCGCGGTCCAGCGCTGAACGGTATAAAGGCGTATGGATGCCGCTGCTCCATGTTCTCTGTGCTGAAACGCTCCGGCTGGAACTTCTCCGGCTCGGGATAGATATGCGCCAGTCGGTGTGTGGCATATGGGCAAATGAAGATGTTGCTGCCCGCCGGCAAGGTGTAGTCGGCCAAGCGCACTTCCTCGCCCAGCTTGCGGGCGATGAGCGGCACGCTGGGATAGAGACGCAGTGCCTCCTTGATGCACATCTCCAAGTAGCGCATCTCGCGCAAATCACTCATTGTAAGCGCACGATCGGTATGGTCAAAGATGCGCTCCAGCTCCTCATAGCACTGCGCCTGCGAATCCGTATTCTGGGCGAGCAGAAAGATGGTGAAGGCGACAGCAGCGCCAACCGAATCCTGGCCAGCCAGCATAAAGGTGCACGCCTCATTGACAATGTCCTCCTCACTAAAGTCCGGATTGTTCTCGGAGATTTCAATCATGTAGTCCAGGAAGCATTTGCGCTCCACATTGTTGTTGGCCGCATCGGCCATTATCTCACGACGTCTCTTAATCATCTGACGCGTAAAATCGTTCAGACGCTTCTTCTGCTTCAGCTCATCGTTGGCCAGCGATGTCAGCTGATAGATGGCGTCCAGTAGCAGCCAGGGATGCAAGAAGCGTGCGCGAATCATCAGCTTGCCCTTGCGAAACGGCGAATCCTCCATGAGGCCCTTCTTCTTGATGGGCACGCCAAGCACAGCCTCTGCAAGACATGCAAGAGAAAGAGAGAGCGAGTGAGTATTGGTATTTAGATTGGAATAGCCTGAAGTGGGATTTACCATTTAGCACATCGATCACACAGTTGTTGACATATTTGGCTATGTTCACTTCCATGTCCAGAGCCGAGGCATCCAGATGCTCGTTCAGCGACTGCGATGCATCCACAAACGTGTCAATGAACTTCTCCAGCAGGCTGAGATGAAATGCGGGCTGTATGAGCTTGCGATGGGTACTCCACTTGTCGCCGCTGCTGGTGATCAGACCGTTGCCCAGAAAGTTGTGCATCAGCCTGTAGATGAACACCTTGTTGGTGTGCTTCTTGGAGGAGAGTATGACCTGCAGATCCTCGGGCTGCAGCACCACAAAGAACGGAAACAGCAGCACCCAAATGCGCACCAGCGAGCCATACAGATCGAAGGCGTTCGCGGCGCGTTTTCGCATAACTGCAGAGGATGACAGACATGGCGTATACGTAATATAATTTGAAATGTATTTGCAGCACTTACGATCCTTCTCATTGATCAGCATACAGTTACCCAGAAAGGGCAGCGTCGGCGGTCCAGAGAGACGCAGGGACAGCAGCACGGACCTCAGATACGTTTGCAGCTGTGTGTAGAAGGTGTAAATGCTCAGCGAGAGCACCAGCAGGGCCAGAGCGCTGTACAGCTCCGATCTGGTAGCACGCTCCAGCTACACATGCAACGAGAGAGCGAAAGAGAGGCAGAGTGAGAGCGAGATAGAGACTGGGTAAAGCGTGTGTGTGTGTGTTTAGTTAAGCAAGTGGCGACTCTTCATAATTTGTTTACCATTTAGGCAATTTAATCAAGTGCGTAAAATATATTTGCTTAAGCCGCCCGTGCCAATTGGACCTCGAGCGCACTTCAGTTTAATTGCATTTAGATACATATCTCTCGGATATTCATGTGCACAGGTATGTATAAGTATATATATATGTATAAAATCTAATTAACTGGGAACGTCATTAGGGTATGTTCATTGAGGGGCTTGAGCATCGTATGAGCCAGTCGCGGCATGTCGTAAGTTTTTGTAAATACTCATCATCCATAAGCTTCGAAATGATCATCGAAAGTGCCTGCGAAACGGTGTGAATTGTTTGAGTCAACACGTCGTATACGCATTTAATACACACATGGCCAACGCACGCACACACATCAATCGATGAATGTGTATGTGTATGTACCTGAATTTCGATTATGTATGCCCAAGTCTCGACATTTCGGCAACTATTGATTCAGCATCAGGGCAAGGACGGGCATTAGAGATGGAAATACATAAATAATAGGCATATAGATACAATTGCAAATATACAGATACAGATACAGATACAGATACAGATACAGATACAGATACAGATACAGATACAGATACAGATACAGATACAGATACAGATACAGATACAGATACAGATACAGATACAGATACAGATACAGATACAGATACAGACACAGATACAGATACAGATACAGATACAGATACAGATACAGATACAGATACAGATACAGATACAGATACAGATACAGATACAGATACAGATACAGATACAGATACAGATACAGATACAGATACAGATACAGATACAGATACAGATACAGATACAGATACAGATACAGATACAGATACAGATACAGATACAGATACAGATACAGATACAGATACAGATACAGATACAGATACAGATACAGATACAGAATACAGATACAGATACAGATACAGATACAGATACAGATACAGATACAGATACAGATACAGATACAGATACAGATACAGATACAGATACAGATACAGATACAGATACAGATACAGATACAGATACAGATACAGATACAGATACAGATACAGATACAGATACAGATACAGATACAGATACAGATACAGATACAGATACAGATACAGATACAGATACAGATACAGATACAGATACAGATACAGATACAGATACAGATACAGATACAGATACAGATACAGATACAGATACAGATACAGATACAGATACAGATACAGATACAGATACAGATACAGATACAGATACAGATACAGATACAGATACAGATACAGATACAGATACAGATACAGATACAGATACAGATACAGATACAGATACAGATACAGATACAGATACAGATACAGATACAGATACAGATACAGATACAGATACAGATACAGATACAGATACAGATACAGATACAGATACAGATACAGATACAGATACAGATACAGATCAGATACAGATACAGATACAGATACAGATACAGATACAGATACAGATACAGATACATATACAGATACAGATACAGATACAGATACAGATACAGATACAGATACAGATACAGATACAGATACAGATACAGATACAGATACCAATTAAGATTCCGATTCAGATACAGGTTCAGATTCAGATAATCTTTCTGTCTCTGACTCTCTGTCTCTCTCCTTGTCTCTCTCTTTATCTTCTCTCTCATTTTTCAGGGCTACCTTTGACAGGACGGCACCCATTCATAAAATAAAACACCTACCAAACAAATGAATTGATTAATGATGATCACCAGCTGCAGATCATGGGCGCACGTTTTCTGTTTGGCCTTTTTTCCCAGACTCTGTTCCATTTTTTTTTGTTTTCAACGTAACCAATTCAACACGATCATTCGAATGTCAGCTGTTTACTGACCCAGAAAGTAAAAACAAAACAAAGCCTTAAATACCAATTCGTAACGTTAAATGTGTCATCCAACCAAATTAAGTACTTAACTATAGTATATAAATGGAAACTGCCGAAATTACCCATAGAACATTCCGAAAGTAAAATATATAAAAACAAAAATGCGAGAGAACCATGTAGAAAGGCTGTGTTGAAGTTTTCAGATCTTCGATTAGATAGGGAAATGCAGGTGCAGAGATAGAGAAATATTAAAGGGCGAAATTCTCATAGAAAGGCGACAAAATGAAGGAGATAAGTCCATATTATAAGGAGTGTGAAATAAAATCGCATTGATGCCCTAGAAAAATATTGAATTGAAGTGACATACGAGCACGCGCACCACACAAGCCTCAGATTCAGGGTCAACAGCGTGTTGTATAATACATATATGCATATTACACATGTATATATGTAAATATATGAGTATATGCATTTAAATTTAATGAAATATATATAAATAATTTGTAGTTGAAGTACAGGTGCCGCATGGCAAATTAGTTATGAACGGTTATCAAATTTTTGATTGAGCGTAACTTTCCGAAAGCGAAAGTCGCCAAGCCACGCCCACACAATAAAAACTAACAGCTAAATATACCTAAATAAACTATAAACCTCCCTATATATACATAGATATACATATGTATAAAAAAAATATAGTAGGTCTGCAGCAACAATATCGAGGAACGCGTGTCGGTTTGTGTCTGTGCGGGTACGGTACGCTTTTTATTTGCTTTACAATGCTACTATTTATGGCTTGGGGTACTGGCGCTACTGCAAGTGCTGGGGATTGGAGGAGGACAGCTACTTCTGTTGGTTCCTTGAACGATCTCCACATGAACGAAACGGTCCTTAACGAACTGCCCAATAGTACAATCAATCAACACAAAATGTAGAAATATAGAATTTTTCAAAGCGGGTTTCCTTCAGGCTTCCGCTACCTCTAGTTTGCCGTTCCCGATCTCTATTTGTAGCTTCTTAAGCTTCATAGCCTTCGGGTAATGGATTGACATGAGGATTATGGAACAGGCTGCGCTCCCCATCGCCCCAGGGAAAGCGTTTATTGCGACGGCGCAGATGCTCGTACTTGACAAACGGCGGCAGCGGCTTCGGTGCACGTGCACCGTTGTAGGCGTTGATCATGCAGAGCCCAATGGCTGGCGTGGCCACCAGAAAGGTGACGCGCTTCCAGAGCAATGCACCGCGCGGCTTGCTGCGGAGTAGCAGCAGATTGCTTTTGGCCTGGCTAAATGCAGGTTTCACATACCGTTCCCAAAATTGCGACATTTTCGTTAGTTCTTTAGAATTTTAATAAATTTGTATAGGTATTGTTTCTGTTTTAAAATATACACATACAATGTATATGTATATAAATGTATATATATGTTATATATACATATGTATTTACTACAAAGCTCTAAATGTGTTAGTGTGTTCGATTTGAAAGTAAATAAAATTCTAGACCGTAGCAATGTGATAAAGCAACTTCGATTGAATTATTAGACAAAGCACACACACACACACACTCAGTATGGTATAAGAGTAGATTAACGCAATAATCTATTCAGATGTTTCGAAATACATACATATGTATGTACAAGAAGAGTTTCAAGGGAAAGAGTGATAAATTGGTTTACGCATGTGCTTTGCCATAGCTCGCCAGCATAACTGGTCCAATACTAAATTAGTTAAGCCATAATGTATTAATTAGTCGAATTTCTGGAATCATCAGGCAATGTTCGCAGATACTAATAAATTTATTCTAATATTCAAGCACCATGGGTAACGGTTAATTGTAGATCCTGTTCGTTCAAATAACTGGAATGAATTAAGTCTGCAACGATAATTGCTATGCTAAAACTACGCAATTAATGAATTTTCAATTCGAAGATGTGTCTAATTAAACCAAATGAACTTTAGTTAAATTTACGATCAATCGATTATCGGATTAGTATTTAATTAGCACTAAGTATCGATAATTAATAATGAAATTCATTAGCTATTAAAGAAACCCATTCAAATGTTGGAGTGTGTACAAAAGTCTAAGTTTTCTTAGAAAAGAACAAACAATTTGCTTGGACCCTTCTAGAAGGCAGCTCGACATTGATTCACATTGTTGATCCTAGCTAGAAAAGTTCGCCAAGGCAACACAATACAACAATATATGAATTATTCGAGCTCTGGCTGATGTTAAATACTGCTTGTATGAAAGATATGGGGAAGTTGATAGATAATCATCCATCATAGCCATGTGGCCAACTGTCTTATTTACACAACGTTTTCACACCTGCCCACTAATAAATGTACAAGATTATTTCTCACTAATTCTATAAATTATCATCAGCATCGTTATTTTTTTTTTCTTTAGCTCACACACGCCCAAACCCAAACTTAAGATCCAAGAGAAAACTGTGGCCCGACTAGAAGATCCCCTTAGCCCCGAAAGATCTGAGCTTTTATATATAAGCATTCTAAGTCGGCCGGGCAGACGGATAGGGCTATACTCAAATATTGCTCATAAAAAATATACATATATGTAATTTCTTCCGTCATCCTTTTCTGCCTTTTACATACATATTAACAAAACCAATATACCCCAATTTCCGATTCTCAATCGGTTCAGGGTATCACAAATAACTAAACGCTTCCCCCAATCCACGAAACCGTTTGGGCAACGGCGCAGCGTACGTGCATTGCTAACAAAAAAATAAAACAAAAAAAAAAAAAAAAAAACAAAAGTTGTTAACAATAATGAGATTTCTGTTCAAGTTAAAGAGTGCCAACAATCGATATTTGTAACGAGAAACTTAAGAAACATTTTAATTTTATATATTTCACATCATTTAAATAAATTTCTTTTGCTCTTAAAGTTTTCTCAATTGGTTCTGCATCATTTAAGCATATAAGCATAGAGAGAAACAAAGAGAGCTAATCCAAAAAATATTGTTTATATTTATTAGCAAAAATAATTGTAAACCGTATAAATAATTGGAAAATAAGCATTTTTAATTTAAAACCATATAAAAATAAAAAACAAATATAAAATGTTTAATTGATAAATTAATAAATGCATGCGAAATAAATTTTTCACTTTTTGGAATGTGTAGAAAAATTTCTTTGATTATTGCATTTTTAATAAATATGTTGTACAAATTATATTCTTATTATTATGAAATATAAATTTATTGCATTTTTTCATTCTTACTTTATATATATTTTAGGTTTTCTCACATATTTTTTACTCACCACTTTTTCCACAATCATTTTATTTGATTTGATTTAGAGCCTTGTGAAAGTTCTTGTAATTGTTTCACTTTGCACTCTCACAGAATGTTTATAGAATTTACATATACATATATATAGTATATAATAGTTAAATGTCTTTTAAATGTCCTTTACTCTTTATTCACCTCTGTCAATTCACAATCCACGTTCAATTGCTCAATTCACAACACGGCGACAGTTGAATTTCAAATGGTGGATCTCAAGCCGGGCAACGTCTATTTATAAGCAATGTTTCCGATTTTTACGCTCAACAATGCCGACAAACAGACTTCGGAGTATAAAAATTGAAAAAAAGAAAAGCAACAAAAAAAAAACGAAAAGCCACACGACGCGAGACGCTTCATTTTCGGAGATGAAGAAACTGCAAATAAGGAGAGACAATATCCAAATACTACTCAAAAGAATTAATTGAAGTGCTAAGTAATCAGAACTTTGAGTAGTCCAAACTGACATATACTATGCATTATGAGGTACATATTATGTATGAAATGAACTGCTGTAATTATAATAATAATTTATATCAAATTAATCAGCTTGCATTTGCTACTCTTGAATAAATACTTCAAATATTGTTCCAGATACTTGCAATACTTGAACTACCTCTAAAGTACTCGCATATATAACTAAATATATAGTAGAAATATAAGTCTATTGCATTCGCCCACAGCATTCCATTACGACAATGTTTAAACATAGAACTTACTTGAGTTTAAGGCAATTGCAATTAATTGCATAGAACGCAAATCCATTCGGTCTCAAGTGACCAAATATTATTCAAAAATGTTTCCGTCAAATTTGAATATGTTGACTCAATATAGTTGTTTATTTGAACATTCAAATTGTTATTTTTAAGCCATAGTGTGGCCTACCTTGAGGCTGGCAAATAATGGGAAAATATATAGACGACTTTGCGGCGTGGATTTCTAAAGAAAATATTTTATACGTAATCTGTGTAATCAAAATAGTATAAATAATAATAATATAATATATGGGAGGTTCTCTTCTTTTATTTTGTGAGCGTCCATCGTATCAATCTCTGAACGACGTTCGTTAAAAGAGTATAACACGAATAGATCAATGCGAGAAGCAAGATCCGAAACGAATTGAACCGATGAGAGCCAGCGATTAAATATAATTTTATCCGTTGATTTCGACTTCAGAGCATAAAACGGTTAAAAGTCCTTTGCAAGCTTTTATAGAACAAATAAAATATGGAATACTCTTGAGCATTATTTGAATACGATTTATTTGCAGATAAAGAAACCAATTATATGTACATATTATATTTGATATCATATATTCTTTATGATTTCTTGTGATATTATTACTAATAAAGATTTACACCGAAACCTTATATATCTAATCTAAATCAATTCCAATTGAAATCAATTTGTATACCTAAAAATATCTATACAACTTTAATGGTAATTACGTATACATGAAGTTTGAGCATAAACCACTTCAACCCAAATCTAAAATACACGATTATACAAAAATGCATTCCTCAGATATAGTTCCGGCACGATATATCCGGTTTCCGGTTTATTGTTCAATGCTTGACTGTCGAAATGCCGTAACGCACCAGATCGATCAGGCCCAATTTCATGGAGGTCCAATAGAGTAGTCCGCACAGTATCACCGTCTTGCAAACGCGATCCAATACATACAAACTGTGAATAAATAGAAGCAATAATCGATCAGAACATATGCAACAAGTATATTATAAATAACACCCACAATCGCAGCTGTATGCGGGACCTTGGCAATGAGGTCATAGGCTCCTTCATGACATACTGACGGCCGCCCAAAATGCTAGTCTTCAGATATTCGTAATCGTCCACATCGTCTGTGTTGATTTTGAAACTATTTAAAGAGAATTAGAATATATAATGAAAAATTGATGTAAATGTAATATTTGTTAACGTGCTAATGATTTATGATTTATAATGCCCAACTAGATGGAATATCTAGGCAGTCGTAGGTCATACATTTTGCGATCTTCTTCAGATATATCTTTATAGATTTGCTGAAAATGCGTCGACTTGAAATCCCAGCTGCGTGTCGTGAAGAACTGCAGCACTTCCAGACCCACCGATATCTTTGTCTGAACGCGAACCATACTGTAAGTAAAATTATATCAGTTAGCCAACAATTTACAGGGTATCTCGGTGGTCAACTCACAAGCGACGTTGTCCGAAAAGCGCCAGAAGGAAGTCAATGATATAGGCGGGCAGCCACATGAACATGATGGTGCAGAAGGTATGATAGAACTTGTTGGTCGTCATATTGCCATCGGGATACCAGAGGCCCACCTCGAATGGGTATTTAAGGCCCAGATCGCGACCCACGTCCATAACCCATTTCCAAGTGCGCTTCTTGGCCTCCTCCACAGTTAAGTTGTAGACAGGTATCTGAAGAGATCTGCAAGATATAGAAAAAACAATCAAATTTCAGCTCTACATCATTCATTCATTCATTCACTTACTTTTGCTTGGCCAGACTGTTATGATAGGGTATCAAGAGCAGTCCATTGATAGCTATGTCCACCGGTATCACCTCCGATTTGAGCTCCCCATTGCAGATCATGGAGCGAATAACACCTTTGCCAGCGCCAATCAAAACGCCCGTGGGTCCATTCATATTGTCTACCCAGCCCGGCAACGGCTCCGCGACAGCGGGCGTAACTGCGCAGGCGGAATAAATATTATTCAAAATTCAATTATACAAATACAAAATTATTATATATAGTACATTTGCAATTATAGAGAAACAACTCGCTCGGACTAGAGTACAAAAACCTAAATATGTATATTTATTTGGAAAACCTTGGAAACTTAAAGCGAACTACAAACTACTGGCTAATTGACTAAACATAATTCCTGTGACCACAAAAGTAGAAGAATTCCTGGAAATAAAACAGGAACTCAAATCATTGCCAGCACCCCCGTCCATTTCAGCAAATAGTAGAAAAAGGCTCCAACTATGAGGGTCTTGCAGATGACATCCACAAACCATTGGCTAGGAGAGAATACGTAATGAATGAGAATAATAATGAACACACCAAAACAAGCAAATGCAAACAGCTTACATGCGCATGTGCAGACGAGCTTTGGGTATATCCTCGTCCTTTTCCTTTAGTAAAAATTTGCGTGCGCCACGCGCACACATATATAAGTATTCCTCCTCTGTATGGGTGTCATTCATGTCCATGTTGAAACTAGAAATTAGAGTGATTAAAATTAACTAAGCATTTCAAATCCTCATCTCATATAATTACATCTTTTTGTCCTCCTCGGTCAGGTTGTTCCAGAGCCCGGCATAATTATCAGATGTGAAGACCCAGGGATTAAGCGTAAAGAACTGAAGAACGCCCAGACCAGTAGATATCTTCTGCTGTACGCGTAGCATGCTGCATATATAGACGATAAATTGTTAGACTATATTTCTCCATGACGCTATCTGAGATCGATGCTTACAATCGCTTCTGTCCAAGTATTAGCATTAAGAAATCAATCAGGTAGGCTGGCAGCCAGTGGAACATGGCCACATTGAATTTGTGATAGAACTCATTGGTGGTGACACAGGGATCTGGATACCAGAGTCCTGCATTGAAAGGAATCTCTTTGTTGATGCGCTTGCTTATCTCAACAATGTTGCCCATGGTCCTTTTTCTGAAATCAGCGTTGGTTATGTTATAGACGGGCACATCGGCGGGTCGCTTGGCCTGCTTATTGAATTCGTATGGTATGACAATGAGACCATTGATTGCATAGTCCACGGGTATAACTTCAGCCTTGTTCTCCTTATTCACCAGCACCGAGCGAATGACGCCCTTGCCGCAGCCAATCATCAGGCCAGTGGGTCCATTCAGATTATCCACCCAGCCTTGCAAAGGCTCATAAGCAGCCGGTGACACTAATTGCAAAAGAGAGATCTATAGATTAGACTAAGTCAACGAAATAACTTCTCACTCTACATACCAAGAAGCCCAGTTTGCATGATGGCAGCTGGATGATAACCGAAAGCCAATAAGATGTGTGTGAAGTGTGGTGTATGTGTGTGTGGGTGTGGTTGTGGGTGTTTGTGAGTAGAGTATGAGTGTGTGAGTGCATGTGATTTGTGAGTGTCTTAAATGTATTCATTGTATTTGAGAATAGGCTAAACTCTGGAGATCTTGCAATTTTGGTGTTGGTGTTGATTTGTTCAGTGTTTTTGTTGTGTTGTGTTTTAGTCTTTTTTGGCTCTTTCGTAATCCTCTTTTGACACTTTCAACACTCGAACACGTACACATACAACTTGACGAACCGTTATTATTTTATTGCATTTCGAAACACTTAACTTAAAAAGCAAAACATTTAATAAACAAACGTTTTTTGTACCCCATAAAGCGAACCTAAAGCATTATATTGGTAAAGCGAGCAATAATATTTTGGCCATATGCTATTCTATAAATCTCTCTGTGAGTTCCGTTCTAGGCGCCCACAAGACGTGAGATAAGGCCATACGTCCAGTAACCGAGGAAACCAACGATGATCGTCTTGCACGCGCGATCCAACAGATACATCCTATAATGCGATCAAGGGAGGGGGAAGAACATAAATAATTGCTCAGATATATGGATATATAAATAGGGTTATCTTGTTTACAGCATGAGCTGGCGACGCGCACGCGGCAGAGACTCGGGCGACTCCTTCATCAAGTACTGTCGACCGCCTTGCACACAGGACTCAATGTACATCGGTATTGTTTCCTCTGGATCCATGTCCATGTTAAAGCTAATTGATGTGCGACAGTCAGAGATCTATACAAAAACACATCTTCTCTATTTATAAACCGCCTCTTACTTTTTCCGATCGGCTTCAGTCAGCATATTCCAGAGCGAGGCATAGGCATCCGACTTGAAGTACCAGGCGCGCATCGTAAAGAATTGCAGCACCTCCAATCCCACTGAGATGCGATTCTGTACACGTATCATACTAAGCGAATTTTAGGGGTTTGCGTGGGAGTTGGGAGTGGAATTGGAAGTGGAATTTGTAGTCGATCGAGAATCCACAAAATTAACCAAAAACTTACAAGCGCTTCTGGCCCAAAATGAAGAGCATGAAATCGATCAAATAGGCGGGCAGCCAATGGAAGAGCACCACATTGATATTATGGTGGAATTTGTTGGTGGTTATGCAGCCATCCGGATACCAGAGACCCGCCTCCATTGGATACTGATAGCCAATCTTTTTGCTCAGCTCAATTACTTCGCCCCATTGCATCTTGCGATGATCAGCGCACGTTATATTATAGACGGGCACATCCACTGGCCGTTTCTGCGTGGTAAACTGATATGGTATGACGCATAGGCCATTGATGGCATAGTCCACCGGTATGACCTCCGATTTGTGACGCGTATCGATGAGCATGGATCGAATGACGCCCTTGCCAGCGCCCACCATGAGACCAGTTGGGCCATTCAGATTATCCACCCAGCCAGGCACGGGCTCATAGGCCGATGGTGAAACTGCAGGAGATTCGTTCAGTCCTGATCTCTAAGATCGGCAGCAGGAGAAGGAACAGTAGCAGCAGCAGCAGCAGCAAGGAAAATTTGTGCGTAACCAAAGGCGAAGGCGAAGGCGTAGGCTTTAGAGTAGGCGTGGTCATTTGTGCGAGTGTAAAATTCCGCTGGGCAAAAGGCAGAGGATAGTTGTTGTTTGCGTGTTTTTTAATTGCAGTTGTAGGCAGGGGACGGGGTAGAGTAGTATTTGATTTATAAGCTTCAGTTTCAATTTGAATTTACCGTTTTAAATTTCATGCTCATTGAACTTGTTGGTCAATGACGACGACGTTTGCTTACAGTTTGTCTGTGCCTTGTGTGTGCGTGTGTATTTGTGTAAGTCTGTGCAGTTTTTTGAAAATTGTTGATAGGAGATATTTGTTCAAGCGCTGCTGTTTATGCTTATTTGTTTTTAGTTGTTTACAAGGGCGGACTGAGCACACAACACACACAGAACAACACATTAAATATTCAAAAACTTTTGCTTACATTATAGAGAGCTGCCAGATGTGGTAAAGTGAAAGGCTACGAGATGATGCCAGCCAAAGAGCTGCCAGATGCGCACTTAAGGGGCAGTCGTTAACAGGAATCATCGATTAAAATTATATTGTATTGATAGCCTCGATACTTTGTCGAGCAGACAATCAAAATGTAAGCAAAAATTTAAAACTTGCGCTGCCAATGTGTGTGCATCTCCAGCCCACCTCTTGAGCACACTTTTACACACACTTTTTGTTTCGTTTCACGCGTTTTGTTGTTGTATTTGTAGTTCAATTGTTTGTTTGTTTATTTGCCTATTTGTTGTATTTGGTCTGATTCGTGTGCCTTAGCGGTCGGGCGAGCGGTGTCAACAAAGCGCGCAAAGGGATTATGTCGCTGACATACATAAACACAAGCTACATTGTATATGTCACAGGTAAACAATTTGCAGATGAGCACATAAATAATAGACACATGTTAGCGCAAAGCACCGAAAAAAAAACAAAAAGAAACCCCCGCATACCTAATTTGCAGGCAGCATAAGAGAAAAAGCGCTTAACATAACTCCGAACGTGTGCCACACCCACAAAAGCCTTAAGTGTGGCTGTCAATTAGGCAACGCGACTTGACGACGACTTGCCAATCCCAATTTGAAGAGCCGCGCTAACAGATTTGAACTTTGCGAACTTTATGCTGCCAAAGTCATCAATCCATCAATATTTAAATAGTTTGAATGGGCTTTAAAGCGTGTCTTAAATACACTGGGCAACGCAATTGCGGTAGGCACATCGTGTGCTAACCAATTGAGAGCTCCAGCTCAAGGCGCAAAAGATCAATTTCTAGTGGGCGTTGTCCAAGTTGATTTTAAAATCTATATTTTAGGCAATCAGTAAAAGATTATAGACGGTATAGCTGGGATTTTATCGCTGGTGATAGTTATAGTAGGTAAAATAAATGGCAAATAATCTTGATGAATGAAGAAGGCAAAACTTGAAACAATACTGTATAATATTTCATAGAAGCAATTAGTGAGATTTCTTAATAATTTATAGCACTTTTAATATCCATTAATTCAACTAAGCTATCTAATTCTGTTTTCATACCAAAATTAGCAGCGCTTAACTCCTTTTGTCTAATTTTTGCCTAATCATGCTCGGACAGCAGCTGCTAAAAATTTAAAGCCGTTAATATATTTTTGGAAAAACACTTGACTTCAGTTTTCCTTTGGCCAACGTCAATAATTTTTTGGCCAAGAGGTAAGATTTTGCACGGGGTCAGCCTGGGAGTTCAGCTCGACTGCTTGAATCAACATTTTAGCCTAATTGAAAAATTGCAGCTGCAGAGGCAAAAGCAGGTTTTGGCCGCTCATGCAGCGGAAAACTCTCAGGTCTCAATTTCAATTTCAATTGCAACGGCCCAAAGTCATAAAAAAAAACACGCCATATGATTAAAGAGCTAACTGGGAGACTGTGGACTGTGAAAAATATAAAAAATCTGCTGCAACTGGCAGTTTGAGAAAAAAAAGGAAAAGGAAAAGCTAAGACAAAATTAATTGCATAGTTTTTGTTGTTTATGTTTTTTTTTTAGGCACAAATTTAATAGCCAGCAGCCGACAAAATAAAAAAAAATAACACATAAATTTGTAAAGTTAGGAAAGACAAAAATAGATAAAATATATTTATGGTAAAAACTAGACTTAAGGAGATGATTAAGAAAGCAAGCAACCAAGCAACAGAGACAAGCCTCAAGGCGACGCCCCACAGTTATTGTTATGCAGCTATATATGAATCTAGATATATGCAGACAGAGCTGGACTTACCGATGCTGGGACGTGCTATGATGACCGGCATGGTTTCGTAATGATCGCGCACCAGCAGCTCAGCCAGACGCTTCGAATAGGTGTACGTATTGGGATGCGGCTTCAATAGATCGGGCGTAATGGCATCCAGGGTCTTAACATCCATCCACTCGGCCAGGCGCATCAGATCCTCGGGCTTGTGCGGAAAGTCGTAGACCTTCTCGTACATCACCTCCTGGTCGCAGTTGCAGAATGCCGTCGACAGGTGCACAAATGCCTCCAGTTGCTTCATTTGCTTGGCCACATTCAGCGCACGCTGTGTGCCCATCAGATTCATGTCGATGGCGTCCCTCAGATTGCCCTCCAGCTTCAGGGTGGCCGCCATGTGGAAGACAATATTCGTATTGTCCACCACATGCTTGAGGCTATCGCCGCTCAGGCCCAGCACTGCCAAAGATTAAGAGAGAGCAAGGATTAGAGTGGAGCTCGAGGACAGGTTATCAGTTCGTTGTTCTCTTACAATCGTAGGTCACATCGCCCTGGTAGATGGTCACCTTCTTCAGCATGTGCGGACGCTCGTCGCGAATGCGCTGAAAGATGGGCAGCTTGAACATCTCCTCGAGCCGGGTCTCGGGCGTCTTGCCGCGCTTCGGGCGGCAAATGATGATCACCTCCTTGAGCGAGTGGCATGAGTAGAGCAGCTTCTCCAGCAGCACCTTGCCCATGAAGCCAGATGCGCCCGTGATGAAGATCGTCTTATCCTTGTAGTATTCCTGCACTGGCGATAGATCGTTCATCTTGATGCTGCCGAGATAGAGAAAGAGAGAGGGAGTGGGAGTCGGGGCATTATTTTCGATTTCATAGACAAATGCCAAGACAAGCAGCCAAGCCGAGCAGCAAGTGTCGCAAGCAGCAGCAACAACAACAAAAAACTAGGCTAATTCTGAAATGCTGTAAACGGGTTTCGGTTTCTATTGGTTCGCATTTCGCATTTCTTTGCATTTGCAATTACGCAATGTGGAATGTCTGGACGGCTGGCTGATTGGTTTAATAGTAATACAATGCTGGCAATAATAATACCAACAACAACAACAACAACAATAGCAGCTGCAATAACAGCTCCATTTGGCAAAGGCCGTCGCAATAATACGCGACGTAGCCAGGAGACCGGAGAGACCAGGCCAGAGCGAAGCTAGACCGAAGCCAGACCCAGCCCGGGCTAGCCAGACCAGGCCAGGCCAGTCTAACGTGTCTGCTGTTTGTTTTTATGAAAGAGTGTGTTGCAAGCTGCATTAGCAACAACCACACGCAGCATGCAGCATGCCACCAGCCACGCTTGCTTGCCACGTTTTGATAGTCTTCTGCAATCGCCTACAAAAAATTGCAAAATCAGAGATTGGAGCTCTTTGGGTTTGGATTCGGGTTTTGAGTTTTCGGCTTTTCAGCTGGAACTTTTCAGATTGCGGTCCGCGTTACACTTGGCCAAGTCGTGTACGCAAAGCCCAAAATATATTGTGCCACTTTTCATTTCATTTTATTTTACTTCACTTTTTTGTATATATACATATATATTTTTTTTTAAGTAAAAGCGGCTTTGCTCTTTGGCCGCAGTCGCAGCTTGACATTTCTAAACGGCCTCAATTTGCGAAGCTGCTTGGTTTCGCTTACAGCTACCCTGCTGGAAAGCGTGCCACGGACATGACAGACTAGAATATCAAATTTGGCACTTCCTTTGATAAGATTTACAGAATCTCTGCTGCTTTCAATGATTCTCTTTTGATATTACTGGAGTGAGATTGGAGTCTTTTACAATATTTTTGCTGACTGTAATCTCTTTTATTATTATTTTTCTGTTTCTCCATATCTCTCTCCCCGAAATCTCTTTGGAGTTCTCCTACTCTCTCTTGATATCTCTCGCAGTCTCTCTGTCCATCACCCTCTCTGTCTCGCTCTCGCTCTCTCTCTCTCTCTCAATGTCTCTTCCCATTGCCTCTCATTATTTCTCTCCTTCTCATTCACGCTCCCACTCCTAATATCTTCTTCTACGTCTTCTCGCTCTACCTCTCTCTCTCGCTCATTCTCATCTACAGAGCATCTGCTAGTCGTGCATTGCCGCCGCTAATAAGTCTGATAAATCGCGCATTTCATGCCACACTGAACGGGTTTTTGGGCTGTCTCGCGTTTTGTCACTAGACCCATTTACCATAAATGAGCCAAACATATATGCACATATGTATATATATATACATATATTTGATATTTCTCAAGATAACAACAACAACAACAAAATATGCCCAGTTAAGCGTTTAAGGAAAGTCTTCGAGAAAGCACACAGCATGACAAGGCAATGCAGCTAATTGTACTATATAGCCATACACATATATGTATATATATATATACAGTTGCTGTACCTTGAACTAGAAATCGTACTGCGTCTCTAGACTACGTAAACAACTTGTAAATGCGGCTAACTGAACTGCAGTCGCGATCGCGGCAGCTGCAGCAGCTGTCAATGAGTTTCCATTTCACATCTGTCTCCTAATTTGACTGGCAATTGCTTCATTTCCATATTTATTGCCAATTAAAGCGCTTCTGCGGACTTTGTCGCCCTTGTCTATAGACCCGGAAAATCCAAATAAGCCAAAAAAACAAAACAAAAAACAAAAAAAAAACTTGCATGCAGCTTACACAAGATCTCACTACGTCTCCAATTCATAGCGAGGCGGCAACAAATCTGCGCAAAGTCTACAAAAACCAAAGAGCATAGCCACACACACACACACATATATATACACACACACACTCGCACTTGGAAAATGTCAAAATAAGTTGAAACCGAAACCAAAAAGGAAAAAACTAAACGCTAAACATTTTTGCTCGTCTGTAGAGGGCAGACGAAAGACTTAGGCAACGAACTTGCGCACTGTGGCATGCAATATAAAAGCTTCAAACTTGACAAGCATAAGCATATGCACTTACATCTACACCGACGTTATTAGCATCGTTTAGGCCATAATTTACAAGAGCTAGTTAGCAGACAAGGCCTACCGTAAAATCTACATACATATGTACCTATATATGTACATATATCCATTTTGCAATAGTTTCTTTGACTTTAACAAAAATGAAGACGAACACAACGAAAAGCAAATACAATAATTTGTTCTTGACATAATTGACAGACATCATGTTGGGCACGCTTGCGTTGCATGTAGTATTAGATTTATGGATTAACTGATCAGGTTAAGTCAAGTAGTAGCCTGAGAGAACTAGATTATTCAGATAGAGATTTATATAGTCAAGGAACAAAGTAAAGAAATAGAGTAAGTGAATACATTTAGAAACTGTAGCTTCATTTAACTTCATAGCCTCGATTATGACCGACTCGATGCCGCGTAATTCGAGCCCCGATCTTTGCTTATAGCATCAAGAAATCGGTTTGTATTGCCCCAGCGAAGCGGATCAAATGAACATGATTTATGATCTCTTGACATGCCGTATCGTTATGCATGACTTATCTCGACTTACAGGGTATAACGACAGTCTTGCAACTGTATTTAGTGGAAATCGCTGAGCTCACTTGTCGCGGCTTCTAATCAAATATGCGTAGTCAAACCATTTGATGGGCTGTGGCCCGTGTTGGAGCCACCACCAGATGAATGACACAGTTTAGCATATTATGGACAACTGGCTTTATTTTAAAAAATGACAGCACTTAATAACAACACTTATTTTCTTTGAAAACCGGTTTGATTAGCTACTAGTACTATATAGTATTTCTTAAGCATTTCAAATGCGTTGTTTACATTTTGCAATGATAATAGAGTCGGTAGCTAGTGCTCTCTGCTCATTAATAGAGCTCGGAGAGTCTTGACGATAAATTTTCTATGATTATTAGAGTTTTCTACGAAGAGAAAAACACGGAAAACGTCGAATCCGACACGAAGCTAAATGCAGTTCACCTAAAGTTCAAATGTATTTTAACTAATTCGATTGATCTAAGTTATATTAGATATACTAGATATAATGTATGAGTATATAAACAAAAGAGTGAGTACCCTAGAATAAGTTATATACATATGGGGTGTATGATGTCAAATAGTTGAAGAAAGTTATTGATAGCATAATATATATGTATGATAGATCATACTAAGGCTTTACTGTACTTGAATGGTAATGGTAATGGTATACTAATGGAGTATAGATCTAAACAGAGCTATAATATTTTTTAGTAAATAATACTTTTAGAGCTGATTTACATTTCGCAAATAAAGTCTATAGAAGTTCAAGTTCACAAGTTGTGACCATATCAAAATCTTATTGTGATTTGGAACGAAATGAGAAAAAAACAGATGCAACTATATAAGAGTGTGTTGATGGTGAATTTACATGGAATTATATTACAGTTCAAAATCAGATTATATCAAATATTAAGATCAATTCTATTCATATATTTGCTATAAGTTTCTATAAGTTCTTGAATTGACATCCAAACCAATATACCCAGCTCATGCTCAATACAGGGTAGCAGATTAGCCATGAAATTAATAGAAACAGCTGAAAACCAAATTTTGGAACTGTTGCCACTTGACGCAAGTCTGCCTGACGTCCCTTTAGGCCATTTTGCTAGCTAACTATGTGAGATGCTTAAGACATAGCCAAAAAAGAAAAGACAAAAAAGAAGGCAACAACAAATGAGTTAATAAATAAATAATAAGCAGCAACCTCCAGTATGTAAATAGGTTTGCAGCGACTGCCATTGACACACAAGCCCAAAGAAACGAATATTAATTCGAGATACGCTCAAAATGATCAAAATGTATCAATACAAATAAAAGAGAAATAAAAGATGGAAATAAACAGACAGAAAAAGAAACGAATTAAATATACGCTAAAAAATTGCAGCTCAATACATTAAATAATTAAAAATATATATATAAATTTTATTAAAAATTAAAAATGTATATATATTTTAAAGTGTTTTCAAAAATGTTTTTAAAATATATACGAAAACTTTACTTTACCAAATATTATTTATTTTTATTTTTAAATAAAATAATAATTTAAAAATAAAAAAAAAATATTTATTTATTTATTTATTAAATGCTTAACTCATAATTATAAAAATTTAATATAACTAATAACAAAAATTCATATCATATAAAATTTTTGTCTAATATTTAAAGTCTTAATTAGTTTATATTGAGCCTAATAAAATGATAATCAATTTAAGGAACTAAGTCTACAAAAAAAAAAAAAATATTTAATATATGCTAATCAAACGCAAATTTGAGGAAATGTTTGTGTATATAGTTTAAACCTTATATAAATGCTCAAAATGATATTCAATCTATGAATCGAGCTTGGCAAACCTTTTCGAAGACTTCCAATGAACTTAAGCTCTAAATATGCAGAGTATAAAAAAAGATCAAATCACATAAACAAAATTAATTCAAGGATTTGGTCTATGCGGAAATGATTTGAACTTACATATTGAAAAGAAAAACTAGCTACGCTCAAGTGGATGCTGCAGCATCAATCAGATCAGCATGACCCTGACATGGGCCGTGACCCAGCTGAAGCCAAAAAGCATTTTTGATGATGCAAAGTTCAACAGTTTTAATTGTTTTACTTTTTTTCTTTTTTGTTTTTTTATTTTTCTTTTGTTTTTCATGTTTTAAATAATTAATAAGAAACATTGTTTACAAATTAAACGCTTCGCTGGTCAGCTAATAGCACTCCAAATGTTTCAAATTGCTTTAAGCTAATTATTTAAAAGTGTTTTGCCCAAAGCTAATTGCGCGAGTGCAAGAAAATACAAAAATATAAGAATAAACATAATATGAGGTCAAAAAGCAATTGCAGCGACATTTAACATATAATTATTAAAGTTTTATTGTTGTACATTTGCTATGAACAAATGTAAGAGCGCGAGGTGTTGGCAATTGCAACTGTTTCTTTTTATTTTTTATTTTTTTTTTAATTACCTTTTGTAAAGTTTTAATTAATTGAAATATGTTTCAATAGCCAAAAAACACGTTATGAACACCAAAACGAAACGCGTCGCGTTATCAAATACGAGAAAAATGATTTAATCGAAAGTGTAGCTTGCCACGAGCACACGAGATGTACGATCAAAGCGATATATATATATATATATAGAGAGAGAGAGAGAGCGAGATAGAGAAAGAGACCGATATATATATATATATAAGGCTGGAGGCAGCGAGCTGTGCGCTGTGCGGCGTTCAAAAGAAGACTGAGACACCTCGAGCTGTGCGCTTGTCAATATGAATGAAACGACTTTTGAATTTTTAGTGCGCTGCGCATCGAAACTGAAACTCCATCCATATACACATACTACATAGATATGTATGTATATATATATATATATATATTTATTAACTGGTTGACTGTTATAGTGGATGTGGCAAGCGCTGCAAGCTGCAGTCATAAATATCTATTTGGCGCACACATTTGCTTAGCAAATTCTGCGGAACTTTGACAACAATAACGAATGCGGCAAAACAAAAAAAAAAGGAAGTCTTATTGCGGCCTTAGCTTATAACCCATATATATATAGTCTTTGGGTGACCATTAAACTGGTCAACTATGAACTGCAAACATTATTTAGAGTGCAAAGCAATTTGCAAACATTTATTGTTTAAACGTTGGTTAAATATGCACATTTATGGCCCATTAGCATATTTATTCGCATCAATAATTAATCATGTAAATTTGTTTGCTGTCTGCTTGCAAAAGCGAATACAATTAATTTGGATTTTGCGTTTTGCCTCATTTCGAATATTATGTAATTATCAATATCTCATGCATATTATCAAAGTTTATTGCCAAACATTGCAAATTGTGCCAGTCGTACAATCTGCTAAAAATCCCCATAAACGTTAATTATGCAAAAATTATGCAAATGCGGCTTAATATCAAAATCGAAATACATATGTAAAAACTCTTTTAATTGAACCGCCAAATGACTAACTGTCGATAACCGTTGCGAATATTTAATTACTGTCAGTGCTGCCACCTTGTTCAAAATTTTATATAAACTAGTTCGTGTCTGAACAATTTTCATATCGATATGTCACTTTTACTGAAATATTTGAAGCTTTATTATACACTTTCACAACTAATTTCGATACACTTTGATTGAGTTAATATTGTATATTTTCTCAGCACCAAAATGCACACATAACTATATTAAGTTAGTATAATCGAAATACATCGTTACGGTCGAAATTGGCCTACAAAGACTGGGCAATGCAACGTGCAATAAACTAAAACATTGCAAATTTGTAGCTGAAAAAGCTGACACATAAATGCATTGCTTATATTAACAATAAATTAAAACGTATGTTAAGGAAACTTTGACCACGTGTGGCTCAATCATCGATAGGCACTATCGATAGCGATTTATTTTTACATACCACCTCACGCAAGTGCGATTGGATTTCATTATAATTTGGAACAGGGAATCGCGAAAAATTATTGCAAGCATGGCCGAATTGGACGATTTCTTTGCGAAAAAGGACAAGAAGAAGTCGAAATCCAAGAGCAAATTTGTGACAGCCGATGAGCTAGTGAGGAACCTAGAGGAGTGCACGAAACGTGAGGTGGCGGCCACTGCTGTCAAACCAAAAAAACTTGAAGTCTCGACTACTTTGGCTGGCGGCGTGGCAGAAGGCGGCGAAAACGAGAGCAACATCAAAGTGCCAGAGCCAAACATCGAGGTGAGAGTTGCAATCAAATTGCAATCAAGTTTCCAATTTTCACTAATTGTTATTGTTGGCGTGCGCAGCCCGTGGAGGAGGAATGGAAAGAGTTTGAGCAGGAGCAACGCAAGGATTACAGTGGTTTAAAAATTGGTCAACTGACCATCTCTGATAAGCAACAGCAGCAGCAGCAGCAACAACAGCAACAGCAATCTGATGATATTTACGATGAGGATGATGACGATAGCGATGGCTACGGCAATGGAGATCAAAATAGCAAACGAAGCGGATTTGGTCCCTGGAAGAAATTAATACCCGCAGAGGAGGTGACTCAAATACCGGTGCCGGTGGAAACAGAGAAGTCATCGTCCAAAATGTACATTTCACCCGCGTTACGTGCTGCCGTAAGTATTATACATATACATATCGTATTGCAGCAACTGATTTGCTAAATATCGTACGATATTCTTTGGACTTTGTTCACCTTGCAGCAAGCTGGCAGCGGGATGGGCCTCGGCGGCAGCAGCGGTGGCCTGCGTACGAGGCGCGCGGCGCCTGATATCACCAACACGGAGTTCTTCCCGACGCTGAGCGCAGCCCGGCCGGAGGAACAGCGCAAAAAGAAAAACGAACCCGCCTTCGAAGAAGTCCGACACGGCGGTCGCTACCAGCGAGTGCAGGAGACAACCGCTGCGCCCGTTGCAGCCACCAATCGATTCCAGTCGCTCGATGATGAGGCCGACAGCTAGGCCATGTCCATGCCAACGATCACGATGCCGACAAACCACAAGCAACAAACAAACAGCAAAAATTTACCGTTTTCATCTTATGTGCTACACTCAAGCTAGAAGCTTGATCTAATCTGATTTGGAGCTATAGCAAAACAGAAAACACAAACAAAAGTTTATTACGAGTTCTGCATGCATAATTGTAAACACTTTTTTAGGCTTTTCGATTAACCCTTTACCATTTAACCGAAAAATAAGAGAAATATTGTTCATTTCGTTTGCATTTTTTTGAATTATGGAATCAATGTAATAGAAGAGAGTATGAATAATAGCCATGCGTTGAAATTCGTTTTATAATCGTTTATAAATTTAATTCTTTAGCAATAGCGCTCTCTCTTCTCGCCATTTCTGTTCCAGGGTGGAAATTGGCTTTCTTTAGCTATCCGTGAAAAGATCTTCTGGCTTACTCTGGACATAACTGCAAAAATGTTATATATTCAATAGGATAAATCATATCTGGCTGCGATTTTCGGATCTCTGACTGACTTCTCACTATACGGCTGCTCGGGCCGATTGCTATATGAGCTGAGCTGGGGTTTGGCCAACATACTCTCCGGATAGTTGCGTATCAGATAGAGCCAGCACTCCAATTTTCTGCTTAATTTAAACAAAGGGCGCGTTAATTATATTTAATCAAGAAGAACAGCTGTTCCCATTACTCATTTTCATTTGTCAATATCGATTGCAGCTCACGATCGTAGTATCTGGGATAATCCTCTAGCACGTCCAAATTTGAGAACATTGTATCGTCCACCTCGTAAATCTCACCTTCAATATTGTGACCCACACCTGGCTTATTTAGCAGAAATGGAATATTGTAACGTGTGCCAATAACCAGGGGAAATTTAATCTCTGTTTTGCCCTTGGCTAGCAACCGAGAGAAGCCATTTTTTTCGCTGGTTAACCAATGGTGATTCGGTTCGCCTTTCTTCAAGGTGCCATAGACGAAGACTCTTTTAAGTGCCTGCGACATGATTAGCCTCTAATGGAATGTTAATCATAGATCTGATAAGTAGTTTCTGGATGAATTTCAGCCAAATTGTCAATCACTGGAAAAGGCGACAAGTGATAAGATTACCACATGTTAAGTTAACAGTGCTGCTCCACAATTAACATCACAGCTGTAGGGAAATACACCGATCACAGAATAACAAATGTTTACACGCGCTATTTATATAATAACAAAGTCAGCGCACCTGTTGGGTCTTGGCAAATATGAAATGTTTGTTTCTAGTATTTATCTCGAATTGCTTTTATTTACTCGAAACTTATAAAATTACAAACTACGTTCAATCTATCAACTATCGTACGCATGTAATATATATTTATATATAGCAATATGTATATATGTATGTGTGTATATAAAGTCTGTGTATATGTTCTACAAATGCAACTACCGGTAGTTATAATAATAATATTAATTGGCCACGCCCTTTCTTTTCGAACACATTTTAGTTTTGAGCTGCTTCATAGGTGAGATCATCCTGTGCTGGATGCTTGTGTGTGCGGCGATGTCGCATAATATACGGATGTGTAGAGCTATTCTCATAACTAGACAGATAGGGCAGCGAGAGCAGCTTCTCTGGATATTTTTGCAGCAGATAGACCCAGCATGGAACGGTGCTGCAAATAGAAAAATGTTTATAAATAAATTTAAATATATAAACATAAAAATAAATTATTGACGTCATTATCAGCTGCGTGGCACTTACCCCTCCCCAACGCCAATGTTCATATCCTGAATTTCGCGAGTGTAAACATCCTGGCAATCCTCCAGATTATCCAACGAGTTTAGCATACGATCGTCGACCTATATAGCATATAAATTAGTTAACCGAATCGCTGATCTATTTATGCACATGGATAAACACTTACCTCATAGATCTCGCCGGTTACATAATATCCCACGCCGGGTTTGTTCAACAAAAATGGAATGTTATAACGCGTGGCAATCACCAAAGGCATCTTTTGTGTCGTCGTTGCACGGCACCAGAAATTAGCGTAGCCATTGCCCGTGTTGGCCAAGATCGAGTTGCTTGGCTGTCCGTATTTCAAGGCGCCATAGACAAACAATTTGCTCAATGCCGACGAAGCTTTCTGTGTGCCAAAGAAAAATTCCAATCAATTAATTTATGCATATAACAAAATGTACTTAACTGACATAAATCTATAAATCTATAATTAACACCTGCAGCTTATCAAAACACCCAATAATAAAAAGAACTTTAAAGAACTTTCCATATACCCGATATCGGTAGCCCCCAACCGGGAACAGGCTTTTGATAAGCTTGGCACGACACTGACTATTCGGCATATCACTTAAAGACCTCAGGAGATGGGCGCGTGATACAAATATGCACGACTACATACAATACAATTTTTAGTTTTATATTTAGATTAAATGTCACAAATAATTTAGCATTAATAATACATCGAAAGACAATATTTTGCGCATTTTAAAAATCAAAATAATCTAAAAATATCAAAAGCGCACTTAATACTTTATTTTAATGCGTGTTTGTTTCATGTCAAACGCCCATCACTAATTGCTTGAGCACATTATAGCGCCACCCGCTCATACATAGACACATACATACATATGTAGGTGTGTATGTACATACATACCCACACAAAGTCAACTTAATTATGCACTTTTGTTTTTGTTGCCAAAACGAGATGAAAATATTATTGGACAACGGTAATGCATTAACCGGTTTACTGCATTCACGCCACTTTTTTAGTTGATTGTTTCTGTTAACACACACTATTATAAAACACAAAACACACAAACACATACATATATCTTGTTTACTGTTCTTTCTGCTCAAGTTTTTTTTGGCTGACGTGCGTGCCTTGAGAACTACGCAGCAGCCCCGCCTACTTTAAAATCTATTATATATGTTTGTGTGTACATATGTATGTGTGCTCGATATAACATACATATGCATGTTTGCATGTCATTTTTGATTTTCGAAAATATGCATATATTAATATAATTACCTAAAGCGTTCTAATCAATGAGACAAATAGTGATTGACACGCCACGAAAGCGCTAAAGCGAATTTACCTTCAGCTTCACTGTCACTGTGAATAAATTGTTGCATTTTTATGGCAATTTAAACGCTTCTCTGTTCTATTACATAACTTTCACTACAGACACGAGCACGCAAGTACTCACACACGCACTTATAAACAGACGCTTCTAATCACTTAACATGTGAAACTATAAATATTCCCACGCTTTATATATATCAGCGTTGCCAGCTTGTCAAAGGATAACAGGTAGCTAAATATCTATACATAAAGGAAACCATATTCATTTGTGCACATAAATTAAAATAGCATTTTATCTGCTTTACTTATACATTCGTAAATAGATATGAGCAACCACACTATTATGTAATTGTACTTACCCTGATTTGGCCCATGATTGCTTTTAAGTACAGTCGATTTACTTAAGCTTGTTTAAAATTGCAAATTGATATAAAATTCAGCAAGAAATGCACAAACAATACGTATGCACAAAGAGAGGAGTAGATGAGCAAAGGGGAAATTACTTGGGAGGAGGCCGAACCGCACTGCTGGAAAGCAAAACTCCAACTGAATGCGACGTTGCTGCTGCTATCGACAGAGCCCACAAGCATTGAAGAACGAATACTGCCGCCTCTGCCGCAGTCGCTGCCAGTGACGTCGGCAACTGACAACTGAGCAGCGCAGCGAGCCCCTGCCCCAACAAGAATAAATAAAAACACGCCACACGCGCTTGTTATTACCGCTGCCTTCGCCGCCAACACGCTGATCGCTCTTTCTTTATCTAATGTGAGCAAGACATATTATTAAAACTCGAATACCCTACGAAATACACAAATTAGCGCACTTTACATATGGTCACAAAGGGAATGTGTCTATTGATGTGCGTGTGATTGTGTTGGTACCAAAACTCAAGCTTATCAAGCGTTTCATTTCAGTTGGTCGCCTTAAACTGGTTGCCGCGCCAATGTCAGGGCCATGGCAGAGGGGATTGACTGGTCCCCTCTTAAAACTATAAGAATGTTTTTTTCAAGCCACGCCACTGGACCACACGTACGCATTCGGCTTTTGCAGAGCAACGGAGTTTTTGTTTTTGAGCGGCTTAGTCAATAGCCAGCTGATTAAGAAATGAATTTAATTGTTACTTTCGGAAACAAGCACTGCAACTATAAACACAAAATATAAACAATAACAAATACGGCATTAAACTTTATGTTACCCAGCTGCTCAAACGGAAAAGCATGCGTGCTCTCATCGCTCTCTCTCCCTCTCTCTTTTTTCGCTTATTCTTCCTACCCTACTCTCAAACTGTTAATGCGCTGTAAAATGAATGGTAGGCATTTTGATTTCAATAAAGCTAAATCCACATGAGACGCTAATCTTCAATTTGCTATTTTTGGCATAGTATTTTAATAATAATTATTTTGTATAAATTAAAATGGACTTAAAACAGCCCTGTTATCACTTTTAACAAATCACTTAGTAGTCTTTGGTACATTTTCCATTCCAAGCATAGTGATAATGCTTGTGCCGACAGGCGCACATATTGGGAGCATAGCAATAGGCTCTGGGACCACAGTCGCTGTAGGATGTTGGAGATTAGACGTTGTGTGTATTTATGATGTTGTGCAACACTTACTGATCACAGGTTGGCATACATTGGGAGCCGTGAAGCAGAGTACTGCGCAATTCATAGCCCTGAGCACAGATGCAGCGACCATCATACGAGCAGCGACCATGAATGCAACGACTACAAGAGAAGAGAAAAGTAAACACCAAATAATATGATTTTGGTAATTAAAAATTTGAATTACCCGCCGCATAGATCCAAAAGGCGGGGTCCACGACGACGACAACGGCGCGCCACTGGATCGTAGTAGTAGTGTTTGCTCTTGCGGCAAATGCAGAGTTCGGGACCGGCGCAGTGTCCACCTGCCTGCTGGCAGCCGGGTACGCATTCGGCGGCACATACCACACTGTCGCCATGTGAGCTTTGATACTGATCCGCACAAGGACACGGTCCATCCTCAAAGCAAACGCCGCGCTGACACACAATATTGCAACGGCGCACACATTGGTGTGTATTCACAATCAGCATTTCATACTCTGAGCATATGGGCGGCGGATCATTTATCTCCCAGTAACGGTACTCGTGATAGTAACAGTAGACGGACAACAGTTGAAGGAGCAAAAACAGAAACACCGGTAGTGACAGCATCTTTGACTGAACGACAAATTGCGATTGCGATAGCTCTTGAGATTGAAATTGAAATGTAGAAGTCAGCTGTCCTATTGGCGCCAAGTGAGAGTGAAAGTGATTTCAACATGTGTGCGCAATTCATTTTGCCCGGTCACGATCATTGCTACAGTAACAGTAATTGCCTTAAGTACACAACGCGTATGATGCAATGGAGCCGAACATGTAAATCACTTGGGGGGGTGCTAACTGATAAGCCAGGCCAGACAGATCGCCGATTGCTGGCATTACGAAACTTCATTTGCATTCAAAGAGAACCAAATACCCGCCGCTTATTACTCATCGCCGGCATAAGCGGGCTGCAGAGAGAGAGACAGAGTACGGAGTCGGGGTCAAACAGAACCAACTCCAATATACATATGTGTGCACATGCAAAGCACAAGGAGAGCAAAACCAGCATAGAATGAGAGCAACAGAGCGAACGAGCGGAGAGACAGTAGGAAATGCAGTAAGCTAAAAAAGTATTGATATAAACAAGGCTCTGTAGGTGCATAAAATCAGCTTATTTAAATTATTTTATTTTATTTAGTAAATAATTATCATTTTCGAGTCTTTTTATTTATAAGAAGATTAATGTTTATTGTACATATGTATGTATGTATTTTGATCAGATATTAAGACACGACGAATTGATTGTGCATTTCTGAATATAGAGTCGTATGCATACTTCTGTATGCTAGTGTATGCATGTGAGAACATTTTGCTGGGCGCTCGTCTGGAATGTCTGGATTTCTGTTGTCCGCTCTTGTTGCGCCCGCCTTCTGGCTTCGCCCCACTCCACCACCTATTCCCCCTTGCACTGGCGGCGCACACATCTGGCCTGGGCATGCGCTTCGACAGACGTTCGGCTGCTTTCAATGCGCGCCATTCATTCAGTTTTTCTTCAGACTCCGTTCAACGCGTACACAACGCCTGCGCAAAAGGGAGCTGCAGCAAAAAAAAAATTATAATAATATTGCAAAATTGAAAAGCGTACAGAGTGAGAAAGAGAAAGAAGAAAACGCCAACAGCAGCTGCAGTTTAAGCTTCAATTACAACAACAACTATAAAGTTTGACTATTTTCTTTCGTTCGCTTTCGACTGGGAGTGTGGTTGTGCCTGTGTGCGTGCGTGTGTGTGAATGGGGTGAATGAATAACATAAAACAGACAACGGCGAGTGGAAAGCAT
Organism: Drosophila navojoa; assembly: GCF_054131105.1. Lineage (NCBI taxonomy): Eukaryota > Metazoa > Arthropoda > Insecta > Diptera > Drosophilidae > Drosophila > Drosophila navojoa. Next base: position 10,669,339 of record NC_142893.1, read on the forward strand.
ATAAAATAAACAATACCATTTCGAGCTGGTCAGCTGAAAGGAAGTCGCCCCGTTGGTGGTGGTGCTATTTGTTGTGGATGTGGGTGTGTGTACGCATAGCCAAATGCTAGAGACGATTATGTATGCGGCCGAAGCGGACGCGTGTTCTGACAACGTTTCCAACTAAAGAACCAGAAAATAAAAGAAGAAATTGTTCACAAACTGCGCAAAAAAACATAAAGTTAAGCAAAATGTGCTACGTTATCATCACAAGTGTGAGTCTAGTCTGGTTTCTGTGCACCCTGGTCGCGGATATGTTCGTGGCCGTTGCTTTGGTCACACCCAAATGGCTAATTGGACCCTCGATTGGCGGCGCCAATTGGAGTCTGGCCACGCCCGGTTCTAATCAGCGTTTAGAGTCTGTGGGCATTTATACGCGATGCAAGCAGATGCAACAGCTGGGCTATCATTGTGGACGCTTCGACCTGGATGGCTTTGCCACCGATGGCAGTGTCTATCCATTGGAATGGAAATTGGCCATGTTTTGCCTTTCGCTGGGGCTGGTGCTGCTCTCGTTGACAGTGTGCGCTACGCTGCTCACTTGCTGTAGGCAGTCGGCATTTGGCAAGAGCATACACAACATGACGGCCTGTGCACAGGTGCTAGCAGGTGAGCTCTAGCATTGTCATAATATATCAATAATACCACCAAATCTTTCACTAATCCTCTGCAGGCATAGCTGTGATGTTGGCCCTGTTTTTGCATCCCTTGGGTTGGCGGGCTGCGCGCGTACAACGCCTCTGCGGCCAGGAGGCGGAACCCTTCTATCCAGCTGACTGCAGTATAGGTAAGAATAACGTATATATATGTATATACAGGAATTTCTGATTAATTCACTTGTTGCATTGCTAGGCATCTCCTTCTACTGCGCCCTGGTTGGCATCCTGTTGACTTTCGCAGCCGCAGGCATCAGTCTAAAAGCCGAATCCTCCAATTTACGAACACGCGTGCGCCGGCGCATCGAGTCCGGCAGCAAACTCGTTTGCATTCCATAGCCAATCTCGTATCTATGGCAGCTAAAACATTCAACCGACAATTGGGCGTGTACACTTAATTTAATTTCGAATTTAACGATTTAACATTAGCATAAGCATAAATAAACAACTAGAATTTCTACAAGGACAGCTGCAGTGGCAACTGCAACTGCAACCGAAACAGCCAAATAAACCGAAGAGAAACTTCACTTGTTTCGCCTCCCTTTGCCCTTGCCAGGTGGCTTGCCCTCGACATCCGGCTTGGCCTTGGGTATGTAGACGCCGTGATTGGTCTTCTTGAGATGGGCAAACAGTTTGTTCTTGGAGTCGAACGACAGTTTGCATGTGACGCAAGTATGTTGCACAACAGTTGCCTCAACCGTATCATCACCTCCACGCGCCGTCTTGGCCGGCGCAGCGGCTGTTGGCTTTGCCTCAGCTGACGCCGCTTCAACTTTCTGTTTGCTGACATTTGTTGCTGGTGTTGACTTTTTGCTTTTTGTCTTTTTAGTTGACTTTTTGCCACGACTCCAATCGTCGTTGTCATCGTCTTCGCTATTGCTTGGCGCCGCATTGAAGTTGACAGCTGGCGCGGATTCGTCTTCATCATCGCTTTCTACAGCAGCCTTGGTGGCAACTTTTTTCGATTTCTTGTTTTTCTTGTTGCGTTTGTTGCTCATTTGGTCGTTTGCCGCCTCATCGCTGACCAAGTCCGCTTCGTGATTGCCATTCAGCTGCAGTTCTTCTAGACTTTCCTCAGCTGCCTCCAGCTCTGCGCTGTGTTCATTAAATTCCTGCTCTTCGGCCTCCATCTGCTGACAGAGGCGCTCCACATTGTCGCGATGCTTTTTACTCTCGTCGTGGTTGGCGCGTGCTTTGGCATTCTTAAATGACTTGTTGCATGCCACACAATACAGATCATCTACATACTCCACTTCCTGCTCACTCAAATTGTCCGAGTCTGCGTTCTCTGCATCGATATCATCTTCATTCTCGTCCTCATCGTCCTCATCGGTGTACTCGTCTGACTCGCTGCCATATTGTTGCTCGAGCTGCCTGAGCTGTTCCTCGTAACCATCGTTGTCCACCTTGTTGGCACGCACTGCTGCCAGCTGCTCTTGACGCTGGCGTAACTGCTCCCTGCGCTTCTCCTCCTGCTTCAAACGATTGGCCTCGGCACGCTCCTCTAACACACGCCTGTTGGCCTGCACACGACGATCACGCTTGCGCACAAATGAAACCAAATTACGAATCTGCAAAAAGAGAGCATTAATTAAATACTAGCCTATATAGCACTTCCATCTGCTACTAACCTCTTCATTCCTCTCCTTTCTCGCATTCTGTACAATCTTCTTCATTTCCTTCTCTACTTTCCTCAATATGAAACGCTCCTTGATCTCACGCACATCGTACGGGCAGAGCCACTCGTAAGTCTTTTTGGTGCTATATGAAAGCCAGTAGGCATAGAATGGACCGACCACATCCTCGTAACTGCTGTCGGCATCGCCGAATTGTGGCGCGCTCATGCCCTCGTCGTCGCTGTCCATGAAATCCATATCTTCGGCAGCAATTTTGTTAAAAACATCGCGGTAGACGCTATAGAAGCCCTGAGCATCATTTCCGTAGCCCTTGTAGCAAGATCCGGTGAAGTAGGGAAACACATCCAAGCAGTTCTCGGAGTAGTCAGAGTTCTTGCCCCGCAGAATTTGCTCGCGATGGTTATCGTACCAGGCACGTTCCTGCCCATCGGATAAAACCTCGTAGGCCTGTTGGATTAGCTGAAAGCGTTCCTTTGCTTCGGCCAGGCAGTCTGGATTTTTATCTGGATGCCAACGTAATGCCAATTTCCGGTAAGCTGTCTTAATGTCAGCCTCGTTGGAGTCACGGGCTACGCCCAACTCCTCGTAATAGCACCGCATGTTAAAATTTCAATAAAAGACAATGAATCACATGAATTAAATTTGTAAACGAAATTAGCGCAAAAAATTTGCTTATGTTTTACAATAATGCATGGCGCAGAGATGGAACATTACAATATCGATTTATTATGCTATCCACACTAACAGTGTGTGGCGGTATATCGATAACGTTAACATGACGTTAACGTTAACATACATTATTTTCAAATTATATAGCATACTTTATTTGATTTATAGATTTAAAAATACAAAATAACTGCTTTAGTGATATAGTTTTTATGAGCGCATTAACCATCGAATTCATTGTATTTTAAAATGTTTTCTCAAAGTGATGTCTGTTAGCATTAAGCTTCCTTACGATTTGGTGGCTGCGCATTCCGTTAGTTGCTTTTTTCACTTCAGCGGCGGCAGTCGCTCTCTTTCGCCGCGCAGCAAACGCCATTTCAGCCGCACATATTATTGCTACCACCAAAAAATAAAATAAAACTAAGGCCGACACAAGCACATACCAATACATCACTCAATATAGACAGTGAAAAAGTCTTCTTTCATCTCTTGCAGCCCAGAAGTGGGCAAAATTTCTGCTTTTTAAATTATACGTTGCCGGGCATATTTCCAATTAATTTGCATATCAAAATAATCAAAACGAAACTACGCAAACTGAACTTAAAGCCTAAACTAAAATTTCATTCGAATCAAATATATGCATACGCACACACAGACACATACACTTACGCATTTAAATCGTACGGGCAATGCTATAAAGAAATCAAATCAAATAAAATATTCACGGTGCAGTTTAACGAAACAACAATTGAAAATAGCTTGACATAAAAATTTACAGTTACGTTTGGATTTACAACCCAGCTACGTATCATTTCCCCAAAAGGGGAGGCTTATAAAGGCACACAGACAACCCCCACACACACACACAAGCACACCCACGTAACGTTGAGTAACTCTGGAGCACAGCATGAGTCCGATGAGTCCTTGAAGCGGCATTAGGCGTGCATCTCAGCTTACAAACAACCCCCAAGCAACGCACACACACACGCATATCATACCAGGAAACATCGTCGTCGTTGTTTGTGTGCGCCTAAAAAACGTCAACAAAAAATAAACAAACACACACACAGCCGCACACAGCTACAGCGTTGCCAGACGTCGAGTCGTCTCGCTGTCTGCCTAACGTAAGCGCACACACACGCATCCACAGACACACATATAGATAAAGAGACTCGTATACGCTGTGTTATGTGTGTGTGTAGTTGGGCTTTCATCTCGTGTGCCGCACAATAAAAACAGGCGTAAAGGATATTATGAGGCTACAGACATTTGCGAATAAGGTAATTTCGCAAAAAATACCAACACACACAGAGACACATACATATGTATGTATGTATGCATACTTACTGTTGAAAACTATAGCAAATATGAAAGCCTTTTGCTGCTGCTGCACACAGTGGATCAAGACCAAACAAGTGAATACATAAATCTTAGCTTACATTAGATTTAAATTCATACAATTATTATTATATTATTACAATGTTTTTTTTTTTTTTTTTAACATAACGCTGTTTTTTTTTATTTTATCATTAGTAAGAAATATACATACATATGTATATAAAAATATATTATTACTTTTTATTTTTTAATTTCATAGTTAAATTTAAGATTTTGATTATAGTAAAGTAGTTTACTAATATAAATTGATTACGTGTATTTATTATTTTAATTTTAAAACTGAATTACCTTAAAAATCATAACATGTTATGTATTCACGCACACTTTGCGCACACTATGCGCACCACTGTGCGTTAGGCGGCTTTTGTGCTGTCATAAATGGATTTTCTTATCAACGGAAAGTGGCCCCAGGAGTCAGTTTTGCAGGCAGCCCACGAGCCCAATGCAAACTGCCAGCCATTGTCCCAGACATATTATGGAATTGCATTTCGGAGCTGAGCAAATACTTTAATGGCATCCTTTCTGCTTCTCATATTCCAACAGCAGCAGAAACAACAATCCGTCCATTTAGACTAACATTTGATAACAGACAGAGCAAGAGAGAGAGAGAGAGAAAGTCAAGGAGAAACCATGTTTGGTTCCAAGTTGCGTTCCTGGATGGAAACGCACATTGTGCGTCCACGCAAGAAGAATAATAAGAACAAGCAGCAGGCAGATGGTGGCGGAGCAGGAGCAGGAGGTGGTGGGAGCAGCAGTGCCACCCATGCCAAGAAGGCGGGCACGCTGCCTCACAGCAGCAATCTGAAGTCCACGACAAGTCCTGTGCTGACCAGCAGTGGCAGCCACAGCATTGCCAGCCCGGTGCGCCGGCGCGAGGTGTCGCCCATCCAATGTCATGTGAGTAGCCATAATCAATCTTCCATACGAGATTCTACCTAATCTCTCACCCGAACCCCCTTAGACGCCCAGTCGGTACGGCTGGCAATCGCCGGATCAGGATACACACACCTCCATCACATCACCCAAGTCGGATAATCTGCTGTACGCTCCGCATCGCTATCAATGCCACCAGACGCTGGCGCCATTGCAGCCGTTGCAGCCACAGCAGCTGAGCGTGCCGGGCAAGGATAGCTGCAGCTCCACAAGCGCCGACAAGTCACCCATGCGCGTCAATTGCTCCTCTTCATCCATTTCATCGCTGTCCTGGTCCACCGGCTCCAAGGAGCCCTCCATGCAGTCCAGCCAAGCGAAGCTAGTTAGCCAGAAGGTGGAGCATATTGAAATCATCAGTGATTACCAGGCGCCCATCGAGGACGAGGTGGACTATGAGGAGGTGGGCGCATTGCTGCTACGCCCACAAGCGCCCATGCTGGACTATCAGCGGCCACAGTCCGAGAATCTGGCCAGTCTGCAGCTGGTCTACGAGGAGGAGCCGCAACAGCAGCAGTCCAAGAATCATGTGCACTATGGCCGTCTGTTGCCCTCCAAGCTGGAGGCACCACCACCGCCGCCTCCACCCGCTGTGACCCAACAGCTGGGCCGCTTGCGTGCACCACGTGGCATGCCGCGTGGCAACTTCGTGCCCGGTCCCCGGCCGCACAGCCTCTCCTCGCCGGAGAGCGCCTACTCCACGGGCTACTCCACCGATGGCAACTCGCCGTGTGCGGCCAGCAGTGCCAATCCTCCGGCGCCCGAGTACTACATCAACATGCGCAGTGGCACCCACTACTTTCCCAGTCGCTCCGCCAACACGCTGGCCACCAAGTTCGGACTCAATCGTATCGAGGAGATGTCACCCATGGATCCGCTGCCCAAAAGTAACTTTGGCAACGTGCTGGAGGCACAGCCCAGCCCCTTGTCGCTGCAGCGCAATTGCCAGTTGTTTGAATGTGAGTAGACATTGTTCAAAATGAGCAATTAAACCACTTGAACCACTTAACCCATACACTTGACCCGCCCACTTGCAGCACCCTCGCCAAGGCAACGTTCGCGCATACGCACGAATCCTTGGTACAATACGACGGAACATATGCAGCTGATGTCGGGCAGCCGGCTGGATGTGGATGCCACCAGCACCACCTCCACCACATCGTCGGGCATTAAGTCAAGCACTGAGCTGGAAATGCGCGCAGCCAAAACAGCAACAACAACTCCTTTAGCACCAGCAGCAGCAGGTGGAGCAGGTGGCGTAGCAGCCACCCCCAAACTTTTAGCCGTGGCTGGGGCTGACACCCGCTCGGAGGGCTCATCGTCGTCCTCGACTGAAGTGGAAAATCTGCATGCTCCGCATACCATCAAACGGCGACAACAACAACAACAGCAGCAGCAGCCGTTGGACTCCTTTCTCGTGAGCGACGATGAGGCCACACTTAACGAGATGATTGGCAAGTTTGATGAGAGCTATATCTACGAGAAGGAAACGGACATACTCAGGTGAGTCCTCTAGAGAGACAGCAAAGTCGCGAGCAGCTCTTTATTCTTCTTCTTGCAACCCTTGCAGCAGCGACTCGGACCCAACCGACTGCGCTTCGGAGCTGGACACCGGCCAGGATGCGGGTGATGAGTGTGATACGGATGAGCAGCTGGACATTGACTTCATAGACACCTCCTCCATGCAGGAGATTCAGCTGGACATGCAGCAACGCAATCTTGGCAGTTGCCACTACTATCCGAGTGCTGCGCAGCCCAGTCCCTTGATACTGCGACGCGCCTCCACGCGTTCGCGTCGCCGCAGCGGCCAGGAGGCACCCGATGCCAGTCAGCAGCGTCGTCGCAAACGCTTCCTCAAGACCCGCAAAAAGAGCTGCGAGAACCGCGAGAAAGTCAATGCGTCGCCGCTGCGCGAACCACGCGGCTCACGCAGTGTGGGCGGCACGCCCGTCTGTCTGCGTCGCCATCTGCTGGGACCCAAGGAGCGGTAAGCCCTCGAGATTACTTAGCCTTAATAAATGTTTTTGGTATCCCGGTATTCTCCATTTCCATCCCATTCTGTACATCCGTAGCAGCTTAATAAGAATATATACAAGATAATCAATTCAAGATCCATTTACAGCATCTACAAGACTTCACCACTGTCGAATCGCTCCAATTCGCTAATCTTTGGCAGCGCCAATGAGCCTCACTTCATGACCATAGCGGAGAGCGAGAAGGCGCTGCTCAAGGCCGATCTGGAGGCGGACATGAAGTACAAGCAGCTCATCATGGAGGCCGAATCGCTGCTGGAGTCCATGAAGAACAGCTTGCAAAGGTTCGTTTCCACGACACAAACTCTCGTCATTCATTTAATCCCAAACTCTCTTGCAGCATACCGAGAGACACGCCCGTTGCCAGTCCCCGACGACTCAATCCGCTGGCCAATAAGCGCGTGGAGATGCTCAAGCACAGCGAGGTGGAGGCCAAGAAGCAGGCACCACCTGCACCACCGCTGGAGCACGAGCTGGCGGCTGCGATCAACAAGCGAATCGAGATGCTCAAGTTTGAGACTGCGGCAGCATCGCCCCCAAATAGCCCCAAGCCGGGCCGCTGCAGTCCACGCAAGACGCACCTGACCAATTTTATGAATCAGAATGCACCGCCAGAGCTGCCGCCACGTAAACTAAACAACGTCGCTCCGCTCTCACCACAGCTGCAGCTGAACGGAAGACGCTTGGTCCAGGGCAGTCCGCGGAGCAGTCGACGCGCCATGGCGCTGCACAGCTTCAATGCCAGCGACTCGGATCAGGAGTGCATTGCTGTCGTGGAAGATGCCACCAATCACAACTACTTGCCACAGCAGGAGCAACAGCAGCAGCAGCAGCAGCAACAGATGTACAACAATTTGGATTACAATAATCGCAATGTCTCCGAGGTTCAGATGCATGACAACTTTTACTGTCCACACAGCGAGCCGCTGAAGCGTAAGGTCTACAAGGGCAGCAGCTCCTTTGAGCGCATTAAGAAGACATTCGACTTGGAACTGGGTAAGTAGGTCAATGGGAATTACAGTAGGTATATCGGATCAGTCGTATCAGTCATGGGTTTTAAAGTGAACGATACTTAAATGAATGAATATGAATTGATGGACATATCAAATCATGTCTTAATCGATAACAATAGATCAGCATATTTCAATGAAAGCGTTTAATATAGACAACAGAAAATGTCTATTGTTTTACATATAAAATGCATTAAGTCTTCATTATATTCCAATCAATAGTTGTGGAGATGCATTTACCTAGATGAATTGTTAGCATTTCGTCTTATCTATAAATTTACTTTTAATACTTATAGTAGCTACCTTTATAGTGTATTCGCTAGTCAGTTTTGCTTACAGCAATGCAAATTGTTTTGAATTTCACACCTAAAACGTCATAGCTTATCGCTCACCTGTTTCCTTTTTATTTAATCAACTTGAACCCAAGCAGATATGAACGAACGAACCAAATCGCACGTGAAACGTCAACAAACGAAGTTATCGACTTCCGTTTCGGCAAAGAGCTCTATGCAGGATGTCACGGTAGACGGCGCTACCAAACAACAGCTGATTGTCAGCACCATTGTGGATCTGAAACGGAATCTGGAGCATCAGAGCTATGAGCTAAGTGGTCTAACTGAAGAATAGTTTGCGTATAAATAATATGAGCGTTTTGAGGTTAAGGCTAACAAGGCTACAAAACTATCGATAGTATTATCGGTGAGCCCAACTAAAGCATAGTTATGCGATCAACAAATATTATAGAGATATACTTTAGAGATATAAACATATATTGCTCACTTTACTATTCGTCGAAATTGCTATCGATAGTTTTGTAACTGGAACAACTTACAACCCCTCCCTCCCAAAAAACCCACTCACTCTCACTGACTTTAGCGGAAACTGAGTGCAATAAGTACTATTTAGAGGAGCATAGATAAGCGTTAACCCTAAGTTGTAAGCCATGGAAATGATGGACTGGATTAGCAGGTTACACATAGATTTAATGGGTATACATAATAATAATAACAGCAACAACTAACTAAATAATCACATCCCCTTAGACTGTAGTGAGTTAATTGTTTTGTTCGATGGACCTCAGTTAAAGTATATTGTAGTAGTTAAACATTTTGTTTTCCCATCAGCCAAAAAAAAGTTAATCTAGTTTTAAAACAAACCTTCGTTTTTTACGATCAGCAAAAAACAGTTTCTAATCGAAAAAAAAAAAAAAAAAAATCAACGTGTTGCAAACACAATGGAAATAATCATATTTACTAAACTACAGCATTAACTAGCCCAAATTGAACTTAGTTACATTTAATCCTAATCCTTATTTATCTATATATAAATATATATACGTGTTTGTGTGTGTGTGTTTATTATAATTAAAAAAAACTGAAGCATATCTCACACACGAATTAATGAGGCATTGATGTTGCCAGATCGTTAAAAGCCAAACTAAAAACTTCAGCTCATTCACTAGACTTGGTAGCATCTCACATAAACTATGCATATTTAGACTTATCTACATCAATTATATAACTTTATACAAACTGTAGTTGCTTAAGTAAATTCAATTATAATCTCCATCCAAAACAAAAACCAAAAAACCAAAAATGAAACATATTGTTTAGCTAAATTGTTTGTAGCATATATAAATTGTTTAACTGTATTCCTTAGTTATACGAATTTGAATAGTAAAACAATATAACATGAATTCTAATTGGATTGACGTCTAATTTACGCTCATTTTTCCTATTCGAAGCGAAGGCCCCAAATCGGTTGTATTTTAATAAATTATTATTTTATTTGTGTTTTTGTTTTTATTTTTCATAGAATACTATATAGCATACATAATGTAAGCGAAATAATGTAACGTGATAATAAACTTAATGAAAAAAAAAAACAACAAAAAAACAAATAAAAAACCAGTTGAATCGAAATTCAAGTAACTGTATATTGAGTAAGTATTAGCATAATATTATACTATTTAGTTTACGTAGTATTTTGAACGTAGCACTAATATATGTAGCACCTGATCCTAAGTTCACAATTATCCTATATATATTATATATGTAGACATATATAAATTTATCGTATATAGTTGCTTGCATTAAAATTACAATTAGTTCGGACGGGGCTTGGGTAGTCGCTTGTCTGGTTTCACTTCATTTACTTAATGAGTTTTAACCATGCGCGACTCTTGACTGCGAGGCGCACAACCAAAGTGCAATCGCCTTCCCCATTCAAACTTGACAAGAATTACATATATGCGAATCCCATCAAATGCTGAACTTTAGTTCAACGTCTGATGCGCAATTCCCAAACCTTAAATTTATTCCCAGCCCCACTTAAGCTCAATTCCCGCATACTACAAATATAATATACATATATAAATTTATTTTCTAAGCGACCTTAAGACAATCCAACGAGCTTTTTGATACTGAACAATTTACATGCAACTCACTAAATCCAAATATAATTACAACGTGTGGAATAAAGAGTAAGTTATCCTATAGATAAGACTGGCATTAACATTAACATAATATATAGAAGAAGAAATAAAACTATCTTTTGTAAGAAGTCTTTAAAATGTTCTATGGAAAATGCTGCAACTCATTCTGAAATTCGATTTGTTTCATAAGTTTAATTGGACTTATTCTTCTTTTGTTTAAAAAATTGTATACACTTAATCATAACTACCTTGACCATTAATAAAGGACCAATTTTGTTGTTAAGCATTATGTTTCAGCTCTTACCTATAGCTTCCTCCTCTGGTGATTGACAGTCGCGTCCTCTCTGCTTGGATGCTGTTGTTGTCTGACATGTGGAAATTCCAGAGATCAAAGGCGCCACAGTTTCAGACCACGTCCCGTTCATTATTATGCTGAGCAGTGGGTTTTGAGTTGAAAATGTTCTAAAAATCCCCGGCGGAAAAAAAATAACCAGTGCAGTGGAAAAACAATCGAGACAAGTTGATAATTATGCAAATGGTGAAGGAAGGGGGACAGACGGTTTGCTGCCTCGAATGGAATATTAAATGTGTTGGGGCACGCTAAAAACATAAAAGCAGCAAATGGATTCTTATTTTTAAAATTGGTCTGGAGGCCCGTCCTATGTATGGAGCGGCTGGCTGGAATGGGGAATGCCGAATGGAGGATGCGAAACTGGTTCGAAAACGGGCCGCTGGCAAAGGAGTGCAGTCTGCAGGGGCTGCGCTTGTAAAAACACAAAGAAGCTTTTTTAGCACATATCTTAAACTTGCACATTCCAAGCATACCCAGCCGCAGCGACAGGATGGGTATATGCAGTAGGTGACAAAACATGCTTCAGTGAGCCACAATAACATGAACAATTAATTTACTACCAATGCATACCAGTAACAGAACTCTGTTAGCTGAATCTCAACATTAACAGCTTTAGTATTTTATCGATAGTTCCGCCCATTCGACTGTTCCAGCAATTACAGAGCAACCTGCAGTCGACTGCAGCTTTGTTGTTTGTTTATTTTATATTTTTTGCATTGTCTCACGCTGTGGACGCAGCTGCGCAGTCGCTGTTGCCGTCGCCGTTGCCGTCACAGCAGCTTTCAATTTCAAGCTCCAATACATAAAATAATGCGTGTGACTTGAAAGCTTTCTGCCTGCTGACGACATGTTGTCTCTCTGCAGTGATTCTCTTGCGTTTGTTGTTGTTTTTTAACGTCTTTTGATGTAGCTGCTGCTATTTCTGCTATCTTTGTTGTTATTGTTGTTTTGTTGACCATAAACTGATACTTTGGCTGTCGCCGCTTGCTGCTCGCGACGCGTCGCAGTCAGCTCTGCTGCTTTTTTGTTTTTTTTTTTTTATTTTGTAGCCTTGAAGGTCATACCCAACGCTTGGCATTCAGATTGAAACCGTGCGGCTGCCTCGGCTGATGTCGCTGCTGCGCTGCTGCGGCTGCGCGCTGCGCCGTGCGCTCAGCAGGTGCGCCGAGCAGAGGCATGTACAGCATAGCAGCTGAGCGTCGGCCTAGGCAAAGAGAGAGGGGAAGGGAGGCGTCAGTGGGGTTGTTGTTTTGGCAGTTATGAAACTAGTCCAATGACTCTCAGTGTTGTGTGTTGTTGTTGCTATTGCTGTGGTTGTTGTCGTGAGTTTTGACGCCTCTTCTTGTAAGCATGTAAATGTATGCATATGCACCTACACGATTTACATATGTATGCATAAACACATATACACACACATACACTTGTCTTCAACTTGTAGACCACAGCAAAAAGTACAACATCAATTTGTTGTTGAATAAACAACAACTTTTCGGTGTCCAATGCAATGAAGCGACCCCCAAGTGCCCAAATTTGCGTATGTATGTGTGTATGCTGGTCTGCGTGCATGTGTGTGTGTGCGTGGGTCTGCCGCCCAACTGTCCGACCAGTTCTCAAAGATTTCGTCAGCCACTTCTGTCGAGGTAAAAACCAAATCAGCGTACGCATTAGAAATAACTAATTAATTTAACTCTAACTAAAGGTTGGGTGTCTTTTTTTCTTGTTTCTCTCTTTTTTTGCAACATTTACAACAAATAACGAAATGAGGTTAAGCTAAAGTATTTAGTGGTCTGGAAAGAGAAATGTTTTAGCCAACTCATGCTGCTATGTGCAAAAATTTGTTGTAATCGCTGCGACGTAGTTGCCATTCCGGTTCTGATTGGCAAAAAAAATGATATTTTATAGTCCATATGAGAAACTAGCTGGGGCACAACATAAGCAGATCATAAGTATGATGCTGTGCGCACAGACAGGTAGCACAACAGACAACAGCCAGAGATTCAATTAGCCAGAAGGAGGTGTTGAAGTGGGCATATTAGCTTGGTATGTAGTAGAAAGAATAGTTAGCACATTTAGTTAGCACATATCTTATAGCTAAGCAGTCATGCTAAAAGTACCTGAAGTTTATAGATTGTTCGGGATAAAGATATAAGATTCTCATTTCTGGTATACTAATATCTACAGGTTAGAATCTATAAAGATTGGATTTGGAATATAAACATATAGATTTTTAAACCGTATTTATTCATAATTAATCCATCCATTCTTTCATCTATCTATCTACATGTTTATCTATACATCACTTTATCTATTTATCCCTCTATCCCTCCATTTATCTCTGTAGTTATCTATCTATCTGAAATCTATTTGAATAATAAACATAATTATAACTATGTTTTACATTCTTCCACAACTTCAAGGTAAAAGTTCAATGCTAACTAAATTCTGGACAGCTCAAAAGCTCAAAGCTCCGAGCTTTCGAAGCTTTACTTTACGCCTATATAAATGTATAGCTTTTAAAGAATTCAAGCCAGGTTTACTTTGACCACGCCAAATCACACATCAGTATTCAACAAATGTCAAGGGAACTTCGTATTTCTGCACTTGGAAAGCTGAGAAACAAAAATTACCATTAATAAGACCCCATGACTCATGCGAACGATAACAGCGTATGTGACAGTCGGCTACAGCCAAATGCCAACTATTTTTACCTTTGGGGTTTTCTGACAGTTCATGCTGAGTTGTCTGCCTGTCTATAGAACCGGCCTGTCCTATTGAAAGCTCTAGACCTAGGGGGGCGGGTCAATCGACATTGCGTTGAAGTTTACCCAAGTGCTGAATCAGAGTTCCCAAAGCTGGGAAGCCTACCCAAGTCATTTTGACGTCACAGTTCAATTTTGTTGTTGCTGTTGTTATTTTCTGTTTTCTTTTTAACAATTTTTTGTTTTGCCATTTTTATTTTTAGAGCCAATTAAGCGCAAGTGCTCAAGGAATGAACTTCACGCAAGTCGTATGATATACCGGATTCTAGCACTTGAGACGATTATATGCATATATCTTAAATACATATATATATATAAAGGGGAAATACGCGTCAGTTCATAAATAAGGAAATCTGTAGAGCTTTGTTGTTGTATCTCTTGCTTTTCGGCTATAGTTTTTTTCTTTTTTCGGGCAGTGTCGCAGAATGTTCGTGAATGAATATCGGCAACTGCGTCGCTGTCATGATTTAGCGATTTGTAAAAGCGTAAAGTGTGCATATGACTGTGTGTGTGTGTGTGTGTGTTTGTGTTTGTGTGGAATTTCGAGTTTTCGGACTTTGTACTAGTTGCTAGCCATGAACCAAAGCTTGGCCGCCAACCCATCTGAGACGAAGCCAGAGCCAGAGCCAGAGACAGTGCCAGAGCCAGAGCCAGAGCCCGAGCCCAAGTCGAAGCCAAAGGCAGAGGCAGAGACGTTGCCGTAGTCCAAGTTCGCATTGTTAACATTGTTTACGTGCTATAAAAGCTATATCTGTGTGTTAAGTGTTAGCCATGCATGCCTCTCTTTCCCTCTGACTGTCTTTCTCTCTCTCTTTCTCTTTGTCGACGTAAGCATTGCGCACTTGTGCCTAGGCTCTAATTATACAACAAAAGTGGTTGGGGAGGGGCGCACGAGGCTGCCGGCTTGACAGCATAATGCGGAATTCTAATCTCGTTTATGGCCAGAGCCCAATCGAAATCGGGCACACCTCGAGAATATAGAGTCCATAATGAAGCATCAATCAATGAATGAAAAGTACGAACAGCTGCGAGTGCCGATTCTTTTTGGCAAGCAGGAAGCTAATTTTCATGCACTAAGGCATTGGATCACTTGGCTAAACTCATAACGGAAATTATTAGTCTCTAATTATAGCTTTAATATAATATATATATATATAATATATATTAAGTTTCTGCTTTGGGGGTCATGCCTTGGCTTGGGGTCAAATACGACGGAAGTAATTTTAATATGCAAAGCTAAACACACTAAATTTTTAAATTATACACTGTTATAACGAATTCCGTTATTAATGTGTGGAGCCACATTTTGTGCGGGTAACTGCCAAAAAAGGGCTATGAAAAAAACAAAATTCTGTGCTAATGTGCTAATTGTGGCTGTTAACCATAAATGTTAATTGACAGCTCAACAGGCGCTTAGCACGAAAATACCATAGACAAAATCTATCGATTAATCTTTTTATCGCTTTATGCGCATAACTAAATTACTCCAATTGCCGCCATTAAAATGTTTTGTAAATGTCATTGTGACTTTTTTGTAACTTTCTCAATAATAGTGCAGGGTATTGGACAGTCAATCATTTTTGGGCCTGCGTCGGTAAGTAACATTTAATTTCTTGGGCATTATACAGATTGTATGCCGTCTTGTCCGATTAGCTTTACACGCACAATTGAAACTCGTATTTGTATTCGTATTCGTATTTGTTTTTCTCACACGTGATAATATTTACTTCCGAATGAAGTCGGAGATTCTCCAGCTGCATGAATGTGGCACAAGAATTTGCGGACCTTGCTTAATTGCTGCGGCAAATGTTAACCTTGTGGCGGCGATCGTGATGATACTTACCCAACCCGGGCTTCTCTCTCTCTCTCTTTCTGTCTTTCTCAGTCATTTGAGCAAACACAACTCACCTCCCGCCCGCCCACTTTTGGTATTGAGGGCATTGCAATTACAGGTTTACATTAACTCAGAAATTAAGTACGCCAAAATAAACGCTGAGTCATCGTGATGCTTTCTTTAGCTACTAAAAAACAGGTTGAGACTGAATATACATATGTATAGTATATAAATAAGTACAACGTTTTTTTTTTTTTTTTGGTAAATATTGTTGATCAAATTTTACATCTTTCTGTAATTCTTAACTGATTTTTTGATTACGAAATCCTACCCTACTCTCAAGGTTCGGGTCGGGTTCAATAAACGGAAATGGTTTAATGGCAATCAAATAAAAATTTTTCATATGCCGCTTGATCATCTATATAAATATATTTTTAATAGTAGTTTCCGGCTTTGACCGGCTCACAGCCTCTGCTAACGGTTGTATTTTAGTGTCTGTGTCTCAAAAAACGAAAAAAAAAATAAAATAACGGAGGCTGGCCACAGTCAAAAATCGTTCGATTCGATTTCCGCCTAGCTAGAATCGTATTAAAGATAAAACAAGTTTCGGCTTCACGAGCAGAAGCTACTACAACTACGAATAGATAAAAAAAAGATATAAATGTATATACATGTGTATATTCATTTATGATAGACTCTGCACACATACATATGTCAATGATGATATATGTATGTATGTGTGTATGTGTGTGTATGGCTGATAAACGAAACTGTCGCAATTTGCAAATGGCTTTAGCCATGTCCCCGACCCCGTCTACGACGCAATAATAATGATAATAATAATAATAACAACAACAACATTGACATCAACTAATCTAAAATCAGTTTCAGTTCTATGCTGGCCTTTTCCCCCCAATACGGAAGCCTTTCAATATAATTTGATTTTGTATCGGGGCGCTAATTAAATGTGTTCGAAAACAGTTGGCAATACGCTGAATCTTAAGTCTAGAAGTCTCTTGGTTAGAACAATGTTGAAACATTGTTAGCATCGATGTCGATGATTTCGTCATTGAATCCTCCCTCCACTACCATACATATATTAAAATGTCGCCTCTGATTAAACTTTAACAAGTTCAGGGCTTCAGTCAATTGGTCGCGATTCTTAATCGAGCTATCGCTGCTCTGGCTTATACTATATATGTATATGATTTGCCATGGCCGAGAAATCAATTCGTCAAGTGTGGCATTACCTGGCCCAGATAATACTCAAGTATCGGCTGACTTTCGATCGAATTTTCTTATCGCCAATTGCAAAACGCTCGAGTTTTTATTGAAATGCTGATAGGCCTTTTGGCAAGCGACCGGCGCGTGGGCGTGTCTCATGTTTATTAGGTTAGCAATTGTTCTTCGATGCCTACAGCTGTTGGGTTTCGGTTTCTCTTCTAGGTACTTTTCATGGCATGATTCAGTTTCATTATCAGAAATCCTTTGAATTACTCGAAGTTTCATTAGTTTATCAACCGGTTTTCTGTTTCTTGCTGAATAAGACTTATTTCTTGTGTACGTTATCTAATCGGATACAGTGAACTTTCATTATATAATACTTTGTTATTGTTTATAAATACCAGCCGGAGATAAGCATATACTAATTATAATAGCAATATCGAATTTTTAGTAAAAGTCAATAGGAACGTTGCCATGGCCAAGACATGTAATTGGATCATAGGATCTTCTTTATGTAACTAAACTTCATCGTTTTCACATTAGAGATGGTCGTAAATGTAAATGTTCATGCTTGAACTACCATTAGGAACTACAATATACTTCCCACCTACATACATATATGCCTCTTATATATCAACTGTCAATTGTAATTCTCGCAACGCGCTAAAAAGAACATTACCAATACAAATACGAGTACAACCAACAGTTATCTTGAATATAATCGGTAGTACATTAATGTACTACAAAAAGTAATTACTAAATTCGAATTCCCACAGGACTAATTGAAAATGTCGTAAGACTATAAAATGTCTGAAGTGCTATCCCATAATTATCCATATTATTCAGATAATGATGCATTGACAGTTAACAATTACGTAGCTCATTTCTTGCAACCTTATAACTTATACCTCATTTAGATAATTGCTTAGACATGCAACTTGTGACACCGTAACGCTAAGTCAACACAGACAAAGTACTAGTAGAGTGCATATAGCAGCACTTATATAAGAAGACGGAGGCCAATATATGTATATGTATACTTATATAGATATACATATAATAATAGGTATACCAAAGCTGTAGAGATAGCTTTATTTATACCTGATTATAAGATCTATTTATCTATATAAGATCTAGATAATAAATGCATAAAAATTTTTGCTGTTCAATATATGTATATGTGTATGTACATATGTCTTTAAATAAAAAATTTGATGGCCACTTTGTTAAATCATTCTGGAATTCCGGGGGACTTTATTGACTTTTAAAAGGTGAGCTTTAACATCCATTAACATTTTGTAAAGTGCTTTCGTTAGTACATAGATTAAGGTTACATTTGAGAACTGTGAGGTGTTTAGAGAGTTAGATTATATAACATTTATGTCTGTTCACTTCTAGCTAAATTGTATAAAATTTTCATTTTATGCGGGAACTTGAAAGACATTTGAAAGACATATTCAAACTGTACTTTTATCAGTGCTTAGTTTTTCATAAGTTTATATATATAAATATATATTTGATCGTATTATAAATAAACCACCCAGATTTGACTGCAATTATCAATACCGAGTGCAGAGCTGCGATTAACCATTAACACCTGTACGAATGGGGTTATTTACTTTAGTTTTCTGCTTTAAAGTTTTCTTTGGCCCCTTCTAGAACTTTTTATAGTCTTCATAAAAGAAATTGATGTCGTGTCTGGCAATTATCAAAGGCCAATTGTCAAAAGTATATTTCGTGCGGCATAAATTAAACGAACAGCTGTTGTCGTAGCCAATGTTTACTGTACTCGTAATCTATAAAATATGTATTTATGATGGTCATTGTCAGGGCGAAAGAGAGGCGAAAGTGGAATTTGCACCGGCACATGCGATCGATCAATAATTTCGATAGTCGTTCAGCGGGTAAAGCGAAAAGGGGTATATATATATTTTAAATTTGAGACTTATGGGTTGACAGAACTTTTAGCTATAACTTGAAACTTGAGATATATAGGTTTGTAAACATAGTATCGCAGTTCAGATATCACTGGATATTGTAGATATATAGGGTTGTATATTTAGTGGAAAATAAATATATCACGACAAATTTTAATTATATATATTTGGGTCTGCATGAAACTTAAGCTTTGTACATATGCTTCAAAGTTAAGATAAGTAGTTCTATATTTGTATATATGAGGTTATTTGTATATATTAATATACGAAATGTCTGTGTTTATTTGCCTGAAAGAATTTGTATATATATGTTATAGAATATTATAGAATCTAAAAGAGTTTATATTATTACATACACATATTACTTATGTGTAAATATCAAGTAAAGTTTAGCTAATCTGAAAGGCAAAAACGTTTATAAGTGTGAAACTTCCGTAACTTTCTTTGATCAAGATTAGGCTCGGCTAGGTTTTGCTATAAATTTGTAGGCTCAACATATTTAATATTTTATTAAATTTTATTTTGATATATTGCCTATATTCTATAAAACCCCATATTTGCACTTAAGTTTTGAGAGCGCATCACGCCGTCGTCTAGACCCGTTCGCAACATTCTTCAAGTTGCTTCATCGACAGTTTTTTTTTTCCACCAAATTGAATAAAAGAAATTTTATGTTAATTATTTTCTAAATAAATTTTTGTTTATTTTATATTTATTTCATTAAATGTATAAATAATTCTCTTTACACGTAAACGTTTCAAGCTTGCCACGCCCCAGCCGCCCGTCCGCCCTTCAGTCACATGCAATTTTTGTTCGATCTGTGTGTGTGTGTGAGTGAGTGAGTGAGTGTGTCTATATATGTACATAGAAAGCATGTGATTTTTGTTGTTGTTGCGAACGTTGGGGATCTATGGGGCTCTGGAGGTGGCATACAAATAATTACAATAACATTAACGGAATTAATTGTGTTTCGAAATTATATTTCTTGTACTTGAATTGAACATTTTAAACACTTTGCATTTCGAATATTTTCCTTCACTTTTACACATAGAAGAAACTAAAGCTAGAGTATGCATAAATCAAATGACAGACATATTTATATACATATATATATATATAGTCTATATATATATATAGGGCAGATTAGAATGAAAGACAAATAGGATAACATTTTTGCTTTTTTTTTTTGTGTTTTTTGCAGCGCTAGTTCAGCTGCTGCTTGAGTATACAATACATCTCTCTTTTTATTTATATATATGTATGTATATATATATACCGGGTGGGGCCAGGCCACACCCAATTTCTAGTATGTTAGTGCATGCATGTATGTATGTGTGTGTGTGTGTGTGTGTGTGTGTGTGTGTGTGTTTGTGTGCCTGCGTGCGTTTGCAGCTCGTGTACTAAAGGAATGCTCTTCATCAAACACAATCATAATTGTTTTATATCAAACTAGCTGAGACACACACAAACACACACATAGCACACCTACACACATTCTCATCATTTGTTCTGCTTTGTTGTTGTACCCGTCAACCCAAATAGAAATCATGAAAAAAATGTTTTGTTTGTTTCTTGAAAATAATGTTGACTTACTCGATTGATTTATCATACATATTTATCTCAATATATATATATATTTATTAATAGTATCCATAATAGGCGACATATATCTATACAATCCTCACAATAATAATAATATATATATATATATATATGTATATATATACATATAGGTTTTCATATGTCTAGCACCCCGCACATTTTGAAAATAAACCTCGCTTAAACAGAAAGGACCTCACACAATAGACAGAGAAGGAGAAAAAACTGTTTATCCTGATTTATATACTTTTTCCTTTTTTTATGGTTTTTACTATTTTTTTTGTTTTTCTTTTCTTATCTCTTTTTCCCTATTTGGTTTACATGATTAGAGCCCGCCCGAGGAGTTGGCAACCGCTTTAACTATTTACTTAGTAATTGTTTCCCTCTTCTTCTTCTTCTTCTTCTTCATCATCTTCTTCAAACTTAAACGGCTCCAATATCACTTTGGTATCTGGCGGTCAAATAGTTGGCCGCCTCTGTCATTTGTTCCAGGCACTGGTACAGACCATTCAGATGTCGTTTGCAGCGGCGGGCCAGTTCGGTGGCCTTGTCGCTGGACTTTTGGCAGGCGGCATCGGCTATGTCGCTGCCATCGGTGCTTTGGGCATTGTCGCTCTTGTTGCCATCCGATTCCAGGCCTGAGTCGATCTCGTTCGACATATCGGAATCGGAATCGCTTAGATTGCTGACCGATGTGGTGGACATCATGGATGCTGTCGATGTCCTTCTCACATGGCCCTTGACACCCGCAGAGCTTCGACTGCTGTTGCTGCTGCTGGTGTTGCTATTTGTGTTGGACTCAGTCTTGATCTCCTGCTGCTGCTGCTGTTGCTGCTGTTGCTGTTGTTGCTGCTGTTGCTCTGTTTCCAGCTGTGTGTTGTCTTCATCATCATCATCATCATCCTGATTGTTTGTCCAGAGTAAATCTTTCTTCAGTGAATTCAGCACGGTATATAGATTGAAGAGCTCCGAGGCGTTGAGGAACTCGTGCACATTCTTGGAATGTGCCGCACCACGTTTGCCCTCGGCACTGGAATTTTTTGTCAGCTGATTGGCGGTTGTATCCTTGCCCGTTGCAGGTATTATATCAGTGCTATCACCGATCTAGATATGGGGAGAATTCGGATAGAAAAGAGAGCAGCAAGCAGGCAAGCATACATTAGCTAAATTGTTTAAACATTCTTATGGAAATGGGTAGATAGAAGCAGCAGGAGGAGGAATAAAAGGCAATGAGGTGAGTTTACATTGTTTTGGAACCCACCTGCCGATCCATGAGCCTGCATGGCACCAATATGGTATCATCCATGATGTTAACCGTCTTCACGAACTTCTCCATCACATTTATAATGCAGTCTTTGGAGAACTGCTGCTCATCGTGACGCACAATGCGACGCAGGCAGTTCCTGAAGTGAGAGAGAAGGGAGTGAGAGGGAGATATAGTAAAGGTATTATATAGATAGCCCAAGAATGATTGTATTCAGACCGGTTTCTTGTACAGAACCAGTTCTAATAAGGAATTTTGAGGCATATATGGTAAATCCTCCACACATTATTCTAATCAAAAACCGATTCGGGAGCAAATATTCATACGCCCATACATAAGGCAATTGTATTGTAAATATATATAAGCATTGAAATGAGCTGTAAAGAACACTCTAGACTCGGCTATATATAAACAACTCCAAAATATATAACATATGTTCAAAGTCATATGCTTTATAGTTTCGAAGACGTCAGCATTAAAACATTATTCATTTCGTAATATGCGCCTGTCTAGCCTGATCTAGCCCAGGCCCAACAAAAAAAAAACAAACCCGTCCGTCACACGTTTGCCTCTTGGACAATAGCCGCCAATTGGCCATTCAATAGAAATAACCCGATCTCGCCTGGCTGGAAACGTGTCGTCGTTAAGTCTGGCCACTTGTTCTTTTCAACAGTTCCGACAACAGATCAACATCATCTTCTGCTCGCCTGATAAATACCAAATTGATTTCAATCTATGCAAATCAGTTGCCAAATTCATTAAACACAAACTATATAAATAGAAGACCAACAACAACAAGAACAACAACAGCAACAACAACAATAATAATAAAGGTATAAAAAACCTGTACGCTCTGAGCCGCTGATTTCTATTTCTGAATAGCAAGTGTCTTCGCCATATAAATATATGTATGTATATACACATTTATAGCTATATATCTATACGTTTCAGTTTTCTCCCCATTCGTCTACCTGTTCTACGTAGCAGCCGGGGCAAGCGCTTCGAGCCACGTGTCTTGCGAAAGTCGCACATGCAAACTATTAGCCTTTCGAGTCTGGCTAATGGGCTTCGTTCCATTTGTAGTGTACAACCCGATTAACCCCACTCGTAGACGCCGGCTAGTCTCACTGCGCGCCGACGTTCGAAGTTCGGAACGTTTATCGTCTGGAGCTGGAGTTGTTCGCTTGATCGCTGGGTTGCTCGTTCGCTGGCTCGTTCGCCGCCTCTGATAACTCTCTGTAGATAGTGTCTCGCGTGGTAGACGCGTGATCGTCTGGGCTGCCCGCCTTGATAAATTTAGTTTTGGCTGTGCATATACATACATATATATATATATGCACTTAAGGCATTCCCCCAACTATTAAGGCCAGCCCCCCACCCCCAGTCATGTAATCGTCTAGACTATTGATAGCTTCTTGTGGGCATGGGACACGCCGCTGCCGCGTGCTCGACCACAAAGTCACATAGTGGCATAGTGTAAAGAGATGTCTATTGCGACGCTTGTGTCAAGGTTTTTTTCCACTGGTCATACCATACTTATTTCTCTGTCTATCTCTGTTTCTATTTCACTCTCTTTATATACATATACATATATGCATAGCTAGAAACTTTCCTATTATACTGCATGACTAATTGAGCTAATTGAATATGGCATTTGAATGAGTTTAACGTCATAAGAAAATCCCTTTACAATGTCTTACATGATGGACTTAGAGTTACCCTGTAATTAGTACTCTAGCATGTAATAATTTCAAAATAAATTGAACCTACAGTTTGCGGAGTTATTAAACTAAATGCATACTAAATATCAGTTTAATATCTTTCATTTGCGTTTTAGTTTTACGCTTGATTACATTTCGACTAGAATATTCGAATAATAATTGAACAGTTAGAGCTATAAATACATCTACATACATCTACCATGCCCGAACTCACTTTAAATTCAATAGTAATAAAACCTTTGTTTACATTTATTTTATTTTAATTTTGTTGATTTTATTAAACAAGTTTTTCACTACGTCAATCTAGTTCTACATGGATATAATTTGGAATAAACATTCTAGAAACCTTCAGTTCACCAAAAGGTCAAACTCCTTTGTTTACGTCTGCTGTAGGGTATTAAATGAGGCTATCAGAATTGTGTAAGGCGCGCAATTATCTTATCAATAAGTAGCGTCCGGTCGAATCGCCTCATTCATACATAATTACCTAGACAATGAATGAAATATTTGATTTACATTGCTCAGCAAAAGGGAAGTATAATTGAGATAGAAATAGAAATCAGGCGTTGTCCATTTTAGCAAATGTCGCATTAAATTAAAATAGAAAAAAAAATCATCATCAGGCGTCACATAGTTGGCCACGCGCCAGCATCAAAAGCTCGCTTAAAGAGAGAGTGGAGCAGTAGCGTTATTGACCTTTCACAGCTGACGTATGCTGGGCGGCAAAAGAGTGGGCGGAGGGAGAGGGCGGTAATCGTACAACAAGTGCAGCTGCGCCCAATTATGCCGGCAGCAGAGGAAAAAGCCGCAGTCGAAACAGCGTTCGATAAACACGCCATACGAAACGACCAATTGCAGCGAAGCACGGCGAACCTTTTTATCTGAGCAAATATCTGTAGCTGTTAGTGTAGTTGTACTGTGGTAATTGTCTCCTATTCTCTCACTATAGATTTTAAGCGACTAGTCGTGTGGCCCATTAAGGCGCCAAAAACAAAAGCTTGGTGCCCATCCAGTGCACACCTGGCGGCAACACCTGCCTGTGAAGTGGGCCAAGCCAGGCACGCGACACGCGTCCAGTTTTTTTTTTCGTTTGCAGCGAAACATGCGCAGCAGCAGCGCGGCATACAACACAGAAATCAGCCGATTTTTCGCAGCTGGGCGAGCGGGCGCGGGTGCCGAATGTGCGGCGACTGCTTTGTGGCAAGAGAGCGCTTTCGCTCTCTTCAGCAGTACTCTTTGCTTTTATTTGAGAGCGCGTGTGTGTGTGTGAGAGAGAGAGGGCGGCAGTGATGCGAGCTGTAACTGTACGATTGTTAGATAAAGAGACGCTACTCTTGCTGCTGCCTGTTTATTATTATTGTTGTTGTTGTGGCTTTGCCAGCAATATTTGCAAAATTGAGCAACACTATTTTGTTGGTTGGCTGTGTTGTTTTTTGTTGAAGCGCATTGACCAATATTTGTTTAATGTTGTTGTACAGTGTGGTTGCCCCTGTTTGGCCTCGACTGACCTCCAATGATAATCGATAAATGAGCAAATCGATATTAATTATATTTCACTAGTTAACATGCGACAACGCAATCAAAAACAAATACAAATTCTAACTAAATTTGTGAGCTTGTCAAGGCGAAAGCAATTCGTACTACTTTGTACCACTATTCAGAGTAACGCACACAAATGCCATCATCAACAACATATTATTAATGACTTGCATGTACTTATGAGTATATACATATTTATATGCCTACGTCAATCAGTCAAGTTTAAGAGTGGGACACTGAATCATGCCATTGCTTCTGATTGTTTTTATTTGTATTATTATTATTTCTCATTTTTGTTGGTTTTGCCTTTAGTTTTATACCCTGCGGCGTCCGCCGATGGCTCATAGTTGAAACTTTTTGCATAGTGATAATGGCAATGAAGATGAGTAATAGTTGTTATCGATAGATGACATGCTATCGCCAAAAGTGCTGATTAGAGCAAAGGCGATAAAACAAAAATAAACACATAAAACGCCTCAGCTGCGTCGGTGGAAAGTGGAATGGTGGTCAGAGGTATGCGATTTTATTAGTTTAAACAAACTCAAGTAGCAGACATGTACATACATATATACAAAACGAGCCCAGGTTGAAAACCCACACACACACACACACACACACACACAACATACTCACATGCATATGCATACGCATATACATATATATTATGTACAGCTATAGCACGATTGTGTCATATTAGGCAGCATTGCCTTTACTTTTTTTCTTTCGTGTTTGAATGGCGGTCCGCATCGTACGATAAAATTTTTGTATCTTGTCGAAACGAAAGAGAAAATGCCGTGTGGACAAGGGGTGCGGTGCCCGCTTGCAGTCAGAAAGAGAGGGAGTGAGAGAAAGAGCGTGCAAAATGATGTGAGCGAAATTGTGTGCCTCTCCGCCGGCCCCTGCCCCTTCCCATCCTTCTGCTATTATTTAGCAACTGCTTTAAATTGAATTTAAACACATTTTAACTAGAAACTCGCGCTTGCCCAGCCCAAAACTGGACACCATACGTACACACACTGCCACATACAATCATATTCATATACATATGTATGTAGAGAGA
Organism: Drosophila navojoa; assembly: GCF_054131105.1. Classification (NCBI taxonomy): domain Eukaryota; kingdom Metazoa; phylum Arthropoda; class Insecta; order Diptera; family Drosophilidae; genus Drosophila; species Drosophila navojoa. The sequence continues at coordinate 10,695,431 of NC_142893.1, forward strand.
CGGAGATCTATGTGTGTTTAATTCGCCCATAAGATTTTACTTACCGACTAGTCTCCAGCTTGGTGAGGTCTGTGTATCCGCTCATTGTGCTGTATTTGATTAATTCTTTGTCTTCTATTACCAAAATTGGTTAAGCAGACGGTTTTTGGGTTTCTTTATTTAAATGCTGACACCACAAGTTAATAAAAATTTTTTCTTTTGCTCTGTGTATCACACATACACGCGCACTTTCACTGTGTCTATCGCATTGGGTTTATGTTTCTGTGACTGTGTGTGCGTGCGGGCCTTCAGCTGATGTTTTCTGTATTAGTATTTGTAGTTGAGAATTCTTTGCCTCTGGTTAGGCTAGGCAAGGAAAATCTTTGTTGCTATTACGAAATCAGCAAACTTAGTTAAAAGTAGTTATTAATTTATCGCAATCTGCCGACACGTTTGCTATTTATTGAACTCGAATTCGTTTTGCGTTACTTTTGAGAAGTCGCTGCCGTTTTATGCCAACAATAAGGCTCTAAGCATACATAGACTGATGTTAGTCGCTGATCAATTCTATTAATTACTTTATTTATATATCAAAATTCTAAGTATATTTTTTTTGTGCTTGCTCGCGCACTGCTGCACCACGACAAACGACCGCTACGAACGAGTTTCGATTTCAAAATGATGTGAGCGGCGAACAGTGTGGCCTCAATCACTTAGCGTTCATAAACTGAACTGAAAACGATACAGTATCGAGTAGTTCAGGCAATCATGCTATCGATAGTCACAGTAGACGTGCACTTGATGTATCGTTCATATTCTGTTAAAAAGCGCATTAATTTGAACTAAAATTACTTATTGGTTTGCGTCTCAGGTATCAAGTGTTTGTTTTGGCCAAGCTCAAAACCATTTTGAACTTTACACAATACAACGAAATACGGCAGCACAGCTGTTGCTTGCACCCAATCCCTCCAATTGGTTGTTTAGAAATTATAAGAATGCGATTTCCACGTTTGTACAAAATCATTTCGGCCAAACTAAAATGACAATTTTTATTTCACTTGAAAAACAATTACTACTTATGAATTGCCGCCGACTTAATGACCAGCAGTGGCTGCCTTCGCTGCAATCTCATCCTCCTTGGCATGCAGGGCGATCAGCTCCTGTTTCTTTGTAGCAATACGCTCCTCACGTCGCTTGCGTGCCTCGCGCACCTTTTGACGACGGGCCTCGGCCTGGTCAGCAAGCATCTTGCTGCGTTGCTTCTCGGCCTTCTTCTTGTGAATGTATTCCATGAGGACGCGCTTGTTCTTGAACACATTACCCTTGCACTTCATGTACAGATCGTGGTACAGATGGCGATCGATCTTCTTGCTGTCGCGGTACTTCTTCAGCAAGCGACGCAGCACACGTTGCCGCTGCATCCACAGCAGCTTGGTGGGCATACGAGCATTTGCTGTACCCTTGCGCTTACCAAAGCCGCAGTGACGGCCCTTGCGACGCGCCTCGGTGTTCTTGCGCACACGGTAGCGGGAATGGACCACGACAGGCTTCTTGATGATCAGACCATCCTTGATCAGTTTGCGTATGTTCTGACCTGCAAGATAAAAAATCTCCATTTAGTATGCACTTATTCAAATACACACACACACTTCCTGCTTTTGGCATACTTACGCGAGTTTGTGTTGGCAATCTCATTAATTTCATTGGGATCCAACCAAACCTTCTTCTTGCCGCAACGCAGCACTGAGGCTGCGAGCCTCTTCTGGAGCTTTAGAGAACTGCAAGTAGAAAACACCAAGAATTAGATAAAGCAGCATGCCGTGAATTTGCGTGTGTGTAGGTGTGTATGTGTGCATGAACGTGGTTTCGGTTCAATTTACACATTTTTGGATAACACTGGGCAACTGCACTTATAACATGTTGCATGCCACATGTAATCCACAAGTTTTTGCACACTTTTCACATATTTTCGTACACAAAACACAGAAATTACTGAAATTCGTCAATACCTCATGTCGACCCTTGCTCGTCGTGGCTGGGAAAGAAAGAAAAACTTGACAGACGGAAGTGACTGCCATTTTTGAGCATTAACCGCAACAAATTGCTGACTGCTATAGCACGCTCCAATCACAATGGACGATTAACAGTGTAATGTTGCATAACAGCCAAATGTTATAAGAAATTTTATGTTAACCATCCCTGGTCAAACAGCTGATTATACGGCAGATAAAGTTCAATCACAATATTAATTAATAATTGTTGTTCTAAAGAGTTTGTTAACTATGCAACACACTTTAAGGAGATGTCTGACAATGGCGAAGACTGGCAGAGGGAGCTTGCGGCAGCTGGCAACGCTGCCGCATGCACCCGAACAGAACAAAAATCAAACAAGTCGCAATCAGTTGCCCAGGTTGATGGACTTTCCGGAGATAATATGGCCATCGGCACTGAATACAATCAAAAATTGGATAACCGTACAGTTCATTATACGTCCATATTTTGATAGTGAATTTCAAATCAAGGACTTTGTATACGGCGCAAAACAGGCGCTTCAGGTGAACTCCCCAATTGTTGCTTTAATTACGCAGCAAAATTATTCATATGTGAAAATCTACTGTGAACTAATTATAGGTCGTATCTAGCAAGTTGGTGGGCGGAGATCTAAGCCAGCTACAGGATCTAGTGACACCCGAGGCCATAGCCGAACTAAAGCCCGTCGTGCAGAAGCTGTCCATGACGCAGCGCAAACAGCTGGAGATCCACGAGAGCGACATCTATTTGTCGTTTCCCTATCAGATTGGCATCATGTTCGATGATGCGAACGATAAGCTGCAAAAGCGTTGGGTCGAGATCACAATGGTGTTTCATGTGATGCGTGGCCTGACCGAAATGCGTGAGCGCGGCGAGGAGATACCCTGGAATATGGGGTGAGCGAAAGAGTTAACAATTAGATCTCTCTCTGTTTCTATAAGCTCGGACTTTCTTGATCTACTTGTAGCACAATGCCAGAATATCAGGATCGCGTCTTCATTTGTAATTATCGCTTTAAAAAAGAGTTTACAGCCGGACACCAATCAGACTGGACGATCAATGTGGCCAATCATTTCAGGGCCATTGATCTAATTAATGAATCGAAATAGCAGCTGGCTTCCTAACTCAGACTCTTAGAAATCGTAGAAAAACCTATTGTATCAGATATAGTTCCCGGAAGTTAGCCTATTCACATTTCGGATGAATTTTGGAATAAAATTTGCATTGCAAGTGTTTAGGTATGAGCAAAACAAAAAACAATTCAGATCATTTAAAGTTTTATCATTTTTGTTTTGTTTTTGTTTTTCTTTTGTATCTTAATATCTGGTTATTATGTAGTTTAAATAACGAGTATGTGTTTAGATGACAATACAAATTGATTTGATTTGATGTTCATTTTTTGTTGTTGTACGTCATTTTAATTCGCCTTAACGTGCTTCTCGTACTTGGCCCTGTAGATGCCCTTTGAATCGTACTTGTCGAGGAGCTCGTCCCATTCTTTAGCCTTGTTAATCCGCAGATAATTGATCACCTTGTTGGAGTTGCGACGCTGCACGTCGGTACACTTGGAGCACTCCGACTCGAGGGCATCGGGCAGCAGTTTCTTCAGCTCGCGTCCTTCGGCCGTGCATGGTCCCTTGTCCATCAGGCACTTGATGTAGGCGGTCAAGATGCGATTATTGGTCAGCACTTCGTCCACATTGACATTATCGAATTTGTTAGTGTATTTCTTCTCGGGCCTAGCCAAGGCGAGGGCGGCGAACAATCCCAACAGCAATATGACCAGCGATGCCTTCATCTTGTCTCAAGAACTGTAGAACAAAGAGAGAGAGAGAGAGAGAGAGGAAGAAAACGTTTCCATTAAAATGTGAGTAATTGCAAAACAAATATATGAACAGCTATTCAAATACTATTTGTGGTAATATTATTTGTCCCAAATAAATAATCTGAGGCGTCATCTAGTCTGCTCTGCTGTGTAAAAGGGGCTAGCAACGCGCCAGAGCTTTGAGAATGAATCGTTCGATTCATTTCTGGGCTAAGTTCGTTTCATGCATTATTAATGCCTCTTGGCATATATATGGCACATGCATACTAATTAATGATTTAGTTTTAGTAATAACAACAGATTTCACAATTTTCGGACCACGTCACTTCAAGCTCTTTTTCAAAGTGGATTAAGTTCGCTGTTCGCCCTCTTTTTTTTTTTTTCATTTAGCTAAAACCACTTTTGTACCGTTGTTCGCAAGTGTTGCCAATATGTTTACGCAATAGACCAAGCATCGATGCCGAATGGACAGCTGCAATGCCTGCGTCGCTCGCCGCTGCTTCCCTCTCTCTCACTCAGCGTCTTATTTTAGCTGCTATTCAAAACGGATTATATTCGCTTTGCGTCTTGTTTTTTTTTTTGCTGCTACGTTTCTACTGTCGTTTTGTGCACGCAAGTGCTGCCAATCGATAGCAATTTACAGTTGCCAAAGCACAAGACAGCAAAGCGCACGCGTAGCCTGCATCGCTCACTCACTCAGTTCCTCTCTCGCTCTCTTGTTGTCAAATAATGTTTGCTTACCGTTTCGTGTTGTTGCTGCTGCCGAACTGCGAGCTGTTGGTGGATTTTCTCTTGTGTCTGTTGCGTACGACAGCACAGCTTTGATTGCCAAGCTGTTAGCCTGTTTAGCCGACTTTTATAGTAAGGAGCGCGGTTGGCACGGCCAAAAGCTTTCGCACATTCGCTTGGCCACTCGACTGACGGTGGCGCTGCCGTCGGCGTCGGCCTGGGCGGCAGTTCCACCAGTCAAAGGTCTTTCGTGCAGCCAAATTGAACCGGATTTTTAGTTTTCACCCGAATTTTAAGCCAGCCAAGCAATTCGCCGCGTACTTGGGATGTACGCAAGCTTTACATTGTTTTTGTTTTTTTTTTTTTTTCTGGACTTGACGCCGACGCTGACGTCTTAAATGTAAATGTGGCCTCGCCGCCTCTCGTCTCTTCTCTTCTGTTCGACGCATTCGCCACCTTCGCCGCACTTTGGCGCTGTCACAGCTGTTTGTTTAGCTTGTTAGTGCCTTGCACGTTTCGCCCCGTGCGCTGAGACGAAATTCATAGGAAAAACATGCAAAGTACTTATGTGAAAAACTCAAAGGTGTTGTTGCTGTTGATCTTTTACGATCATGTTTATTATGTTGTAATCACTTTTATGCATTTCCCCCATTTCATTTACATTATCTGCAGCATTTAATCGAAGTATGTATGTGTGTGTGTGTTTTTGTTTGTGTCTCTCTCTCTCTCTATCTAGGCCCAGCCAGATTTCGAAAGCTCAACTGGTCTCGATTTTGTATCTTTGTTTTTATTTTTGCGGCAAATCGAACTGGGATTTACCGCCATAAACGAGGCGATGTCTTGCGCTCAGTTTCTGTTCAATCTGTTGCATGGTAGACTTTTCCACAGTCAAATCAGAGCTGATAATTATTGTTGTGTTGTTGTTGTTGTTGTTGTTATATTTTTATAAATAATTTTTATTTCATTTTTAATTTCTGTCAACTTGGGGTCTACAATAATGAGCCATTAAATCCATGTACATATATTTATAATTCTAGAGCTAGGTTTTATTATTATTATTATTCCTGTATATATATTTTTTTTGTTTAATGGGAATGACTCGAGCTTCTCGCACGAGTATCTCGTTTGTCTTGCCTGCTTACGTACAGTTCAATGGGTCAATTCTACTTATTTACTTAAGGCTCGTGGCTGGCTGGCTTTTTAGCCCGCTGTCTCTAATAAAAGCCAATAAATCACTGTGATATAACTTTTATGTTAATTAGTGTGCAATTATGCAAAGTTCAGCTGATTTATCACATTATCATTAAATTTAACAATCTTTCATTTCATTTTGTTTGTCGTATCTGGCGACTTACAAAATCATCTCTAGGGCGGTCGACAAATGTTGGGACACATTTAACTGCCAGCAGTTAAGTGCCCTTAGGCTACAATATATACATATGTATGTATGTATGTATGTACATAGAGCATAATATATACGGAAATCTGATACTTCTAGGAACATGTTGTAATTAAATGTTGTAATTAAAAAATAAACTGATCTCTAAAAGTTTTTAGATGGCATGTAAACATTTACATATATAAAGCAATAAGTAGTTTATATTTCTTCTTTTGGCCAGAAGTCTACAAATTCATATAGCGGAAGAAAAATATTCCTTCCAACTATATTCTCAGAGAAAAAAAGATTACCTTACATTATATTTTTATATCTAAATCATTTTCTCAATTAAAATCTTTTAATATCTCTTATAGAACTTTCCTAAAAACAAATCTTAGTCGGAGTTGACAAAACGCTTCTGGTTTGCTAAAAAGCTCTCTCTAAAGTACTTTACGGTATACCAATTAGTCAAAGTGAACATGTGATCTTGGCTGCTCTGATCTTTTTAGATATTTTAGCTTTCATATATACGTATCGCTTACGTATGTATATCTGTATATATATAATAGAAATAAGTCGACTATACCAAGACTTACTGATCTTTCCAGTTCTATATAATTGTATGTACATTCATTCACATTCATTTCATTTTCACAATATTTCCATATATAATCTTTCAAGATCTTTAAGATTCTACTTATGATTATGAGCAATAATTTCCATACAAAGCAGAACGAAATTCGCATCTCTCCAATTGGAAACATTTTTCTGATCAGAAATCGACGCCTCACATTCTTTCAGAAAACATAATGCATATAAAGAAATATTGTTTTGACAATATTCTGCTCACGTTTCTCAACACTTGCATTACAAACACGCACACACACACACACACGCACAGGCAGAGCTGTGTGTGAATCGTTGACCAATTGCCACATGGGTGTTACAGCTGTCATGATCGGTTTTAGCTTATGCAAATGGAAAGTACCCAGGCCAGAGGAAAGGTAAACAGTCGAACTCATGGCGATCACGATGACAGCGTCCCAATCAAAAGTAGGCGTGGTAGGGGCAACGGGCAACGGGCAAGCAAGGGCTGCTTGCCTTGAAAGCCCAGCCAGTGGCGGCAGCATGTGCAAAAGTTCAGGTTCAGGAAGGTAAGCCAAAACAGAAAACAAACAGTAAAGCAGAAGACAGAAAGAGAGACACAAAACAGAGATAAACAAAAAACCTGACGCAGCAAAGTAGCAGCAGCAGCAGCAGCAGCAGCAGTAACAACATCAACCGACGAAGCTTCAATAAAGGTAAATAAATCTGGGGACAGATCTTAAGTGTGATACGTGCGCAGGTTTTCATTGCCAAGCATGGTGCCAGGTGCAGGTGTGCGTCTGTCTATGACTTCACTGTGATCATGACTGAGCCTAGGAATCAAACAAACTGCGGCGAGCTCAAAGCCAAGTCATAACAAACCCCAGGGCCTTTGGGGGCATCGCTTCCCTCTGGCCATGTCAATCTGGCGCGATTTGACACAAAAGGTGAAATGAGGGGCGAATTCATGTTGTGCAATTACGCATGTCAGCATTATCATTAGCATTATCATTGTTATTGTGATTCTGTGAATTGGCGCTGCTGATAAGCGCAGGCCATGCGGAGGTGTAATGCGCGTTGCTTAAACCTAAATACATACAACTAAACACAAACTAAAGCTCTGGCAAGTGTGGCGTATCTATAAGATACAAATATGCGCAAGTGCGACTATTTGAGAGACAGCTCAGTGGTCAGCTTGGGCTCATGCTGCGGCCTAGGATTCAGTATCGTCTCCAGCTGCACAACGGGTGCGCCGCACAGCTTGCGGTAGAGCTCGCCGTAGCTGCGACTCCTGCTGCAGCGCCTGGCCAAGCTGAGCACGCACCACAGCGCGCAGAGCAGCTGCAAGGCCATCAGGTAGGGCTGCAGATGCGGCAGCCAGTTGACATTGAAGCGCATTATGTAGAGCACATGAGTGGGTAAGTGATCCATGTCCTGGGTAGAGTAAAGAGTACAGTTAAACGAGGGACACCAATAGCTAGCAGCACACTTACGAACTCATACCAGAAGCCGGGCACAATCATGTTGCTCAGCTTGGTCAGCTTGCGGCTGTAGCTGCTAAAGTCCGGCAGCGGGGTGTTGGACTGAAAGCGATACTTCTCATTGATGGGTATGCCCGTGTTGGGCTCCAGCAGTATGAAGGGCTCGTGCTGCTCGGCATTGGGGCTGAGGCCCTCGAAGTGCTGGCGCCAATCGTAGCTGGAGCCATAGAAATGTGGCATGGAGAAGGCCGAAGGAGCATCATCTATGCGGGATATAGAGAGATGAATGAGAGATTGAGAGATGAGTCTCTGCGAGTGCCTCTAGCTGGTTCATCCATTCATCACTTACTTATCACACACTTGGACACGTCGAACATGCCGCGCGGCAGCTTCACGCCGTAGGTGCTATCCATGCACTTGGGCGCCGTCTCGTTGGCCTGGAGTAGCGTAAAGCGGAACGAGTTCAGGCCATCGTGCTCCTGATCTCGCTGATAGCGCAGGGGCAGCACGCGGCAGGATTCGGTCGCCAGGATGCTAAGCGATGAGTTCCGTTCCAGGAAGAGCGGATAGAGCGAGTTGTCCAGGCTGTCCGCCACATAGATGGGACAGTTGTCGCCCAGATTTCGGGGATTGTCCTTCACACGCTCCTGGATGCGCAGCTCGCCATTGAGACTTTGTATGCGAAAGAAGTTCTCCATGCCCACCTCAGTGCCAATGTTCACCGTGTAGATCTCCTCCTTCTCCTTGAGAGCCTGCCAAGGGATAGGTGTGAGCTAGGAACTGGGGAATACACTGTCTGACTACTCACATTGTAGAGCGTGCCACAGTTGGTGGCCAGCGGCAACATTTTGCCAAAAAGCTCCAGCGTGGGTCGAGTGAACTCCCACAGGAAATAGTAGACGCTGCCGGTCATGAACACCTGCTCGCCCAGGGTCAGCGCATTGAAGCCCATCGAGGTGAAGGGTATCTGGCAGTACTTGGCAGCGGCGCCCAGCAGGAAGCTATTGAACTGCACAATCGTCTTGTTGAGGATGTCCGGCGAGACGCTCTCCTCGGGCACGAACTGAATGTGGCGATAGCGATGCTTGCGATAGGTCACACTGTTCTCGGTGCGATTGAGGATGTTGTTGTAGCCCACAATCTTATAGACAATCGGGCCGATCTGTTGCAGCTTGATCCTGGCATCGCGTCCACTCAGAAACTCCGGTCCATTGGTCACATTGAACAGGTAGCTCTTCAGCTTGCCAAACGGCGAATTCACCCAACTGTCCATGGTGGGCATCTCGTCCCGGAAACGCACCTGCTCCTGGGCCGCGGCATACTGATAGTTGATGCCGCACGAGATCACAAACAAATAGATATTCAGCAGGCCGAACAATGCAATTGCCACAATTTTCAGCCAGAAGCAAGTGTGGCCCATGGCTGACGATGATGCACTGCCTCCACTCAAAACGGGAGACTGGGAGCTGGATGGGCTGTCCGATTCGATTGCTGTGCGTCTGCGTTCTTCAAATCACGCGATTCGTTTGATTTCAGCAACTAAACGCTATTTCGAGTCTCCATTGAATTTTAAATACAAATTTGTATTTTTTTACAGAATCGGTCTTATCGCGACGTCCCTTCCTCATCTTAGGCCTGTTTGAAAACGAAACGAAACGAAACTAAACTAAAAATGTGATTACAAATAAAAGCAAATCAAGTAAAAGTGAAGGAAATGTGAGAGATTAGCTGGACTACAGAGACACCCTATGTGAGTAGAATTTTATTAGAGCTAAGCGTGGGGAATGAATCTAAGGGAGAACTTATAAGCAGATGGCTCTATTTGAGAATATGAAGTACAAATAGGCGTTGTATAGACAGGTTTAACGCTTTAGACCTGGCTTATATGGTAATCAAAGATTTGAGATCTTTAACTAATAATGTTGAATTGATGTTATTGAAGTTTGAGCAGAATATTTAGATTGGGAAGTGAAAATAAGTTGCCTAAATGATCGAGAAATTGAGAAAACTTAACAAGAATAAAAATTCACGCCTAAGAGGATAGCGTAAGTATAAAATAAAGCCCTAAGGACTTCAATTGCATCCTAAATAATATTTTAAGATATGCTCTTATTCTATACAGATGTATTATGAGTATAAGGTATATTAGAATATAAGGCATACAGGTATAAGGTATATAAGTTTGTATATCCTTGAATAAGAGTAACTATATATAGAAGCATAACTGATAACATTATATATATAATACTGCTACAACAAACATCCTAGGGATTCATTAACAGATTTGCTATCAAATTGAATTTCATTTAGCTTCAACTACATACATAACGAAATCACTTTCTAATTGCTTCTAGTTTCTATAAATTTATGCTAAACTAGTCTAATTTCCATCCATTAAACCATCCATTTGAGTTCAGCCGGCTACAGGGTATCATCATAGCAGAGAGGCTATCAGCTGGCAAAGGCCAAACACGCTCTGCTGGCGGCTGTTGTCGCAATTGCAAGAGATAAGCCCTCAACTTGTGACCCGAAGAAACATCGAATTTACGCAAATCGTAATTTAAATTTATGTTCGTTCAGATTAATGTTTTATGGAACTGCTCCCAATTGGCATCTGCAGTCAGCTGCGGCCGGTCAGCCATGGCTGACCCATTCAGTCAGTGCACCTGGCCGGGGGGGCGCTCGAATATGCATTCGAATATTTTTAGCATTCAAGATTTGTGTTTGCCATTGCCAATGGCTGATAGCCGAGATCTGCTGATGTGATCAGCAGATGCTTCAAATCAGAGGCGGCATCAGCTGCGCGAGCAAACCTCTGAATGAGTGAGTGAGCGAGCGAGCGAGTGAGAGCCGAGATGCTGTCTTATCAGTGACAGACAGACCAATCGCCAGACCAATTTTATCAGCTCTCGCGGTCAGTGGATTGCACTTGCCCTCGGGCATCATGTCTGGCCTATCGCAGTGAACTCTAATTGCGATGACACTGCGCGCTCGCTTTTGCATTCGCATCCATTTCAGATGCCTCGTCTGTCTGATTTGATGCGCCAATGGAGATCCGGTATGCCGTGTGAAACACATCTCAACTAATGAGCTGACAGACGACACCTCAGTTACTTCAGAGTCTTGCACCTCACAAGTGACAAAATATGTTAACCTGACATAAATCTTCCAATTTATTACCAATTAAATTTGGATTGTAGCACACACAACAAACAAGTAAAGCTGATAATTAGAATATACCCTAGAAACGGAAAATAGAGACATTGTGCTGTATGAGTGAATTTAATTGACTTTTTAAAAACAAAATATATTTATACAATTTATGAAAAATGTTAAACTTGCAAATTTAAATTAAAAAAAAAATATATAAAATTTTATTAAAGTTTTTAAAATATTTTAACTATATAATTTTGCAAATATTTTATATATAATTTTTATTCTTTTAAATATATAAATTTTTAATATTCAAAATTTCATTAAATTTATAATTTATACTTTTAAAATTTTTTATTTTTATATATTATATATTTTTTATATAATTTTCATTTTTTTTATTAATATAAAAATTTTTAATATTAAAAATAAAATCTTTTAAGATCTTATAGCTACATATGCCATAGGGATTTGCTTTGTAGCGTTACGTTTTCTGTATAATTCAAGTGAAATCTAATCAAGAAACAGCTCTATTCGATGGAAATTTGAACTTCCTCACTGAGCACGTTAGCTTTGTGTTCATTATTCACTTTCGATTTAATTCACAAAACAAATTTCAGCTTGATTCGTTTTATAGCGTTTGCTCAGCATGAATTTCAAATTAATAAAATTTAATTTGTGCTCTGATAAGTTAGCTGGAAAGCCCATGCTAAGGTGCAGCTGTACCTAATTATAATCTATTTTTAAGTCGAACTATAAGAACTGCTCTAGATGATATGGAATTGTAGAATAATCTGCACTAAATTGTCAAATTTAATTTAAGAGCGAAATTTGCAAAATAATATATGACATATATATCTATGACTCTCATATGCATATCTATAGGCATACGTAGGTATATATATACATAGGTATATATATAGCTATACACATCATTGATTCATCTACTAAAAAGCTGACACCTTGACAAAGTTTCTTAACCCTAATGGAAGCAATTGAGAACCTCTATTTAAACAGACATTAATAAGCATTTCGATGCTGGCTGTACATCTAAATAGAATAGCTATTATAAAGTAGTCACATATCATCTTCAGAAAACAATAACGAATTGATTTATGGCAAAGCCTAAACCAAATCGAATCCGAATTCAATTCCAAGCCCATCAAACCCTTCCTCAAAAGGCAAGAAATATTCACAATGTATGTATTTGTTTTTTTAAGTGCCTAATTAAAATAATAGCGTAATTTATTGTACACATTAGAGTCATATACATTATACAGATATAGATACGATACACACACATATACACATACAACATATGTGACACAGATATATATATATATATATATATATTATATTATATTATTTTATATTATATTATATTATATTATTTGTAGATATATCATATATTATATTTTTGTTGTAGTTCGTTTGTAACGCATCGGAATTTTTGCCAGTCCATTCAAATTTTGTTTGTTAATTGTCTAATCAAGCACATTTATATGAGGAACGAAACTTGAGAGAACATTAATGAATATCTATAGATATACATATATATGTATAGATATTGATATATAGATTTTGTGAATCTTGTTTCGTTAATTGATTTTATATTTGTGACTTTCATTTGGTCATGCATAATTTTGTTTTTGTTTTTTTTTATGACATAGAATTTGGGTTTGTTTTTGAGACTTAAAATGATCACGACCGTTGCTTGACAGACCATATATACGTATATATATATATAGTTAATACACTTGAAAGTTTTTATAACGATTACATAAGTACTTACAACGAGGACCTATCATACATACAATATACAGTATAAGTACATACACATAAGTCTTCCCAGCTCCATTTGTTCTAGACTAAACGCACTCGGAGAGATTTTGCCTGTGAGTTCCCTAGCTAAAAGAAAATTCCATTTTAAGACTAATGCGCCGACTAAGGCCCCTTACAAAACAATATATTGAAGAAGATCAGCGCGCGGTGAGGCCTCTTCAATATCTGCCATTGGGCGGATTCTCCTTGTTCTGCTTCTTGTTCATGTCCACTTGGGCGGTGGCCAGATAATTGGAGCCCTCCAAGTGCAGTGTGCTCTGCCTGTGCGAATTGCGAATCAGGCAGAAGGTGGAGAGCAGCAGCAGCACCAGGCCCAGGGTGCACAGGCCCACGATGAGAACGACGCGAATTTTGGGCGGAACATTCTCGGCGAAGCGCATCATGTCCGTGACCTCGTTGGGCAGCGATTCGATGCCCTCCTCAAACCATAAAATGGGGAAGATAATGTCCGGGAAGTTGGCCACCTGCTTGATGTCGAACACCTGGCTGACGGCCAAGTTGATCTGGATGCGAGCGCTCACACGCAGAGTGGTGCCCGTTGTCTGGAGAAGAAGAGGAAGAAATAGTCGTATTAAGGATCAGCTAGTGGAGCGCAAATTCCATATACTTACGGGCTGCACATCGAAGTAGAACTGATGCTTCTCCTTCATGGGCGGCGAAATGCCTTCGACCTGAGTGCGCAGACTCTCGTCGGCCAAGTAGAAATGCGGGAAGCTCAACATAATGGGCGAGTCTGCAGAAGAGAAGATCGGCTATAGAAATGTGGAGATCTAGTGGACTTGGCTAGTTGGCTTACCGTATTGACACAGCGACACATTGAAGAGGCCATTGGGCGAGCAGGAGGGCTTGCCCGCTGGACAATAGCACATGTTATCCGGATGGCTTTCCACATCGGCGAATACCCATTCGGGCGGTGTGAAACGATAGGCGGGCACATCGTTGGGCGTGTCCACCTCACGCTCAAAGACCAATGGCAGCAGACGACAGAGGTCCTTGTCGTATACCTCGAGCACACGTTCCTTGCTAATGTGCGGCGGAAAGATGGAGCCATCGGTGCCATCCAGACGATTGCAATTGTCCGTGGTCCAGTGCGGCAAATGTGTTTTTCCATTGAACTTGTCAATGATGCCGTATTGCTTGATGTTCTCGGTGCCGGTGTAGACAGTGATGCGATCCGATGAGGTGCCGTTCTTGCCATAGAGCAGACCGAACTCCTCGTAGGGCAGCTTTTGCTCCTTGGGCACGACATCCTTGGCCAGCTTGAGCAGAGGATCCTCATAGCCCCAGAGCAGCTGACCCACAGAGACTTGCACGAACGGCTTGATCTTCAATATATCCATGATGCTGGCCATGGCCAAGCGCAGGAATCTAAAAGAGATCAAAGCAATCCACTTAGAAGTGACATGGAAATGGAGTATTCGAGTTGCTCTCTTACCTGGCGGCATGCTTGCTCTGTGAGGTGGCACTCAACATGGGTATGTTGGGCACAATGACCACGTCGTCTTCGGGACCAGCCGACAGATCTTCACGGAACTTGTAGATCTTGCGCAGATTGTAGCTCAGCGTGCCATTGTCATTCTCCACAATGTTCACCTTTTCCCATGTCTCGCTGCAAAATTGCAAAATCAAATCATTAACATTTCAAGTGGGAGAGACAGAGAGAGAGAGAGTGGGAGATCTTGAACTTACGTGTAAACATAGGGTCCCACTTCATCGACAATGGCCTTGGAGCCGTTGCTTAGGAAATCATCCGCATTAGTCACGTTGTACACATACAAGCTGATGCGCGGCTCAACGGGAGGCTTGGCCCACCAGCCAAAGGTCTTGGAGCCGGGTCGCAGCGCAATCATGCGATCAACTATCGCATTGATTAGCACCGAAAATTCACAGGCAACCAAAACTCCGCCAATTAGTAAAAGGACGGCGATTACAATTGTAATCCCTGAGAGATAGAAATAGAGTAGAGAGAGAGAAAACGAAATTTCATTTAATAACGAACGATTCGTTTGACTGATCCCCTATGCCATATGCTCTGAGCAATGATTCATCTCAGCTCGCTTTATGCACTCAGTGCACGTACATCATTTTTCACCTCCCAAGCTGAACCCAAAGAGCTAATAAAGGCGTCGCCGCCTGATTTGTGTTAAATGATACGAGTTCAAATCTTACAGATGCGTTGCACACACCAGATGAATCATAGAAGTAATATGTGCATACTTTTATATATTCATAAATATTATATGGATAACAGTAGAATAGATCATTTATATTGCCATAAATGTTTATCCTAATGAGAACTAATGCATTTGTGTTCTTTTTTTTTGAGGTGCGAATGCTTACAGTAAGCAATTTCAACAAATTAGTTTAACAAATCCAAATTATTGAACTACATACATATATTTAGCTGATAATTCAGTGACTCTAAAACTTAAATCAAAGACTCTAAAACTTTTACTACTTTTAAAACTGGGATCTCAACTTTTACTTAATGAACGATATATATATTTAAATTTATTCTAAAACCGGAATATCATGGGGGAATTTTTAGAAGTTTCCTATACAATGAATATGAAATGTATATAATTAAAGACATTTATATGTATCTAAAATATGATAATAATAGTAAGAAGAAAAATATTCTTTTCTCGCATGATGCTCTATACTTTGATCTGTCTTTTGGGTGCCAACTCTCTCAGCTATAGTTTTCTGATAAGCCGTATTTAGCATAAAACCGAGTTCGAATTATTAATCTCATTTTGTTTTGTTGCATTAGGTTGCCTTGGCTAGCTTTTCTAGACGTTTCAGTCATTCCGCTTTGCAGACTCTTTCATAGTTATTCAACTGGAAAGGTAAAATTTAGCTGTTGACCTTCGCCCCTTTGGCTCGATCCAAAATTACATATGCAAGTCAAGTCAAGCTAGGATCAGCAAGGTGAATCAGTGTCGCGCCGCTCTCCAGACGAAGTGATATAATTGGCTCTTTTCGGAAATATCTCGAATTTAGTGTGAAGTGTGCATATGTCTTACATTGATCAACACCTTCAATGGGTTTCTCCAATACCTAATCTATTTCATTAATAAATATCAGAGTCTAGCGTTAATTCACATTGATTAGCTAAAACTTGATGCCCATATTTATATAATAGATCGATAATCGATAGATTGTAAATTCAACCAAAGTTCATAGACTCATCTCTGAGTCGAAAATCCATTCGTTCCGTTATTTTTAGCACATTTCGTTTGCTTTGTGGCTAGTTGATCTGGCGACCTTATAGCATTGTTCGTTCGCCAGTTAATTAATGCAAGTTATACGAACGAAACGTAGCTGCAATTAGCTATTAATCATCCGATTGAATAATTGTATAAATTAATGGACTCCAATGAACGTCGGCTAGTTTTTCCAGAAAGTCGACTTATCAATGCATTTATTAATGCCCAACTAACTAACCGCGTATTATACCAGTTATGATAGCCAGCCATTGAGTCGTAAGCTCCACTTGTTTGCCCTCACGTCAGCTTGCAATGCGAAGCGCAATTATTTATTATCCTCGCCATTGAAACTCTACTCAAGTATTATTGTGTGTAAACAAATCGAATGCATATACATATGTATATATATGTATGTATGTATGTGTGTATATATTTATTTATTTACATAACTTTAGAACGCAAAAATCAAATTATTTCGGCTGATTCATCAAGAATGTGTGAGGTTTGTTGATGCCAGGTAAACATTGACTTGGCTGACTGAATGTCTGAATAACTGTCTATGCGCTATGTGTGTAAAAGACCTTGACAATGTCAAGAAAGCGCCGCATAGACATCTTCATATATATATACATATACATATATATATAAAATCTGGTATCTGCCCCATCAATTAGAATTCAAAATTGAAATACCTGTAAAACCAGTCATAGCGAAACAGTCAAGAAAACATTAAAGGCATGTGTCTGTCGCCCAGCAAGCTATTCAGTTGGTAATGATTGAGTTCGATTTCAATGCAATACGGAAATAATACACCTATTCAGTAATACAATACCAGCTCTTGCTCGAATGTAACTGAAAACCTTTATGCAGCAAAGGTTTATTGAGGCTCAAGCTACTTGGAAATATTTAAGGTGCATTTTCTGGAAATTTATAAAGCTTTCTTTTGTAGTGCTTATGGTGG
The DNA here is from genome assembly GCF_054131105.1 of Drosophila navojoa. NCBI lineage: Eukaryota > Metazoa > Arthropoda > Insecta > Diptera > Drosophilidae > Drosophila > Drosophila navojoa. The sequence goes on from NC_142893.1 coordinate 10,712,604, forward strand.
TTACACCCACTCTTAGTTACATTTGAGTTATGGAGCTCTAAAATCTAATACTATCTGCCAACATTCTTAAGAAATCAGTAATCTTAATCCATAAAAGCTTAAGAGATTTTTTCTTTTGGATTCTGCACAAATTTTAAATATTATGGACAAAATTTCAACTATCTGGCAACACTGTTGATATTCCATACCTTCCAAAAATTCCCAAATTAATTACATTTAGCCTTAGTACGCGTGCAGTTTCCATACTTAGAACGTAATTTTCAGCCAAATTGAAAATTTCAATTATACAGCAACACTTGGACCATTTTATTAGCTTATTATAGACTGCTGTACATCTATTTCCGCCTAATTGGCTGCTTACGTATTTAATTTACCATCAAGTTTACTTTCAATCAAGAGCCTATTTAGCTGTTACAAATCTTTTAATCACTGCTCTCTTAATTAACTGCGTCTAATTCATTCGCTTTGTCAGCCTTGTCAGAAAACTGTGACGAGCTGCTCGGACTGTATAATTGTAATTGATTTAAATTAAAGACGGAAATAGCCAACACTTTTATATAACTTATAATTTGGTTGAGTAATGTGTTTAGCCACTCAGGTAAAGCCCTAAACTTTGAAACTATTCACTTGAAAGAACCACTGAAATATCTCAAAAAGATTCCATAAAGTTGAAAGCCATTAACATTATATTAGATTAGCACTAATGGAATTTAAATGCTAATAAACTAAGAACAGTTTGTAAAAAAAGAAGAAAAACTTGTACTAAAGTAAATGTGGTATAGCCAACAAAAACTAATGGAATTTTCTAGCCAATAAATATGACTTGACAGAGAAGTATTCTAAAATGCAGATTGAACCAAGAATCACATACACCTGCATCTAATTTATCCCTAGTTTAAAATGTATGCTAAGCGCTTTTTTAGCAATCTGGCAACATTGACCTTATTATGTTAGCTGCGGCTGATTAATTTTCCCAGGCAACAAATACACGTAAACCTTGCAATTTGCATTTAGAACGCTCTTCACTCTTACATCTAGAAATCATATCCGACCTGTGAATGCTCTACTTACACCATTTGCGCAGATATGTGCTGGAGAGTTTGGTACAAAGTTTGTGTTTGGGTCCGTTCATATTGTGATCGTTGTGCGGATGTTAGAGTGTGAAACGCCTTCTGGTGCAGAACTATAAATAGCAGAACAGAAATAATTATAATAAACTACGATAAAGATGCAAATCTGGTTTTAAATTAAGGCCGAGAATCGTTAACTTGGCTAGTTAATGAAAGCCGAGCTAGGAATGCATAAGTTGATTGCCGGGCAAAGTTTCAGAACTTTGTTGATAATAAAAAATAATAAAATAAAATGATCATTATGACGATCATGATGAGCGAGATGATGATAATTATTGTTATTATTGTTTAGATGTCTTGGGTTCTCTACATACGATCCGTGTATATATTAGCCACGCTCAAGTCTAAAGTGTAGCAGTCAAGTTTAACTCGTTCGGAGAGGGCCGAGCTCTGAACCTCAAACTCAGACACGTTTCAGGGCAAACTGGCCTTGTCCGTTGTGTTGTATTGTTTATGTTTTATTTTCTGTTTTCTGATTTTTTCTTTACAATTTTATTTCTATATTTTTCCATTGGTTAATTTATCAGACAACGTTTTTGAATACTCTCTTTGGCATTTCGTGTGTTATACAATCTTTTAGTTTTGGCTTTTGTTTTTCAGAACGTTGTCAAGTCAGCAATTGTTTTCTAGAGTTCTCTAGAGCTAGTTTAAAGATTTCGTAAATCTTTTTTAATGGGCTGTTCGACTTTGTTTTCGCTTTTGTTGTTGACAATAGGCATCGACATGATTGGGTCCATGAATAGAGCCCGCCCAAGTAAGCCTCAACTCCAGCAGAAGCAGTCAGGCAATTAAACAAAAGACAAAGAAATCGTTTTTTGCCAAAACGCTGAACGTCTTAATAGCCATGCGTATAGACGCATAAACGCATATTTACAGAAAAAAAAACTAGGTAGAGCTCTGCAAATGCTCAACTATGCAATACCTAGTATAAAACCTTTCATGGACTTCGGAGTATGTTTAACAGTCTACTATTCACATTAAACAGTATTGGGGAAGTAACGCTAGTATGTATATACGTCTATAGTTTACTATTTTTATAGTTCTTCAGTTTATGGCAGTTTATGATGGTGAAGACTATTAGAAAACAATTAGAGATATATACTAAACTAGACATATATACGGAAATATATTTATTATGATTATTATTATAAAGTTAATGATGAACTCATCGTTAATAAAAAATACTAATGTTCATTAGTAAGTTTTAGCATAATTATCATTATCAACATCATTATCATTAAAAAATTATCATTACATTCTTAATGATTATAATATCACCATCATGTTTGCTGCTATTATTATTATCGTTATCATTATAATACGAGTATAAACAATACTATAAAATATTAACTAAAAAAATCATATGCCCTTTACTTATTCAAAAAAAAGTATCGCAAAGTAAAGTAAAGAATAAAAAATAAATAAAAAAACTAAAGTAAAATATAAATTAAAAAAAAAGTAAAACTAAAGTAATGAATAAAATATAAATAAAAAAAAACTATTATTTTTATATATCTATTTAATTGATTAATAATATATTTTAAATTAAATAAAAATATATAAAATAAATATAAATATATATGTATATATATTTTTAAAAATAAATAAATAAATACATACATATATATATTATAAGGTAATAAAAATGAATGCCAAATTTAATTGTTTACAATTTTAAAATAATAACATGATAAATCATCTCTTATAAATATACAAATACAAGTAAATATATGTACATAGTATACAAAATAATAAAATAATAAAAAAAAAAGTAAAACGTAGCGCCCTCACTGTGTCCGCCTTGCACCAGGTCAGGGATGAGACTGACCAGGCACTTGTTCAGGCGCGCCCTTTATAGCTGCCGACATTGCACTCAACGTGGATCGAACAGCTCTTGAGACCTTTTCAAGGTTCCTTTTACGCTCACTGCAGAAGAGCGATTCTGTAGGGAATTCTCCCTACCAAGCAGAAGGTCGATCGACTCTTGTGCTTTCCTCTTATAGACAACTCAGCTACACAGAAACAGCATACTCTCTTTGTGTGTGCCGAGAACAGGGTATTGAAATGCTGTTGCCAATACGCTGAGCATCTTAATAGCCAGGCTTGTCTTGGCATATACGCATATTATTAAGAGAGTGTGTATGAAAATACAAAAATTGTATTTTTAATTTTGGCAAACACCTTGACCGAGGCCAGGGCCTCAATATTGCGGTTGCCCCTATTGTAGTTGTTGCGGTCGTTGTTGTTGTTGTTGCTGGCCATAATTTCTATAAAGCGTTGCCTGTTTGCTTCCAAACCGCTTGATTATTGACAATTGCAGGCACAGGCAGGCATCATAAAATATTTAAAAACAAATCTGACTCTGATGAATACATTTATTAACCAAGCCATTTGCAAGCGCCGCACGAAACAATAGACAATCCAAACAACGACAACGACAACGAAAACTTTTTTAATTGTCAGTGCGTCAATTTTCGTTGTCGTCTTATCTAGTTGTTAACAATACAGATCTTTTCACTGAGCGGAATGCAGTTGAGGTTCTTATAAGCCAGCGTCAAGGTGGCGTCTATATAGGCTGGCAACGCATCTCAGATACCTGACTATATCTGTATTATTATTTTTTTTTTGCAACAGTATCTCTTTCTATGGCCAGCTTATGGTCAACAGCAACGTCAATTGGCATTTGGCTTATGGGCACGTTTCAGTTGCGCTTTGCAGCAAGAAGCAGAAGAAGTTGAAGAGAGAAAAACGCATATCTGCGTGTCGGCCAGATTGTGTCTGTGTTTATTTGCAGTTAAACAGCACTTGACCATGTCACGGAAATGCTCGACCAACTAAGCCACAAGTTAATACTGTTTTTTGCCTTGACTGCACTCTTTTTGTATTTGGATCTGATATACCCCGTACTTGATAGATGGCTAAGATAACTGAGTGGATTTTGTAGCATACAAGTTAAGATCTTCTTTGGCTATGGAACTGAGAGTGCGAGTTAAGTAGTTTGGTACAGGGTTAAGTGAAGAAGTCCATAGGGCATCACACTGTCTACTATTCCAAGATAAATAAGAAGAATAAATATAAATATTCTCTTTTATTCAGTCTACTACAGGGTATTCTTGCAGTCTAATACAGAAAATCGATTAAAGTCTGAGAGTTGGTTCTAAGAGCGCTACACCAAAGGTAAAGGCTGTACGATCAAGTGCGGCAAAGGATATTCTCTCTTTCTATTCTCTTAGAAGGACTCTCTTTTAGTCAAATTTAGTAGATCTGATAACTTTAAAACGCCAACCATATCTAATACTGGGTATTTGGCAAATCATTAAAATCTGTTTGCAGAGCTTGTCCACAGTTTGTACTTTGCCCCGAACACACACACGCTTACACATACAAAGATGATGTTGGCTTGTATATTGAACGGCGCTTAGTGTGCGCTGAAGGTCGTACCGCTATTAGTTATAATAGCAACAACAACAACAACATCAGCAGCAGCAACAACAATCGAAAATGATCGGCTCAGGTACGAATAAATTGCGCCAAACAGTTATTGACGCCAGAGAGCCAAATACTTGGACCACGTTCAGATGGGTTTTGTCGCATGACATGCGTATTGAATAGTAATTAACTAATATAATTATTATTATTTTGTGCGCTTTTCGGGCGACATTCAGCCGATGAACAATTGACCATTGAGCCATAAATCAGGCAACAAATTGTTTTGGCCACTGAATGCCAAAATGGCTCTGCCCACAATTTGTGCTTTTTTTTCTTCTTTCTGATTTGTTGTTGCTTTTTGTACGTTTGGCAAGTTCAATGAATGCCAATTACAGTGAGAGAAACGATCGTATATCAAGTATGATTTGTGTTATTTTTAGCCGTTTCGATTAGAAATTGCCAGCGAAATAATATTGTCCAAACAGTCATAAACAGCTGATATTATATATGTAGCTCAAGTTGATATTACTGACAACTGGGAAACAGATGTATGTATATACATACATATATATGTATATACTTATGGAAATGCCTTAAAGTTGCAGTTGTCGTGCGCTGACGTTCAGCAATAACAGCTGTTGCTTTATCACAAATGGGAAATCGGAGAAAATCACAAGGGAGTGTATGTAACTTACACTCAGATTTTCTTTGTAGTATGCATTGCTTACTATTTTAATAAACAAAAGAATGTATTGCTAATCAGAATGATCTTTCTAATCAGAAATAAATAAGAAATGATGTATAGCAATCAGCTTTTGTCTGTCCACCACACTTGCTTTCGTTTATTTATTCTTTAGTTATGAAAAATAAGAAATAAGTGAAGAAGAAATAAGAAGTGAGTATTGCTAGCAGCTAGACGATGGCATGCTATATAAGTTTAAAGTTAAAGTAATACAATTATCTATATAGTGGTATGAGTAGCGACAAACTAAGTAAATAAGATATGAATGCTAGCAATAGCCAGTTGTTGTCTATTTATATATATATACATAAAGGCAATCATTATTCTTTTAATGAATAGCAGAAAGTGACAAGATTAATTATATGAATTAGAAATCAGGTAGCACAATTTATATATAGCATTTTGCTTTTGTCTGCCAGCTCAATAAACAGGCTTCTCTCCTTTGACAAAGGCAAGAGAGCTTTGCAATCAAATGAAATTCTTAGCGCTTAGCTTTTGTTTGTGACCCTTTATTCTTCATTTAAATATCTAATGCAATTCTAGTTTTATTTGCAGTCTCTTAGAGCTGCGCCTTAAGCTAGGCAATATTCTATATTAAGAAATATTTCAACTAAAATCTATTATTAATCGGCTATATACCTATAGTTAAATTATCAACAACATATGATATCAGCTAAAAATAATATTTTAAAATATTTATTTCTGTTTTTTTTTTATACTCCAAGTGTAATTGTTTGTGATTAGCTTGCTGCTTTTTTTTCTAATTAACAACTGTTGGGCGTTTAACGTGAAATCGCGTTTTTTTTTTTGCTATTTAGCAGAACTCCATGCCATTCCACTCCACTCCACTTCAATAGAAACTTACTTTCTAAACGAAGGTGCTGAGTGGGCAACTGAGAGTGCTGCTGGCTGGGAGCTGAGAATCGCGAAGAGCGCTTTCAATGCCAGCAGCAAGTTGCAAGCCAAAGCCGCTGCGAGATGCCGCATAATTTCACTGCGTTTAAAATGTTGCACAAACACAGAAACAGCAAAAGCAACAGCAACAGCAACAACAGCAACTGTAGCAGTAGCAGTAGCTACTTAGTGTAAACAATTACCCTGACCCAATTTTATGTAGTTGCTTTAGCCGTCGGTTGTTGTTATTGTTGTTGCTGTCGGTGACTTTGGCCGGGCCAAAAAGTGAGCGACGTAGCTGTTGACAATATTTTGTTATATTTAAAGTTTATTTTTTGGCTCTCGACTATTGTTTTTGTTGCATTTGATAATATGTGTACAATAAAGTGATTTAAAATTGTTGCTTTTTGTAGTTGCTTAGCTAGACAATGGCGTGTCTCAGTGACAACGCCAGTTCGTTCCATCTTGGTAGTAGGTCAGTTTTCTGTTATTGCCGCAACGTGTTATTCAAGAAAGAGCGAGCGGGAGAGAGAGTGATACTGAGATAGCAACTATTACAGACAAAGCGCGACAATTGTCGCAGAGCACGCAATTTTTATAAAATGAATCATTTTAACGGTGTCTGCAAATTAACGCAAAGGGCGTTTACTTAGCCGGATAAAGTTAAGTGGCACACAAACACCCACCACAGCGTGCCTTTCGCTCTCTGTCGGATAAAACGGATATTTCTATATAAATAGCTTTAGCGGCACTTGTTGCGCACGCAACGAAGATATGCATGTGTATTTGTAAAGCTGCGTGTGCCAAAGGGCTTTTACTTAGCCGGATAATAATGCAAATAGCAGACACGCGGTCTCCCTCTCTCTTTCTCTCGCTCTCTCTGTCTGTCTCACCCGCTCTCTTTTTGATAAAACGGATATTTGGATAAATGGTTGTTGGTTATGTGGTCAGCGTCTTGCATTTATTTATTTATATATTTGTGCGCGCTTCACTTTGATTTTGATGTTTAGCTTTTATTTCGTTTTGAGTGGCTGCTTCTTCGTGGCGTCAACAGCGAAATTTCACTTTTTCCACATAAGTAATCATAAAAACTATGCACGTACACACACACACAAGATGCAAGAGTGTGCCTGTGTGTGTGTGTGCGTTTTTGTGTATGTTACATAGCTACACATGTATCTTAATGATTTTCCGCTTTGCCTGCGCCGCTCTTAAAGCCAATAAGCATGTTCATTCGGTTTCATTTGGCTGGGCCTACTGGCAAGGTCTTGCGACATGATAACTTAAGCGATATATATATTAATATATATATTTGTATATCTACACACATATGTATGTAATCGAATTTGTATTAAATATGTATCGATGTGGCATATTATCGTGGCCTGTCTGCAACTTTTACTGCGGCAGAGCTCTGGAATGCGACTACTGTGCGCAGTGGACAAGTGTAAGTACACTTGTTGCCTGTTTCGATTTTGTGAAAGACACACGAGCTAACAACAACAACAACAGTAAAGGCAATAGCAAAAGCAACAACTGCCACAACCGCAGCAATAGCAGCCACAATATTGGCTTGCCAGGCAACCGCAGGCATTTCAAAATAGTAAAATTAACACAACGACAAACACACGTACGGACACTCACACATACACTCACATATATACTAATGCACACCGTCTAAAAGTGTGCACGAGTCGGCTTTAACAGTGTAATTGGTATGCAGTCAAGATTCTTGGCTTAAAATGATTTTTTTTTTTATTGTTTAACGCACCCGGCAACGTCGAAAGAGAAACGACTTGAACGCCAGCAAAGCCGCTGAATAACTGAAGACTTGAAATGCGCGCACAACGAAAGATGTTTAGGCAGCGGGCGCACAGTCGCAAAAGCTCAAGCTTAGCTTGAATTGCGACAAAAAACCAGATAAACAGGTAACAAACGCAAACGGTCAGCGACGTCGCGACGCCGCAACATCGTCGGCGTCAAAGGCGAGAGTAAGCTTCAGTGCGCAGCGCTCACTGTTCGCCGCTCACTCAGCTCAGTAGCTGCTGCGCTGCTCACTCAGCTTTGCGCTCAGAGCGCCGAGTGCAGCGTAAAAGCTTTTTAGTGCTCGCGCCGCCTTGCAAATGCAATTGATAAAAAGCTCTATTGAATGGCGTTGTCATGCATGATTATTGCTGCTGCTGCCGCTGTGCTGCGCTGCTGGCGCGCTGCTTTTGCTATTTGTGTTATGTGCGGGCTGATAAAAACAAGTTTGTTGCTTGCATTGAAGTCTTTCGTTTCGTATCGTTTCATTTTATGCTGTCGCTGCCAAAACGTGCAACGACAACAAACATATCTTTGATTTCCACATACACGCAAATCATTATATGCCCAAAAAACGAGTAAATGACTAACAATTTGTCGTCTCGCTTTGCGAAACATAACAATTTTAAGAATGTATAACAACAAAAATGTTGTTGTTGCTATTACTGTTGATGTTGACGTTGTTGTTGTTGTGCTGTCTGGTGTTTGGTGTCCAACTTGACACAACCCTCGCCATTGCGCAAAGTTGCATTAAGATGTGGCCGCTTATTGTGGCAATTCTTGTTATTCTGGCCAGTTGCAACATACATACATACATATATCTACGCCAGAATTGTTTATCTTCGTATTTACTTAACATAGAAAACTATGACAAGAAAAAACCAAATGTAAATTTGCTGTGGGCATAACACACACAGAGTCAGCTGGAAAAACAAAAATAATAATGAAAAAAAAAAACCGAGAAAAACTTGTTGCATTTGCATTGCAGTTGGACTGGAAATATACATATATTGAATAGGAAATAGTAAAGTGAGTAGACTTCACTTATGGCTTAGAAGTGTTTGCCTAAGTGGGAAATATTCGCCTCAACTCATGTGCTTAGCCAGAATCGGGTCTGTAAGTGTTTTTCCAATGCAATTTCTTGTTTATACAGTAACTTCGTTGAAAACTTTTAGGGGGGAATACGTCAGTTAAGCATTGCTACAGTTTCGACAAGGTTAATTTGGCTGACCTTGAACTACATCGATGACACCCCACACAGACAGGCAAACACACATACATACGCACACGCACAAGCCATTGCAGTTAATAGGCCTATTCAAGCCACAAACTCTAAACGAATTACAACTTTGTATGCCAATAAGGCTAACCGGCTTGCATGCGACCTTTCTGTTTATGTAAAATGACATACGGACTGGCATATTTGTTGTTTCTTTTTTTTTTTAACGATCTCATAAATATTAAATCACAAAACATGAAACATGAGGTATGAATAGACAAACGTAAACGCCCTGAAATGGCACGGATAAACGAGGCTGACAGAAGCTTAAGCCAGAATTCATATCTAACATACATTTACCATGAGCCGAACCTTAAACTTATGCTATTTGCTAAGAAATAAGCAAACCTTCAAAATTTTATGGGTTTTATAACAAAGCAAAATTATAGAGAGACAGAGATTGAATGAGAGTGAGGATAGGATTGGTAGCAGTAAGCGAGAGTGAATCTGGAGAGACAGAGAAAGAGAAAATCGCAGATATAAAGATTTCTGAATCGGTATTCTAACAGCTTGATAGTACATACATATATGCAATACTGAATAAACATATAGAGGAGATATAGGCACAACAACAAATCATTTCGAATAGATCGCACTTAAGCTTACATTTGTTGAGAGCAGTTCAGATGTAATGAGATAAGTTAGCGTGCTATCAATTGGACCTACGTAAGGTCTCCGCCCTTCTGTCCGCCAACCACTAAAATACAATTACTGTCGCATTTTTCTTACTTACGGAGACAAATATTGCAAAAAAGACCCATTATGAATCATGCCAATGTGTGTAACCAGAATTTTGAATTTCAAATTCAATTTGAATAGGTGGGGAATGCGAAATCCAATCAAAAAGAGACAACAAATAGTTGGAAATTGTTTTTTATGTAAACTTTTGAAACTATTTTTGGCACTTGAACCCGGGCTATCTGTTTAAAATTATACATATGTATATTATTTAGTATCGACTATATATACTATCTATATATTATAGCACCATTCGCAGTAGAAAATAAATTAAAGTGCCTTCGACTTGGGATTGATAAGAGTGAGACATATAGGAAATGAATGCATTGGCTAGCGATAAAGCCGAATAATGCCAATGTGTCTGCCTTTTGACGTAGGACCCCACTGCTCTGATAACAGCCAAAAGCCCCAATACGACTCAGACAGCATTAGCTAACTCTGAACGACACTTAAGCTGTCTGAGCTAAGGCTTCATAATTGCATTTTATTTGCCAACTCGAACTCACTTCCTTCCACCAGTTATGCATGTATGTATGTATAATAAATATATATTTAAGCAGGTTATGTTCGCAGCGACAGATCTGTGAAGGCTGCCTATTGAAAAGCTATTAAGCGCACGAAAACATTTCTACTATATTGAAGTATATATTCATCTGTGCTCGGTCGTCAGCTTAATCATTCCAGTGATGTGGACAAAGTTCAAAGAGGCTATCATTTGTTTGGATGATTTTGTTATTCGATGGGTGGCAAATAAGTAAGTAAGAAGCCTGCCAGCAATTGCTGGCATTCCAATACCCTGTAAAAGTGAAGAACCCTAAACGAAGCGCTGAAGGTTAAAGTACATTAAAATGAGAACTCCACAAAGAGAGTGGGGAGAGAGAGAGAGCGAGAGACAAAGAGAGAAAGATAAAGATAAGCTGAAGGTCAGTGAGAATAAAAGACAAAGAGTAAACCATACAATGAGATATGAGAGAAGGAACCTGCGGAAAAAGAGAAAGAGGGAGTGAGAGGGAAAGAGAGAGAGAGAGAGAGAGAGAGAGAGAGAGAGTAAAAGAAAAAGTGGGAGACATAAGACATAAATGAAGAGAGAAATGAAGGCAGATATATAAATCAACAAACAAATGTAAAATTAATCACAGATATTAAGAAAGAAAGAGAGTTCATATGATAAGTCCAACGTTATCAGTCAAGCTGAACAGGTGTTTGCCCAAGGCCTTCAAGTGTAAAAGGAAAACAGGGTATAAAAACAAAGAGAAAGAGAGTGCTGTGATCCAATCATCAACTGATCAACTGTTAACTAAGTTTTCAAATCTTAATTTAATATCTGCTACCAAAACCCTTACGGGCGGAAATCAACAAGAGCAAGCGCTTTTATACCTCGTCAACGCATTGTATAGGGTATGATGATTGACAGCGCAAATAGCACGCTTAGCAAGCATCGCTGACTACGCAGGAGGTAAAAGTCGGGTTTGGAGGGGTGAAATAAATACATGTATGTAAATACTGGTATTATAGCTGCGAGATTATTGTAAAGTAAACTCTTGACTAAACTGATAAATGCAGAATACACTTGAATAGAGTTCAATAACTCGACTCGTACGTTTATCAGCTATTTACAGCTATATATTAAGTACATGCGAATTAATCTTTACAAATACATAGGTATGTACATACATATGTGTATCTCTTGTGCCTTGGGTAGTGTGAACACGTTTAGTGCGTGTGGAATCAGGTAAAACGTTAATCTAAATATATACATATACCTCTCATTATATACATACATACATATGTATTTATCTGTGAAAACACGTATGAGTCTATCATATAATAAGGAAGCTGAAAAACAAAGAGTGCGTGAATGAGAGGTATTGCTTTATTTTTGTCAAGTGTACTGCACCTTTTAAGACATATGTATGTACAAAGAGAAATTCTGTCATTTCTCGACACTGAGAAACTGCTAATTGATAGAGAAAACAAACGCGAGACTTTTGTTGTTACAGAGCACTTATCTAGCTGGTAGATGAAGAGCGGGGGGTTGGGGGTGAAGCAGCAACTGAGACGCAATTTCACTTTTAATAAGACTTATCTGCTTTTATTTTTATAGCGCTAATTAGATTAGGTGAATGTCATTGCTATAAATAAATCCCAGTTCAATTATAAGAGTCAACCAGTTGTTAAGCCTTAAAACACAATTGCGCAACTCCTAATGCAGCGTATAAGTCAAAATATAAGAGCAAATCATGTATAATAGTATGCAAACATGTCGCCTACGCAGCATATAAGACGAAATTGTATAAGAGTGAGTTAACATACAAATAGCTAAAATTACACATTGATAACAATTATACATACCAACACCATGATGTCGCTCGTACAAAGATCAACTCCCTTCAGCTGCTTGAGAGTGAGAGAGAGAGAGAGCATGGCAGCGAGGAGAGGAGAGCGTATGGCTCTTTCCAGCTGCTGCAGCAATAAGCCTTGAAGCTTTCCAAAGCTTCACGCACAACGCAATTTGTTTCAGTGCACATCTTCGACTTCGACCGCTGCTATGGAAATGGAGCACACGCTAAAAGATAATAACGAAACAATCATTGAACAACAAGCCGAGCGCCGTTTACCGAACGCCAAAGACGACGAGTGCCGAACGGTGAAGTGTATCATGTCTAAGCAGCAATGCTGGGGATGCTATGCGCATACCTATAAACAAACAAACATACATACATACATACATACACACATATGTACATGTGTATATACAACGAAAGATACTCGCTGTGTCGATTCTTTGTCTTTCGGTGATTAAATTTGCACTTTGTGTCCGTCGTATGCATGCGTATGCTAATGTGCGATTGCTACGTCAGAAAGAAGTGATCCCGATACGTAAACAAGAACATCGTCTGCTGCAGAGACAGAGGACAAACAGTCAACAATCAGTAATCATAGCTGCCAGCTGCGAACAGCGCGCTGCTCTTCCCGCTGTAAATGTCTTCGCTCGCTTATCAACACTCGCTCACAGTCGAATGCAGCGACGCAACGAAAGCAGCAGCAGCAACGGCGCAGGCAGCGAATAGAGGACAGCAGCAGGCCAGGCCAAGCCAGTGAATGCGTTGCGCGCGTCGTAGTTATAACTTGTTTCGTGGGCAGGGCGCAACTCGCTGTGTGTTCGCCGTGTGTAACGGTACACCCCGAATTCAAAATAACAAACATAGCAACAGCAGCCGAAGCAGTGGCAAAGGTTCCGGCATCAACGACGCAAACAATAATAACAACAACAAAACGAATCTAATCTTACGACGCAATTTTAATATTGATAGTGCGTGAAGTCGCCCTGCTAATCCGTTCAATGTGAAACGTGCAACGGAAAGGGTCTGACATTATTGTGTTGCCTCAATAATTCGCATTGCCAGGTTGGCAGACGAGTTGCCAATTAATTGCTGCTCACCTGTAGCTAATGGAAAAGTGAGTGCAATGAGAGAAATCTGAAACAAAGGCAATATCCCCAATGGCAGCAACAACAACAACAAAAGAAACTGCAGCGAATTTGTAACAAGTCATACGGAAAACCAGCTTGCCATATGAAAAGGAAAAAACAAAAACAACAATAATAATAATAAAAATAAGAGCAGCAAAAACAACAGCAACCGATCGGCAGTCAGAACGAAATAGCGACAAAACAAAGAATAAAGTGGGTAACAAAGAACGCAAAACACAAGACAACACTCAGCCAGTAAAGACTGGAACGTCAGAAACAAGAACAGCAACAACAAAATTACAACAACAACCAGTATCATTCAATCAGATTTCGACAGCAACAAGAGAGTAGCTAGCTCTGCCTAGGCGTAGTGTGTCGCTGAACCGAATTGAAATACACAACACTCAGCACAATAGCAACAGCAGTAATACGAATAATAACAAGCTTTTAAAATTTTTGACTTCATATTTTGTGCGCACTCAGCGCAAACAGCGACAAATTATTAATTAAAACGCCAAATGTTTGGCAGGCGTCTTGGAAAGTGCATGTCTAAGCAAGAGCGCATACATACGGAGCACCATTTGCAGTGAGTGCAAGCGAGAAGCAACGCCAGACGAGAGAGTAACGTTGAGTGAGAACAAGCGCGAGTGCAATTCCTGTGTGAGTTTGAGTGCGCGTGTCTCGTTTCCAATTTGTTGCGATCAGCTGGCTGCTCATACGTGTTCCTGTCCGCGTTTCATGTGAACATTTTTCAAGTGCACACCAACAACAGTAGCTGCGTATTAGAGCTCTTGCGCATCGCTATTATTTATGCCGGCACTTGCTCTCCGCACAGGTGGACGCATCTTCCGTGGCCGTGCCATTGTGTTATCAGTCAATGGCACTGAGTGAAAGACGCTGCAGCGTCAATTAAATTTCATAGCAGTGAGTTGAATAGCAGAAGCAACAACACAACAATAACAATAACAACAGCGCCAGTGCAACTTTCAAAGCTTTTAAACGCCCGCACAACGTCCAGCCACATGTACGTATATTGTCTGTATGTATGTACGCATGTATGTATGTATCTATGTCTGTTTGTGCTTGTGTGTGAATACTTATCAGCGACCGAGTGAGCAGAAATTAAATATATAAAAAAAGAACATATTTCGAGCTACTTCCAAATACTTGCCACATGCAGTTGTATTTATAAATACATGAGTGTGCGCGTGTGTGTGTGTGTATGTGAACTTGACTGCAAGTATGTAAATCGTTTGAGAGTCCATCAACTTTTGATACAGCTCAGTTCATTTGTTCTGATAACCGCTACCTTTCATAGTTTTTTATTATTGGAAATTTTTCAATTCAAATTGGCAATTATGACAAACAGCAGCGCAATTCTTATCAGAGTGTTGTTGACCCCTTTTCCAGCTGACATTAACGCAGAGCTAGCAATAATGAATATATAGACAGACATATATATGTATATAACTTATATATTTAATAGAATTTTTTTGCTGATTAATTATATACATATATGTATATAATAAATCAGCAGAAAGTTCTATCAAAGATTAGAAATTTCTTACATATATTATAGCTCATCGTTTCGTTTGCCCAAATCGGCATATTTAAATACTCTGATACTCTAAAGTTATTATCGACTAAAACTGCAACCACAAGAGCACTTAAAATTGTTGTTTATAAGAACTTTCCTGTACCTACCTAACTTACATTAGGGCATTAGCTTATCACTCACTCAAGTATTTTGAATTGTTTGCAATGTATTTCATTCATTTATATATAGAAACTAGAATAGTTTTTTGTTTTTGTTGTTTTTTTAGATAAGAACTACTAGAAATTCTGACTTTTTATAGATTTCGTGCGATTGTTATCGTTTTCTTCGGTCTATCATTATTATTGTCCAAATCTTATTGCCATTATAATCATTACTATTCCTATGAGAATTATCCGAATACAAAGTATTATAAAAGATCTTAACACTCTTATATGCTAATCCCATATACAACATATATACACACATACACATATGTATATAGGCATAGGTATATCTATATATTCATAGTTACTATGCTTAAGCCCCTAAAATAAGACGTACCCCAACAAGTTCGCAATTTGGAGCATAATAAGGTATATACATACATACATATACATATATGTATGCTGATATGTCCATATTTGTGTCTATAGATTCGCTTTAATATACTCGTTGAATATACTCTGTATGAATTGTGTTTGTAGCCTTCTCGCATTTACTAAGCACTGATAAGCCCTGTGCCATTCTATATAGACCGATTAGTATATTATATGTATATGTATATATATAGAATTGTTATTGTACTTTGATTTGAGAGTAGCACGCGTAGCTTGTGAAAAAACCAAAACCGAGATTAGTTAGTACACACGGTGTTCAACGATCGGCTGGTTAAGAGCTGCGACTCAAGCGCTAGATCATTTCGGAATTGAATTATACATATAAATATATATAGTACATACATATATACAATCTATATAGAGCACAGGTACCTGAGTCAGGTTAAGTTATGAATGGGCAAACCATTTCTATACGCGAAACATGCAGTTGCAAGTTTGTGTTCGTTGGTTCAATGACCAGAGCGAAATACTAAGGCCCTAATGGAATGGCGAGTGATAAGGCAATGTGGCATATAACACGTGTCGCCATAGATCATTTAGGGTTATATATAACATGCATAACGCGAGACGTGGCTCTGTGCTAAGACAACTTATAAACCAAATAATAAATAATGCTAATAGCAATGCATAATGCATAATAATCATTATATATTTTACAGCAAATACTCCAGACATCATGTCGCATGCTACGCTGCACCATGATGTGGCACAGCCAACGCTGCCTGCCTCAGAGGATCTCACAGTACAAGCAAACAAATCGAAGACCAACACCTTGAACTCCCTACGCAATGGCAATGCCTCGAACTACTCAAGTCCCGGGCCCGAGAAGCTGACGGTGCTGGACATGATACTGGAATCGTTGGCCCTGCGCAATCTGACGTCCAAGGATATGGGCACACTGATAAGTAAGTCCATGCCACAAGTATTTATACCAGTGTAATCGCCCTCGAATTAACCCAATTTTATTGCGACCTTTTTACATACAGTGCTGGGCTCCATGTTTTTGCTGTTTGTGATAAGCGTGACCGGGTTCTTTGTGATGTGGTTTACCGAATACTACAATAATACAATGCTCGAGGTAAAACCAGTTAAAGATTATTTATTTGCTCTCTATATTCGCTTCCCTCTACATTCATTTATTCTCTCTTTACCAGCTCTAATTGCAAATATACCTATTATATACCTATATATATCCGATCACTTGTTTCTTTCACAGAATTTAATCCTCGCTGAGAACTCGGATACAGCGAACAGTTGGCTCTCGCCGGATCCCAAGTATGATACTCTACTCAAGGCGCACATCTTCAACTATACGAACATTGAGGACTATCTGGCTGGGCGAGCGGACAAGATACACGTCGAGGATCTGGGCCCGCTCACCTATCAGGAGCATACGATCAAGGATCAGGTGTCCTTCAATAAGAATCATACGGTTACATTTCGGGTAAGCCTCTCACAACATTCCAGTTCGTAAACAAATATATGAATTGGTACATCTGCTTGCAGGATAAAAAATCGTATAAGTTTCTGCCGGAAAAGTCGACGGTGCGGGAAGATGATGTGATCCTGGTGCCCAATGTGCCGCTGCTGTCGGCGGCGGTGCATGTGAAGCGAATGGCCGCAATCAAGCGCCTCTTTGTGACCGGCACCATCAAGCTCTTTGAGGAGCCGCTGTTCAAGCGACTCACTGCCTACGAGTATCTGTGGGGCTATCGGGACAAGATAATCAGTCTGGAATCTCTGGGCGGCGGCAAGACGCACTTCGGTCTGCTGAGAACTGTGAGAACTAAAAACAACTTTGACTCGACTTAAACCACAACAGCTAATCCCTGATCTCTGATCTCCATTTGCAGCGCAACGGTACGAGCGTGGACTCGGTGCAGCTGAACACGGGCGAGGACGACATCTCCAAGTTTAGCATCATCACCCAGTTCAATGGCAAGCCCCAGTTGGATTTCTGGCAGGGCGACGAGTGCAATCGCATCGATGGCAGCGAGCCGTCCATGTTCTCGCCCACCATGCTGCAGACTCGCAGCACGGTCAATGTCTTCCTGCAGGTACTGTGCCGTAAGGTGCCGCTACGCTTCGAGAAGGAGGAGACCATCTACAATGACATTGATGTGCTGCGCTATCGTACGCCCTTGGACGTCTTTGCCCATCCTTCCGAGAATCCGGCCAACGAATGTTATTGCCGCAATACTGATCTCTGTCTGCCGAGTGGCGTAATCAATGCGACCAGGTGCTACGATGATTCACCAATTTTCCCATCGTTTCCGCATTTCTTCACCGGCGATCCGATACTGTACAAGGATTTTGAGGGCATCAATCCAGATGCCGAACTGCATCAGACTTATGCCGATATACATCCGCGCTTTGGCTTCCCTATTAGCGGCGCCTCCCGCATCCAGATCAACATCATGCTGGACAAGACGCCACTGCTGCGCAGTAAGTTAAATGGCATTCGCTTAAAGATTCCAAACATCAACATCCTCATCTTTCAGATCAAGCCTGGCGCATGCAAAATGCCACCATCTTGCCCCTGATCTGGATTGAAATAACCGCTGGCGACTTCAATGAAGATGTCCTGCACACGCTCTATGTGAGCACCTTTGGCCTGGACGCCATCCAGCTGGCGCTCAAGTACGGCACCCTGTTGGTCTCCGTGACCAGCTTCAGCCTGATTGTGGCAAGCGTTTACTATCTGAACAGCAAGCGTGAGGAGCAGCAGCAGCTGGAGAAGAGCAAATCCTCTGCAGAGCTGGAAGCCCTTGCTGGTCCAAGTTCAAGCAATGGTGGCATTGTTGTTGTCCAGGTCCTGCCACATGGCGTCAGTCTGGCGCATCGCGCCAATTCGTAGTGCCATTAGCAACTAGTTAGGGGAGGGATTTGTGGGCGGGGCAGCACAAATGGGTTTTGTGCATGGGTAAGAGAGAGAGAGAGCCCTCTTGCGCTGGAGTGCCTTATCAATCAAGAGATTTTCGAATTTGTCACGACTTAGGATACGATAGCAGTAGAAGTAGTTAACAAATTGTATATATGTATCATATGTATAAAGAAATGAAACAAATGTATAATAAATAGTAAGTATATAAAGCAATAAAAGTTATATAATTGATTATATATCAATAAATAACACCATTGTCCATCAAGTTTCCTTCCTCGCCGCTAAGATTCAAGTTCAAAATTCAACTGCCCTAAGGTTTGGCGGTAAAATAACAGTTACTGTTGTTTAACAGCGTACTTAACAGCGACTATGTTAGCTTGCTTTGCACTGTTCGCATACTGTTCATAAACATTTTCAGCCCTGCTGCTGATTTCTGTTCGCCTGGTACTTCAGAAAACCTTCATACGAAAACTCTGCACTAAAACGGCTTTACCGGCAGCCCCGAAACGGTATGCAACAATTTTTCGCAGTGCAATTCGACTGTTGGTACTTGAATTGATTACAAGCAAATTACATCAAATGAAAAGAAACATGATTTCATTATTTTTTATTTAATTTAAAATTTTTTTTTATTTAATTTAATTTAAAAAATAAACCGTTCTTTGCTCTTTATTCCTCACAAACTCTGTTGAAAATCCCTACACGACCTTCTTGACTTTGCTCACTGACAAGAGCTGGTTGATATGCATGACTTTCGAGAAATTGTGCCCATGTATGGCCACACTGCAAGAGTACTGCCAGCACAACTCACTTTTGACCCGCGCAAATTCAAACAGACATTTGAACCATTTATAATTGTTATAGCAAATATTTATTGTTTCTAAACAAAACGAAATTCGTATATTAGTTGCTTGTTCAACATTTGATTGTTTTATAAACCTTTAGTTATTAAATGCATGTGTATTGTATATGTATATTGCATGTTGAAGGGGGGTTTAAGTGGGGAAGGAAGAAAGTTAATACGCGTATTGGTTGTAGTTTGTTTTTAAGTTGTATAATTAATTTGTTTTGCGTTTGTTGTTGTCTTTAAGTTTTTAATTAAGAATAATAGTTTATATAAAAAATAACAGAGAAATTATATAAAAGAAACATTAAAATATATATAATCGTTTATTTCCTTTTGTTGATTTTTTTGTTGTTTTTTTTTTTATTATTATTATTTTTATGTATTAATAATTAACGCGTCAATTGCCTGAATCCTCGCCATCTAATGATTCATCCTGCACCGATGAGCTGTCGTCGCCGCCGCCGCCCCCACCGCCGCCTCCGCGCTTGGACGATGGTGTGCCCGTGAGTCGGCTGGAGCTGAGGCCCATGCCGCCGGTGCGTCTACAAAAGGAGAAACAAATACAAAATATTATAAAAAATTCTTTTAAGAAATCATTAAAGACAGAGGCTTATCGTGCACAAAAACAAAAACAAGGAGTTGTAAGGGTCAACGCAAACACATACATATATATATATATATATATATATGTATATAAAACAATATAACGAGAGTTGTGGGGAAGTGGAGACACGCTATGTACGATATAATGCACTAAGTTCTATTCCTGGGAGGGGATTCGTATCGAACATTGAACGCTATTCAAACGCACGATTTAATGTGTATGTATGTGTGTGTGTGTGTGTGTGTGTGTCTAACATGCACTAAAATCTTGACATAGATCTGGTTGGAATTGGTTCATTCTCTGTAGTTGGTTGGGTGTAGATGAAGATGTCGCCAGCACTTACAGCCTACCAAGAGGAAGCGAAGCGAAATGGAAACCTAATGCAGACCCTCACAATTCATAATGAGTGCAGCATCCTTTTTCGGCGAATATGCTTTGGCCTTTTCAGTCTCGGCCACCTGTATCGATCTATATATGCAAATATATAGTAACAACGTCGTCAAGCCCAGAGAGAAAAATAAATAAATAAACAGTACAAAAAAACCAAAAAAGAAATAATACAAAAAAAATATAATATTTTAAATGCCCCGCTTATAAGCTATACATTTTCTACTTCATCTGCAAGAGTGTAAACTTCCAGCCACTGCTGCTGCCTTCAGTTCATCCAGTTATCATCCCCCGCTAGTGTCTGCCCTGCGCTTACCGCAATTTCGTTTTCAGTGAGTTAATCTCACGGTTCATGGCCTCCTGGGATTCGATCATGTCCTCGCATTCGCGCTGATATTTGCGCTTTTGCGTCTTCTCCTTCTGCAGCTCCTCCTCGGTCTCGTCCAGATTGCGCTTGAGCAGTTTAATGCGGCTATTCAGCTGTGATTGATACATAAAATGAGAATTAGTATTATTCCAAATTTAATTACAATTTCCACTCACTTTATCCATTTGCTCCTTATGCTGGTCGACGTGTCTTCGCTCGTCCTCGATGTTCATGGTGAGCTCCTTGATCTTCTTGTCCATTTTGCGGTTGGCCTTCTGTTGCAGCAGGCGCTCCTTGCCCTCGTTCTCCAGCTGCTCCTCCAGATTGGCAATCTTGGCCTCGAGCGTGGCAATGGTGGCCTTCACCTTGGTGCGTTGCGCCGTCTCGATCTCGGCCAGCTTGGCCTTCAGCTCCTTGTTCTGGCGCTCGAGCAGCGCACGTCCGTTCTCGTTCTTCTGCGAGTTGGACTTCTCGTTGGCCAGCTCTGTGGTCAACTGTTCGATCTGTAGCTGCGCCTTGCGGCTGCGATCGAGCAGTACCTCTGAATTCGATTGCTCCTCCTCGAGCTCCTCCTCCAGGGTGGCAATGCGCGCCTCCAGCCGTCGCTTCTCATCGATCATGAGCGAGCCCTTGCTGGCATTGGTGGCGATCTCCTCGGCCAGTTCGTCGCGCTCTGTTTCAGCCGCTCGCCTGGCACGCTCCGAGCTGGCCAAATCCTCGGTCAGCTGTAATACTTCGGCCTCGAGTGCCTTCACCTTTCGTTCGGCTTCTTTGCTCAGCGCCTGCAGCTCCTCCTTGGCGGCCTTGGCCTCCTCGGCATCGCGCAGCGCATCCTTGACTTGTGCTTGTAATTTCTTGGCATGCTTGAGGGCATCCTCTTTCACCTTGTTATGCATCTCCATGGTGGTCTCAATCTCCTTGAGGTCACCCTCCAGCTTCTTCTTGGCCGCCACTGCGGCCGTTCGCTGTTTGCGCTCCTCGTCCAGCTCGGCCTCCAGATCGCGCAGCTGCTTGACCAGGCCACGTCGCTTCTCCTCGGCGCCCTCCTCCTTGGCTAGCAGGTCCCGTTCGAATTGCGAGCGCAGCGCCTGCATGTTGACCTCCAGACGCAGTTTGGCATCCTCGGTCAGCTGCAGATCATCCTCGAGCTCCTCGTTTTGTGCTTTCAGCTCGGCCAGCTGCGATTCGAGCGCACGTTTCGCCTTCTCCAGCTCGTGAACGTTCTTGTCGGCCGTGCCCTGTGTGTTGGCCAGATCGTCTAGCTCGTTCTGCAGCTGCTTGCGTTTCGTTTCCAGATCCTCGATCTTGTCGTACGCCTCGTCCAATTCGCGGGATACCGACAGCACCTTGGTCTCCTTCTCACGGGCCTCACGCTCCGCCGTGTCGCGCTCCTGGGCGATCTGTTCTGATATGGCTTTCTCTTCGGCGAGTATCTTGTCGAAGTTCTTCTGCTTCTTCTCCAATTCGAGCACCTGATGGATGATTAAAGGATGAGCAAGTGACTCATTTATTCTGCGTCTCTTTACTTACCTTCGTGCGTTGCGCCTCCAGCTCAATGGTAGCATCCTCGAGCTCTGACTGGATCTTCTTTTTGCTCTTGTCCAGGCGGTCGTTCTGTGCCATCAGCTCCTTGACCTGTCGCTCCAGCGCCTCGATGTCCTTGTTGAGGCGCTTCTTGCCTTCCTCGAGCTCCTTGGCCAGATCGGCATCCTCCTCGGCCTTCTTCTTGATCTCCTGCATTTGGGCTGTTACCTCGGCCAATTTGCGTTCGAAGTTGCGTTTCGCCTCCTCATCCTCCTCGAGCTGCTCCTGCAGTGCCTCCTTCTCCGATTCGATTTGACGCAGCTTTGAGCTAAGGGCGAGCTTCTGGCGGGTCTCCTCCTCCAGCAGCTGTTGTGCCTCTGTCAGCTGCGATTCCATATTGCTGGCTGACTTGACGGCCGCCGAGGCCTTCAGTTCGGCCTCCTCCAGCTGGTTGGTAATGTTCTCCGCCTCCTGCTGCAGCTTCGTGCACTTCTCCTGCAACTCGGAACGCGCACGCTCAATCTCCGCCAGCTTCACCTGCAGCTCAGCGATCTGAGACTCTGCCTGCTTGCGTCGTCGATCATTCTCCTGCCGCGAGCTGTTCACGCTTCGCAATTCCGTGGCCAGATCCGCATTCTCCGCCTCGAGGGTGCCCTTGGCCTTCTCCAGGCCGGCCTTGGCCTTGCGCAGATTCTCCAGCTGATCGTTGATGCTGTTCAGCTCCTGGGCATGCTTGTGACGCATTTCAGCGAGCACGCTCTCATGATTCACACCCTCCTCCTCCAGAGACTTCTTCAGCATGGCCAGCTCCTGCTCGCGCTTGGAGCGCAGCTCCTGTTGGGCTGTTGGGCAGAGCGAGAAGAGAAGAATTCGATATAGAAAATATTACAGGAAAAGCATCAATTGTCGACTTACCGGCTGTGGTGTCCAGTGAGTCGAGCAGCTCGTTCTTAAGCGCCTCCAATTCCTCGCTGAGATCGCGACGCAGTTTTTCGGCCTTGCTGCGCGCTGACTTTTCGGCCTCGAGATCCTCCTGGATCTCGGCCAGCTGGGATTCGAGTTCACGCTGCGCCTTCTGGGCGGCGGCCTTTGAGGCGGACTCCTCGTCGATGCGCATCAGCGTTTGGGTGAGTTCCTCCTCGCGCTTGGCCAGCTGTGCTTGCATCTCCTCGACCTGGATGCGTCGCTCGTTCAGCTGCTCCTTCAGATCGGCCACCTCGGTTTCGATTTTGCGCTTGGTGCGGTCCGACTCCTGGCGCTGCTGTTGATCCTTGTGCATGCGTTCCTCCAGCTCGGCAATGGTCGCCTCGTGCTTGGCTTTCAGTTTGGCCAGATGCTTGGCCTTCTCCTCCTCCTCGGCCAGCGTCTGGGACAGATCGTTGGCACGCTCCTCCAGCACTTTCTTCTCCTTCAGCAGCTTCTGGTTCTGATCTTCGGTGAGCGCCAGCTCCTCTTCATGCTTTTTGATCTTGGCATCCAGCTGCACCTTTTCGAGTTGGAGTTTCTGGCGTGCAGCCTCCTCCTCTTCGAGCTGCTCCTCCAGATCCTGAATATGCAATTCCAGTTTCTTCTTATCACCGGCCAGCGACAAAACGCGCTCCTCCTCCTCCTCGATGCGCGTCTCCAGCTCCTGCATCATATCCTCGAGCTCCTGTTTGCGTGCCATTAGGCGTGAACGCGACTCCTCCGCCTCGGCGCACAGCTCAATCTCGGCCTGCAGCTGCTCGGCAAGCGTGGTCTTCTCACCCAACGCCTGCTGGTATTTCCGCTCATACTCCTGCGTGTTCTTGGCCAGCGATTCGAGCTTCTCGCGCACCTGCTTCAGCTCATCCTCCTTCTGCACGAGCTTCTCCTCCTGCTTGGTCACCTCCAGCAGGGGCTTGACCTTGGTATACAGACGCCACCACTGCCAGTTGCGCAGCTTGAGATAGGCGGCGCAATTGCGCTGAATGATCCGTATGGCGTTCAGCTGCTGGAGACGCTTCTGGTAGTTGCGGCGGGCAAGGAAACCGCGACAGAATGCCTGGAAATTGACAATCAGATCGGAGATCTTGAAGTCGCGCTCCTCCTCGAGATGTGCCAGCACACCGGCGCGGAAGAAGATCTTCGATTGGCCAACACGATACAGATTGGAGTCGAGCTCCAGGGCCTGGATCATCTTCTCGCATGCCTTCTTGCCATCCATAAAGCCCTTCGGTATGACATTGGGCGTAAGCAGTTCGTAGCGCTGCCTGAACTCCTGGAAGGGTATGCGATTGGGGAAGCCCTGGCGACAGATGCGTATACCCTCGAGGACACCATTGCAGCGCAATTGGTCCAGCACCAGGGGCGCGTCGATCTTGCCAGCCCGCTTCTCGTGATTCGGTATGATACAGCGCACAAAATTTGGGTTCGTGTTGCGCAGCGTGTCCATCAGTTTGGCCAGCTGCTCCTTATACAAATGCGACACGGTGCGGAACATGCCTTTGCGCGTGCGCGCCCCAAATTGGGTATCAGTTAGCGCTTGCTGTGCCATGCCGACTATTTCCGCATCCTTCCAGATGTTCACGACAAACGGATCCTGCGATGCCTGCAACAGCGACACAATGTTCTCGTTCAACGGATCCATGTTCTTCATCAGCCACTTGGTTGCCGAATAATCCACCCGTCCGGCATAATGAACGATGGCAAAGTCGGCAACGCCACGAAAATCGGTCTTCATGAATTTCGGATGCATGGAGTGGGCGGAGACGAGCTTGTCGACAAACGTCTTGTCGGTGGCCTTGGGGAACCAGCACTCCTCATCCAGCAGAGCCATGATGCCACCGGGCTTATCGATCAGATCGATGGTGGGCTGCAGATCGAGTCCGAAATCAATGAACTTCCATTCGATGCCCTCGCGCTGATATTCCTCCTGCTCCAAGATGAACATGGTGTGATTGAATAGCTGCTGCAGCTTCTCGTTGGTATAGTTGATGCACAGCTGCTCGAACGAGTTCAGCTCGAAGATCTCAAAGCCAGCCATATCGAGAATGCCAATGAACGAGGCGCCCTGTCGCTTGGTGCGATCCAGCGATCGATTGATGCGATTCACCAGCCACTTGAACATGCGCTCATAGCACGCCTTGGCAATGGCCTCCACGGCGAACTCCACTTGCTCCTTGGTCTGTGCCTTGGTCACAAAATCGCGACCCACTTTGATGCGGGGCGTGAGAAAGGCGCGCGTCATATCCGTAACGCTCAGGCCAAGCAAATGGGCAATCTTCTGGGCGACCGTATTGTCGGGCAGCGTTGCCTGATCGTTGTTGCGCTCCTGCCGGAACTTCATGCTGCCAAAGAGCAGCACGGCGCTAACGATCCGGAATATCGAATTGAAATCCTCCGAGGTCATGCCCATGATGTTCATCGATTTGACTGTCGCCTGGAATTCAGCAAAGTCATCGACACCGGGCACGGGCAGCGTGCCGTTTGAGAGGAATGGATACGACTTAATGTCATCGAGTATGAATTTCTCGCGCTGCTCCGGCGTTGCGCCCGCCAGCAGCTGATAGAATATATGGAATGTACGTTCGTCCTTCGCTTGACGAATGGCACGCGACTTCTCCAGCAGATAGGTCTCGATATTGGCGCCCGAAATGAAGCCCGATGCATCAAAGTTGATGCGTATGAATTTACCCTGCACAAAGAGAGCAATATTAATCAATCTGCTTTCCATATTTTGTATACTAATTTTTACTTACGAAACGCGATGAGTTGTCGTTCTTGACCGTCTTGGCATTGCCAAAGGCTTCCAGTATGGGATTCGCCTGCAGCAGCTGTTGCTCCAGCTCGCCCTGCGAAAGTGCTCACACATTAATATATATTACACAAGAGTCTTACATAGAGCATTTCATTGGGTTAAACATTCAATGCATACAACATACGATACATATATGATTACGTAACTACATAGACAAACGCATACAACATATTTACATTATTATTCAGATTAGTTAACAACGAGCAGTAGAAGAACATGCACAAAAGCCAGAAGAAACAAAAACAAAAACATATTTCCTACACGTGAATGGACAGGTCACAATTTCCTAGGCTAATGCAGTGCGATCGCCTTGAAGATCGCGATCATTGAGAGTAAGAGCAGTCAAAGAGAATAATGATTAGGATCAGAGCTAGAATCAGTTGGAAATAGACTAAAAAAAAAACTATATATAAGATCGTGAATAAATTGTTAGAGAGTATATCATAAGAATCGATCTTCAAACGATCATCGAGTCTCTTCTGCATTTGAAGTATTGTCAAACAACTCTTGGGCGATTTTCAATCTTAGTCAGCTTGTAAAGGAACTCTTAAATAAGAAACCTTCAAGACAGTTGCCCTTAGCTTAACTTCTGATATAAATAGGATTTATGAAGGCTGATCATGCTCTGATCGTAAATACTCTTTGAGTAAATTTGTATAGCTTATCTTCTCTTTAGATAAAATTGCTTGAGCTCATGACGAGCGGCGCAAAGAATTTCAGATCTCTCAGGTAATGTGAGAGCAGAGAGCTCTCTGCTTTCCCTTTCGTTCGATCGCACTGCACTCGTCTGTCTCTAAAGCCATACGGCTAGCTACACAATCCGGTCGCGGATTGCTTTTACCTCCACCTCGGGCATGGGCATATCAACTACAAGACAGTCACAATGCGTCGCAGCAGCTAACCGATCCACCACATGGCAGCTACTTAGCTGCATGATCGTCTTCGAACCGACACCGTTGTTGTTTGCTTCGATGATCTTCCTACTGTGGACCTTATTACCAAATATATTATTGACATTACATTTGACCTTAATGTATTTATTCGTGTTCACCGAAAAGTTCTGCAATAATGGGTATGTGGTTAGAGGCAAAGGTATTAAGTAGCTAAATGGGATTTACGTAGATCAGCAATTGACTCTGTTAATTGTAATACTAGAGCTAGCACAGCATTGAATGGTACAGAAATAATAAATACAGCCAAGGCAAAACGAAATAGATTTCTACATATAAGATATATCAGATATATATATATACGATATTTATATACTATGTTGATAGATTGAAAACTTTTGCTTGGTTACTTGGAGCATACTTTACCGCAAATGTTTCTTGATGACTACTCTAAAATATGCGTAGCGTGAGATATATATATATATATATATGATGATATATATGGATAGCATGAAGTGGGAATAGGAGTTAAGCAGATGGCACAGTTGCGATTAGAATTCAATTAGTGGAACTTGTTCTCAATAATCTCTCACTCGAAATTTGAAATTTGTCAATGAATGAGTAATGAAGAAAAACAAAAGTTAATGACAATCAAAATCAATGAAAACCTTGCACTATTCGTCATTGAAAATGAAAATGAGTTGAGGCAAGGGAAAAAATAAGTAAATAACGGCAATTTAAAGACATTTTTAAGAACACAAATTGAAACGCTTCTTAACAGAATTTGTTCGTAAGAATCAAACAGAAAGACAACGAAAATTATGTTAATTTTGTTTAGAAATTAATTTAAAAAAAAAATTAATTAATTATAAATATATTTGCATGTATATAGAGTGTACTATTTCTAGACTTTTGCATACTTACAATGAGGACGGCAGGATTCGGCACCTGTTCATATTTTGGAGTTTGGGTTGATTTGTGGTTGGTTGGTTGTTGGTTGTGGATTTTTGGTTGTTGGTTTTTATTTCGATTTGAGTTGCGTGTGGTTTGGTTTCGTTTGTTTTTGTTTTTTTTTTTTTATGTACAAATTAAATTAAATTTAATAATTATGTTTTATACAAAATGTACAAATCGCATTAAATAGTAAATAAAACAAAGCAACAACCAGTCAATTGTACAACAACAACAGCGGCAAACAATAGTGGTAGATAGTGGTGTACGTGTGTGTGTGTATACAGTGGTGTTTGTGTGTGTGTGTGTGTGTGGTAGAAGGTGTAACGTTTGCACATGAAATAAATAAATAAAATATAATTATTAAGTATAGAGCAGTGGAAAATAAGTCGAAAAAAAAGAACGCCTTAAGCTTACAATTAAATTCGAAAGTTGTAAAACTCTTAACAAATTGTGGTATATAAAACTATATTTTATAGTAAGAATAATAAGAGTAAATAGTTGGGAAAATTTCTGAAAATAAACAAATGCAAAGCTGTGCAAAGTTTTGATGAAGAATTTTGTTTGTATATTTATGTTTAAAATTGATATATCCCTTATCTTCCTGATCTGCCTGCTAAAAGAGTTTCACGAATCCCATATATATTATAAGTATATATGTCATATATTCTTGATATCTCTTTAAAAACATTTCTTTGCTTTCCTCTCTGTCTCTGTCTCCTCTCTCTCTCTCTCACTCTCTCTCTTTCAGTCTCTGCTTGCATTAGGTAACTGCATACTTTATTACAATAATAATATATAATAACAAATCTTATAAACCCAATCAAGCTGACTTATAAGCTAAGGCATGCCCACTCTTCCCATTCCCCTCCCTCTCTTTCTCTCTCCTGATATTTATTTCCTCCCCGCTCTTATCAGACTCAAAGCTCTTACGACTTACTATTATGATGAACTAATTTCTAATCAAAGTATGTGTGCGTGTGTGTGTGTGTAACACCTGTAGCACCTTCCCTTGAATTGAAGTTTGTTTTTTCCTTCTTTTGTTCGCACGTATAGTGAGTGAATGATTCAGTTGTTGAACATGCACGATATCAGCGTCTATTTATGGCAAAATAATCATAATTAATAGCAAACTGGCAAACAGCTGAAATGACAACAACAACAACAACAACAATAAGAACAACTATAACAACAACTGTTTGCACTTCAATTTCAATTTTGGTGTTGACTTTTTATGTTTTATTTGCAGCTTATCACCTGAAAAACAACAGCAACAACAACAACAACAGCAACGTTGTAGAATCACCCCTCATATAAGGCTGTAAAACAGAGAGCTCCACAACAGCTCTCAAGAGCAGCAGCGTCTGTCTAAAAGGATTTTCGTTAGCATCTAAGCTAAAGCCAATTATGGCAGCAACAGCTGCAAATTATGAAACAACAACAACGAGTATGTGACATACATTTTTACGTCTAGATATGAACATCTCAACAAAAAAAAAAAAAACAAGTTGGAAAAACTTACAACAAAAAAATGATATGAAATGGAAAAAACTTTAACTCGTTGGCCCTGACGCAATTTCAAGTGATTTCATTTTCAATTCTCTTCAATTTTCCATTGTCACCGCAAGGGAGGGCGTGGCAATTGCCTATTTACCCCTTCTACCCCCTTCCACGCCAGCACTCCTTTTTTTTATTATTATTTTCTTTTATTGCTGTCCATTGACAAGCGCAATTAAATTTCATTTCGGGTGTTTATTTTATGGTTGTAAATAAAATGAAAAACGCCCCAACTTGGACTGAACTATGACGAATTGCTTATGCTCTACATGAGTTGAATAGATCAAATATGTTAATATTTACTTGAGAAACTAATTAGCTTATATATTAAACTAGACTGTAAACCGAAATGTCTTTAAAGCAAATATTTACTTCTTATTATAATTAATTATTCCTATAAAATTGTTGTTATATCTCCAGAACTACCCCAATTGACCTCTGATTCACACAAACAATTCGCACATTTATGGCAAAAAAAATAAATCACATTCTCTAATAAATATATCAACGCAGAGAATCTGAAGCTTTCCTTATTTGGCTTTCCAGTTAAAAATGAAATATTAAAAGAAAAAGCCCCAAATTGCTCGCCTAATTTATTGTTATTTTCACATTATCTATTCTATAAACTTGGGTGTTGAGCACACATCACATCATATCTATGCCAGATGATGTAGGGCACCACAAATAAAGTCATTTGTCAGCAGCCATCAAATAACTTGGGGTAACTACAGGCACGCACACAGAAAGAGAGAGAGAGAGAGAGAGAGAGAGAGAGAGAGAGAGAGAGAGATAGAGATATGTGTATTATCTGACTGATTAATGAAGTGTGTGTAGAAAGAGTTAGAGATAGAGAGAGAGAGAGAGAGAGAGAGAGAGTAAGAGATAGAGGCTTTATTGTGCGGCTTCTAGTGTTTGGGGTCTGCGCCATATGCGCCACAATATAATGCTGCATATATGGATAATGCCTGGCCTCATGGGGGCTACGTGATTTAATGTCATTACATCAATGCTAAGTGCAACATATATATGTGTGTGTGCATTCTGTGTGCGCGTGTCTGTGCATTTACGGATCATAATTCGTAACTAGAGACGCACAAACAGCTGGGAAAACGTTTTAGCTGAATCAACAAAGTAAAAAGTGTTTGATTAATAGAAAACACCTGCTCGACTAGATAAATGCTCTGTAAAAAGCATATACATAGTTATCTATGTATGCATATAATTAGTTATTCCAGATGTGCATTTAAATGAGCCAAAAATTCTACTTAATTTCTCTTCAATTTCAATTCCATATTAAATATGCAAACTAGTCAGTCTCCAGCAACTTCACTTCACTAGTACAGGGTATCTCATGACACCCACAACTGCTAGCCAGCTTGAGGGCGTATAAAAGCCAATTTGCCGACACATTCACAACGTGAATTGGTCTTTTTTTTATATTTTTAATATCCATATGATTTTCCCATTTATCAACTGGTTAATTATGACCATAATGATAATCGTAACAATGACAATGACAACGACAATAATGAATAATTAAACTAAGCATGTGTCAGAAGTCTTTTCATCTTTCAGCTTTGCTAAGGCAATTGAGCCCACGCACCGCTTTGCATTTGTATATCGATAAATAGATAGTTTCTGTTTCTCTCAGTGTATGATGTGGGAGACACTTACCGCACCAGAGCCCTTGGGCTTGGAGGCAGCCACATAGGCCAGAAATTGTATGACCTTCTTGGTGTTCTCCGTTTTGCCAGCACCCGATTCGCCAGTACACAAAATCGATTGGTCTTCACGATCTGGAAAGAGGCAGAAAATTATGGAAATTTATAGAAATAGATCAGAAATGGAGAACATATATATATATATATATATAAATAATAATAATTATAATAGAAATATATATAGAGAGAGAGAGCAATGTTAGGAATAATGGGGATAGGAATAGAATATAAGGATAAGGATATGTTTGGATCCTAGGGATAGAATGGAATAAGAGTATAATATATATATTGCTTATGAATATGCTATAACAAATAATGGCTAAACAATCATTTTAAACATCAAACATAACTAATACTTATTAAAATAATAACAATAATAATGGATAATCATCCATTTCAATAATTAAGTAGAAATGCCGAAATGGGTTAAGCACAACGACAAACAGATAAAACTTCGCCAACAACAACAACAACAAAATAGCTGACAATGTTTTGTTTTCTGTTGTTTTTGCCTTTTTCTCAGTTTCTCTTTATTGTAATGTTTTTTTTTTCCCCCTTTTTTTCTGTCTTTTTTATTGTTTAAGCAAAGCTCAGCTTGAAATTTAAGTTGACCCAAATTCAAGTGCGGCAAGCAACAAAAAATAAAAATAAAGACAAATAGGAATGAATGTATACCCTGTAAACAAGCCGAAAGGCATACTAGAAAAATTATTTTATATTAACTTATTGAATAAATTGGGAAAATATATGTTTATCAAAATAAAGATAATACAAATTAAGAATAAATAAATAAATATATATCTATGAGAAAAAAAAGGAAAGAAAAACAGAAAAAATGTATTTTAAATAAGAAATAAATAAAATGAATAAAAAATAAATAAATAAAAAAATAATAATATAAAAAAATAAAAATAATAATAAAAAAAATAAAAATAAAAATAAAAATAATAATAAAAAAAATAATATAAAATAATAATAATAAAAAAATAATATAAAATAATAATACAAAAAAAAATTATTAAATAAAAAAAAAAATAAAAATAATAAAATTAAAATAATAATAATGAAATAAAAATTAATAATGAAATAAACAAAATATTAAATTAAAAAAAAATAAAATAATAAAATTAATATAATAATAATGAAATAAAAGAAAAATAATGAAAGTAAAAAATTAAAATAAATAAATAATGAAATTAATAAAATAAAAAATAATGAAATTAAAAAAATAATAATGAAATTAAAAATAAATATATATAAAAATATAATAGAAAAAATGTACTTTAAATTAAAAAATAATATTTTATAAATAGATTATAATAAATTTATATTTGTCTTTTATAAAATGCTATTATTGGTCAAGAGATCTATAAAAACTGATTATAGTTGCTATTACATATTAAATTTTAAGCAAAATTCCTTTTTTCTAACAATTAATTTATCACAGGGTGTGTACGACATCATAGACAAGTAAAAGAAACAAAAATAAAATGAAGCTTCGCACACACACATTCAATTGAAAATCATTTAAAATTTGCGCGCATCTCATAAACACAAACACACATCGATATATAGATACATACATGCATGTACATGTGTATATAGTAGGTATATATATATAGAAATTGGGCGCCACTTGCTGATCTGTTTAGCTAACTAAATGCAGCTCTGGCAGCTGTTGTTAGACGCTTAACTAAGTCAGGCAGGCACAGATTGCAGTTAGCCCAGATATTCGATACTCGATACACATAATCGATACACATACACACATACACTGCATAGTGAGCTCTACCTAGCTATAGATTGTAACCACAAAAACACGACGCAACATATCCATTGGCACAGATTTCGGTTTACAAATAAAAAATAAAATAAAAAAGCAAAAAATAAAATACAAAATAAATAAAAATACAAAAATAAGAAAAAATATATAGATAACAAATTGGCACATAACGACCCCGTACTTATTATGGCCTGCCAGCTTTATAGCCATAGATGGACACTCGGTAGATCTCAGCTTGAGTTTCGTTTAGACATCGTCAAGGCGCCGCCGCCGTCGCATTGCATAAGTTGTGCTGCTGCCCGACTTGCCCCCTCCCCCCTCCTCCCATCCACAGCAAATGATCTTTTTCAAGCGTTAACGATAAACAACAACAACAAAAACTGAATGGAGCCATAAAAAAAAGCCAACAAACATCTCGATTGTAGCTTAAATATTGGCGCCACATTTGAGCAAGTTTTTTTTTCTTGTTTTTTGTTTTTTTATTGGTTCTCAAATTGTCTTTTTCATTATTGTTATTATTTATTATTCTTGTATTATGGGCATTACTTTAGCTGCTGCTGCCTCTTCTCCTTTTTCTTTATTTCTTATAGCTCAATTAGAGCCCAGTTCTTGTTGTTGTTCTTTGGTATTTGGAGCAAAAATTCATTGAAGCGTTGCGAACTGCAAACATTTGAGAGATCTCATGGAAAATCAAAATTATTATTATAGATCAGCCAGAATTACTTTGAAGTCTGATGTCTGATGGCTGATGCGTGTAAATATGCCATTTTGTATTAATTAAAAAAACTATATTTGGCTTGCTGTGTTTTGTTATCTACAGACGAAGGGAAAAGATTATTATGGAGCACATTTTGAGAGAGATCTATTGAGCATGGGCTATTTAGCTAGCTTTAAATATCAAGAACATGTTGCATTAATAAAGCAATCTATGAAATAATGCCTATTTCTATTACTAATCTATGATATATTATTGAGAAAAGTCTCTTAAAATAAATTATTGAGAATATTATTTTTAGTACTTCTCTTCATATATATAAAATATAATCTCTGCAATTAAAATATTGATATTAACAAGTATAAACTTAGACAGTTTCTTAAAGAGCTGGGGGCTATCGAAAGAGCGCTTTGATCCATTATCCCTAATCTCTAACAACATTTATGTTTAGAAATATTCGAATACTAATAGCATACATACATACATATATAGTAGAATCCCTTATCATTTATATTTCAAATATATCCAATCTCTAACAATATTTACGTTTATAATTAGTTGAGCTAGTACATTTATTATCTAAGAACTGCTCTTCCACAGACTTACATCAATTATAAACTTGCTTTACTTAATCCACCTACTTAACATTAGTGGTATTCCAGTTAATTTAGCTGGCACTCCTTAAGCCATCTGACATATGACTAAAAACTGACCCAAGACGCATTTTTGCAGTTTCTGTAACACAACAACAACAACAACAACAACAACAACAATGAGCGCCTTGAGGGCGTGTCTGTTGGCTGTCATAAACAGCAAAACTTATGACATTGGTAGCATTATGAAGCGCTGCTTGGCAGTCAAAATGGAATTCCAAAAAAATAAAATAAAATACAGAAACGCAAAGAAAAGAAAAATTAAAATTAAAATTGCAGTTGGCAGCAGAAACCGCAAAGGTGACCAATGGCCAGAGCGAGCGGACGACGGTCAAGTGGTGCGTGCTTGGGGCCAATGTGGCGAGAGAATGAGATACGGAGCAGAGATGGCTTTGACGACGACGACGACGACGACGGCTTGGGATGGGCTCAGCTGGGCTGGGCACGGGCACGGGCCTGAGCCCAGAGACAAGAGCTTTATATATAGATATAGATATAGGTAGGTAGATTGTGGAGCAGCCACAAATAAATCAAAGCAGGCTGAAAGCCGCACCCGCTGCTGTTCAAGTTTTGTTTTATTTTTCTCTTTTTCGGTTCAAGTCAAAGTCCAAATCGTGTGCACATTTTAATACTCGACCAGCCCCCTCCCCCCTCCTCAAGCATTAAAAAAATTGTGCATAAACGAAAATTGATTAAGCGGCAAATATGGTGACAAAGTGTTTAAACATTTTTATTTTTTTTTATATTATTTTTCTCCTTCTTCTTCTTCTTCGTCTTCTGCTTCTTCCTCTTCTTCATTTCATATATATTTTCATATTGCCAGACACAGCGTTTCGCGTTCTAGGCCCAAATATGGTAATGACACGTATAAACGCAATATCGAAGGGGGGGAGCTGGCTTGGGGGAGTTTCGTGTGGGGCAGCAGCAGTTCAGCTGGCCAGAGAAGTTGTGCATATGTTTTGCAAGCTCCACAGCAGATGAGTCATTCGCACTAACAAATCTACGTTACGCTTGAAATGCAGCCCAACTACTCTATTAAAAAAAAAAAACAACAACAACAACAGCAGCAAGCGAGAGTGTGCTCGACTAGCAAACACCCCAGACTACCTAGTTTCTGTTTAGTCTTTTATAGACGGACTGCCTTGACTTTTTAACAAGTCACAATCTGCTCTATAAAAGTAATATAAGAGTAGAACCATATTCCGACATCTTCAATATCCAAATCTTGAGCTAAATAACATTCAACTCCCATTTATGGGCATCAGATCAATACTGTATATAAATATTTATCTAATATACTATTCATATATTTCTCTTTTATCTTTATATACACATATTTCTCTAATATATTTCAATATATATCACTTCAATTCCTGCTCTAGCAATATACCTCTTTTCGGCCCATTTATCCACTTTAGGGTATGCAAAATACCGTAGCCAAAACAAACAAAAACTGAGTCAAAAAGGAAACCAGTTTTCAGTTTCAGATTAGGAATATGCAAAACACTCTTTTTATATATGCTCGAGCATACATATATAGCATATATACATATGTATATACCCAGATACTATTTAAAACTTGGCTTGGTCATCTATTGTATGGAATGAATCACTATGTTTTACCGCTGCTATTTTAGGGGCGGGGCGGGGCGGTGCGCTGTTGACGTCAAGGCCTAAAGTCTGACCAACTTAAGAGAGTCTCTCATGGATTTCTGCAGTCACGCAGTTCGCAGAAATTTTCAGCTCTTCGTCGGCTTTGCTGATATCTTATCAAGGTATTTCTGGGTACGTTCGTTTGTTTGCTTTCTTCTTCTTAGCATTTTTAATTCATTTTGTTTATTTGCTGTAGTCGAGAATTTTTATTTCGATAAAGCACAAAAATTGCGATATAAAAAAAAATCGCAAAAGAAAAAAAATAACTGGGCAAATGTTTATGAAGCGCAGCAGATTATGCAGTTATATATATGTATATAAATAAATAGCGTCTGATATATAGCCCCTTATCGTAGTCACTTACCACCCAACATATTTCTATAGGCACTGTCCGTTATTGCAAATACATGCGGAGGCACTTCGTGTCGCTTTATGCCCTTATACCGCTCCATTATCTTTTCGGTATAGATTGGCAATTTCTTGTAGGGATTGACCACAACGCAGAAAAGACCGGAATATGTCTGCAGGTAGATAAAAGAATGGAGTATTAGTAAAAATTATGGATTACAATCTTGATTAAACGAAATTTTACTACTATAACAGAGTTTTAACCCCCGAAGTATATCCATTTAAGTAATTTAAGTAACCTGATCTCAATAAAAGATTTGACTTGGAAATTTGTAAATTACATGGATAGAAAACACTGCAGTCTGTCGTTCCCATATGTGAATCGCATAGAAAGGCGATAATTTAATAACATGCTAATAACATAATCATAACAGACATCAAAACCAAAATCATATGAAATACAACAAATGATTGAATTTATTTAATTAAGTTATCATTTACATATATGCGACATAATTTAGATATGTGACGACTTTTGTATGTCTTATTCTATTAAAGTATTTAAAGCTAGCTTTATAAAATCCTATTCTAAATATTTCAGTTCTGAAAACTTTAAGCATGCTACAAATTAGGCAACAACAACAGCTGGATGTTCAGTGGCCTAGTTAATGTTGCCCAAAGAAACACACACACGGCCACAGCACTACCAACACACACACACACACACACACAGAGTCTTAAAAGTTGGATAGTCCATAAAAAGCAAACGCATATGTGTATCTGTATCTAAGGCTATGTATCTGTATCTGTATCTGTAGCCGAAACTGTATCAGTATCTAGCTGGCGGCAAAGCCCACATAACTATATACAGATATGTATATATATACATATGTAGCCGATATACATACATATCTATGTACATAACTGGACTGCGTGGGCACTAAGTATGCGACTCTTGAATGATTTTTCAGTTATTAAACAAACATTAAACGCAAAAGCTGAATAGCCAAAAGCCCAAATTCGAACTCGAATTCGAATTCAAATTCAAATGCTGCCCACACACAAAACTAATCAAAAGAGAAATTGAAAGTTGTGAATTGTAAGATATTTGGGTGCCAAAAAATGAAGACAAAACTCGGCAAATTTTGATGAAATTGTCCAAGTGACTTAGGGAGATAGAGAGAGAGGGCGACAGTGGAAGAGCAGGGTAGATAGGCAACAGCTTGTAACTTCATTTCGGCATATGGCAAGAAAATCACGTCTTGACAATCAACCAAAAGACAGCACACAACCTTGCCGGAGACAGCCAAAAATGGCAGCTCAAAAACTTTGCTTTGCTCATTTTTGGCAATCGTTTTAGAAGTGACGACCATGACGAGACCCGCTTCGCATCTGTGCAGCTCGACTGATTCATTTGACTCATATATGCTACACACACACACACACACACACACGCAGTCATTGTCCTGGTTCGAC
Source organism: Drosophila navojoa (assembly GCF_054131105.1). Lineage (NCBI taxonomy): Eukaryota > Metazoa > Arthropoda > Insecta > Diptera > Drosophilidae > Drosophila > Drosophila navojoa. Next base: position 10,750,383 of record NC_142893.1, read on the forward strand.
GAGCTGAATGATCTGCTTGACCCAGCTCCCTCTCTTCAATCCAATCAGTTAAGCAGCCGGCCGGCATTTAAACGCTTGCCCAAATATGGTCAAAAACTCGTTCGAGTGTGAAACGTGGCTACAATAAAATATATAAATTTGCGCATAATAATAAGTCAATATTATTAAGTGCCATGCCTGATGAAATTTATGCAAATCCCCAAAACAACAACAAAAACAAATGCAATATATATATATTTAACGACCTTTAAGCTATCCTGTAAAACTGTTATGCTAAGCTTGATCTTTTATGATCTATTCAGCTTGCACGTGTTTGGGCATAAAAGTTAATCAAATCAATCATTGATGTCTTTAAGACTATCAACCGACATTGGATTGGAATTCCCTGATTTGAATCATCTTCTCGTATTGAGTTTAAAATTCCAACTCGAATTCCAGTTTGAACTGCAATATTTATTCGAATGCTAATCGGAATATTATTCGTACATTATTTCCAATTCTAATTTATATAATTTATATTATGTTACCATAATATTAGAATTCAAATTCAATTCCAATTAGTAATACTTTTAAATTATATTTATACTGCTTCCATTTCTTGCTTTAACATTAATTCCAATTAGCATTCGTTTTCATTTCTGTTATATTGAATTTAAAATGAAATCAATCCTGTCTTAATTCCAATTCGTTCTCTATTTCCAATTCAAACAAGTTCCACTTCCAAAGTGACTTCCAATAGCATCCTAATTCAAGCATAAGTTCCATGCAATAAAAGTCCAATGCCACTTCCAATTGCTATTCCAGTTCTTCTTCGAATTCCCATTCCAACTCTAATTTCTGCACCCACACATTCCCAATGCAAAAAGAACTTTATGCAAAGCGAAGCTCAATTATCTCTCCAGCCCATTATACCCTACTACCACAAATTAACTATAGGGTATATGTGCACACAAATCTTAGAACAATCGTAATTGATATGAGCGCCATCGCTGCTCCGCTGAATGAACGTGTCACGCTTTTCAATTAGGCCGCGCTTTTCGAGCTTTGAGCGCGAGCTTTTTATTTGCTGTTCATTGGAATTTGCGTGCGGTGCGGCTGAGAATATATCTATGTATGTATGTATGTATGTATGTATGTATGTAGATAAATCACAGTCAATTGCCGTCCAGCGAAAATATTATTATTTATATTTCAGCTGCAATATGCAACGTGTTGCAAGCAAAATGTTAAACGCAAAATGTCGGCGCTTTTCATGTTAATTACGTGTTAAGGCCCCTCCCCCAACCCCCTACCCGCCCACACACGAAGCAAACGGTACATGCAGCAAGCAAAGCTCTCGAGCTGCCAATAATTGTCAAGCAAAATGTTTATTATATACATATATAGTTATACATATATAGTATATGTGAAATAATTTATATGCCGCAACGTGGCCACAATTCGCATGCATCATAAATAAATAAATATGAATATTCATACATATATACAGATACAGATATAGCCAAAGATCTGTCGGAATTTGTTGCACATGTAAAACTAGCCAAAAGCAAATTGTGTGTCATCAGGGCCACAAGAAGACAAGAGAGAGATAGAAAGAGAGGTGGGGAGGTGAGGAGTGCTCAATATCTGAATGGCTTAAATGCTTGCGACGGATCTGTTCGCTATGAAATTTCAATTAGTGCATAACTCAAAGATAGTTAAAGGCAAATACAGTTGTCGTTGTAGCTTAGCTTTTCAGCTAGCTAGCTAAGAGCAGGAGCAGGAGCAGGAGGAGGAGGAGGGTAGGCACCCATGGGGGTCATTGAGACAACGTCAAGTTTATTTATATTTAGCTGGCAACGCGCATCTGCTGACAGCTATACAAACACGAAATGTTCAATTTTTGTTTGTCGCAATTTGTTTATTCATTAATTCAGCTGGGTAAATTGCATGAAATTTGCTGCTAAATGAAGAGATCAAATCGAAGTACGTCGCAGCCAATTGGATTTGCAAGCGGGCGCGTCCAATTGGACAGCCAGCGAGAGGGTTGAACGCTGTGGGCGGTAGGCGGCGGGTAGGCAGTGGGTAGTGGGTTGTGCATTGCGTTACCCGACAGCATTTTGACGCCCATTCGCTTGGACATTCATGTCAAACAAATTGCCAGTCGCCATATTTGTTGCTAGGTGTTGACATTACATTTGCATACACGTGAGTGTGTGTGTGTGTCTCTCTCTCTCTCTCTCTCTGTGTGTGTACGCAGTTTTGTGACATTTATTAATTATCAACATGTAGCCAGCCAGGCAGCAGCTGCTACACAAATTAATTTAATTGCATTTTTAAAATCAAATTAAATGTCAACAAATTATAATAATTATGCCGTTAATAAAAATGAATACAAATAAAAGCTCACTCTAAGTAGTGCGCGCGTCAGCAACATTTTCTGCCAACCAACACGCAATTTAAGTGAAACAGGTCAAAGTGGGTGAGAGACAAAGAGTGAGAAAGACCTAGAGAGAGAGAGTGCGGGAACAGTGTAAATAAAATGCGTGGTGCGCTTGTGTGAGTGTAAAGCTGACAGCGCAGCAGCAGCAGCAACAATCTAAAACGCGTGCGTCGACGTCGTGTGCGCTGAAGCGTGGCAGCACGGCAGCGCCAGCGGTAGCACCAGCAACAGCAACAGCAACAGCAGCAGCGACAACAACAACGGCAATGTGTATAAACAAATTCAAAGCAGTGTACGCCCACATCAAAAACCCAACGTCGGCCGCATTTGAAAAGGCCGAAAACGGTTTGCGCATTTAATTAGACTCCACAACAACAACAACAACAATGAAAATGTAATGCTAAGCAGCAGGCACATAAAATGTTTATGTAAAAACAGCGCCGCATAATTTGTTAGCAGCAGCCAAAGAATAAAGTGAGAGAGTGAGAGAGATAGGAGAGAGCGTGCTCACCCACCACCAAAATATAAGCATAGCTTAAAAGCTCAACAGATGCTGGCAACATGTTGCCAGCTCTCTTAGATTGAAACTCAATTTGCAGTTGTTTATTTTATTGGGTTAATGAGACAGAGTGCTGCTGTTTCTGTTGCTGCTGGAGCAGTTGGTTAATAAATTCCCAATTTGTTGCTCATTTCGTTTTCGTTTATTTATGTGTCAGCATCAATTTCTATTAATTGAAATTGTAATTGCAGCTGCAGCGGCAGACGCAACAGCTACCCATTGATTTATATTTAAGCCGAATTTATGGGCTGCAGGCGTGGAATTCGTTATCTACGTTAAACAACAAATCAGATGTGAACAAATGCGAACACATACATATATATGCATACATATATTGTTTTTTGTTTAAATTACTTAACGTTTTTGGCATAACAATTAGCGGCGGATGTGTTGGCTTTTTAAAAGGCATCACAGACTGCTCCTTCTTCTTCTTTATCATTGTTTTTAGACATTGACAAATGCAGTGGAAACATCACAAACGACAATTGATGATTCGATATTTGTTTACTCTTATACACACACATACACAGACATACGTATGATGTATGCGTATACTCGTATAAGTAAACCTATCTGCCTCTCTCTCCCTCTCTCTGTTTGCAGTTTGTGTGTGACAAATATTTGCCGCGCTTTTAAACAAATATGCACAGAATGGAAACTCCATGGCTTGCGCAAAGGGTTTCAACTGTCAACATTTCCACAAAACTCTAAATCACCCGAAACAGCTAGCGAGGGCGGCCTAAAGTTTACTGGAAGTAGAAGTCGTGCAAACGACTATAACATAAAAGAGTGCTCTCGCCCACTCTCTCTCTCTCTCTGCTAATGCAGCGCAGCTGCCACTGTTAACTCTTACTGCTAAAATTTTAGCATAGCATCAATTGCTCCCTCTCTCTTATTCTCTTTTCTATTTGAGTCTGCCAAAATAAACAATGCAGTCTCTTTATTCAATTTTCACAGTTACCCATTGATTAGTCATTTACTATTCGCGCTACCCACGCATCGAATGAATGAGAAAAAAAAACTATTGCTCAATGTTTATCTAAAGTTCGCGTCATCATCCGTCACATTGCCAGCAGCTGTGGCAACTTTCAAGCGATTCCCTCTCTAATGGCATCTATTTGCTTTGGGCATGGGTCTACACAAATGTCTGTATGTATGTGTTGGGTATTTAGCTGGGGCATATTGGTACTTACATAGATCAAGCCAGAGTAATATCTGTCTTTGATGTTGTGCAACACGGACGCCTCATTGAGGCACGTCAGCTCGGCCATATCCTCGACTTTGTCGAACTTTGGCGGATTCATCTTCTGTATGTCATCGCGTAGGATCATGACACGCTTGCCGGTCTCGGCCAATTCCACCTCCACCTCGTCGCCATGTTCGCGCTTAATACTGGCGGCAACGAAGCCCTGCAAAAATAAGAAAAGAAAAGAAACAGAAAAAGAAATCAGAAATTGAATTCAAATTCATTGCGAATTAGTCACTCGCTATGTGAGTGTGTGAGTGTGTGTGTGTGTGTGTGTGTGTGTGTGTATGTGAGTCACACGTGTGAGAGTCAATTAACCGTTATTTATTACATATACTTTATCGACAATATATTCCAGGAAATAATACAAATGCAAATTCAGCACAAATTTGTAATGAAAACAAAGCAGCAAATGAAGAAGAAGCAGCAACAGCAACAGCAATTACAGTTAAAGCTCCTGGCTGCGCTGGCTGCATGTGCATAAAAAAAAAAACAATACACACGCCTTGTAACGCTGTTGTTGCTGGTTCTTCTTCTTTCGCTTGCTTCTTATGCTTGTTTTTGTATTCTTTTGACTCTAATTGAGCGAACTTGCATGTGTGTGAGTGTGTGTGTGTGTGTGACTGTGAGTACATCTCTTGACAGAGCGCTGCATGAGTCAAGCGCCAAGCGCATCAACAACAGCGGCAACAACAACAACAACAACAGTGGCAGCCACAACAGAAACAAAAAGGAAATGCAGACGATAAAACTGACGCCCGTTCAAGTGCCGTTGCAGACACAGCAGCAGCGGTCGCAGCACCAGCAGAGACAAAACAGCCAACGGGGAGGCAGCGACAGCAGCTGCTACCGCCGCCGCCGCAGCAGCAGCAGCAGAAGACAAACAGAAGCTGCGCCAACGACAGCAACAGCAGCAGCAACAGCGACGCCTTTGTCTGCCCTTTTTCTGTTGTATGTCTGTTGTCTAACTGCTGTCTGCCTATTGGCAAGTTCAGGGCTCTCGCCCTCTCGCTCTCTCACACACATCCTCTACACGTATGTACAGTGAATAACATGAATATGTTATCTAGAGCTAAGTAGATTTTCTAATTTATAGTCTCTTTAATTACGCATTTTAATTAGCACTAATTGAGCGTGTTGACAACTTATGCAATTTGGTGCGACTGTGGGCTGAGCGATATTAATCTATAAATGCGTTGACTAGCAAAATAACATTGAAAAATAGATTGATAAATGATAAATATTACAGATAAACATACACATTTGATATTCTTTTATATTAGTTTTATAAGAAAATATTGGGTTTGAAATATTTACAATCAATATTTTTACTTTGTAAATTCGAACGTGATTATTATTCAAGCGGAAACGGATGTTGTTCATATATGTTATATTTTATAGCATTTTATCATATCTATTTACATTATTTATGAGGCTTATCCAGCGAATTTGCTGCAGTTTATCGCAAGCTATATAACTAACTCAACTGGAACCAAAAAATATATAAAATATACGTATATGTATATATGTATGTATATCATGACATTCTCGCATCTTTAAGTGTTAATTAATGTTGCAGAAATTAAGAGTTTTTCTTAAGAATACAATTAATAAAACGCCATGCCATTTTCCCAAATTAGAATTCAATGATGAATCACAAAAATGAAAACCAGAAGTTGAAAATTAAAACGTAAAACAAACAAATTCCACTTTGCGGCCATACGGAATAACATAATTTATGATTCCTAATTCCAGTTCCAGAGGCTCATTAAAAGGGTGGAAGAAAAAAAAAACAGAAGTGCAATGAAATGCATTAACGACCAACAAGTCAAGCAACTGCAACTGCAACTACAACAACAACAACAACAACAACAGCAACAAACAGAGGCAGGTCTCTGATCGTTAAGTTAAATACGTGCAGCACGCCTCAACGATCCGAAAAGTTCCACAATTCCACAGTTCTACATTTCCATTCTTGTCTTGTTTAAAGATAAACATGATCTGTGTATGCGTGTGTGTGTGTATTTGTATCTATTATCTTTGCGCTTTTCCGGCACAAGCGATAAACAGAAATTGAATGAAAACAACAGAAATCATTGCGTGTTCTTCAAGAGAAATAAGTGCGTAATGTGTTTAAATATATTATATATTAAATAACTCCTGTATCAAAAGGTAAGCAAAGGTGATTCAGTGTTGTATAATGCCATCAATGAAAATAGCTATTTATTGCGCTGTGAGGAGCCCTGTTAACTTATGCAATAAACACGCGCTAAGAACAAAAAAACTCGAGCTCAAACTAAATGATGTTTTTATTTAACTAAAATTAGTAAATTATTGCATGGATTTTGTTTAATAATTTCAATTTTTCTGCACTGGAGTCTTCACTGTACAGCACACTTAACAAATCAACTATATGCATATATGGAAATATTTATGTTATTTTTATTTTTTATTATTATTGCCCAAAGATACTTAAAAACAAAAGAAATGATTTGCTGAAGTATGCGCTGGCCGCCAATGAGATCATCAATCAGCTGTGTCCCCTCTTTCTCTCCCACACACACACACACACACACACACACACACACACACACACACACACACACACACACACAAGCATAAACACTCCCTATCTCTCTCTCCCTCTTTGCCAGAAAGTTTTTTAGATTGTTATCTACATACACGACACATTCCAAGCAATCAGCGAATCACAACGAAGCGCAAAGAAGATAACAACAAAAACAAATGCAAAGAAAACAAACCAAAGCCAAACAAATTGTAAATGAATAAATATGTATTTATTTATGTGCGGAAGTTTTGTAACTTAAAATATTGGAGCTACAAACGATTTGGCAGCTTGCTGAATTTATATATGAAACATCTTTGGGGGAAAAAAACCTTGAACTTGAGATATTCTAACATAAGAGCAGAGTAAACAAATAATGAACTCAGTCTCAGTGATGCCCAAATTAAATATATGTACCGAAATATATGTATGTATATACTTCTTCGCCCAACCTATTCAATAATACGAACTTCATTATTTACTTTACATTTTTCTCTTTTTTGTGCGAGCTTTGCGAAGTATACGTCATCCAATATCTGTTATCTTTGACATAAGAAAGAGTAAATACCCTTACAGAGTTGATAACACATCGATTACCGCAATCGATAAGGTAATATGGCAATATTGTGTGGGAATAACCAAGCATTAATAATCAACATAAATACCTTATTTCTTGCTTTTAAGTGAGACTCTTCTAACAGATATCGATAAATAGAGACGTATATACTATATATCTATATTTAGAGATACTACAACTCTCTCCTAAACACATACATAGATATCAATTTTATTAACCATAAGATTCCAATATTCCCGCCCAAGCCGCCTTGTGTATTCAAAACGTTCCCATGCATCAGCATTCCAATCATTCAATATAGCCTATGCACCTCTCGCTCGCACCCACAAGACGTTGCGGCTCACTGAACTCTGCTTACGAAGATCGTGGGCTCGAGTTCTCTGTAGAGAAGCAGAGTTCACGCTGACCGGCCATAATAATTTGTTATTTGCCTCTCTTTCAGTATTTTTGTATTTTAAATTTGTTGTATTTCTTTTCTTTGCGTTTAATCGATCAACGCATATGCATGGCATATACATACACACATACATCTGTATACAGATAAACATAATACACACATTTGTGTATGTGTGTGTGTAATTGAGAGAGATATGAGAGCCGCAGGTTCGTTGACCGTAAACCGGACGAGAGCCGAATCTTGAAAGCTTCGGCTACGTTTTGTCATTAGCGGTAAAGAAGAGACATTTGTAACATAAATATAAAGAAACAAAAACAAAAACCAAACTAAATGAAAATAAAGAAATAAAGAGAAAAACCCGACTACGTTTCTTGTGGCTTTTCAATTTTTTTGTAAACAGCTCTTAAATACTTATCAACTAATGGGTGTGTGTGTGTGTGTGTGTGTGTGTGCTTGTGTGTGGGTGTAATTGTAAATTCATGTGTGTGAGAGAGTGTCATGTTGTTGAGCTTCTCTCTACCTCTCCCTCTCTCTCTCTCTCTCTCGCTCTCACTGTGCTCAGCTACATAGCTTGTGTTGCGGTTTGAGATGTTAACAACAATTTGTGGTAGGGGCAACTGAAGCTCATTTCGAAGACCATCAATAACCAAGTTTAATGTTTAGTTTTTAACTTGGTCGAATCTGAAATCGTTTTTAACTAATAATAATTGTATATCTAGCGAATATCGTATGCAAATTCTGATTAAATATGTCAACTATATATTTATCTAAATCCATATGAAAGTTGTTGTCTTATGTCTTCGTCGCCTCTATGAGGTGTGTGGAGCAAACGACCTGTAGACCTCATTAACTTCTTCAACAACTTGTGCACACGCACAATGCGGCCCATTGTTCAATTATTTACATAGAAACGCAAATACAAACACACACACACATACACATACATATGGGTATAAATATTTTTAAGATATTTAGTATTTTTCTTTACATTGCGCAAAGTTTGAACAGTTGTTGGGCAGGCAAAAAACAGAAAAAAAAGAAGAAAATGAGTGCACAAAATGTGTTGACACAATTCCGAATACCCTTTTGCCATGGAAGAAAAAAAAACTGTAACTGTATTCAGCAAAGCAGCTGTATTTGTATGTGTTGGACATTCCAGCAGCGCAACAGTTTGTGCCATATGCAAATTTCTTACATTATCTGTCCAACTGTCTCGCCGTCTGTCTCTGTCTCTGTCACTCTGCCTGACAATTCATGACAATCGTCTGTCGCAAAGTCGTGCCGTTTTCTTCCACGCTCCCTCCCTCAGCTCTACTCTTTACTCTCTCTCTCTCTCTCTCTCTGTCTTACTTGTATTTTCTTTTATTTTTGTTGCTGTCTGTTTTATGTCTTGCTTTATCTGTGTGTGCGCTTGAAATTCCTTTGGGCCAAAGCAAATGACTTTTTAAGTAAATGCGTAATTACAAAAAAATGCGACAAGTTGTTGCTTTTGCTATTATAATTATGATAATAAATAAATACCCTATAGCAGAGAAATATAGAACTAAAATAACTAATATATTTGCTAATTAATTCAACATTAAAATGAAATGTAGAGTAAAAAAAATCAACTCTAATTACATAAATTGCTAAACTACTTAGCATTTACAGGGTATCTCCTAGCACTCTCTCAGATTTTTTTTTGGCACTTTCATAAGTGAGTAGCACCTTTGCTACTCAATTCCTCGTAAGTTATTTCAAAGCCCATTGTTAAGAACGACAGCTTTATCTCTAGGCACAAAGTCTGGGCTATTGTATACATCTATATAAACATATGCGAATATATAGTATAATATATGTATATTAAGGCAGCAGGTTGAATGACATCTGGATTTGGTTTAGTTATCTGTGAATGGGCCAACTTTGCTACCAATAATATTTTCCAAACATCAACAAATGAAACATCGTTGCGTGTCATCGTTATCGTTATCGTTATCACACACAAAAGCAACTGCTATAAATTATTGCATTCAATACATAATAAATGTTTTTTATTATTTTGCTTTCGTTATCACGACTTTCTGCTTCCTCTTCCTCCCCATCTTCGCTCTGCCTATCGCTCGGGTGACTCACGCAGCGCTTGCAAATTGGAAATATTGACAAATTGGAAACTGAGCCACTAACTGTTATATTAATACGGTCAACAGTCGCCATTTGCAAATTACCTCTCCTGGATGTCTATATCACAGTTTTTATTGTTGTAGTGATTCAAACTGAGAAACACTCAAAATGAAAAACCCACAATCATATCTTTTGTGTGCGGATGTTTATTCAATTTTACGGACATCAAATTCAAAGAAGTTAACCCACTGTATGATTCATGCGACGATGAGTGTGCAGCCAAAAAGGCGATAGCTGCACGAAAAAAGCGAGACGGCAACATTCAGTTAGTCAGTCAGTGGAGTTGGGAGTTTAACATGATTTCCAGTTCCAGTTTCAGTTACAATTCCTATCGTCAGCTGTGTGGCCAGACGCATATTGGAATTGGTGTTGTAGATAGGTCTGGCCTGTCCCCCGCCCTTAATCGGCTTAAATATACTTTTAATAAAATATGAAGAAAATAAGAGAGAGCAGCCATTGACAAACATGTCGCAACCAAAATACCCTTCCATTAATGTTTGACATCAGCAACTACACTCATTATAAGACTTAACAGGAATGGAAAGTATAAGAGTCAAATGTTCTGATTCTTCTTAGTTTTCATAAATTCACTTTGGCATTGCCAACTGCTTTGACAAAGTTGACAATAGCCTTTGCAAGTGTATTAAGATAACATTTACAAAGAACAGCAACAGCAACAACAATAACAATAACAGAAAACTGGTCAAACTCGCGCCCAGCAACAAAGCCGAAGCAGCAGCAGAACAGAGCGCGGCCAACGCCTGCGCAACGCAACGAGGCGCTCTACAGGTTTTTCAGGTCGTTTGGCGACGCCAGCGACGACTTCTGCGCGGCCGGGTGAAAGCCCGAGACGGGAGAGTGCAAGGAGCATGACAGCGCCCAAGAAACAGTAAAACAATATACAAAAACAACAGAATGCGAGTACGTAAACAAATGAGAAAATCGTGGAATGTGTTTCAGTGTTGGTAAACACGCATGAATATAATAATCCTTTCAGAATTCAAGAGTTTCTTTCTGCTGCATTGCTTACCTGATTCTCGTGGGGCACCCAAACAAGACGTTTCTGTGTCCATTCGGCTTGTGTGGCCGGATCGTTGAATTGATTGCGCTCCACCGAGAGATATTTCAGCTCGGGGTCGTTGCGATCAACTTCTTCTGACATTTTTGTTTTCTTTTTTTTATTATACTTTCTGCGTTTTTATATTCGTTATTTATCGTTTTGTCGTTGATTCTATCTGGTTTCGTTTTGTATGCAGTTGCTGATTTTTAAATATTTTTCTGTTGATTTGGCGAAAAAGATTAAATGCACATTAATATTAAAAATAACTTTTTAGCACATGTCACACATACAGACAGACACACACAAGCACACCCACACGCATTGTAAACAAACATATACACTCATCTAGTTTCAAACGTCAAGATACAATTTTTGCGGCACATTTTTATCTGCAAGAAACGTTCGCTGTTTTTCTCTCTTTATCTAAGAAATGCGGCAACGAAAGGCAGACGGCGAGAACGGCAACAGCAGCAGCAGCAGCCGCAGAACATAGTTTCAAAAGGGAACCGACAAGAAACAAATATGGCCATACATTTTCTTAAGCCAGCAGTTGCTCTCACTCTCACTCTGGCTCTCTCTCTATCTCTCAATGTTACTCTCAATCGCCGCAGCAGACATATTCAAACATCGTAGATGAGCAGCGCGGACAGCGTTCAGCGGAAAATAGCATTACGTAGCTGTTTGGCAATTAAAGTAACCAGTTTGCATTTTTGAAGCCGCAACATTTGCCTTGATTTTCGGTTATGGTTACTCTAATTGCGGAGCAGGTACGTCAGCAAAATGCGACTGCTGCTGCTGCCGCGGCCATCGTTCCTTCTTTTTGTGTTGCTTGTTCTGCACACACTCACACACTCACGCATACTCATGCACAATCTTTCATACACGAAGCGCAGTTTTCATTTTTATTCTCTTATGAATTGGTTAATATTTTTTTGCATATATATTTCTGATTCCGTTTCACTTTGTCAGCACTGCATTTGAACAAAATCAACGCAATTCGCACTCAATGCACATATTTCATTTCATTTGTTTCAACAAGCGGCTGCGACACCGACGACAGCAGCGGCAGCAGCAGAGTTTGCGGCGTCAACGGCGTCTGCTGGCCGGCGACTTTTTGGGCGTTAAAATTATTTTACATGCATTATTTTTATAGATTTGCTTGGCTAGTCAGGCTTTACGTGCACTTCGATGTTGCTCGGTTGCAATTTGATTTCTTAATAAGCGCCGATTATACGGTTTTTATTTGTTTTAAGCGACAGCTGCACTTCTTAAATTTTAACACCAACACACACTCTTATACAAATCGTGAACGCACCCAAAACGCGTCTTTCTCGTTCGCTGCTACCAGCACGAATGTACGATGATTGGTAACAGAGACACGGCAGAGCTAAAGCTAAGCATTTTGCTGGACTGTTATTAGCAGTGTGTCTACATTTCATCTTGGAAATTCACACGTTGCTTGGTGAAATTTATTTGAATATATTAATTACGATTCATTTTATGAATAAAGTTATGGAAACACACAATGTTTAATAGAAAATTATTTTGAGAGTCAGCATAATTGACAGCAAACGGCAACTGCATTTGAATTTAACAGCTGTTAACTGAGCTGAGAAACTGTTTACAGAGCAATTACAGCTTTAAATTTAACTTTATTGATAAGAAGTGTACGAAAAATTGTTTGAAATTCTAATATTACCTGCTTTATTTTATTTTTTTTTAATGAAAATTATTTGTGATCAAATCTAAAAAATGTGCAAAATAAAAAATTATTCGATTAATATTTTTACTGCTTACTGCGGCTGTCGATACAAATGTTGCTGAGGTAGCTGTTATGTTAAACTCAAAAAGCACTGTAAACCCAATTTGAAGCAAACAAATGTGATATTAGGTACTCGTTACTGATAAAAATATAATATATAAAGTTAAATAGTTTAAATCTTAATATATATAAACAAAATATATTTAAACGAAGATCGATATCACATTTTAGGGTGGCCCTAGCTTCTCGCGTTGCCGCCACATTGGCAGTTCCCGTCGATTAATATTTACGGTGCAGTGTCATATGTTCATATCGATTGTGTTCATCGCGCGTCTGCAACTTGCTGGTCGCATCTCAGTAGTGCGACTAATTAAATTTAATACAAAGTCAACAGATAAATTAGTGTAACACATTCCAGTGCGCAACACATATGGAGAGGAAGCCAACACAATAAAGTAAATGAGCTAAATTTAAATTTATTGGCACCACAAAAACGCAGTCACGCAGCTTTGCATGAGTGTGCGCGCGTGCGACTGTGTGCTTGTGTACGAGTGTGTGTGTATATATACATGTGTATATGACATACATATGTGAAGTTTATAACGAAACGTAGTTTAGTGTGGAGGCGCATTTTACGTGCAGGGCATACAAAAAGTTCGTAGGCGTTGGAGCTTCGTCAGCAGCGGGAGCACATTAGCAGCAGCAACGGCGACTGCGGCAGCAGCAGCATAAAATCGATTACCAGTGCATGCACTCTGTGCATGTGTTTGCGTGCGTGTGTGTGTGTACGTGAGTGCGTGTTGCAAAGCAGAGCCTCACGCGCTTTTCTCCCTTGCTGTAGCTAAGCTAACAACAAAAGAAAAGAAATATAAAAGAAAAAATTCCATCAAAAATCTTGGCAAAAATCTCGCGTACAATCTGTGAACGTGACCAGTTGCTACAGCTAAAAGCAAGAGGGAGTGTAAAATACAAATTGACAGATTTCTTACCTTGTGGCATCTTTTGAGCCAACTTGAACCAGGTATGTGTGCAATCAAATATCTAATTTAAGCAGTGTTAATAATATGATGATGTTGCTGTATATAGAAAAAAAATGCGCGCCCATTATTGCTATATACGTATGTATACACATACATACATTTGTATGTACAAGAGAGTGTTGTGCTTGTGTGTGTGTGTGTGCCAGTAATTTGTACATAACCTCAATAGCTCAATTGATTACGCTCGGTGATAGCGTTTGGTAAAACAGGCGTCTCATGGCTAAATGAAATTCCCTACAAGTGTTACTCATTAATTATTAATTAATTAATTGTGCACAGCAAAAGCAAAAAAAGGTGGTTGCCTTCGCCATTGTACCATTTCCGCAATTCCACTGCACTTGTGTGCCGATTGTGTGTGTGTGTGTGTGCGTCTTTGAAAAATGTGAACGTAGACATTTTGCCTATAGAAATATTTGATAAAAATGTGTACATATATATATTTATATATAAAATGCCACACAATAAATATTGCTGTAAATGGAAGGTATCAGGCAGAGCAACAACAATGACGCATATCGCTAATACAAACACACGGTTGCAATCGCACACCGATATATGTAAACGTTTACTTGTGTGCCTTTGTTGGTGTGAGTGTTGTTTGAGAGAGCGAGCGCTCTCCCGCCCTCTCTGCTTGATTAAATACAAGAACAACAAAATACAATGTTGTCAGCAGCTCAATTGCTCTCTCTCTCTCTCTCTCTCTCTCTCTAAATGCCGCCCTCTCTTGCGCTCTCTCGCCCTATGTCTATTGCAAACTTGAGCTTGGCCAGAACAAAAACTTTGTTTTCAAATGTAAAACATAGCGAATAAGTAATTTTAAATGTGTTTCATATATTTCAATCTGAAAAGTTTGTAGTTTACCGGCAAGCAAGAGCTTATAGATACATTTTTAGCTTTTAGATATATTTTCTGTCACAGTTTTCACAATTCTGTTTGCATTTCTAGCATATTCCATGCGCTACCTCGTCCGTTCATTTGCTTCTTTGCATTTTCTTGATAAGACCTAAATTTGTATTTGTATCTTTTTTTTACCAAGTCTGGTTTTTAGTTTGGGGTTTGCTGCGAAGCTTTTGGCTTTTTATTGCCTTCTCTTTTACTCTCCTGCTCAGTTACCAAAAAGACGTGAAACTTGAAAAACGAGTTATAGTTACAAACGATCGCACTTTGTTCAAAATACTCTAGCATTGAGTTGCTCAGTTGTTGACAAATTTGGCCACGATTGTCAAATTATTTAATAATAATTTAATCAAAATATGCATAAAATAAAGTTGGTCCTAAGAAGTTAAGTTTTTATACTTTTACTCTTTTCGCACTAGAATATTGAAGTGTATTTAAAGTTAGTCTTTTAGTCAAGTAAATGTAGTGCTTAGTATTTGTTTTGTGTCACCTTTTATGTAAATAGAGACTAGCCTTAGCTTGTTTTCTTTAAGAAGTGCATTTTTCCTTTGTTTTTATATTTATACATATATACTTTGTCAAGGGCCAATGAACAAATGCAAACATTAAGTGCGAAATCTTTGTATATATAAAATCAATTAAGAATAGTTTAATTGTATAGTGTTTCAGCACGTTAAGCATGTATGTAATATCATATATAATATCAGATATATTGTCAAACAGAATGTGTTATAAACCTCCTCAGTCTTAATGACGAACAAAATAAAGTTATAATACAATTCCTCTTAAATACATTTTAGAGTATATAGAATTGAATTTATAATACAGTTTCAGTCTTCTGGATATACAGCCTTTACCTTATTTTAGATTTTTCATTGTATGTTTAATCTCTGTGAAACTATGTTCAGTCTTCAGTTATTATACATCTTTCACTGTATTGCTAAAATAGTTGATTACTAATCTGTAATTATTTATATTTCATCAAACAATAAAGGCTACGCCTTAATATGCATATTAGTAAACATATTTATGACAAATCTTCTAATGAGTGGAAAGTTTTCAGTTGAATTTCTAGCATCTTAACGAATCATATCAGAATTGTTTTACGTGCTATTATGCATATTTTACTAGTCCAACTGCTGAAAGAATTGATAACTAATTTATTATAGATTATACAAGTTTATAAAGATATTCATTAACAATCTTTGTGCATTTAATGAATGGAAAGTTTTCAAAGCATTTTCATTGAGTTTTGCAGAAGAATATGTTGATTTTTAATCAATATAATCATAATAATCTTTGAGTTTTACGTGCTAATCTCAAAGAGCTTCCGCTTAAATTTTGCTTTGTTTTCTTTTACGGCTGCACTTTTTCTTCTTGTTTCGATTTATGCAATATGATTTTAGGTTTTGCACATTTTTGCTGATTTTGCACGTAATTGTAAACTCTATTATCTGATACCGCGAATAATTCTTGTTACATTTATATACAAATTGACAGAAGACTATGGCAAATTTGCAACACGGCATAAAATTACAGTTGTTATTGTTCTTCACGAATCGCAATTTGCATTATGTTGACAATTCTTTTGCTGCTTTTCTGCACATGTGTGTGTATATACTCGTCATATACAAATATAAATATGTAAATATATTTTTGTAATATGATTGTTGCGCAATAGCAAATAACATCCGAGGGCATCTGAAATTATTTGTATACCAATTAGTTTATAAATTAAACCAGCTGAGAACACATACATACGTAAACAAGCAGCGGAAGTACCTGGAAAAAGGCAAACAAACTTCTGTGCCTGTGTGTGTGTGTGTGTACACTGGACTGCATATATTAAGAGTGCAGCAGGCTCACACACACACACACGCGCGCACACATAGTCACAATTCAAATGCACGCACACATGTGTGGTTGTCCCTTTTGCACTTGTCTTTCTTGTAGGTGCACGCTAAGGCTCCGCTACGCGCTGCTCTTGTAGGCGTTTGCAACTGCTTCTACTGCTGCTGCTGCTGCTGCTACTGCACAAGGCGCCTGCTCGTGAACTTTGAACTTTGGCAGCGCGTCATATGTGTGTCTAAAAATTCGTTCACTCGATTTGCATTGACTAACGCCGTTGCAGTTGCAGTTGCGTTTGTTGTGTAGCTAGCAGGTGACAGTGGCGCTCACTCTCTCATTCTGTCGAGTGCTCTCTCCACTCTTAAGTTGCTCTCTCGCCGCCCCCGCTGCGCAATGCAGCAGAAGCGAACGCATGAAAAAGAAATCGATAATTGCAAGGTTTCCATTTCCACCACCACCACCATGACGACGACGACGACAACGATGAGCGCACAATTCGCAAGTATACAGATTTTTATTGACGCTTCGCAGCCGCTAAGTTATTGAGTTGCTCTTTTCTCGCGGCCGATCAAATTCCAACATGTGTTTGACCATTGCAGAGAAAAAGAGATGGGAAGAGAGCGGCAAGACCAATGCTCTCCCTGCTGGCCATTAAATGTATGTGTGTATGTATGTACGATATGCATACATATGTGTAGACAGCATTGCCATGGTGAGACAACGGCGTTGGCATCGCCGCAACTTGCATCCACTTTTTTCTCCTTTTTTTTACCTTGTGCTCGAATTGTCTGGTTGCTTTCTATGCCCGCTGTGGTGTCTCTGTATTTGTGCTTCTTCTCGTTTCCGTTTTGACAGCAGCAAAAACTACAATTTCACCACCACTTGCAAAGAATATACACATATGTACATAACTGCATGAATGTGTGTGTGTGCGTGCGTGTGTTTGTATGCGTGAGCCAAGTGGATAGTGAGGTGAGGCAAGGTGTATGCCGCGTCGTCATCGTCGTCACCGTCGCCGCCGCCGCAAACTGTAACCGTGGCAGTGTTGTAGCCAGCTACTCGTCTGTTTGGTTTCTGATTTTCAGTTTTGTCGATTTCATTATATACTGCAATATCATCGCTATTGCTCCGCCGAACTCGTGAGCGAGTGGCCTCTATCTTTGTGTGCCGTTTTCTCAGTGTGGGTGTTCTCATCTCTCACCAAAAGTGCGCTCTCCCGACAGGGTGTCGCTATGCTATATGAGCCTCATGACGAACGATGAAAACACCCTGTTGCCGTTCATTAGAGAGTCATGCTGACTCTGTCACACCGCTTGTAACTGTCGTGCCTTTTGCACTTACGTAAGCTTCGTGTATGCAGGCTTATGAGCCATTTTTGCACTTTGCTTGATTTTTCGTAATTGTTTTAGATTACACATCGAAAACGTGGAGCTTCAACGAAAAATGACAATTTAACTCGTGATCTTGCTTAACTGTCTACATTCTGTTCGAATTATGCTTCCTCTCCACTCCAACGTCGAACCATTTTGGCTATAGAAGTTTGGCGTGATTTTCCGAATGAATACAGCGTGCTATGCTCCGTACACATCCATTCGCTCGGCCGCTTCCACGAAATGTTTTCTGCCACACAGATTGCCATTTGAACGCACGGCAACAAGACTTGCTACACGCCGTGAATACATTTGTGTGCTAACATATAATGTACATAGCCACCATGTAATTACTTTAATACTCAAAGCCGTATTTTCCCCATTTTACTTTTTTCTTTTTATGCTCGAAGAGGCTCGCGATGTTGCTCTGCTGCGTTGCCTCCCTGTTTGATATGCTGCTAGTAGTCGTAGCCCGTTGCCACTGCAGCAATATAGCAACAACAGCTACTAAAATGAAAATGAAGAATTCCAAAGCAACACTGTGCGCGCGCATTTACTCTCCGTCTCATCCACCCGTTTTTGTTTCTTGCGCTCTCTCCGTCTGTTCGCTGCCTGGCTCGCGGGTTGGCTGGCTGACTGGCTGGTTGGTTGGTTTGCTCTCTCCGCATTTCGCGCTCTTTTGTTTCTTTGCTCACACTGGCCGTCGTTTAATCGAAAATGTTTGCGGCGGCGTTAAGACGTACGAAAACGTTTCCTCGCCAAATTTTTGTGAATATCTGTAGAAATTCACTGGGAGGAAAATTGTTAAAAAGTGAATTTCAATTGAATAGTGTAAAAGTATTAAATCTACATCTGCTTACCGCGTAGCATTGTTTATAAGCAGAGGCTTATTCAATAGATTGTGAAAAACTACTCCAATACATACATGCCCATGTACTGAAGAAAAAAATAAAAAAGGTGAAAAGCTGTACAGTGAGAAACAAATGTTAGTGCAAAATACTGCGTAAAACGTGAAAGTTTTGAATAACAAGCCAACGGTTTATAGTAAATACACTTCTATATGTATATGTGCATACATACATACATATTTTTTAATACATACATATGTACAGCGTTTCTGATGTAAGTTACCTTTCGTGGGGTGAGGAAAATATAAGAAAACAGACCTAATTTGTGCCCAAATGTATCAGAGCCGTTTAGTTATATGATAATTTATACCATCTGCGTACTTGTTCACAGCTAAAACTTGTGAAAAATACAACATTTTTAGGTTAGGTCAATTTCAATTGGTTTATATACGACGACGGCACACAAACACACACATACACACGCAAGCGACATGCACAAAAGACATGCATACACATACATATAAAACGCACAGACAAAAAGTCGTCGACGGGCTGCTCGAACTCAACACACACATTGACTTACTCGCGCACAGTCACAAACACGCGCATATTATACACACACACAGACGACACACACACAAAGGTTTTTAACATTGCTTTTGGTTTGCTTGTGAACTGACTGTATTTTTTCAACGTAGTGTCGTTTTATTTTCGTTCGTTCATTCGTACGTTCGTCCGCCTGTTCTCAGTTCGTGCGCTTATCTCAACTTTTGCTTTGATGCGCCATTCGCATGTACGTCTGTATATATATTTTGTGCATATGTACATACATATATATACGCGCATTTTAGAATGTGTGCGTGTGAGTATATATATATATATATTTATATATAAATATATATATATATATAAATGGGCTCCCAACACAGAATAACTCACTGGTAGGCAGCTGGCTTGGCTAGCGGCTCCAAGAGCAATCGCCAACGTCTCTCTGCCTCTCTCTCGCTCTCTGTCTTTTATTTCTTATAAATATGTATGAATGTGTTTTAATGAGAGCATCTTCTTTGCTCACAGCTATTCGGCATGAATCTACTAGTCAGTCTACCTTCTAGATTGTTGTTCTTGTTTTGTATATTTTTTACTCAATATATTGTCTTTAAAATATATATACATACATATATACAACTATAGGTACATAATTCTCTACACATCCATATGTTTTATGTATTTTGCAAAATTTTATTAATAGCTTGAAGAGTGTGTTACCTAGTGTGTGCAAAAACCGAAATAAGAATAAAAAAAACTATTAATATACGAATAATTAAAATACACCGTAAGAAGTTCCTGTCGAAACTAAATATTTTTGCAAACTTGTCTACATTTGCGTTATTCCCTGCTGTGTATACATAACAAAACAGATAAGATAATAGACGTGTGCACGTAATACAGCTATACAGCTCTAGCTATGATGAATAAAAATAAAAAGAAAAAATGGAGGGAAAATTTGCCCACATGTCTCCCCTTCACATACATGCACACTCACACGCACATGGACATGAGCAACTACAACGAACGCCCCAATTTTGTTCGATTGAGCTCCACAGCGGCGCTCACCGCGAGAGCAACAAATATATTCATATATGAGCAGATGTGTGTATATGCATGTATGATGTGAGTGTGTGTGTGTGTGTGTGCCTGCTAAGGCGTTCGCAGAGCTGCTCCAAAATACAGACAGCCATCAGCAGTACACGCAGAACAATAACAACAAAAGGCCACACACAGTTATTCAGAAAGAGATAAAGAGAGTGAGAGGGCGAGAGAGTCAGAAATTAGGAGAGCCGCGCTGTTTCGTGTCGTGTGCCGCGCGACACCGCTTTCAACTTGTTTTCGCATTTGGCCATAACACTTGAAGGATTATTTGCTGCGGGAAGCGCTACATACCATGGCAAACAAACGTACACATACACACACGCTCTCTTGATAATCAAAAAGTGTGGGGGCCCCGGTACAGTTTTCAAATGCAAATTACTGTAATTTGTTGTTTACAAATGCACATATTTTAAGTGTTCGCTCATTGGACTCAACAATTATTTTGCTAGGCAGATTCGCAGAGGAGGTGGCCATAGAGTCATCCCATGATATTTTTATTCCACTACCTCCCGCTAGCATATACATACATACATTCATACGCATAGCCACATACATATGTATGTATACTTGTATGTGTATACAGCCGCAGACATTCGCTTCTAAATTCAAGTTATATTTACACTTTTAACGACACGAAAACGCACACACTGGGGAGCGCACAAATGGCTTGCTTCTCGTTCTTGGCTGTGTTGTAGTTGTAGTTGTAGTCGTTGCTACTACTCGGTAGAGAGCCCGCCAAATACTTGTTTATAGTTGTTGCTGTTGTTGAGCCAACGTTGAGAAAAGTCTTTGAAAATATCCAAACTGCGCCACAAAACAAATATTCAGCCCTCTCTCTTCTTCTCCTCTCTCTACCTTGATATATGCGCTTACTCTCTCGCTCTCCTGCATGTTGATGCAGCAGAATTGAAGGAAAGAAGAAAAGCAAAGAGAGTAACAGCCGCCTCAGTCACCACCACAACCACTACCACCATATACTATGTACTCATTCTTTTGTGTGGCGGCTGCTGCGCTGCCTGCCTCTTGTGAATTGTGTAGATACAGGCAAACACCCTGTACTCCCCCTTTGAGAGACCCCTTCTCTCTTTCGCTCTCACGTCATACACTCGCTGTGTGGATTTTTTTGTATGCATGTTGACGTCGTCATCGGCGTACATGGTTCATAAAAAGCTCTCAGCAGTCTCTTGGCTGCTGCCCTCCCTTGCCAGTTTTTACTGTACCCGTTAAAAACAACAAAGCGCGCGCGCCCGATTCCGGTTGTGCTTGCACAGACACATATGTACATATATGTATATATAAATATACACACAGGCAAACACAAATACAAGAACGTACCCAAGTGATGACTCTCTGATCTGATGTGCGCTCTGCTCGCAGCCCTCAGTTCGCTGCCGCTGCCACTGTTGCTGCTTTTATTGTAGTTGTTATTGGCTGCGGGCTGCTCATACGTGAGCATGCATAGTTTAGTGTGTGTGTGTGTATGGATATAATGAAGAATTTAATGTAGAATCATTTTTAACTTTTGAGAAATACAATAGATGATTTTCTATTTATTAAGCCACTCTAAAATGCACTAAAAATGCACACAAAAAGTATTGATATACTAAATAGTTATCGTGAGCCGATATACGTTGCTTAAATTATCGATGCTTCGGATTTGTCAGCTGATTCTAAACTTGAAATATGTATGACTGATTGTTGTTTCTTATGAGTGTTGTGCTCTTTTTTATATATGTACATACCTTTGAAAAGTATGTCAACAGCGAATGTTCTGTATATAATAAGTGTTTGTGTGTATGCTCGTGTACATTGTAAAACTAATTTCACGGCTATTTAATTTCTTGTATTTCCTTTCTGTTTTTGCAGTGATTGCCGTTTGCCGAACGGAACTGCGACTGCGACGTGGCAGTGCTAGAGGAGACAGCGCCGAGATCATAACGTAAAGCAATTCGAAGTGGGCAAAAGTTCCGAGTATTTTTGTGGCCTGCCGCTGAAGCGGACTGGCACGCGTCTATATCCAAATGCATAGACAACAACAACAACATCACCAAACAGAACAACATATGTTGGATACACGATCAGAACAAGCGCTGCACTCCGATTACAGTTATCAGCTACGACCACGACCGGTAATTGCCTACTACATACGCTCGTAGACAGTCCAATCGAGCATCCTACCCACCACCAAGGCGGTGACAAGAAGAAGCCACTTAGTGCAACTCGCAACAATTTGGGAGGAGCAACAATACATAAAAGAAACTCTCAGTAGGAGCAGCAGATCCAACAGTACTCAAAATTCCTATCAAGCATGATGAAACGCACGCGCATCGATGAAGTCCAATTTGGCACACGTTCCGGCCCAGGGCCAGGCGGTGGCGGTGGTGCGAACAGCGGCACCACTAGCGTGGGCGTTAATACAGCTGGCGGTGTTACCATTGGCACTGTGGTGCCAAATGCCCACAGCGCCACAATCACCGGCATTGGCTCCATACACCATCGTATATTGACGCCGCAGCATGGAGGAGCACAGACCATTGCCTATCTGCCGTCCACGACGCCGACGGCAACGAATCTGAAAACAACGAGCAGCATTGTCGATAGCGCCAGCACCCAAACGAACGTGACGGGCGTCGGCGGCCCGGGCGGTGGAGGCGTTGTCGTCTCCACAGGCAGTGCGGGCACCCAAACCTTGCAGTATACCACATGTAAGTGCCATCGCATACATTGCTGTAATTTCACCATCTTATGCAAATTCCTTTTCTTATCCTCCCTTCAGCTTATAGCGTTGCCTCCATCCAAGCGGGCGGCACTATGAAGGCCAGCACAGCGGACGGCAACGCGGTGCAGATACATGTGACTGGCGGCGGTGCTGCAGTATCCGCAGCAGCCGGCGGAGCTGTTGGCGGTGGCTCTCAGACCGTATCCAGCAGCTGTCAAACGGGCAGCATTCGACAGCGCACAATAAGCGGCACGCAGACAAATGCCACGAGCAGCCTGACAACAACAGCGCAGCAAACACAACCATCCGCACAGTTGTCCACACCGCCCAATGGACCGGGTGTGGCAGCGGGCGCAGGAGCGGTCTCTGTGGGTGCGGGAAACAGCACGCCGCCACAGGGACAGGCAGCGGCAGCTGGTGGCGGCGCCAGTGCTGCGCCGCGACTCAAGGTTGAGGATGCGCTTAGCTATCTGGATCAGGTCAAATACCAATATGCCGATCAGCCGCAGATCTACAACAATTTCCTGGACATTATGAAGGAGTTCAAATCGCATTGCATCGATACGCCGGGTGTGATTGAGCGTGTCTCGACGCTCTTCAAGGGCCACACCGAGCTGATCTATGGCTTCAATATGTTCTTGCCGCCCGGCTATAAGATTGAAATCCATTCCGATGCACTTGGCTGCTCTGTTCCAGTTGTCTCAATGCCGTCGCCACCTGGAGCACCCAGCAGCACGGGCACAGTTCATATGATTGCCGCAGCGGGCAACAGCCCGTTGGCGAGCAGCGTGAATGCGCACACAACACTGAAGCCGATTGCGCAGGCCCAGGGTCCAGGTGGTCCTGGTGCCGTTGGTGGTGCTGGCGCTGGTGGTGGCGGTGCAGCTGCAGCAGCCGCTGCGGCTGTGGCGCAGATCCAGACGCCTGGCGCCGTCAATTTGATGACGCATGGTGGCGCCTCACTCACCCAGACCACGATACACGCCCTGCAGCCGGCAGCAGCTGCAGCTCAGTCGCCCGGCGGGCACGTCCATGTGACCAGTAGCTCAGCGGTGCCACCGAGCGGCGTTGGTGTCAATGTGGGCGTCGGTGTGTCGCCCTATGTGCCACAAAATTATTCACGGGATCGAGCCGAGCAACGTGCAACGATAACGCCAACGGGTCCTGGTCAGGTGCCGGCGGCCGTGTCATCAACGGCTGGCTCCAGCATCGCGGTCGGCCCGCCTACTCCCAATTCATTGAGTGAGCTAAGTCCACACGCCGGACCCGCTGCCCAGCACAATTTGCATCACATCCAGCAGGCGCATCAGTCCATTTTGCTGGGCGAGACGACGGGCCAGCAGAATCAGCCGGTGGAGTTCAATCACGCCATAACCTATGTGAATAAGATTAAGGTAAGCTGGAGTATAACTATATTATAATGTGTCCATGTATTAATCTTAATCTTTTGCCCTACTCAGAATCGTTTCCAAAGCCAGCCGGCAAAGTATAAGAAATTCCTGGAAATCCTGCACGCCTATCAGAAGGAGCAGAAGGTGATGAAGGAGGGCAGCAGCGGTAGTGGCTTGAATCAGGGCAAAATGCTAACCGAACAGGAAGTGTACACGCAGGTGGCCAAACTCTTTGGCCAGGATGAGGATCTGTTGCGTGAATTTGGCCAATTTCTGCCGGATGCTACAAATCATCAATCGTCCGCTGCCGCTGCCGCCGCTGCACAATACATGTCCAAGTCAGCGCTGCACAACGATCATCACAACAAGCAGCAGCAGCAGCGCACCACAACGACGGCCACATTGAGCGGTGGTGCGCACATCAGCATGTCCTCGGCATCGCCATCGGCGGTGCCCAACAGTGGTTCGCCCATGCACTTGAGCAGCGGTGCGACGCTCTCGCAGATCGACAGCAGCAGCGCGCACGCACATGCCGCAGCCATTGGCAATCTGTCGGCTGTGAATACGAGCGTCAGCATCAAGTCCTGTGCCGTGCCACAGAACCATATAATCAGTGGCAGCATTTTCGAGAAGGACTATCACGGACTAGGACAACAGCAGCTGCAGCAGCAGCAACAGCAGCCGCAACAACAGCAGCAGCAGCAGCGACATCCGAGCCTGCAGCCACCGCACATACTCTCCAGCACGCCGCCCAGTGGTCTGCGGGGCAGTGCTGTGGGCGTGGGCGCTGTGCTGGACCAGCGCAACAATCATCATGCCCAGAAGTATGTGGCCCAGCACTCGAACATGTCGCAGAAGAAGTCGCCCAGCTATGGTGGAATGGCCAACATTCAGCATCTGCCGCATCTCAATGACAATTCGCTCGATCGCAACTCGCCGAACATTGCCAGCTATGTGACGCCCGCTCAGCAGCTGCCCGCACATCCGCATACTCATCCGCACCACAATGCGCACAACTCGAGCAGCAGCAGCAGCAGCCGGCGGCAGGCGGTGGATGAGCTGGCGGCGGCCTCCGTTTCCAGTGGCTTTGGCACAACCGGAGGCAACGGACCACCGCCGGCGAAGCGGCCAAAGCCCTATTGTCGGGACGTCAGTTTCTCGGAAGCATCGCGTAAGTGTACCATCGCGGATGTGGCCTTCTTTGATAAGGTGCGTAAGGCGCTACGCAGTCCGCAGGTCTACGACAATTTCCTGCGCTGTCTGACGCTCTTTAATCAGGAGATTGTCTCGAAGACGGAACTGCTGGGCCTTGTCTCGCCGTTCCTCATGAAATTTCCGGATCTGTTGCGTTGGTTTACAGACTTTCTCGGCCCGCCGTCGTCCGGCCAGGTGGGCGGTGCAGCTGGCGCTGGCGGACTCATCGACGGCCTGCCCTTAGCGGCCACACAGCGTCAGGGCAGCAATAGCAGCTCCCATGATCGGGCGAGCAGTCATCAGAGCACGGACTATGTCCAGGATGTTGATCTGTCGCTGTGCAAGCGGCTGGGCGCCTCGTATTGCGCCCTACCCCAATCCACGGTGCCCAAGAAGTGCAGTGGACGCACCGCCCTCTGTCGCGAGGTGCTCAACGACAAGTGGGTCTCATTTCCGACATGGGCCAGCGAGGACTCGACATTTGTCACCTCGCGGAAGACCCAGTTCGAGGAGACCATCTACAGGTGAGTGGTCGTTAGCCAATAAGAATCAGTATATTCGATGCGTATATAGCATATATATATCCATCCATCCATCCATCCATCCTCCACGTCTTTGCTTTTCTTCATTCTTTCCTTCATTTTCATTTCCTATTTCGGTTTCTATTATTTGTCACTGCCCTTCTGTTACTGTTTCTGTTCTTTTGGCTTTCGTTTATATTTTATGAATTAACCAATCAACAAACGCTCTAAACAAAAGGAATATTCACAGAACGGAAGACGAGCGCTTCGAACTGGATCTGGTTATTGAGGTGAACAGCACCACGATTCGTGTCCTGGAGAATGTACAAAAGAAAATGTCTCGCATGTCACCCGAGGAGTTGGCCAAATTTCATTTGGACGATCATCTCGGTGGCACCTCACAAACCATCCACCAACGGGCCATACATCGCATTTATGGCGACAAGTCCGGCGAGATAATCCAGGGCTTGAAAAAGAATCCCTCGGTGGCTGTGCCCATTGTCCTCAAGCGACTCAAGGTCAAGGAGGAGGAGTGGCGGGATGCACAAAAGGTTTATCACATCATTTGGCAATCAATTTAAATTATATATTATTAATAATACTCTTTGAATTATTGCAGAACTTCAATAAGCAATGGCGCGAACAGAATGAGAAATATTATTTGAAATCTCTGGATCATCAGGCGATCAATTTCAAGCCCAATGATATGAAGGCACTGCGCTCGAAGAGTCTCTTCAATGAGATTGAGACGCTGTACGATGAGCGTCACGACGCAGAGGATGATTCCATGGAAGCGGCGGGGCCGCATCTGGTGCTGCCGTACAAGGACAAGACCATACTGGATGATGCGGCCAATCTGCTGATACATCATGTGAAGCGTCAGACGGGCATTCAGAAGCAGGAGAAGCAGAAAATCAAACAGATCATACGACAATTTGTGCCTGACCTATTCTTTGCGCCACGACAGCCGCTGAGCGACGATGAACGCGATGACGGTAAGCAGAAAAGCCAAAACATATAACACTTTAGACTCAGAGACACAAAGCATATATTAATTTAATTATATCTATTAATTATTGATTGATTGATTGATAGTCTAAAGTTCAAAGACAATTTTTTGATTTGTATAGAGAAAACTGCATGAGAGAGACAAAGAGTTTGCTTTATAGTTATTTAAGATCAGTCTTATGAAAAATTCAGACAATTAGAAATTAAAGTATATATGAATATAGTCAAGTCAAGGCTTAGCTTCTGATCAAGTAATTATTAAAATATTTTGTTAAAGACAAGTTGCAATATATAGTCCAGTTATCAATTTAATTATTTATTAATTAAATTTATTAAAATTTATTATTCATATAAACATTTCACAGTTCTCATGCAGTTATCTAAGAAAGCTAGAGCATTAGAATTCTATTTTTTATTTGATAGTTAAACTTTTAATTAATTCCATTTTAATATATTTGCTACTAACACATTTTAGTTAATTTAGACCTAACTGTACAACATTTGAAAGCACCTTTAGTTTAAGTATTAATTAACAATGAAATTCTTAAACAAAATTAATCTAATACCACCCAATCAATTTATTAATTTAAAGTATTTTTAACTTAGAGAATGTTTTTTCGTTTTCTTTTTCTTTTTTCTTCTATTTCGAACTACGAAATTTGCAAAACATTTTTACAAATTGAATTTTGCAAAAATGATTTGTAATTTAACCAACTGTAATTTGAATTGCATAATTTTGACTAACAAAAACAAAAATAATGGGCGAACCACCACCAATCAAAATATATAAAATAAAAAACAACGAACCACGATCACCACACCAAAAACACACACACAAAACCATGTTGTCGTTGTTGTTGTTGCACGCGAATATCTATATAGCATTTCCATTTTTGGTAGATGACACTAAAATGGAAGTCGACTCGCCTGTGAGTCGCGCTGCGCCCAAAGGTGGAGGAGCGGGCGGAGGTGGAGGTGGAGAGAGCGCCTCACCAGCTCGCAGTAATGTGAGCAGCAGCAGCAGCAGCGTTCCCGGTGGAGCCAGTGGATCAGCATCAGCAGCAGCCACAGCAGGAGCAGCCGTAACAGCTGTGACGGCCATTAAAAAGGAGTCTGAGTCAGAGTCGTCGAGCAAAACGTCAACAGCAACAACAACGGCCGATGATGCAACGCCGTCCACTTCATCAGCTGCAGCGGCGGCAGCATCAGGTGGCGACATTAAGGAAAAGTCTGAAGTAGATGCGGCGCAAAGAGCTGCCGGAGGAAGAGGAGACGAGGAGACGTCAGCCAAGACAGCCAATAATAATAGCAATAGCAGTCCAAGGCGAAGCGAAGATGCAGCAGCAGCGGGCGCCGATGTGAGCGTAAAACTGGAGCAGAGCGATTGTACGAATCCCACGATCCTGCCACCGCATGCGCAGGGTCAGCGAGAGGTGAGTTAGAGAATCTCTCAAATTGAAGCCCAGTTTAACCCCAACCCTTCGTTTACAGGACGAGTCCTATTCCCTATTCTTTGCCAACAACAATTGGTACCTGTTCCTGCGACTGCACGCCATCCTCTGTGATCGACTGCACGTCATGTACGAGCGTGCGCGCCTGCTGGCCATTGAGGAGGAGCGCAGCCGTGTGAATCGACGGGAAAGCACGGCGACAGCACTGAGATTGAAACCCAAGCCGGATGTGCAAGTGGAGGACTATTATCCCACGTTTCTGGACATGCTGAAGAATGTGCTCGATGGCAACATGGACTCGAATACCTTCGAAGATACCATGCGTGAAATGTTTGGCATCTATGCGTACATATCCTTTACGCTCGATAAGGTAGGCTACAATGACGATGGAATATTTGTGTGGACTGTGAAAAATAATGAATTTTCTTATTTCCTTGCCAGGTTGTTTCCAATGCTGTCCGACAGCTGCAATACTGCGTCACGGAGCGCGCCGCCTTGGACTGTGTGGAGCTCTATGCCAGCGAGCAGAGGCGCAACAGCACCGGAGGCTACTGTCGCGATGCACACAAGAGCTACGACCGAGAGATGAGCTATCAGCGTAAAGCGGAGAGCATACTCAACGAGGAGAACTGCTTCAAAGTGTTTATTGTATGTCTGAATAACGAATTTATTAATTTGTAAATGAATTGTGAAATCTAACGATATTTCCTTTGGATGATTACAGTACAAGATCGATTGTCGTGTGACCATTGAGCTGCTCGATTCGGAACCGGAGGAGGTGGAAAAGCCGGCTGTATTAAAGGCGCAAAAGTTTAGCAAATATGTGGAGCGTTTAGCAAATCCCGCTTTGGGCGCCGGCAGCGGCAACAATAATAACAACAGCAGCAACAACAACAACAACAATAACAACAGCAATCAATCTGCAGGCAATGACAATCTGGTGGAAACGTCCGGCATTAAAACGGAGGATTCAGAGGAGATCGCCGAGGTGAGTGAAGCAACAAAATGAGAGCAAGAATGAAGCAATGATGCGCTGGCTTACAGTGCGTATAGCTAAATCAGCTAGAGCAGCAGCAGCACCAGCAGCTTTGTGTGTGCTTGACGAAAGGTTAAAACATGTTGTTTGTGTATTCTCTGTTGTGTTTATTTGTTTGTTTTGTTGTTGTTTAGTTTACGAATTCACCTTGATTACGACTTGAAGAACTTTCCAAATAAATTTAAATAGAGCTGGGTTAAGTATAGATCTTATCAAAATTATTTGTATAACAGTGTGGGAGACAAATTTTTCCTGTTCTATTGTATATATTTATATATATATATTAACTATATGTATATATACATTTGCGAATGCAATTTATGTAATTCATAATCAGATATCGCATTAGTAAACTTTCAAGAAGGAAACAGCTTTGGGATTTTATAAAATAATATTAAGAAATACATTTTCCTGTATAGCTTTCCGTATGCGACCAACAGACAATTAACATAAATTTGTAATTAATATTTTGTATAGTACAAATTGAATGTATTCCAAGACAAACAAGACCTTCGATACTTTGGTCGTTCCAGGAGCTTAAGCAAATAATTATCGAACTAGTTCCGAACCAGACAGTTATTAAAATTAAACTTTTTTGTTTATGCATATGTATATATACATGCATATCGTTTTGCTCTATTGTATTGCGTTTGTATATATGTTTATGTTTTCTCTCTTACTTCTCATTCACTTGCCTTTACAGTTCTCATATGCGATGACAGTTATGAATAAAGTTTCTTTTGTTTTAATTTTCTGTGATGAGCCTTTTAGTTTGCGAAATAATATTGCGTTTTCTCTCACATTTTCAACAACTTTCTTTTTATCGTTCTCTTTTCTTTCCGTTTCGTCTCATTTCAACATGCCGCCTACCAATCGCCCACATATCCGTATGCGAACCAAACTAAAAACAATATAAAATTAAAAATAATAATAAAAAAAAAAAAATACTATCAAAAGAAGAAAAGAAAAATGTTCACTAATTAATGCTTTTTTCTGCATTTTTTCTCTCATTTTTTCCACTTTATTTTTTGTACCAGGTCAATTCCAAGGCTTGAAATAACAAAATAGTTTTGATAATTTCATTGAATAAGAAGAAGAAAAAGTCCTATTGCAAAATGAAATAGTAATAAATGAATTTGTTTTTTGAGATTAACAACCAACCAAAAACCGCAATAACAACAACACATCGAAAACAGTTTTCATCCAGCCACCCACCAAGACCATCACTATCAGCACCACATACATACATACACACTTATATATATATATATACACTCCCACCCATTCGTCCATCCATCCATTCACAATAGAATATTTGAATGTAACAAGTTGAAAATCATTTAAACATAAACATACATACATATGTAAATTTAGTACATAGCCAAAACGAACACAAAAGTTATATGCATATTCATACATATAAATATGTTAAAAAGTAGTTTCCAACTAATATTCATAGGCACGCATTTATTGCAATTTATTTCTAATTTCGTTAATGTTTTGCGTTACGTTTCTCTTACAACTCAAGCAAGAATTGCAATATCCATATAATTCCATTATAAAAAGGACGAAGAAGAGAGAGGGAGGGAGAGAAGAATTATTGTGATGGGTGCAGAGTGTGATTTTACGCTTGTGTGTTTGTGAGTGTGTGGCAAAAGGTGATCCATTGCGCCACATCGATATGTTATCGAATACTGTGTTGGTTCCAAGCCAAGATACTAGAGCAATGAAAACGTATAAATAAAAGTCAAAGCAAATGTAAATAATGTTTGTATGTATGTATTAACAACTATCGTTTAGTTTAAGTGTTCAGCGTAGCAAATTTTTGTAAAGGGACGATAGAGAGTGAGAAAGATTACTTTAAAAATGGCACCTGCTCCTACAGCAGGCAGGCCGTAGTCGTGTTATATATATATACATCATTATATATATACGTATCTGTATGTATATATATTTAACAATTTTTATAATTCTACACAATTACAAAGAAACAAAAATATCAATTGTAAAAACCAATTGAAAAAAATATATCTATATATTATAACAGCATTTAATGACTCTGAGGCTCTTTTCAAATTGGGGTTTTTGTGGTTATTTAAGATTGTTTTTCGTTTTGTTTGTTTTGTTATGGGGCTTAGTGCAGCTGGTGTATCGCATACATACATACATTATGTACATACATATAATAGAGTGTGTTGTATACGCTTTTAAGTTTTACGCAAGGTAAGTTTTATGCCTTACATCGCATTATTATGCATAAAATTCATTTAAAATTAATTTAGCTATTTGTATGAACAATGGTTTTGCCAGACACGCTTTAAATGTGACTTCTTTTTGCTTTCTCTGTGTTTTTGGTGTATGTAAATGTTTTCATTTAGTCTGTTTTGTGTGTGTGTTCGTGTGAGAGAGTGCATTATTTGTATGTGTGTGTGCTTTTGAGAGAGTATTTTATTTGTCTGCCTACGTGTGTATTGTGCGTGTCCAGTCTTGGCCTGGTACTCTCCACAGTTTGTGTCTCTCTTTTGTTTTTATTCCTACTTTACTCGTCTCGTAATAGTTTATATACTTAGTTACACACATACACAGACAAACTCTTTTCGACACACACATAAATACACAGACACGTATACTTTAGACTTAAGTACTTTTACGTCTTTCGTCATTTGTTTATGTGAGAAAGCATGTTCGATTGCATTTTACAATTTGTTCACTTTGTCAGTTATAACGCAAATGTACTTAACGGCTTCTTCTTCTCTCTTCTCGTCACTTTTGCAGCTGGTACGCGGTTCACGCAAAGCACGTTTCCTGCTGCGGAACAAGCGACGCTCGCAGCTACATGAGGAACAGGTGCGTCAACTCTTTGAGCAGAAGCGCAGTTGCAGTGGACTGGAATCGAATGCTGTGCCCAGTGAAGCAACATCTAATGCCAACAACAACAATAACAACAGTTGGAGCAAGCAGCGGGCACCTGAACGCTTGGGTACGCCACAGGTGGGCCTGGCAGAGCAATATGCTTTCAACGATCGCGACGAGATCAGCACAAATACGAGCAACGGCCGCTGTTTTGTGACCAGCAAGAATCTCAATTTACTCAAATACGATGCAGTGCGTCGTGCCAAGAAGGTAGGTCACATGAGAATATTAATTGATCTGATTGAGTCTAACTGTTTGTGTTCACATTTTCAGAGTCATTGCCGCGTCACACAGGCCAAGTACTCGCGTTTCCAGAGCTACGTCAATAGATGGCTGCAGCAACATGTTAGCGAACAGCTGCAGCAGCATTGCAATGACTGGCTGCTGGGCAAGACGCCCGAACAGATTAATGCCAGCGGCTGGGGTGCCACCAGCAAAACGAAGTCGCTGCAGCAAAAGGATACGACAAAGACGCCCTATCGCATCTATACGCGCTACAAGGTGTTGCAGCCCAGCAGCGGTGTGACAACAACTGTTGCTGCGGGACTAGCACCAGCGACAGCAATATCAACAGTGGCGGCGACAGCTCAAGCTGCCCCAACAGCAGCAACAGTTGCTGCTGCAGTCACAGTCACACCGGCTGTTAACAATGCCAGCAGTAGCAGCAGCAACATTTTGACCGTAAGCTTAACGAAAACATCGTCAACAGCAGCTGCAGCAACAACAACAACAGCAACATCGCAACAACATTGCAACAGCGCCGCAGCAGCAGCAGCAGCCGCTGCCACAGCGGGCAATGCGGAGACAACACTGCAACAAGTTCGTCCAATGGAAAGCTAACCTCCAGTTGCAGTTGCAGTTGCACCGGTTCCCATCGCCAGCTGGCCCAATGCAGCCTACATGTGAAGTCGCTGCTCCTTTTACACCATAGGCTGGCTTCACTGTACGCCAGTGTTTGTTTAAACTAAACTGTGATAGCAGTTGCAGACGATGCTTGGCCGACACTAGAAATCCAACTAAAACCGAAACTGAATTGTATGAAAAATCCCCAAAACACAGAAAGAAAATCGGCACACAAAGCTATTTTTCACTTTGTACAAAAAGTCATATAAAATCTAGGCGTAGTATTGCTCCTAATAATAATCATAATAACAATAATAATTATATATTACATACTACAACATCTTGAGTAGCGTTTAGTGTTAGTTTTACAATAATTATAATGGCAGCGTTTGTAGTCGATAAGCAATCTAAACTCACACAAGCCCTCTGAGAGCATGTTAAAAATTAACTCTTAATATGCAATTTTTAATTGTTAAATGATTGTGGGGAAAAGTGACGTTTGTTCGTGCAAATTAAATTGATATCAACGTCTGTTTAGCTTTTAAGCCATTTTATGAAAACAAACAGAACTTTTAATTTTACACAAAAATTTAATGTATTTTTATACAAAACGAACCTTGTACAATTCCTTGTGAATACTATTGATTATACACCTAATTTCTAAGCATAACATAAGTTGTAAAAATCTGATGAGATAATTAAAAAAAAAAAAAAACAAACAAAACAAAAATATACAAGAAGTGAAAAATTACATTAGCCTATTGATTTGAAATGGGCGGCAATTAGTAAGAATCGATATTTTTTATCGAAAACTAAAAGAGAGTGGGAGTGTGGAATTTTTGCAGCCACACATACATGTGTAGCTTAAGGCCGCACATCTCTAAAAGAAGTTGCTCTTCATGTGGTAAGCGAACATACACACACACGTATAACATAATCTTGCTTTTACTCAAGCTCATACAAGCACGTCTCCTCTAGCATTCGAATTACACATACACATGTACAAGTAAACGCCCTCAATGTTGACGTGGAGCACTTGCACTTGCAACTCACGGATACACATACACACTTGTGCACAATACCACTATGGTTAGTGATAATACGTTGTACTAATACTATTTATTAAAGGTATATAAAAGGTTATCACTTACAAATTTAAAAAATGTGTATAATCTTTACATAGTTACACTTTACACTTAAATTCGCTACATATTAAAAACTTGTGTGATGTACACTTAAAACCGATAATGGTTTATATCGCAATTATTTATATATGAAATCACGACGCGTAATAATGCCTTCAATACGGTTCTCATTGTTGATTACTAGCAGATGGCGCAGGCCCAGGGCCCGAAAGATATTGAATATTCTGGGCACCGAATCATACTGTAAATAAGATAATATATTAAATTGAATAACTACATATAAAACTTTATAGATAAAGGGTACGGACCGTATTGACGCGCACGGGAGATGGATTCATAAACATGGACAGATCAACCGTATAATTATATTTTCGATCCAAGGGGCTTACACTCTAAAAGATTGAAATACATTCCAAATTACTTTTAATAAGAGATCAATAGATATGTAGTTAAAGCTGCTTACTTTAATGGAAGGGTATCGGGGATAAACATCTCGGAATGTTTGTATTGTTGTCTCTTGCTGCCAGAACCGCTGATTCTCCACGTAGAGCGACTTGAGCAAGATGACAATTAGTTGTGACCTCAATATAATGCCACAAACACGTCCCTCAGAGCGACGATCCTGAAAGGCAACATAAATTGGATTTGATCTAAGATCTAACTAACCATTGAGGTTTACAATAACTTACGCCCTCAACATCATCTACAACAGGAAATCCATTGTGATTGCATTTATGGAGCACTTCATAGATGTAATGTGCACGATCGCGCAATTTGATGCAGACGACCGGCTTGCTAAGGATCGCTTGGGCAGTTAATCCCATGTATTGGGGCAGTGGTTCCCAGGGAAGCATGGGCACATGATTCACCTCGATGATAGTGTCGTAGATGCCATCATTGAAGTAGTCGCCCACCCATTTGGCGCTAATGAGCGCTATGATCAGTGGAAAGAAGAAGGACGTCTCCACGCCCGTCGTTTCCATCAGAATAACGGACAGGCTGATGGTCATGCGCAGAACGCCACCTAAGTTGGCAGCGGCTCCAATGAGAGCGTATTTGCCGGGATGCAGAAATTCCTGCAGAATA
The DNA here is from genome assembly GCF_054131105.1 of Drosophila navojoa. NCBI lineage: Eukaryota > Metazoa > Arthropoda > Insecta > Diptera > Drosophilidae > Drosophila > Drosophila navojoa. Next base: position 10,786,092 of record NC_142893.1, read on the forward strand.
TTCATATATCGATTCGGCATTAAAATCAGGCAAGACATAACTTACCGTTTCAGGGAATAAATAGAAGAGCAGCATGGCCACAAGACGACCCCAAGCAGCGCCCACCAGAGCCGTGGGTATAAACACACCCAAGGACACATTCAGCCCAAATGTGAAGCACGATAAAAAGTAATAGATAATTGTGAAAACAGCCAGTGTAAGGATTTTATGAGAGCCTGAAAGAAAATAAGAATATTAGCTAATACATTGAAAATCGATCGGATCAGCTCACCTGGTGGGTCGTGGAAAAGCGCACGTACTGTAGCCTCTGGCGTTTGGAACCAGAGCGCCGCCACGGCATTATATTCGTTATCCTCGCAGAAGAGCTGCACAGGATGTATGGTGGGATCATTGCCCAGAGGACGGCAGTCGTTTATGTAGTAAATCATGATGCAGGCCAAGGTTACGCCCAATATGGCAACCAGCACAGCTTCACACACTTTGCCAGCTCGCCAGGGCACAAAGCGTTTGCGAAATTTGTTGATTTGTGTATTCAAAAAGTTCCAGGCAGCTCCCATTAGACCGCCCATCACGCCCAGCAGCATGAACAGCGGCAGCTCGAAATACTCAAATGTTAGCGGATGATCGAACTTGCCCAAATTGAAGAGACCCGTAAATGTTAAATCGCCCACACCATGATAGGCAGAGAGCACAATGTTTAGTGTGAATGAACTGATGATGGAGGCGATGAGAGTGCGCCAAATGAGATTCTGATTCCAGAAGCTGGCCGCCTCTTCCAGTGAGAAGAGCATGCCGCCGATGGGTGCACCGAAAGCAGCCGAGACGCCCGCCGCAGCGCCGCCCAGCACAAAGTCTCGCTTCTCGTGGTCATCGCGAAAGGCCTTAAAGATGTGAAAGTCCTTGACAAATGTGGTGCTCTTGCCCTGGGATATGCCTGCGGCTACAACAGCGCCAGCGTGTATCATCGGTCCCTCCTTGCCACCAGCCAGACCGCCCACCACAGAAGTAATGACTCCGATAGACTTTACGGCCAGCGTCTTGATTCGTACAATTCGAGGTATCTTCACGCCATTCAAATAGCTCTTGACTTGGGGTATGCCACTGCCGGCGGTAATGGGTTCAATGTAGGTGACCATTCCGGCACCAATGGACACGGGCACAGCACTGAGCAGTAGCCACCATAAATAGGGCAGAGCGAGATCGCCTCCGCTTTCATTCACAGTCACATTATCGTCCACAGCTAAACGAAAATATAGTTAGATGATTCAATATAACCGAGCGCTGTTCACATACATGACTTGAGGAAGTTGTACTTCAATTCCGAGAGCTCCTCGATGATAATATCAATGGTGCACGCAATTACAGCAGTTATAATGCCGATTAGTATAAATATAATCCAGCGTATGAAGTGGGTGCGCAGCGAGAATCGATCCCTTAACCGGCTCAGCTGCTCATCTTGAAAGAGCTTATTCTCACACACATCATAGTCCAGGCTCTTTACGAAAATTTTTATGGAAAATTGGATCAGGTTAACTGATTTAAGCTGATAAAATTAATAATTAATATATATTACCTCATATTGGGTTTGCTCTTGTTGCAAAACTCCAGCTAACGATGCTGCCGTACGCGAGCGTACATGAAAAATGGGTTCGGAACTTGCATTTCTATTTGCATTTCCATTAGCACTGATATTGCCCGCATCATAGCCAATGGTTCCCTTTAGAATTAATATAAAATATATGAGTCACTCCATCGCGATAGTTTATGCTTACATACGTTTGTGGGCGGAGCTTCAGACTCGAAATCTGTGTCCAAAGTTAAGGGTAGGACGTCTTCCGTACGTTGGGAATTCCCCGTTTCACCAATTGGCTGTCGGTGGCTTGAAGAAGGGTCTTCTGTACCTTCTAGGACTTTTAATTTCCGAATTTTAATATCATCGTCGTCGTCGCTTGATAGGTCATCATCCAGCTGAATTAGTTGCTTTTTATCAGCCATATTAAATACTATTAAATCTGACTGACACAAAAACAAACAAACAAAAAGACGAAGTCGTATCTAATGTTCACAGACAAGCTGTTTTATTGCCCCGCACGCACAAGTGTTTCGATTACTGCTAACAATCGAATACGAAACTAGCTCAATGTTCTTTTGAACAAAAATATACCAAAAGTATGTTATTTTATTTAGCATACGAATTATATGGAATGGCAAAAGGTGCGCCGTTATTATTTTTATGAGGTCGATTCGAAATTAAAATTAGGGTGCAGAAACTGAAATTTAGCCACGTCGAACAATAAACGTTTACGCTCGATTTCATTGCGTGTCTGCAGCTCATCCTTAATATCGGCCAAAGTGTTATCAATGCGCTTCAAAATATCGCGTGGAGGTCCGTTAACGAATGGAGTTAATTCCTGTCCAGGCGATACGCCAATTTGTACGTTCTGCACCTCCTGGGTGAAGCGTCCATGCACCATGTCATCGCTTTGCATCGATGACCTTCTGCTGAGATCAATCGCCTCCGGCTGCTCGTATAGAGCCTGTGGCTGCTGCTCCGGCTTAATCGCATTGATGGGAAGCATGCGCGGTATGCTAACCATGGCTGGAAAGTCAATTGCATGTTTGATCTGAGGATTCGGCACGAATGTGGGGCAAAACATTGTTGAACTTAGAGTTGATGGCTACAAAAGAGCATAGTTGATAGTCAGTATACATAGTATAAATTTGTATAGTTTACTTACACTTTGTACACCTTGAATATGATTATTATTATGAGTTGAATTATTATTATTATTAGAAGTTGAATTATTATTATTTTGCGTTGAATTAAGATTATTGTTATTATTATTGTCTTGATTTGAGGCCGTATCGGATAATTTTTCAGAACTCTGGCTATTGTCCATCGACGAATCGCTGATTGAAATCGACTTAAAAGCGAGATAAACAGAGTGCAAAAATGCTATTTAGTATGTGTGTTTATGTACATACACGCATAATATACTTATGTACAAATACACACACAACATACGAAATTACTACACTCACTCACACTCGCTAATCATTCAACTATGTGCTTGTTACAGATACATGCATGTAAATACATATGTATGTATGTATAGAATGTCCGTCACACTATATCTTTTCTTTTACATATTATGTATTAATATTAATACATGTGTGAAATTATAACGGTACATAGCTGCACTAACACAGTGCTCTCACTCGCTCTCATAACGCTTACACAGTTAAACAAAGACGAAACATTTTTTTGTTAGGTTCTCTTACTGTTCGTATGGCCGCTGCTTCCTCCTGTTCGTGATGCTCTTGCTTGTGTCGTTGAAATACCGTTTTAATTTTAAGCTCGTGTGTCTCTGCGCTCTTTGGCACTTCTATTGACGAGGCGTCGGTAATTGCAGCTAAGGCTGAAACAGCGACCGACGGTGTGGATTTTTTATGACATTTAGCAATGCGTCGGTTTTTCATAATACGATCCCGCCGTTCTACCAATGCTGCAACCTTCATTTCATGCAATTTGCCCAGCAAAGATGCATGCCTCCGCTATTAAATATTTGCAATGAAATTTTAACACTTGTTTGCTTAGCTTTGGTCTGCTCGGTAATTTGCAAATTCTTGTATCTCTCGGCCTACCTTGATATGCATGTGAAAATTTCCCGTAGAACGTACACTGCCCCGATATATTCGATCCGGCGGACAAGAACAACACTTGACGGTCACATTGTCCCCAACTTGACTTTCAATGCGATAAAGCTCACCGTTCAATATATAAGGGACATGCTGACGGCGTTGTGGATCTATTTTCACTTCGCTTAAATTTGAGCCTTGCTTCTCGGCTTGATCAAGTTCCTCTGGTTTTGGCATTTCATACAAAAAGTACCATTAAGCTAAGAAAAAGGCGATCCGCTGCCTACGAGCTACCGAATTAAATTGAACTTCGCTATCCCAGTTCTGTAGGTGTATGTGAGTGATGGATGAAAAGGAAGAGAGAGCTCTCAGAGACTAGATACATACATACATACGCACATGCATCTGTGACTAATGAGTGCTGTTAAAGAGGAATTCAAAATAATGTCAAAAGTAGAGCAAAGCGAATACAAATACATAGTATGTATGTATGTACATATGTATGTATGTAGTTTTGACAGGCAATGTCACAACTCCACTAGGATTTAATCAAAATTAATTATTAAGTATAGTTGTTCTAATTAATGTTAGTTACTTAAACTCGAATTGTATTTGTTAACAATTTTCATTACAATCAGGTGGAAAAGGGGAAAAGCTAATGTTTGTAGCTCAAATGCTTACGATTTGCGCGCTGTATATTTATAATTTACTCTGTTTATCATCGATAGTTTGGGTTATCGGTATGCTGCAGCCCTGGCAATCTCACGTTTTAAGTTTTCTCACTTTTTTTGTAGCATAAACAATCAGAAATGACGGAAATAGGCAAGCCTAATATATTAATAACAGGTAATGACTGTTGTTTAGCTACATAAAGTAAGTAACGAAAAGCTATTAATGCACAGGCACACCCGGAGCCGGTAAATCATATTTGTGCCAACGTCTGGCCGAGCAATTGAAGTTTACTTGGTTGGATTGCTCGAAAATTGCAAAGGAAAAGAATTTCATTGAGGAATATGATGAAGAATACGACTGTCCCATACTTGATGAGGATAAGGTATATGCACAAATAAATTAATAATTGTAGCTAATACAGTTTTACTTCGTTGTAGCTCATGGACTATCTTGAGCCGCTAATGGCAAAGGGCGGCAACATTGTTGAATACCATGGCTGTGATTTCTTTCCCGAGCGTTGGTTCCATGCCGTCTTCGTTGTTACGTGTCCCAATAAAACGTTATACGACAGACTCAAGGAACGCAACTACAATGAGAAGAAGCTAACGTCCAATATACAATGTGAAATATTTGGCACAATCTTGGAAGAGGCGCGGGAATCGTATAAATCGGACATTGTGCACGAGCTGAAGGGAGAAACCAAAGCAGATGGCGAACGGAGCTTAAAAACTGTTAGGAATTGGTATAGCATGTGGAAGCGCAAGTAAAGACGGGTTGTTAAATACCAAAAACCTATTCATATGAATGTATTGTAAGATATTTTTTGGTATTTTTGAGAGGCTGAACCCTGACTTTACCGTAAACCAAGTTGAAGAATTATTAATCATGGTTTAAACACATTAGTATGGACAGCAGGGTCTCTTTATTTTGAGACCCAAAAGATATATATTTTACATATGAAAAAGCCTTAAAGTACAAAAATATGGAAAAGAGTAATAACAACAACTAGATGCGCGTCATTTTGAAGCGCAGCGGACCATCCGGCGCATACATGAAGGTTACCGCATAGTCCAATGGCGGATGATTGTATTCTAGTTTGTAGTTGCGCAGAAGCTTGGCTAGCAATATTTGCATTTCCAAATCAGCGAAGCGACGACCCAGACACATGCGGGCTCCATAGCCGTAGGGCAATGAGGCAAATGGATGGAGTTTGCCTGGAGTACCGCCCTGATGCTCTTTCAGCCAGCGCTCGGGCCGGAAAGTGGCTGCATCTGTAACATATTCCTCCATGTTGCCAGTGACAATTGTGGGGAATACGGCCTGGAATTCAAATGTCATATTATATAGAGTATAAAGTAGATCGGAACTGATATACCTGTACACCCTTGGGCACCTGGTAGCCACATATAACGCTGTCCTCTTGCAGTGTGCGTCCATTGCCTATAACCGTGCTGTACATGCGGAAGACCTCTTTGATGAATGCCTTTAGGTGGTGCATTTGGTCTAGCAGTGGAATCGTTAATGGAGTCTTAGCATCCGGCAGCAGACGCTTCAGCTCTTCGTGCACCTTCTGCTGCTCCATGGGCCGTGTGGCCAATTGGTATAGAATAGAGCACACGGCCATCGAAATCTATGAGATGGACTAACTTTTAGTTTGGCTGGATAGAGAGAAATCTACTCCACTTACTGTGTCAATGCCAACGAGTATCAGATCCAATGCCATAATGGTGGCTATCTTTTCATTCTTCTCCGACATAATCACCTTCTCCAGCAGCGACGGCTCGCCTGCACGTTGACTGGGATCCTGTGTCTTCAAGCGCTCTGTTGCGCTTTGTATATACTTCATGCAAACGCTGCAAAGGGATAAAAAGGATTAGCGTATTTTAAGCTTGCTTGGTCTGGCTACTAACCCCACAAAGAAGTTCATGTTCTTCACATAACGCGTCCACAGTGGAGTGGGGAAGTAGCGCCAGTATGGCGCCTTCAGTTCCAGCGTGGCCACGTTGCGTAGAGCATATTTGGCTGCATCGATGATCTGCTGGGGCTCCGAATCTGGCGTCAAGTTATGCTCCAAGCAACCTAGTCGCGTGTCTAGAGCCACACGACCAATGCCTGTGAAAGGGGCAAGTTAATGTCATCTGGGAGAGATCTTTTTATTCGGCAACACTCACACTCCAAGGACCATTTGTGGATTTCATTGTCAAAGTCAGCGGGCAGCTCCTCGTTGCCATCCAACAGCTGTTCGCAACGTACCAAAAAGTCCTCCGTAATCACCTCCAGTGGCTGCAGATAGCGTCTAATGGTAGACAACTGCAGCACGGGCTTCTGCACACGCGAACGGAACTGACGCCATGGTTCGCCGTGACTATTTAAGATCAGGTTGGTATAGCTATATCTATACTTAGACATGTATATTTATAAGTATTCTTACACGCCCACAACGCCGCCAAGTTCCCCAAAGAAATCCTTGCGCACGACGCTCTTGTACTTGACCAGACTGGGCATCGAGGGCCGGAAAGGCGTAGGTCCTTCACTGCGGTAGCACTGCAATCATTTAATCTTTATTAATATTTGCTCAGACATTGAAGTTGTTGGCGGCAATTTGCAGCCCGTACGTCACAAATTATGCTGTACTTGAAGTCGTGCTGCTTTGTTGCCTCGGTGCCCAGTCGAGCGTGTCAGCAAGCTTAGGTTTGGTGGTGTGTTCCGGCATTTAGAGCCGTGTGTATCTACCTGTGCCTACCTTTTCAATTTCATCAGCATCGTAGATGAAGAGCAGATCGGGCCTGCCTATAAGACCGGAGAAACGTACTATCCGTCCGTACCTGTCGTGGAGCAGCGATGAGATTTTGGCCACATCCGATATGGTATACTGGCCAATAATTGGCATAAGGCTGTCAAGGTGAAAATTAGATAATTGAAATGACTAACTGACATTGAATATGGCAAAGAAGAGACTATTTTCAAAGTAATTCATGACACCTTTGACAATTGTTCAAAGATAATCGTCTGTTGTCGCTATATCAATACTTTTACGACCTATTTTATTATGTGTATGTACGTACATATGTACCTACATATGTAAGTATGTATTAGTATATGTATGTTTATGTATTACAATTATGTCATGCTAAGAAATAGACCATATCATCTATTGTCGTCAGACTCTCTTTTCTTCCTTTTAGAGATTTTTACATCTTTTGCATTGGTTTAGCAAACATCCTCAGGTCTAACTATCTTAGTAAATTTAAATTGAAAAAACGAACTGATGAGCAACAGGCTGTTAATTTGCTCCTTTAAGTTATCGATAACACAATATGTTCGATATGTTCAATTGAACACGAAGTGGCCATTCCTAGCTCAATTACTCTCTTGACATCACCAAGTGCAGCTTTTTGCACACACTCACAGACACACTCCCATACACTGGATTTTCGCATAGCTGTATAAACAAATACACAAGTCACTATTGTTTGCTTATTATTTTCAGCTTGCAACGAAAGATTCGAACATTTTGTCGACCTTGAAAATGGCGCTAATTGAACGCTAATCAAGAAGAAGCAGTTAACAGCAGTGCCGTATGTCTGTTGCTGCTGCTAACCAAATGCCCTGTTATAGCACTTATTGAACAGTGATTTGAAAGTGGCTGTAAATTATTAAAGAGAGGGAGAGTGGGAGATCGTTGGCAGGGAAGTTGGATAAAAGCAGAAGAATTCGCAAAATGTTGGTGTTTGGTATTTGTGTGTGGCATAATGGCCGTTAGGGTGGGGAATGAGCGAGGAAACCCGTTTGGTCATGGTCAGTGAAATGATGTATGCTTACAAGCAAAAATCAACACTCGAACAAGATTATCATCATTGGCTACGCAGACACAGACACACAAGCATGCACATACACACATATTCATTCATAATACATTCAACAGTAATTGGGTCAAGAGAAGCAAGCGAAATACAAAACAAAAGAACTGCAAACTCTCTCTCATTTCCTCTCCTCCTCTCCCTTTAGCTATGTCTTTGTATTTGTTGGAAGTGCAATGGTTTGATCGCATTGCAGGCTATTCATTGAAAGTGAAAGCAACTTGGTCGAAACTTTTTTAGTTTTCATTTTGTTCATTATTACAAACCGCCAGGTGTTGCCCAGTATAGGTATGGGCTTTGGTCCTGGTATTTCATTGTAGGCCAATGCATTTTGCCACTCGGCCGTGGCGTGAATTCGTGGAGTTGCTGGCTCCTGCTCTAGACCCAAATGTGGACAAACAGCTGCAGCTCCAGCTGATGTTGCTGCTTCTGCGGCTGCTGCCGAGTTCTCGCGTTGCTGTTGCTGTCCATCCAGCCGACGCTGTCGTTGATCTCCTTGCAGCAACGGTGCCTGAGCGCCAGCAATTTTAGATGCAGTCCGCTTGAAAGCAGGCGTGGCACAGTTTGTCGCTTTGGCACGCCAAAGACATTTGGGCAGTGAATTCATTGTTTGCGCTCACAAAAGCTTTGACGTATTTAAAATTCCAATCAGATTTCACTCGTTTGCCGTTGATTTCAAATTGCTTAATGTTTTCGTTGACGTTGACACACACAAACAAATACACGCACACACACGCACAAACGCAGCTATTTAAAGCTGTCCATGGGCAAGGCAAGAATAACAAGAATCGGTTCGCGTTTTGTCACGGAGACAACTTCAACTTCCGTCGGCCGTTGCACACTCGATGGCTGCCAGATATAAACTAGTTAAAAGCTAAGCTCGGCTCTTGGGCATCCGTCTGGACTGGGCTGGCAACATCGTTGCGTCGCATCAGCTGCTTTCTAATGACTGCTGATGTTAAGGCGCGTGTGAAGCTTCGGCAACATCGTATTAACTTGAAATGTTGCAGCAACATATGGGCAGCTGCCATCTATCAACGAGAGAACTTGTTAGTCACTGTATTAATATGTAAATAAAAAAATATGACCTTTATTCCGATCAGTTGCGTATAATACATATTATATTGTATTTAGATATTAATTTATATATATTATATATTTTGCATATATATTTTGTTTTCATATATATTTTATTTTTTAATGTTAGCACATTAGGTGTATAATAAATTATACGGTTTTATTACAAATGCTTATCATTCCATGCACTCGCCCATTTGGAACTAAACAAATTGTAATTAATTACAAATACGTAGAGTCCATTAAAATGAATTCACACAGTATATGAAATATTTACATATAAATTAGAATTATTTATAGCCATAAATTCCTTAAAAGCTTTCGATGTACGATTCATCATTCGTGTTGCCAACAAGCCTAGCAACATTGTTGCGTGCAACATCTGCTTGCGAAGTGGTTATGTCAACACGCATGCGCAGTTTGCTGAAGGTTTCGCAACATTCTTGTTTTGGACTATGATGCAGAAACATTTTGGTAGTTGCTAATCAATTTTATATGTAAATAAATAACAATACAATATATAATAATAACCTTAATGATCTGGCCTCACTCTCGCATTAGCCTATAGGAAGAGTCTGTGCTATAAATTAACAACTTATTAAGAGCTCTCTTCTGTATATATCTAGTTATTTTTTTTTTTAATATATAGATGCTAATGTTGGTGGAGGCTGTTCAAAATTACTTGCATATCATAACCTGATTATGATTCTTTTGGCAAAAAATCTGGAGGGATGCGTGTGCGTTGCAGATAAATTTAAATATGTTATGTTAAATAAACTGCTATGCATGACTTTTGACTTAATGTTTTATATATTATAAATATGTAGCTCTGATATATATATATATATATATATATATATATATCTTCTGATATCATAAACAATTTAATGAACCGAAACCGTCCGTTCGGAACTAATGAACCGTTAACGAATAATAGATTATGATTTCAACTATATAGGAATTACGGGTCGCTCGATTTCATTAGTAAATGAGTTATGAAACCGATAACTGTGCCTTTGCTGATCGCGGTGGCATTTGTGGTGCTCGCATCTGTCGACTGCCGGAAATCCAAGTCGCGACTAACCAACCTCAAGTGCACCAGCTATGATGAGAGTTATTCCAAGTTCAAGAAGTGCAAGCTGAATGTCCTTGGCAGAGGCATAATTGCCGGCGATGTATACATTTCGTTGCTTAAATTGCCAATCAATAATATTCACGTGAGTTTTCAAATCAAAATATTGTTCAGGATTTGTGTGAATCTGGTAATTTTGATTGGCATTACTAAATAATTTCAGATCAACTGGAGCATATGGCGCCGCTACAATACATACCAGCCCTTTCTGTATAATACCAGCTGCAATCTATGCGAACTTCTAAAAAATGTGGAAAAAAAGATTACTTTCGAGTCCATGGTGCTGAAAGCCATACAGTCACGCTCCAACTTGAACCACACGTGTCCAGTTAATGTGAGTAGAGTGTTGGGGATATGTGCACATAGAAGATATACAATTATACCATCCAATAATTATTGACTCTAGCACGATATTATTGTGGACAACTTGGTGTTCACGGACGAAATGCTGCATTCGCTGCCCCTGCCCCAAGGGGAGTACAAAATACAATTGCGGTTCATGGCTGGCAAAAAGTGGAAGCTGATGGTTGAAACGTTCATTCTTCGAGATGAATAAGGAATCCCAACAAATAATTATAATAACTGCATTATATTGAAAGACATTCACTAATAAAGGGTATAAAATGAATATACATTGATTGGAAATTATAATTCATATCAGTCTGTGGCAACAATGCTGCAGAAGTCATTTGCTTCGACTTCGAAACTTGATGCAGCAATATAGCCAAGTTTTTTTTATTCCTAGCTAAACTAGTTTATTTACTTATCTATATTTATATCAAAACTTGTTAATTATTATAATACTACCTTTGGCTAGCTATTCCCATATTCGGACTCTAACTAAGCAAGTCGACCTTCACCTAAAATTTGGCGACTAAATTAGAACCTATTATTATGTAGCTGTTAAAAACATATGCAAGATAATCATTTCCTTATCTTATTATAAGAATATCTTACCCATATTACTCATTAAAGAATGTGAGTGAGAGCGAGAGAGGCAATGAAAGAGCGAGAGAGAGACAGAGAGAAAAGCAGTAATTGATTATAAATTTAGTGTATTTTAATATAGGCTGGATTTAATGATAATTATTTTAGTTTTTTCAATAAATCATTTGGTTCTCCAAGATCGACCATTCGGAACTAATTTATATATCATTTTTAGCATCGATCGACTCTAGTACTGTAGCCCCTATATCATTAGTGAAGAAGCTATGAAGCCAGTAACTGTGTCTCTGTCAATTGCGGTAGTCCTTCTGATGCTCGCATCGGTAAACAGTCGAAGGTCCAGATTCACGAATCTCAAGTGCAGCAGTTTTGATCCCGAATTTGCAAAGTTTGAGAGGTGCAAACTAAAAGTCATTGGCAGAGGAGTTGTCTCCGCCAATGTATTTATATTAATGCTGAAGCTGCCGATTGATAATATATTCGTAAGTAATCCTCGGATTACATATAAAATGCACCATACAAGTAAAAATCAGAGCTAGTGTCTCTTCAATTAAGTGCTTAAGACGATGTTCCTTGTTTTTTTTTATAGGACACAGGATAGCGAAAATGAATCACATCGTTCCTCATAAGTCTTCCGACCCTATAAAAATCTCTCTGTTTGCTATTAAATTAAAAAATGCGTGTATTCACTTTTATTTTGCTTTTATTTATTCGTTATTTATTTTTATTTATTTTATTTTTTTCATAGATCAACTGGAGCGGTTGGCGACGTTATAATACCTTCCAGCCATTTCTATTCAATTCCACTTGCGATTTCTGTCATCTTTTAGCAGCTCGGAATAAACTGTCATTCGAGTACCTGGTGCTGGGAGCTATTCAATCGAGATCCAATGTTAATCATACTTGCCCCTACAATGTGAGTAGAGCATATAGTATACTTGGAGATAGATATTGTCTTTGAATGTAGAGCTCTGAATATCTATCACAGCACAATATCATTGTGGATAACTTGGTGTTCGAAGATGGGTTCCTGAAGACGCTGCCGCTGCCCCAAGGCGAGTACAAGCTTCAGTTGCGCTTTGGCACCAACAAAGTGTGGAAACTAATGGTGGAGATAACCTTTCAGCGGGATGAATAATGCCCGATGATCGTAATAAATATGGCATTGGACCATTTTATACAATCTGTTCCATATTTATTACAAAATTTGGTATCAAATAAAATGTAAACACAAATATCTGTGCATTTAAGTCGTGTTAAGATTTGAGATTATTGTGCATAGCAATTTGATGAAAATTTCAGATCAATTTCGTTCAACTGCCTTACAATAAATATGAAGATGCGGCAGAAAAGTAGAATACAAACACTTTTAGGCATTGAATTTTGAACACATCAAAATACGATACAAAAGAGTCAGAATCCTTATATAGATATCATTACATGTATATGCGTATTCATATAGTTAGATAAATGCGTAAATGCTTGGCTGGCTTTACTAATGGATTACAGTCTAGAATGTATGATTTTAGCGGGCTTAAGCTAGGAGTGATAACAAATGAAAATTTGAAAGTAGGATAACGGAAAAATAATATAATCAAATGGCACGTCTCAAAGTCGAACACTAAATGAGTACAGAATAGACATAGGCTACACATACATATAAATCGAATGTCTTACGATTTCTTTTGATTTTAGATTATTTGTAGATACTAGAAGAGACTGGGCTTAAACTATGTTTTCATTGTTGATGTCTTCGTTAGTTGTTTTTGTTTGTTTTTTTTTTTTTATAGTTATATAGTTAATGAATCGATATATGGAGTATATATATGTTTAAAAGTAGTTTCCATCAATAAATATTCCACTGGCTGTGCACAGCATTGGGAGGAGGAGTTCCTTCACATGAATTGCTTTAAAATTAACTAGGCTAACATATACCTATGTATGTATATATGTATATTTATACGTATAATTAAATGTGTATATGGCGTCGCTTGTATTTACAGTTCTATTCGTTCATATATCGCACATGCAACTAAAGGCTAAGCTCGAAACTAAAAAGAAACTATTTTAACTTAAAATCTTAAATTAAAAAACTAAAAGTCAACTAAAATTAAAAAAACAATTAACATTCCGAATTGTTACTGCTGTTGATGTTGTTGTTCTTCTTCTACTTCTTCTTGTTTCTGTTATCTAGAACCAAGCTAATACTATTGGCCTATTGGACTTCGGTGTTAACACTCGAACTCGTTGGCCGTAATGGCGCTAAGATCCTTCATCAGGCCCTCCAGATTGGCCATCTCTTGGTTCAGCTCCTCGGTGGATGTGCTGGGCGCCAGTCTTTGTATCTCGTCGGTGGAATGCGCCACAGAGCCGCCGCTCTGCAAACGATTGGGCGTGGCTGCCGAAAATGAGGGCTTCTTGTATGGCGATTGATTCTGTGGACGTATTGTGACAGCAGGAGCTAGAGAGAAAGAGAGAGGGAGAATTAACTGGAGTTCAGCGGGAATCAGCTTGGTACTTACTGTGCTTGGTAATGGGCGTGGCACCGCCAGTGGGCGGCGGTCCCGGTACACTGAAACTCTTGAGCGGATGGCCACGCTTGGCGCTCTCGATGGTCGACACGCAGCCATTGCCAGCAGCGCCTGTGCCGCCCTGCGCCCCGCCGGCATAACCAGCATTGCCGCTGCAGAGGAAGGAGCAAAAATCAATCAACCAGTTTTTACATTTGTTCTGATTATCTGTTTATCTGCTTTTTCTTTTCTTTTTATCAAGAGAGAAACATATCGAACGTATTACGCTGGGACATGGAAAAACATTGCAACTATGGCTTCATGCGTCGTCGGCAATCTTTGCCCAAAAAGTGGAGGACGCGCGACTGCTGTATCTGCTCCGCCTTGCGGGCCAGCTGAATGTACGGCTGGCGATCAGCCGTGCTCATGATGCGCCAGGCATGCGTTGCCACCTCGGTGACCGTTGCCGCGGTGCGCATTGTGTAGACGCCCTTCAGCTGATGGTTAATCAGAATCTCGTCCAGGCGAAACTTGTTCAGGAAATTGAGAAACGGCAATGGCGATGCCATCAACAGCAGCTGCTGCTCCACATAGCCCGGCAACGTTCGATGGTCCAGCTGGAGCACACGATCAGTGGGGCCATGCACCAGATCGATCTGAACACTGGGATCGATGCGCCCCCAACGTGTTCGATTGCACATTCTTCTCTTACTCAGCTTTTTTTTGTATTTTTTTTTTTTTTAGTTTTTAGTTTTTTTTTTTTGGTTTATTTGTTTGCTTTTAATTGCTTTTGGAGTTTTAAAGTCTACCGACCATAATGTGAAAGAATTTTTTGTTTATAATTTACTAGAACAGATCGAAATATTCAAAAATCGAATCATACAGCCTCCTACAGGTCCAAAAGGTTTGATAGAAATGTTTAGATTTTTACGTAAATAAGAGAAGGAAAACAAAATGGAAGCTGATGGGATACTGGAGTCTTCATGGAGCTCCAGAGATGGGCTTGAACTAACGAATATCTCTGGCTCTGCTTACAGAACTTCCTTATCGATATATTATCTTGGACAGATCCCATCCCAGCACTTACCAGAAGTTGGCATCGTAGCCACCGTACGGATGCTCCGGCGTCTGGGCCAGCGAATTGTTCTGCGGCTGGGTGAGACTCTGCTGGGAGAGACCCGTGTCCATGGTCATGTGCGAGCGATTCTGATGATTGTATTGGGTGCGCGGATATTGAGGCCGCTCCATGGTCGAGTTCATTGAGGTGGCTGTTAGTGTGGAAAACGAAAGCGATATAAGTATTGGGATGAGAGGGGAATTCCATTCGATTCGACTCACTCATGTAACCGGCAACGTAGGATCGCTTGTCCAGGGAGTTGGTCACGTGCGGTGGCACCGGCGTGTCCACCTCGTATTCACTGTGCACCACAGAGCGGGGCAGGGTCAGGGCGCCGCTGCTGGAGGCGTTGTCGCTGCAGACGGGCGTGGCAGAGTGCAGTCCCTTGTCAATGTTCTTTAGCTCCATTTGATCATGATGTATCCATAGATCTGGGGGCTTGGGCACGCCCACATTGTTCTTCTGATAGCTATTCAAGAAATTAAAGTAATTAATTAGGGTTGAGAAATAGATATAAAGCTGTCTCACCTCTTCTTGGTGTGCTCTGGCGAGGATTGCGGCTTGCGCCGGCAGAAGAGCAGCAGACCCAAGAGCAAGAGGACGAGCACCAGAATAGTGCTGCCAATGATGATGTACAGCAGATTCTGATTGTCGATGCCCTTGGCAATGGTGTCCGCCTCCTGCATGATGACCGCTGCGCTGGTGGTGAATGCCGTTAGGGCCGAGAAGGGCGCATTGTTGCCGCCCTTGGTGGTGCGCGCCTGCACCTTGAAGTAGTAGGTGGTGTAGGGCTTCAGGTTGGGCAGCATGAGCATCGTCTCATCCCCAGCGAACGCCTCGATCGCCCAGTCCCGGTCCCGCTTCGTCGTGTCTGTCGTATAGTAGACATTGTAGCCAGTTATCTGGCCAACTGTGTGCTTGGGCGGCAGCCACTGTACGATCACATTGTGCGGATTCTGCTCGTCCAGCCGCACGCTGACCTCCCGCGGCGGCGTAACGGGCACATTCTGATAGGTGGTGTTCAGCACCGACATGGACCACGCCGACTCGCGCCGACCCTTCACCACCTTAACGGCGAACTCGTACTGCGTGTTCGGGCGCAGATCGTTGATCATGCAATTCAGATCTGTCGTGTTGTGGTAGCGATAGCGATTGGAGCCCGTGATGCCGTAGCTGACCGTGTAGTGGCGATTGTCGGTCACATGCTGGTTCTTGTTCAGCATCGTGTCGATCCAGTAGACGACGATCGACGAACTGGACATGGTAATGGCGCGAAGTCCAACTGGCACCTCCAGCGGCACTGGCACATCGAGCGGCTCCTCGTCGCGGGTCTTGATGTTGTCATAGATGGGCGGGCCGTCGCCCTTTATATTGCGTGCGCGCAGCGATACCACATACTCCATGTTCGACTCCAGATTCTTGAGCACATGATACCGTTCCGTTTCCTTCAGCTCAATGGTATTCTCATCGGGTATGCCACGGCCCCAGCCCAGCACATAGTTGCGTATTTTGATCTCCGGCTGCTGCGGCGGACCCCAGTGCAGTCCAATGTTATCGGCGCCTGGCTGTATATTGATCCAGACGGGCTTGCCCGGCACCTGTGTCTCATCCAGATCGTTCTCTAGCGTAGTCGCGCGATACCACTCGGTGAACGGGCCAGATCCATTGACAGTCATTGCCGCAATCTTCACTTGGTACTCGGCATTGCGATCCAGCGAGTTCAGCTCAAAGTAGCGTATATTGGCGGGCGTGCTCTTCGCCTGGGGCGCATCCTTCAGCTTGCGATAGCGTATCTTGTAGCCCGTTATCTGGCCATTGCAATCCTCCTCAGCGGGCGGCTCCCAGTGCACTGTGATGGACTGTGAATGGCAAAGCGAGAAATTAGTCTAGCTCTATGATGGAGAATTGCTAGAGTTACTTACGCTCGAGCTGGTCACCTCTAGGGTGACATTATTTGGCGGCTCCGAGGGCGTTGAGGAGAAGGTCTTCACCTTCAGCTCAGCGGAGGAGTCGCCCATGCCGTTGCGATTGAAGGGCACCACGCTGATCACATAGTCCGTATACGGACGCAGATCGGTGAGCAGCAGCTCCAGCGACATGCTGTCATTGTATCGATCCGCCCCGCTGTCGTTCTGCAAAGGATGCGAATGGTGAGTAGCTGGCAGACAGATGGTTAAGGACTCGGAGTGCTTACCTCGGAGTAGTAAACACGATATTTGAGTATCTCGCCGTTGGTCACGGTGGGCGGCTGCCAGTGCACGTAGATCTCCTTGTGGCTGCGCGCATAGGCGTCCACGTTGCGTGGCGGCCCGGCGATGTTCACCTCGGGCAGGGTGCTCGCCTCGAGGGGCAGCGAGGATTCACCGATGCCAAAGTTCGTGTTGGCCACAACACGGAACTGATAGGTGCGACCCGGCAGCAGGGATTGTATGCTCACCTGCTGATCCTCGTGCGACTGGGTGACGATCTTCTGCTCACTGTGAAAGGAATGAGTCGATGAGTGAGTAAACTCGTGTCTAATCCAATGCCGACTTACCGTTCGCTGTTGCTCACGCGATAGAAGACCGTGTAGGAGACCACCTCGTTGGCGTTCTGCAGCGGCTCCTGCCAGCTGAGCGTCACGAAGCGGGGCTTCACAATCTGGGCCACCAGGTTGCGCGGGGCACTCGGTAGGCGGGCCACTAGGCCGCTGCTCAGCGGTTTCACATCGCTTGGAATTTCCTCGCCTGCGCTTAAATCTGTTGAGGCAAAATTGGATGTGGGGGACATTTGTTGTTGTTGTTGTTGTGTTTGCTGTTGTTGTTGTTGTTGGTGCTTGTTCTTATGCTGCCAGGAGTTCAGTATTTTATCAGCACTCGCATCGTCATACTCATCGTCAAGGTCGTCGTCCGAGTCCCCGTTCTGTCGCCGCAGCGCACTGATCTCGCCCGCCCCGTAGTTGCGATCGTTGAGCGGCTGCTCGATGGGACGCGTAAATTTGCGCAACGGAATCTCAGCGGATTTCTCATCCGCATAGCTGTAATCGTCACTGTCCAAGTCTAAGTAACTGTTGCCACCTGCCTTTGTGCGCAGCTCAGCCGAGTTGAAAGGTCGTCGTCGTTTGTTGTTGTTGTTGTTGCTGTAGTTGTTGTTGTTGTCGGAACTGTGCAGGGATTTGGTTGTGTAGCCTTGATGTTTACGTTGTTTGATTTTGGCTTTGGATGGGCAGGAGTTTGGATGGGATAATGAGGGATTCGATAAACGGTTGATGGAAATAATGATGGGGAGTGGAAAAAAAGCAAGTGAATAAACAATAAGTTAATAAATTAATTAATAAAATCATAGGGAAATTAATTTAATTCGCTTTTTGGCTGCCCACGCGGGAGTTGGGATACGAAAAATCAAATATTACCTAGAGGAAATCTAAAATGTTATCCAAGGAATAGTAAACAGGAGATATGCAAGAGATAGAATAGATAGCTTCGTATTTGTACAGAGTTCTCAGTATCAAGTTCTTAAGATGGGAAGGAAGATATTAGCTTCTGATAAGAATATAAGTGGAATTCTAAGTGGACCAGTTCTAGTTATTTGAAAGAGTATGAAAGATTTGATCAAAGAAATTAATATTTAAGGAAGTTTAAAATGTATTCTATATAAAAATCGTTATAATATTTTGAATCTCACATTGTAAAGTCATAAAAGTCTAGAAAATTTACCTATAGCACTTTATGTAGTTGAAGTCTATTAAATAAACTTTAAGACTTTAATAAATATTGAGTCCATATAATGCAATTCTGATCCTTTACTTTACTTCATCTGAATGAACAAATATTCTGACATTTAAAAGTGACATTAAAACCTCAGATTTTACAGAAAATTTGATATATGATATTGATAATGCGCCAGAGCATCTTTTGATATCATAAAGGATCAAACTATAGACCAACTATATTACAAGGTAGCTACAAAGCCTTTATCATCTATCTCTAGAGGTTATATTTCAGGGCAAAAGCGAATTACTTGTTTAAATGAAGGTAACTTATATTTAGAAACAATACAAAACACATAGATACAAATAGATACGCACACACACATATATATATGTTATATTGATTATATACAAAACACATGAAATTATTTTACAAGAGCTGAGGGAATTCGAGGGAGCGGGGAGCGGGGAGCGGCGTTAATTTCGGTAAGTGTGTTTTATGATACAGTTAGAGGGCCGATTGCGTAAGCTGGAGCATAAAATACTGGACACCAAGCAAGTAGAGTCTACCACTACGTATGTATATACAATGGGGCTGGCAATGGGTCTCTTACCTCCTGGCGGCACCACACGCAGTCGAGCCGACGCCTGAACGGTGCCGGCGGGATTGGTGCCGACGCACTGGAACATGCCCGCATCGGAGTAGAGCAGTCCGCGAATGCGCAGATTGTGCCCGTTGACGAACTGCAGGTACTCGTTGGGCGTGATGAGGTCGCCGTTCTTTAGCCAGCGTATGGTCGGCTTGGGCTTGCCGTGGATGGCGCACTCCAGGTTGAGCACCTCCTTCTCGGAGGCGGTCTTGTCGCGTGGCGCCTGTATAAACTTCGGCGGCACCTGCACCTGCACCGTCGCCTGGGCGTCCAGGGAGTCCACCGTGTTGCTGGCCCGGCATTGATAGTTGCCCGAGTCGATGTCCTCGGCGCCGGATATCTGCAGGGAGCCGGTGCCGGTGATGGAGAAGCGCGAGTCCAGATGATTGAGATCGAGCTCCTCGCCGTTGCGTAGCCACTTGATCTGCGGCTTGGGCACTCCATTGGCCACACAGTCCAGTGTGACGGTTTCGCCCTCGCTGACCGTTTTGGGCGAGGGGCCCACTAGGAACGAAGGTGCTACCGCCTGCTCGGCGCCGGCCTCCACGGGCTTCTTGACGTTTAGGCTCATCTTGCTGCTCAGCCAGTAGCTAGTGCCCGAGGTCACGTTGCACTGATAGGCGCCGCGATCGTTGGCATTCACCTCGTCGATCTCCAGCGCTCC
This sequence comes from Drosophila navojoa, assembly GCF_054131105.1. Taxonomy (NCBI): domain Eukaryota; kingdom Metazoa; phylum Arthropoda; class Insecta; order Diptera; family Drosophilidae; genus Drosophila; species Drosophila navojoa. Next base: position 10,806,046 of record NC_142893.1, read on the forward strand.
GTTCGGCAGCACCACCATGCGCAGCTTGTCCAGCGGCAGCGGCATGTCGTCCTTGTACCACTGCACCGTATGCTTCACGCCCGGCTGCCACACATACTCGCCCACAATGCAACGGAAGTACGCCGTCTGGCCCGGCAGCAGATACGTCTCGATGAATTCCTGATTCAGCTCCGGCTGACGCGCTACGGCCACCAGGGCCGGACGGCTGAGGACGCTGCCAATGCCATCGGCGCTCAGCAGGCACTGGTAGGCGCCCGTCAGGCCACGGTTCTCCTCCACGGAGCTGATGTAGAGCGAGCCGTTCTTCAGCTGAGTGCGAAACGTGTCGCCCACAACGCCCAGATCCTGGCCATCAGGTCCGCGCCAGCGTATGGTCGTTGGCGTGGGCGTGGCCTTGCCCTTGCTGGCCGCCTTGCCGGCGCACTGCAGCAGCACTGAGTGGCCCTCGGGCACGACAGAGTCCTGCGGCTCCAGCGTGAATGTGAGTGCTAAAAACAAAGCGAGAGAAAGAGTGTGTGAGAGAGAGAGAGGGAATAAGTGGATAAGTTGTTGTTGCTGTAAAAGTCACCACCATGTGACCTGGTTGGAGCACGCGCATCCACTTCACGCGGCCCAGTGGAGGAAGCGACACAAGCAGCTGCAATCTGTCAACTTGAATAATTAAAGCGACAAAAGCCTTGCCAACCACCGAACCTGCCCGCGCCCATGCCACCCACTCTTTGTTTTAGGAACGCCCTGAGGCTAGACAAATATTTGCATTTCCACTTTGACCTCACTCTCGCTTTGCCAGAGGGCGAGGGCGGGGGAGTGGGAGAGGAGCTGCTGCCAATGAATATCTAACATACTTTAATGACAACAAGCGCCCGGATCGAATACCAAGTCTAAGTCCCCCCCCAGGCATAGGTCGACTTAAGGACCCGCTAGGCTGTTGCCGCCAGCCCCAGTGGTGCTGCCCTTGGGGCCAACGAGATAAGCTCGACGCATTGTTTCAAATGTCAATTTATGTGGAGCTTAAGACCTGCTCAAGGGCTGCTAATGAAGGGAGTTGAAGCGGAATTTGCAGCTGAATTTATATGCGAATTTACAGTTTTAAGGGAAGAGAATCAATATTTTTTTCTCTTTTCTCTTGAGGAACTTATTTATATATAAATATATATCTCTTCTAAATTTCTCTCCTTTAATTAAAACACTTTCTCTCCAAGCAATCGCCCTGCATTTCGAGCTAGTTTCATTTTCAGTTTAGCCTTTTTCAAGCCAATTTGCGTTTGCCAGCTCCGATTGCGTTGAGCCTTGGCTGTTTTATTTAAGTAGCATTAATTAGGCATCAAGGAGTCGGCTGGGCAATGCGGCGTCTTTTATAATTTGCTAAAATTTATCCAGCTGTGCAAACGAGTGCCACAAACGCACATACTTCAAGCGCAGTTTGCAGCAGCAGGAGTTGGAGTAGTTAGCGAGGGAGTAGGAGTAGGAGTAGGAGTACGAGCTGCTGCAGGTGCAGCCGGGTGGGTTCACTTATTGCCGCACGCTGTGAGGCACTGCTACTGCCTCTGTTGCAAGTATGTTGACCGCACGTGAACTCCAACGGCACTTGGAACCTCTTGGACTGTTTTTTTTTTTTAGAATGTTCGCAATTTGCTCGCTTTGTTTTGCTTCCGCCTCGCCTCAGCTTCGGGCTCTGCGCTCTCGAAAGTTTTAAGCGACGAGTTTACGAGGCGTGTTGGCTCCCTGAGCTCATTGCCGGGGAATACCAAAATATGTATATGCCTCCACATAAACTGCAAAACAACTCAACTGTTTCCCTTCGTGCAGAACCTGAGAAGCTGACTTTGCCCATTGCCTCTCTGCACCTTGCCCCCTGCCCCCTGCCCCTTGTCCATTGATTGTGCAATTTATTTTCCGTTTCCTTCCAATTTCCAATTGGCATTTCTATTCCATTTGCGTCTGGATCATATGCTACTGCCACCGCTCTCGCTAGGAAGTCAAACATTTAAAGTTCCGACGTGCGGCTTTTATGGTTATTGCGCCGCGCTCTTGCCGACCCGCTCGAGCTCACATTTTGCGGCTTTACGTGAGCGCCGCGACTCATTGGCTGCCTGTCACATTTCACTCGATCCACGTAATACAATTCGCAGACATACGGCCCCTCCAATGCTCCCTATGCAAAATACCCTTAGTTAGCTTCATGTTGAAGTGCGGGGGTATATATATGGTGTGATGGAAATTTGTATAAGTGGAGTAACTTTCTCTTTTGTTGTGGAGGGCGTTTGAGTTTCTAGTGTAGAGATGATATAATATCTATAGAGATCTAAAGCGAGAGCTTCTCAGAGAGCTGTAGAGATGATATAATATCTATAGAGATCTAAAGCGAGAGCTTCTTGCATTTTTCATATTTGAATCAGAACCTCTTGTATTTAATTGAAGAACTCGAAGAGAAAACCTTATTTATTATCTATTATCGATAAATACACATGTATATGCATTTTTCTATTTGAAGAGCGTCTTACAATCATATGGTTACTGATATCACATTTAGTCTGTAATGGGAAACCCAAGTTTCTTTTCATTATTGACATCATTTAACATTATATTATAACATTATATTATATTATATTAATTATTCATATCATTTATGACCTTCCCTTTTTTTTACAGGGTATACCCATAGTCAGTCCCTACTGTTGCCACATTTTAAATAGGCTTTGTAGCAGGCTTTTAGGCGCTGCTGTCGCAAACTAAAGACTTTTAATGCTGCTGCGTTGCACAGAGACCCAACATAACTGTGGTCTAACCCTTATAAGCCACTTTTGCTCTCGCTCTGCAGAAACGTCCGTCTCTCTCTCTCTCTCTCTTTCGCTCTCCCTCTCTCTCTCCGTGTTTATTTTGATTCCGTCTGCAGCTGCATTTTGATTGACATTGGCTGTGTGCAGAAGTCTTATGTTTCTGGTATTGGATTTCATATCTTTATGAGTTTGTGAGCTCAGTTTTATGTGCTACCTGCACTTTGTGGCACGTCTCAATTGTGCGTCCCAGCGGGCCACGCCCGCATATGCCGAGCGAGCATTGGCATTCAAATGTGGAATTCTCAACAAAAATATGCCAATCTATAAAACATAATGGTGCTCTAAATCAAATAGAGACATTCACAATCAAACAAAATTCGTAAAACGGAGCGAGCGCCGCGGGTCGCGCGTTCAATTAAAACCATTTTTATTGCTCGAATTGATTTTTATTGTCTTTCGCTTATGTATGAATGCATTTCACATTTCTCAGATACAGCGACAGACCCAGAGAGTTACAGGCACATTTCGAAAGGCGAATCGAGGTTATCGCGACTGCAGCTACCGAAATTGTGTCAATTACTTGGGCTGCGTGAAAGGCTCTCTGTTATCAGAGTCGGGAATTTTCGGGGGGGGACCTATAAAAATCGAATCGAATCGAGGCAACAGCTGCCACGCAACCACGCCCACTTGCACTGGAAATTAATTATCATATTTCTCATTTGACAAAATAAGCAAGAAAAATCAAAAACCCATTTCATTAAATGCTAATTGGATATATATTTTTAAAACCAATAAACGTTGAGAGTAAAAGGGAGAGAGGTAGAGGGAGGGGGAGGCAGAGCGAGAGCCAAATGAAGTTGCAACCAGCTGAAAGTTCCACTCAGACTTCGGGCACATCATAATCACATTTCGTAAATTTCGTAAAATTTTGTATCGCCGCCATTAACAGGGCCTTTCACTTAGTTTTCCCTTCAGCCTACCCCCTCTCTCTCTCTCTCTCTCTCTCTCTCTCTCTCTCTGTCTGTCTGTCTGGTCGGGAAACCGCATTGGCGCCGTGGCATATGGAAACTTTGCCGGTTGTCGTTGGCAATTAAATGTGGCAAAAGCTGCTGCTGCTTCTGCTGCTGCTGCTGCTGCTGTTGGCTAATGCCACACGCCTCATCATCCTGTTGCAACTGTTGAGCCGTCTGTCTGCCTGTCTGTCTGGCTTCCTGTGCGGCTCTGCGGCCCTAACTAGTCTGGAGTTGCGTATAGAACTTCCTTGACAATGCCATTAGCTGTAATGCTTTAAGTTGACAGTTTTTATACGTCGCCTGTTGTTCCGCTTAGCATAAACCCTTGAAAGCCGCAAACTGCAAAGTTTACGCTAACTTTTGGATAGACTATCTAAAATTGTGAAAGGGATATTGCAGCAGGAATCTTGCAACAGCTCATTGGTAATGTTATTTTCTCTAATGATATTTTCTAAAGCTCCAAATGCAATGACTTCTCTATTTATATCTTATAATAATGAACCCCTTTCAAATTTTTGATTATATATGTAATATAATAAAAGAGCTGCCTCCTCTATGATTTCATATAGTACTTCGCATTTTAAATAAATTGTAGGTAATTTTCTGATCTACTTCATATTAAAAACTTCCCTTGATCCTTCCCGAAACTCTCCCACTTGTGCTTTAAATACCGTTAATAATATTTGAATGCACCTCAACTTGAAACTCCAGCGCATTTCCGCAGAAATTGCAAGTCGGAACAGGCCTATTGAATTTCGTATACAATTTATGCATTTTACCAAACTGTGGTTGGCCTTTGTTTCAGCGGAAACAAAACGCAAACAAAAACAGAACAAAACACACACAAAAAAAAAGGACGTACGTTGCATTACTTTTATTTTGCGGCTACCCCCGCTTCACCCTCACTCTCTCTCTCTCTCTCTTTCCATTACAGACCAGAATTTTTACGCTTGAAAAGATTTTTTGTGCATTTGTCGAAATGGAGGAGTAGGCTGTAAAATATGTAAATGTATAATGCATAATGGACTGCCCCAAGCCCAAATGTTTTTCCCTCTCCTCTCCCTCTCGCTTTCGGCAAATAGAAATGTTCACCATGTAAATCCCCAAGTAACTTTTGTATGCAAAGTCTTTAACGAAAACAACTGCTCCCTAATCCCATGCAGAGGCTAGACCTTGGCACAAACTCTCATATGACAAACAAATTTCACATTTTACACATTTTACACATTTTTCCCCTTCACATTTTCAGCCGCAATTGGGCTGAAAAAATATTTATTTTAATTAAGGAAATAAAAGTCCAGAAATTATTTGAATGTGAAAAATATGATAATATTATACAATAATACCCGTTTCTCCTCTGGCTTAATTGAGTTGTCTTCTACAACATCAACAATTGGCCAAACCTCGCTGGCTCTCTTTCTCTCTCTCTCTGTCCCTCTCTCCTCCCAAACTCCTCGCTCCGACCGACTTGAGTTTGCTTTAATTACGAGCTGTGCAGCCGTCCTCATTGAATCATTGAATTAAACAATTATAATTTAGACAGATTTGTGCGCTTATTTCCCTAGAAAAAAACTTTAAATTGAAGCCAAAAGAAATTGAAAAGCAACGAGCGAAAAAGGGAAAAAATATATATATAGAAATGCAAAGTAAAATATTTGATTACATATGTGTGTATGCGTGTGTGTGTCGACTTAATTGACTTTAATTGTTCGAATCGTCGCAGTTCAGGCAACTGCAACAACAACAACAACAACAACAACAAACACACAAAATGTGCGAGTCACGCACCACAGAAATTTACATAAGATTAAATAATTTTTGGATTCAGCGGGTCTCAGCAATGGAAATGCAAATGCAAGCCAAAGGAAAGGAAAGCACACACACACACACACACACACACACACGCACACACGATAAATGCCTCAGATGCTAGCAAGAAGCGAGGGCAGTTTAGATACTATGTTTTATATTATAGTATATCATATATGTATATAGAGCAGAGCATATTTTATTTAAGGATATTTTTTCCTCTACAATAAGTCTGCAAGGCACAAAAAAACCAGGAGTGTATGTGAGAGAGAGACAAATGACAAGTGGCTAAGCAGAGAGACACAGAAAAAGAAAGAGGTGGAAAAGCCAAGACAAAGACGAAAGTTGGCAGGCGAAAGACGGATGGACCCCAAGTGAGATGGTGGAGGCCAGAAAGAGAGAGAGAGAGACAGAGAGAAAGAGAGAGAGAGAGAGAGAGAGAGAGAGGGAGAGGGAGACAGAGAGAAAGAGAGAGAGAGAGAGAGAGAGAGAGGAACGAAGTGATATGGAAAAGCTAGACAGAGACGAAATGAAATTGTAGAAGCTAGAGCAGCAGAAATATGGGTGGAGCTGGCACCTAGGCTCTGCTAAGTGAATTCTACAGTAAACAATTCACTGCCAAATAAGTATTTCGGAAGGTTTTTGACACCATTTACACCATAATAAATAGTATTTACAAATATCATGACAATTGTTGTGAAAAAAAAAAAAAACAAAATTCGACTAGACTTTAAAGGATTTTCAATGTGCCCAACGCTAGACTATCAAATATTTAACTTTGGATTATCGACAGCTTCACGGAGTTGGGGGTTCTTTTTGGCTTCATATGTGTGTGTGTGTGAAAATAACTAAAGCACAGACAGTTGAACAATTCGCCATCAATATGTATGCATATGTATATGCACACACACACACATGTAAATGAACTCTCAGAGTCAGCGCCCCTTTGCACTGCATTCGGGAAAGCTAGCACATCAGTCAGCGCCATTGATGCAGTCGAAGAGTCAACTCTTGGCGCTGGTCTCGCTGGTCTGGGGTCTGGTTAAGGCACTGATAGACCGAGTAGTGTTCGTTGCATCCTAAGCTCCTGTCGCCTTCTTCTTCTTCTTCTTGTTGTTGTTCTTCTTCTTCGACTGTCGCAGCAGCATGAATATTTATGATTTTCCAATGAATTTGCATATTTTACGATTTTTCATTTGCAAGCGATAAAAAAAAACAAACAACAACAACAACAGCAGCGGCAACAACAACAACAGCGGCAAGTTGAGCAAATGCTGGACAGCTACAGCTCCATCCCATTGGCCATGTCCACAACCAGATCCACAGCTAACAAACTTCACTACGGCAAGCACAAAATATGCAAATGTTGATGTCAAGCAGCGACAGCAACAGCAACAACAACAACAACAGCAACAACAACAGCAAACGATAAAAAATTAGCAGTTCGTAAGAAAAACTGCTGTCAACTTTTTGTTATTTTCTTTTCATATTTGTTTTTCTAGCCAAAAAAAAAAAGAGTTGATGGCCAAAACGAGAAAATGGCCATCATTTAGTTTTTCCCCTTTTTAGCTACTGCAACTGGACGAGTTTGCGGTGCGCTTAAATCAATTGGCTAATTGCCAAGGCTGTTGGCTTATTACTTTAGCTGACCAGCCACGCCCAGCAAATGAGGGCAGCAGCTGGCAAAAAAATGAAAACCAATCAAATTTACATTTGGCCAAAAAGAGAAAATGGTCAAAATACTTGGCATTTTCGCTTCAAAAACACGCAACGAGCAGCTCCTGCAATTAGCCAAAATTGTATGCAACAAGAACAACTGCAACAACAACAACAACAACATTGGTAAATATTTAAAGAAGCAGCTTGACTAAAGCGCCTATCGCCTGGCAAACATCTCCAGCTGAGAGAAAAGGCCATTAGAGCGAGCTAATGGTAGCACCTTTTAAGGTTAAATTGGACAGGGAAACAGCAGCAGAGGCAAGGCATATACATACATATATATATAGCTAGTAGGCTATATAGACAAAGTCCAGCTGGTAGGCCAGATCCCGCTTATCGCCAGCCAAATTTATGCGCAGCAGCCGGCACTAAGGGTTCGAAATGTGCCAATAAGCTGAGCAAAGAAAACAAAGGAAACCAAAGGAAAAGACAAGAAAAGAAATGCGGGCCAAATGCTTAAAGCCAAGTCTTGGCCAAACTGAAAAAAACATCTACATAGTGCCTGGCTTGGCCTGGCCTGGCTCGGACTCAATTGCATTTGCATTTAGCCCGGTCGACGCTGTCTGCGCTCTATCGGAAAATGTGCATCGCACGCTCGCGCCAGAGTGCGACCCAGAGCCTTCGGCCCAAACGCGGATATGGCCACAATTGCAGTTGCCACAGTTGCAGTGGCAGCATCGATTTTCGGACTTGCGCTTGGGCTTGGGCTTGATATTCCATTTGGTTAGCCAAATGAAATGAGCTAAAGCTGGGCCAAACACCATCCACAAAAACAAAAGAAAAAACAAAACTGGCTGGCGGAAATGTCTGCCGACTGCATACGAAATAATCCACTCGACACCCCACCCCCACACGCCTTCTCCTGCTCCCTCTCCACCCGCCACTTGCAACTAGCAGCTTGCTGCGTGTGAATTCGATTCGTTGACTGCAAATGGTCAGCGACGTGTGAAACGCAGCCAAAGGCAGCTGCAAGGCAAATTTAAATTCAAATTGGAATTCAAATTCAAATTCAAATTGTGCATTGCCAAGTGCACAGAGGAAGCCAATTTTGCAGCTCTACTACTTATTTAATTAATGCGGGGCGAGGGAGTGCGACTATGTGTGTGTGTGTGTCTGTCTAGTTCTGCGACTTCATTGAACTTCGACTAATGTGTCTTGACTAAGCTGAACGTTTAATAAAATGTAAATGAATTAAAAGTCTCTGCATTGCATTGCGATTATCAAAGGCAGCATTTAATTAAAAAGTTTAGACAAAGAACGTTGAAGAATCTAGTGCAAAATAGAGCATAGAAACTAGAATAAATTAGTGTATTAGAGAAGGGATATCTATATACATATACGAAGGGATATTTATATACATATACACACATGTATGTACATGTGCCTGATGTGATTAAATGCATAGGATGCAAAGTGAAAATTCTTAGGATAGATGGGAAGTGTTTGCAGAGAATAAGAAACTATACAAAGGAGAGGAGGAGAGCGAGAGATAGAGAGATAGAGAAGAGGAGAGCGAGAGAGAGAGAGAGAGCGAGATAGAGAGAGTGAGTGACAGAGACACAAAAAAAAGAGAGAGAGTGTGGTGGAAAGAAAGAGAGACACAGAGAGAACTGTAGATAGATAGAGAACGAGAGATAAAGAAGAGGAGAGCGAGAGCGCGAGAGATAGATAGAGAGAGAGAGAGTGAGTGACAGAGACACAGAAAAACAGAAAAAGAGAGAGTGTGGTAGAAAGAAAGAGAGACACAGAGAGAACTGTATAAGCATGTTTATAGAGCTGCTCAATTAACACACACACATTATAAATTTCTATATGTATGCTATCATATATATACTTATGTCAAATATATATACACCCATCATTTAGACATCATTCCCTTGTTATGTTTCCGGTTGGCTGTTTATTTTAGTGCTAATAGCTGTCTGTCACCTTGCGCCGTCTGCTTTGATTAACACGCGGAGCGAACACTTTTGGCTTTAATGCGGCGCCTTGTTGAAGCCACAAAATGGCCAGAGGCAGAGAGCCGGAGACTGAGTAAAAAATAAAGCCGGCTGAAATGGCTGCTGCCGCTGGCGACAAAAATAACTAACAAACGACAGAGGGGAGAAGGGCGAGGGGAGACGAGAGAGGGAGCAGAGCAGAGCGGAGGCTGGGACAAGCTGCGTTTGGAGATTTAAACTGAAAAGGCGACAGGATAAGCGAAGCCGCATGAGGCCACAATACAAGCGGCTAGGCCACATGCCCCACCCTAACAAGCCACCCACCCATACATCCAGCCGTCCATCCATTCGCCTCTTCACTTGCGTCTGTCTGCGTTTGCCCTGGCGACACGAAATGCTGCACAAATATAATTATAAACGTCTGCCTACCATTAGATGGCCCAGACGCGGCTAGCTGCTCCACACATTTTTTCATGCTCGCCCACTTTGCGCTCGGTGGTGCGACAGGGTCTCGGGATTGTCGCATCAAGTGAAAACATCAATGGACATGAAACAGGGAACAGAGCGCACAGGCCAACTGACCAAAGGGCAAATCAGCTTTGTTCGTTTATGCGCTCCTCTTTGCGCTTCTCAGTTGCCATGACGTTGGCTGCACTTGGCATTTGGCATGTGGCATGTGGCATGTGGCATTTGCCAGCTTTAAAGTCCACTTTCAATTGATTTGATGGCATTTACTCCCTTCGCAACGGTAGCCAATCCCCATCTCTGTCTCCCTCTCTCTCTCCCTCTCCCCTTGCTAGCAGCTGGTTTCAATCAGCATCCATTGCTTTTATTACATTTCAATTATGCTAATTACAAGCAGCCATCAAACACCTAATGGCTCTTGGCCAGGATTTATGTGTACAGCCTGTGCCCCGCCCACTTTGACTTACCTCAGTTGTCTCTCTCACTCTCTCTCTCTCTCTGTCTATCTCCCTCTGTCTATCTCGCTGCCATTTCATTTTGTCATTGAGCAATTGCGGTTTGCAGCTAATTTATGAGCTCAGTGACTCATTTACCGAATTCCCCCTTTAGCTGCCTTTGACTCGGCTCAACTGCTTCAAAGTGTTCGGTTCAGTGAACGGCGAACACGGTGTTTGTATCCTGTCTACGCATAAATAAAGTGCGGCAGCAGTTTTTACCTACACTACCCATGAAAATGGCTGAGCGTGCCTCAAAGGAAATTCACAACTATCGATTGCAACTTTACCATTTTATAGTAGTTTTCCTTGAATTGTATAAATAGTCAGTTTGAACAGTCTATAGGGGGTTTCACCTCTTATGAATTCATGAGAATTGCATAGAAGGGCCAATCGTAATTGAATTTAAAGAGCGTTTTATGGGCCAGCGAAAGAACTTACAACGAAGTTTGAATCATATTTATAGGGGAAACTAACTTCATAGCTAATCTATCATTTTGTCTTTTATATTATAGCTATACATATACCTATACAGACTTGCTTACAAACTCAGCCGACAAACCTGATAGGAACTAAAAAGTATTTGCTGCTTGAGTTACTTTAACTACAACAAATTTCCTCCCGTTGTTTGGCAAAGGAAATATTGAGCTGGTCCATGAAATTGAGGCAAATGGCGCAAATGAAGTGCGGCTCTGCAGCAGGAGCAGAGCAGTCGAAAGCCTTTGTCCTCGACTACTGGCTACGAACTACGGACTCTGGCAATGACAATACAAAGTAAGCTCAAATTACGCAGCCATAACGAACAAAAGAGCTTGAGCCGAGGCGGGGTCGGGCCGGGGCGGAGTCGAGGGAGTAGCCGTATGAGTTGTAGTCGCAGTTGTAGTGGCTCTACGATAGTCATCTATGTATGGCACATAATTTGAGAGGTAACAAATTTTATTATGCACAGCGACAAGTTTATCGCCAAAAGATATGGGACTGCGGCTAGTGATGGTGTGTGAGAAAGGAAACAGCAGTTGGCATAATGCGAGGACGAGGAGGATTGGCGTTGGGACATGAGCATAAAGACATGCAGATACATGGAAACCGAACATAAAGCATGCACATACAATACACAGATATTCACGTATATATAGGGTATATATATATGTGGGTCTGGGGGTAGCTGAGGTCTCGGGAAGCGCCACTCAGTCGTCTGTCGGCCACATAAATAAAGGTGGTTAAGACCGAGGCTGTTATCATGTGGCAACTGGGCCTGCATACAAATTGAATGGAACGAGCCAGCCATTCTTGCAACTTCCAAGAAATGCGCAAAGATGACACAAAGCGACAGAGAGAGGGAGAGAGAGAGAGAGAGAGAGAGAGAGAGAAGCGAAGAAGAAGAAGCTGTTAATGCGGCAACAAAAGCCTTTCAATTGGACTGCCTGCCAGCGGATTGTCGTCTGTATTTGAGCCACTTAAATAGCTGCTGGCTAAGGTAATAAGAAGCGCAGCCAAAAGTGCAAGCAATAAACGCCCGCAACGCAATCAGCCAGCTGGCACAGAGTTGGCCAAGTTAGCAGCGACTTTTTGGCTAATTTAAAGCATCAACTTTATACATTCACTCAGCGTATAATGATTAAAGTTTTATCAGGCAGCCAGTAGCCAGGCAAGTGCCTCTGCTGCCACGCCCCATAGCTGCATTGTGTCTGCTGCACGTTGCACGTTGCACATTCAAAGGGAGTTCAGCTATGCGGCAGGCAGCTGCAAGGCATTTGCTCCACAGAATGTATTATTCATCATGTTGTTAGCTTTTGTAGCAAGAGTTCTCAGTGTGGGCGAGAGAGAGAGAGAGAGAGAGAGAGAGAGAGAGAGAGAGAGAGAGGGCGAGGGAGTTGCCTGGCCATATCCGTTAATCATTGCTGCATTGTCATCATCATTCGCAGTCCTCTGCTTCTCCGATTTGTATCAATAGACCTTGGAGCTTATTGGTTTTTCTTGTTGCTCGCTTGCGCTTTTGTTTTGCTTTGGCTCAAAAGAAAAACCCATTCATTGGTGTTAAGCCTTCAGTTTATGACGCGTCTGCTGCTGAGGAAATGCCATGAAAAACGAGAACTTCATACGTGCGTTTTGCCTGATGATGATGATGATGATGATGATGAAGGAGCTGCTGTTACTGATGCTCTGCGCAGATTGAATGGAAAATCGCCTAAAGAAATATTCTCAGCTCTCCATTATGCAAGAGACAAAAGCAGCTTTGCCGCCTGACAGCACTTTCAGATTACCTAAGCGGCATTTAAATACCCTTAACGGGTAAACTTCACGTGTGATGGATAGCTGATGTGGGAACTACGCTGGGACTGTGTACAATCAAACATATTGAAGGGTAAATGTAATGTAATGCTAAATAACTTGTGATTGATAACATGTAAAATGTTATTACAGTTCTTAAGACATGTGAGAATCAATAGAAGAAGTTCTCTTATAAGAACTTTCTCTTCAATAAGTAAATCGATGCAGTAGAGATTCTTAATCGTAGGATTCGCCCAGAATTTAGAGTTGATGAGATAAAGACAGAATATGATATAAATATCTAATAGCTATACTGATATTTCCTACACTGAGCTACAGATATTCTACATAACCATATATACTCCATAAGTAATTCATATACATCTAAAGAGCAAACACTCATCGACTTCACACTGATTGAATTTCCATCCATCGTCTCAGTTTTCAATTAAGCAGAGTTGCAAAGTTGACCGATTTACTCATTCATTTTCCGGCTGACTTATCAGCATCTGAAGAGCCGCGTCGCTTGCATCTTACCTGCAATTGTGAAAGAAAGAAACGTAAGACAACAGAGTTTTAGACATTTTGTAAAGTTGTCAGATAATATTTTGTGAAACATATGAGTTACTGTTCCCTCCCACTCCCCGCCTGCCCACCGTTTGTGTGGCTGCCCCACATAAATCAGTTACATGGAAATCGAGGCAAGTTATCGATTACAAAAATTTGATAAGATATACGACCCATTCCCCATCAGGGGCCGCCATAATAGTTAACTATGATAACATTATCGAAATGTGTCGAAAGCTGCTCCAAGTTGTAAATCAATTTCATGGCAGACCTTATTTTTTATATGGATATATACATATGGATAGACTGTCGCTGACCAAAGGGTCGGTCATTTGGTCAGGCTTAACGTAATTATGTGCAGATAGGAAAAGCCTTGTGTGGAATTTTCAGTCCATGGGCACTTAAGCCGCTTTCGAGCGTTCATTAAATGTGTCTCTGTGTAAGTGTGTGCATCTGAGTGTATGTGTGCGTGTGTGTTTGTAGCTGTGCGTGATGTATTAATTAACAATTGGTAAAGAATAAGATGTGAACTAGTCGAATGAGGAATGCTCTTATAGATGGTTGAGGGTTTGCTTTGTGAGCTCTATACTAACTACTACTATTTATCTAATATATAATGTATAGTCCAACTAGACCAAGGCTCAACTAGTTAGTTATACATATATTTTACTATAGTGAATCAAAAAATTTGGGATTTGAGTTTAAAGATAAGAGATGAGTAGATATCAAAAGAGTTTTTTAGATTCATATATTTATATTCGTATATTTATATTCATATATTTATAATCACATATCATATCATTTCTGCCCGCAAGTGTAATCTATATTCGATTTAAGTTTTTCCCAAACAACTTTCTTTTCATTTCACTGTGTAACAAATGCCATTAGCTGCCCGCTGCTGCCCGTTTGGAGCTCCCTTGGGTAGACTTAGGGTATAATCACGACGTCCATTGGCGGTGGCCAAAGTGCCAGCTGGTCAGTGTCGGCGTCAATGAGGCGCGCCGTGCCGCATATCGGACGATAGCATTAGGAGGAAGGGGTTAAATGGGCACGTGTGCCATGATGAGTATCTGTGTGTGTGTGTGAGTGCGTGTGTGTGTGTGGCATTTAGTTTCTCGAGCATAAAGCGCTGTCAACGCCTCATGCTGTGCGGCATGCAATGCATTTCAGTGGATGGCAGCCTAGTTAGTTAGGCTAACTAACCAATCGATTAAACCGACTGACAGTCTAATGAGCGACTCGCCTGTGTGCGTGGGCGTGGCAGGCCTTTGACTGTGATAGAGTGCAGCACTCTCTGTCTCTCTCTCGCTCTCTCTATTCCAATTGGAATTCACTTTAACTTTAATTTGACACAATCCTCTATGCACCTGCGGCTGCGACCACGCCCACGCCCATGCCCACTCTCCTGGCTACTGGCGCCCGACAGAGTTCAATGTTTGCTTAACGTCTTTTTCTTCTATGAATATATACATATTTCTTTTTTTTTTCCCCCTCCCGCTAACTGTCCGCTGCAAATGACTTTGGCCACATGCTGCTGCCGCTGTTGCTGCTGCTGCAAATGCTTTTCCGCTTTTCCGCTTCTGCACGCTGTCTGCGCATTGTCCTTTTGGCATCCTGTGACGCCGCTTGTTGCACAGCGCAACTTTTACATTATGAAATTGTAAATGTTGCCATATACACCAAAAACCGGGGGAGCGTCTAGCTGCTACACTAGATAACAAAGCGCAGTGCTGGAAAACTCTTAAAGCAGCTGCTGCTGCTGTCTTTATATATATGTTGCAAAGACTTTTCTGCTCTCAGCTCTTGCTGCACAGTGTCTATTGTCATGCACTTGTCGCCTTGTGCGAGTCTGCAAAAACGGTTTTAGAGAACGCCTCACAGACGCCAGCCAGCTAAACTTTTCACTGTCCATCCTCCATCTCCTCCTCCCCCCTGCATTCCACCCACACGAAAAGCCAGCCCCACATAAGGAAAAGCAATTTAACGCTCGACTTTCGTTTGGTTCGCTGTTTTCCTTTTACTTTTGTTTTCTGATTGCATTTCTCTGAGGGGCATGAGGAATTAATTCTCTTATCAAGGCAGTTGACTTCTTCCTCTTCCACTGTTGATTATTATTATTATTCAGCTATGCTCTTCCCAGATTTTAGCCAACGCAGCAAAGCAAAAAGTTTTTTGTTCCCAACTGAAAGATTCCCATTTACATTAGCTGAAGCTCCGCCTCGGGGGCGAGGCCACAGTTCGATTATCTTGTCGAGAATGCTGTGACGCTTTCAACTATCCGCCAATTATTTTGAATTTCCATGGCTAGCTCTATTAATTTCATGCGATTGAATTAAGATGGGATCTCTGAATGTAGCACAAGAGCTCGAAGGCAAAAGCAAAGTCAAAGTCGAAGAAAAAGATTTTTGTTCTATTTCTATTCGCTTGCTCTTGAAACTTATCTACAAATATTTATACTGTCCTATTCTCCAATTATTTCATCTTCACCTTCATCCAAGTTTTCATATTCGGCAACAATCCCAAAGTAGATGAGGCAGGTAACTGCACAGTGGGCTGAAAGTAAATGCAATCAACACACGTAATGCTCGGCACATTGAGCCGAACGACATAGGTCAGTTTGAGGGGTGGTTCTCCATTTGGGTTTGGGGTTGTTTTTCTGGAATGTGAGAACCGAAATTGAGTTCTATTGATTTTATTGAATTTGTGAATGATCTGATGAGATTTGAGCAGTCCAATCGAGCAACCCCTCTGCTACCCGGACTCCGGTCAGGTGGTTGGCTACTGGGCCGCGTGTCAGACCCGTGCATGGCATTAGAAATTTATGAATGGGGTGGTAAGGCATCGTAAGCATCCCCCTTTCTTTGTTTTACGACTGTCAGACTGCCAGACTGCATTTCCTTCGTATGTCACTTGGTTATCCCCGGCTGTAAAAATATAGATTTTCCGCTGCATTCGCCGGCTTTACGATACGCCTTAAAAAATCATATTTCTAGAACTAATGGCCAGTTGTTAAAGTTTCAAATTGATCTATGCATTTCACAGTTGGCTGCGACTGCACTTCGGCTCCTACGTTCCCCTCCTCTCTGCCTCTCTCACGATCTATGCATTCGTTTGATGTTCAGCTATAGGTGCTCCCCTCTCTCCGCTCTCTCCACTCCGAGCCGTTTGATATGCGGCCTTTGCCTATGTCAAAGAGCGCGCCGGAATATATAAATTTATGATTTATCGAAAGCATATGTGCCTCTTCAGCTTCAGAGCTGCTTCGCCCCGCACCGCTTCCTCTTCTAGCTTCGCTGGTGCCGTGCCCACAGGAAGTCGCCAGAGCTTACCACAGTCTCTAGTTTGGCTGCAATTATTATTGTTGTTGTTGCTTTGCTACTTGTCTCTACTTCAATGTGGCATTCGCTCAATTTTCCATAGAATTGCCTTTCATAGTTTCCATTTTTATTGCCAATTGTGGCTTTATTACAAATAATCGTTTTCGATATGTCTGGCCAGCACTTAAAAGAAGTGCAGACTTTTGACTAATACAGATAATAATAGCTCTTCAATTTGTTCTTTGAATTAGGACAATTTTGATATACAAAATTGAGATTTTTGGAATTTGCTTATCGAATTAATTTATAATAGTTTCATTGATTTTTTAAGCTTCATAAAAGAAAATATTTATAAGAATTTTATAGTTTTCTGGCTCTGCGCCTAAAAATAATCTAATTAATTTCTTTTTTATGTTAAATTCCACAAATATTTCATTGATTTATACAGTCTCATAATAGAGCTGTAAAACCTATGTCTAAATATATATTTTTAAAATATTTTTCTACTTCTCAGCTCTACTGCTATCAACTGCATATCGAATTTCTATGGATTAACTGAATCGACTGCCTTTCAGAGATGGCTGCTGCTAATCCCACAATATCTACCTGCACGAATTGCTTTTAGGCATTGTCTACTGTAGACTTTGTTCCAAATTGTTTCTATCCGTAATGGCATATGACATTGAATACAAAAGCCGAGCCATACAGCACACAGCGCACATAGAGCACATAAAACACCCCCGACGAATCGGATCAGCTCGACAGATGTTTCATTCTTATTTTGCCCAGCTGTTTGCCATATTCCCTAATCAGTCCTTGGGGGCAGCTCCTAGGCATCAATTTCTCAAATCAAACCCAGAAGAGAACAGAAGAGAAGTGAAGACAAAAACATACTTTGAATTTATGACCTTAAAGCGCATCAGTTTCCGCACAGAGGCATATGCAACATTCTGTGGCAAGTCGAAAAGTTGTCTATAACTCGATTAGTAACTATGTCAAACTGGGGCAACAACACCAGACACAGACAATGCGATGTAGAAGAAACAGCAGACGTTCATCATAGGCTGCATGCGAAGCCTAGAGAATGGGACAGCAAATACTTGAGAAGCACTCAAAATATTATCACAGCCAGAGCGCCACGGGTGTGTTATATATACATATGTGTGTGCGTGTGTGTTTGTATCTATATATGGGAATTATAATTTAACAGCATTAAAACAAATTAAAGCACCCAAGCGGAAGTTACAACAACAGCGAAAAGAACAAGAGCAACATTTGTGAAGAAGTCTCGAGATTTTCTCGTTCTATAAATAGATGCGAAAATTTTTCGAAATGAAAAAAAAAAATTGATGGCAACTTTCTCAGCTCTGGCTCACTGTGAATTATTGTTAAGGTTAAGTGCCGCTGACAGATTTTGACACATGATGCGGCAGCAACTGACAGAGAACTGGCGAGAGAGAGAGAGAGAGAGAGAGAGAGAGGCAGAAAGGGAGAGAGTATGTTGGATAGAGAAAGCAATAGCAAGTGCAGCATATTTCATAATACTCTAAAGCAGGGCATTTGGATGTAATTATTAAATGTGGAACGATGATGGAAAAAGAGAGAGAGAGAGAGGTAGATAGCGAGAGAGAGAGAAGTAACGAGGGTGAGAGAGAGAGAGAGATAGAGAGTGAAGTAGTGATAGAGAAGCCGATATCAAGAGAGAGGGAGAGTGATAACGAGAGACTGATGTAGCGAGGGAGTGAGAGACAGAGAATTAGAAAGAGAAGTATCGACAGAGAAAGCAATAGCAACTGCAGCATATTGCAGGGCATTTGTGTGCAGCTATTATATTTAACAAAATTCCAATTAGAGAATTGAATATTCCTTGCTCTAACTGTTCCGCCCCTTTCCCGGCTTTCATTCATTATTAGTTTCTGTTGATCGATCTAATGTAAAATTGCAAAGGCAAAATTACTCTCGAATCGAATGAAGTTTTTAGTCCTTTACTAATGAGCAAATGTTGTTGTTGTTGTTGTTGTTTAGAACTAGTCTCGTTTAGTGCTTGGCCAACAACAGCTGCAGTCCATGCAAAGTTTTTCCCAACATTGTTGTTGCAATGTGGCTCGCTGAGTCTGCCCAACAAATTAATTACGTATTATGTCTGTCCATACTCCATGCCGCCCACACACTCTCACACTCACACACCCAGCATAGAGCTCGGCCGTTATCCATAGACAAATGGCTTTACTGTATTCGCTCGCTTTCAGTTCGGGTTACGTGTGGTGCGAGCTCAAAATGCCTCGATTGGAGTTAGGGCTCTAAAGGGGCTATTAAATACCGTATATTACAGTGTCTAACGAATACCGTGACTGTTTCCTTCTTCATTGTAATTCCTTCAATTGAAATTAATGTTTTATGGTTTCATGACGACGACCACACACACGCACACAAGCACACACACATATAAATACACAGACGGACAGAGCCGAACTTCTGTCAGCTGTTGAGCATTAACGTGCCGTTACTTTTCATTTAACTTCTATTCAGTATACCCTGTAACTATTCTCAGAGAATTAGGGAGCATGTTTTATAACGAACTTTGAAATAGTTTTCTTTTATTAGAATTTTTTTACTTGGTGGAAGAGCAAGCCCTCAAGCAGAACTTTAGTTTCTGACAGCAAACTTTTTATTACCTTTAATACTTTTGGGCATGTTCGCTTGGCTATCCCTTTTTTATGCATGCTGCTCCTTAGGTCATTTCTATTGCCAGTCTGGCCACAATGAAAATGAAAATGAAAACTGGAAAACTGTAAAAGTGTAACTGTAGCTGAATGGCTAGCAGGAAACGCGTTATTCAACTGACCCATCCTGCCTGTCCCTCTTGTCCCTTCCTGTCTGTCCCTCTGGCTCTTCGCCTCGTCTCCGTCTCCGTCTCCGTCTCGTTCTCAGTCTTTGTTGTCGCTCGCAAATTGCGCATTCTTTAGCAAATTTCCTGTTTATGCTCCATAAAATCCATTGAAGCGTTTAATATTGGCAACTTGTCGGACGTCTCCATGGGCTACGTGGCCAGCGTGTGAATTGGCGACAAGTGAACGCATCCTCTGTGGGTGGTTGCAGCACCGCCTCCTGCTGCCCTCTCAGCCCCCTCGGCCCCTGCTGCTGACTCATGTCGGTCTCATAGGCCCTCATCGGTAAATCACTTTAATCGTCTCTGCAGACATTATAAATAAATGAGTAGACAAAAGTGCATCAGCATTTGTGAGCTTCTTCTTCCACGTCTGATGTTGGCACAGTCTATCGAGTTTAATTGAATTTTCAAGTACGTAAATCAATTTGGATGCGATGCACAAATGGTAACAGTTAATGATAAATATATATATGTATGTTGGCATACATCTATTGAAATTGATAGCGGAATGTGTTAGCTCGTGTCAAAGTCAAGCCAAATGAGCGGCAGTTAACCTCTTGTCAAGGTTAGATTACTAGCACTTGACAGCTACTGTCAGAGCCTGATTCTTCGAGCAATATTTAACAGCTAGTTAGGTTGCCTTGCAAATGAAACAACTGTAAGCAAGGGCATCAAATCAACATTGAGCTGCTGTCAAACTGCTTGTCAAACTTATCAAAGCATTTCACTCTCATGTAACTCCTTTATTCATATTGAAACTCAACTTCATATCGAATTAGCTGCGTTTACTAATTATGCAATTATTTGGAATTCGGCTAGAGTTTGCTTTCCTTTTGCCCCCGTTTACCCTTAGGCCATCGACGTCATCATAATTTTTATCAGTTTTGTCGCAGACAGCAGCAAGTGGGCCACACCTCAGCCTCGGCTATCGGTGCTGGTGCCTGTCTGTCGGATTACGCAATAGAAGCCGAGGTGGTGCAGTGGCTGCTGCTGCTGTTGCTGCTGCTGTCAGTCGAGCATCCCACGCACCCAGCAGCGGCTCCTAGCTGCTCCTCTGGCTCTGGCGCCTGCCCACGTTGAATGCGATTAATTGAATTTGGCGCACAATAAAAATAAGACTGTAAAAAAACATAAATAAAAGACAGCCATGTCTATATGGACACCAGTTATGAGCGTAATCGGAGCTGCAATTGCTGCTGGCCGCAATGAAAACGAGTTTTCAGTTTTCAGTTTTGTTTTTCTGACTTTTTATCAAATTCGTGTCAATATTTTTGAGGCGCTTTCGAAAATGTGTTGATTGCACCTGACGTCAAATTTATGCGTGCATTATTAACATATCTGGAACAGCAGCAGCAGCAGCAGCAGCGGCAGCGGCAGCAGCAGCAGCAGCAGCAGCAGCAGCAGCGGCAGCCAATGCCTACTTATGACCGCATTAGTTAGTCTTGAGACAGAGTTCGACAGGTGCCGTTGAGATACCCTGTATTAGGTGGCATACCGGGTAAAATAAAGTTGAAAGTAATAATAATACTATTTGTTATACTCAAATTATAGCTTAACTCAAAAAAAAATATACCCTATGTATATTTATTCTCTAGGGTACATCAGAATCACTTAAGGGTTTGGTCCAACTTATTTACCTTAGAGTCTTTCATATATGATCACCTGTCATACAGTTACATATCATAGCAACCCCCTTCACAACATTTACAGGGTATTCAAAACAACGCAGTTTGTGGCTTAAATGATGCACTCACAGTGAAAAACAGTTAACCAATATGATTGATAGATGGCTTTAATGCTCACAATGTCTGGCAGCTGATTTCGACAGTTTGAAAATTTGTTGAACATAAACAAAATATATTACACACATACATAAAGGCAAAGAAAAACATTAAAGTTTGTATTACACACATGCATATAGGTATGTAAGCATATATAGAAAATGTAACTAGTGGAAGCCATAAATCCAGTTATAAAAGGAAATGCATAATAAAAGAACATTTATTTGGGAAAGTATTACGATTTCAGTTCACAAATATGGTATCGAAGCAGATTCTGTTTGTTTTATATATTATATGTAAATATTTGGAATATTCTTTTCTCTTTTAAATTTCGCTTACCCTTTTACTCATTTTAGAAATTTGTGTAAGCTTCTTAAGTTTTCTCTTATCTCATTGTTAGACAAAGATAACTTTTCTATACATATTTCATTTTACTTTATCTACATATATTTTCTATTTTATTTCTATTTTCCATTTACTCACGGAACATCTTAGCCCTTACGAAACTTACGTTTAACCCTTTGACTCTCTCAATTTGGTATTTGTTTTTGTTTGATCGCTTACCTGCAAAGAAAAAGAAAAAAATTTGTGTTAAAAACTTATTAAAATTTTAAATATTTTATGTGAATCATTTTTTACAGCTTATATGCGCTCATCTATGAAATTATGAGCACACATACTCACGCCATCTCTCCCTCTCTCCCTCTCCACTCTGTCTCTATCTCATGCAAACTACAATTTGATTTAATGGCTGTGCGCTCAAATTTTGAACCATGAAAAAATGTTTTATTGATGCCGCCACGCCCACATTGAAGGCGGATATTATGGTGATGCTGCTGGCTGCCGTTGGGGCTGCCACAGATAACACGTAAACTTTGTGCACGCCCGAATCGGGCAACAAATTATGGCCGTGCAAAGTGTCATCAAAGCCAAGTAAATCATCTGATTTTGTCGTGCATTATTATTTATGACCCAGGTTCAAAACACTCAAAGCCCATTAAAAACAAAAGGCTTCACTGTTGGGTAACAAACATGCGCCACAGGAGCTGCTGCTGGTGCTACTCCTGCTGGTGCTACTCCTGCTGGTGCTCTTTGCACAGATAATAAAACTTGACAATCGGGCGAAAAGGAATTTTTTTGTTATTTCTAAAAGGCTATGCGAAACATTTCACTTTTTTTTTTCGCTTTTCTGAATCATCATCATCAGCAGCAGCTGAAACTGAAAACATTTGCCATGACTTTTCTCACTGCCAGCCAGCCATTATATGTTCTTTTCCCCCTGCTCCGCTCTTTATTTAATGGCCTGACCCGAACCCGTAGAGGCATCTGGGCTGTGCGTCAAAACATTTGTCGTGTTGGGGGCAACCGCAGCAGCAACAGCAGCAGCAGCAAACACACACACACTATAGAACTTATATATATATATATATATATATGTCGAAGCACTAGTATTCTTGTTGAAGCACTAGTATTCTCTTGATTAATCTCCATTGTGCAGCGAGTTTCGGCGGCGGACAAGTTCTAAACGTAACTGACCTCTTTGTCTCAACCATTTCTTGTGCTTGCCACCGAACCACACTCAGCGACAGCTACAAACGCTGTCGCCCAGCTACAACGGGACATTTCCATGCTAAAAATCATATTCCAGTCACAACACACCAAACGGCTGATGCAATATTCTTATGAAATTACAATAGTTGTGAAATAGCAAACAACTCTTATTTCACATACTGACCACCAAATACTCTCAATAATTTCACTATGCAAGTTGCGCTCATGTGTGACCAAAACAACCACCATACTCTGTCATAGAGCATTCTTTGTTCAAGGGCATCGAACACACAGGCTCGACTCACACTCGCACAAGTTCGAAGGCACGCATAAAGGGAAATAGAAGCACAATTACAATGCGCGCAAACAAATTAGTACTACTTGCTCTTCGACATATACATACATATATATATAATAAAGTGAAGCTGTTGAAAGGCGTTTAGCCGTAGAAGTTGAAGTTGGTGCTCTGCGCATTGTGAGCTGCCAAACGTCTGTTGCAAATCGTTCAAATATTGCGAGACGTGGCTGGCTGAGGGCAGGCACAGCCCAAACAGCTGAGTCGCCGAGTCCTGCCCGCCCCAGTTGGGGCAGCTACAAGTAAGGCAACAAAAAAACGGGTGTGTGTGACTAGACGACGTTGCAATACTCTGATAGGTCGTGGATTTGGGAACTCTTTATTAACGAATTAATGAATTTATATGATATATTAGCCAAGGTTAGAAAGAGACATACATAGGTACCAACATAACGATAAAGTTGCCTTGGAATATCATTTTTCTTACAGTATCTAAAATGTTAAAGAGTTTTCTTTTATGAATTTGATATAAAGCTAAAAAAAATCAGACTGATTCTGAAGGTATTACTAACTTTGACTGAAGCAATGTATTGGGGCAACAATTGGAAAATAATTCTATATGCATATATATATGGCTTTATACAAATAAAGAATAATCTTAACATAACTACTTAATGATTGTTTACGTTACAAATTTCATGTCAAGTTTCTATTGCCCGCTTCAAGTGTATAAAATACAAAAAAAAAAATCAATATATGCGTTTGGATGTATGAATTATGTGTCTGCCAAGCACACATCACACACTTGCACACACACACAGACACACTCTACAAACAGTCTACATACACACAGCATTCTCTTCAGTTTGTTTTAGCTGCGCTCAATGCAATTTGCTCCCAAGGCGACGCTAGCTTCCCTCATTTCCCTCTGTCTCTCTCCATATTTGACTCCCCCTCTCACTCTGTCCCCCCTCTCTCTCTCTCTCTCTCTCTCTCTGTTTACATTCTTTTGGCATGTTTTACGAGCCGGCGTCAATTTTGTATTTAATTTGTGCTGTCGCATTAACAATTTGGCCAGCTCCACTTGGGCTTTTATTATTATTTTTTTATGGACTGCCCACACGCATTTGCCATCCTCGCCGTTGGCTGTTGCTGCCACACGGAGTCGCCGCACTACCGTTGCTGGCTCTGATGGAAATATGTTTGCGGCTTAGCAAATCACAACAACCACAGCAGCAACAACATCCACAACAACAACAACAACATCCGCAACAACAACAGCATCAACAGCAGTAGCAACTGCAAGTGCAACATTGCTGCAAGTTGGTTAACCAAAAGCCAAACAATTTTGTTGCCAAATTCATGTAAATGCAAAACCACAAAAGCAAAACAACAACAACAACAACAACGAAAATAACTGTGAAATAAATGGTAAATTCCTATGAAATATGCACTCGAAGAGCCAAAATCTTTAATTGCATTTCAATTGCTGCAAAATTTACATTACTGAGTGAATCAAGTTAACATTGTGAACGATGCTTAAAGAAGATGAGAGATGATAGATTTTAGCTGGGAAATGAATTGAAACATATATAGTAAAAGCATGCATATTGTCATACATAGGCGTATATAAATAAGTATATATAGGTTTCCATGATTAAATGGGTTTAATTCGTACAGCTCTTGCTTGAAAAGAGAGTCGTGAGAGATTGAAGAGGACGAATTGGAGCATATAAATATATTTGGGATTATATTATCTCGAGATGAAACGAAGTCATTTTCTATATCTTCTCATATGCTTAAGGAGAATCATTAACTTATCATAGGAATCCTAAGAAACTCAAATAGAGGTAAATTCATTATATCTCTTAAATGATAAATCAATGCATTTTATTCAATTATTCACAACGTTTATATCATTGTAAATTGAAAGTATATCAAGTTCTTCGTGATAACTTCGTTCAATGATTTATTACTATAACTCATACATACATTCATATCTATATTTTTCAATATTTACACAATAAATATACAAAAATTCTCTTCAACAGCCTTCAACAATCCGAAACAAAGGCGCCTTGATTGCAGCTACCGAAAATGTTTACAGCCGAAATCGAAATTCGAATCAAGTCTGATCTAATAAGCAGTTGAGAGCCGTCGAGTGCTGAACTCTAACCTGACCAATTTACGGGGCAGCAACTTTCATAAATATAGAAAGCGTTGCCTTAATGCGTTGCTATATGGATGTACCTACATAGTATATTGCCCGGTAGGCAATGCATGCTCACAGTCCACGGTCGCTGGCTCCACTCATAAATTGTAAGTGCATATAAGAGTATACTCAATTTTATTTATTACCCACTCTCTCACTCCACAACGAACGGTCCCTCCTCCTCCTCCTCGGGCATTGACGCGGTACGCACACCAAAAAATGAAAAAATTTTCCTCCAAGCCGAAAAAAGAAGGAAAGAAAACTATAAAATTGACCCACGACACAACATACCAAAAAAAAAAAAAAAAAAAAGAAGAAGCAAGAAGTTATCTTTAGATCGATTGTCGATGGCCAGAGCTGGGAAGTCGAGTCACGTTATCAGCTTTTGTATTTGTCTGCTGATATGACTAAAAACATAAACTTTTAGATAAATGGGATTATGCTACGTGTGGATACCCTGTACAGAATAAGCCATAAAATCATAAAATATCTATGAGGGGTATAAAAAGTCGCTTCCAATACCGTTTACGATAGACGAGGTAGATCGTATAACTTGCAGCTGTATCGATGAATATTGTATATCGCTATCTGGCAGATGTTCGATGACTATAAACTTCTTATTTGCACATTGATAAGGGCAGAAAAATATAAATAATTATATACAATCAAGAGTGATTAACTAAGAGATACCCTAGACATAGTTTTTGAAGTAGGAATGCAATAATTTGTTCAAGCTATTCATCAGTAAGAAACATAAAGAATATATAAAACTTAATACACGTTTTACAATTTGCCTAGCTTTATGCAGGACAAGACTGGTAAACAACCAAATATACCAGGAAAGAAACTTCTGATAAAAACTCTTTAGCAAACTTTGAAATAAATTACTATATCCTATGGCATTCATATATCGTATTTATAGAATGAATTTTCTCTATTGCTGGCGCACGCTCGACTTTACAAAACAATTTCAAAAGTCTTACAAGAGGCATCGGACCGAAATGCGTACAGAAAAGCCTCAGGAATTGATAAGGCAATCAATAAAACAAATAGCGCAGTTTATTGAACCAGCAAAGGGTCAAAAACCATTCACCAGGCAATTAAGTGACTTCATTCGGATTGCCAGAGATCCCCATATTAGAGCGCCGCCAACATACATACATATATGTATTTCCAAATGTCTATTTCTAGACTTAGTCAAAGATTAATGTTGGGTTAGCCAGAGAACAACAAAAACAGAGGGGGAAAAACTCCTCCTGAATGGTAGTCCCCGATGCTAGTCGCGCCGCTAGTTAAGCGTATTATAGCCTTTGTTTGAGCGCTGTCACAAGATAATGCCGCAAATATTTACAAGCTAGTTTCGAGCGTTCCAAAGCGACTTTGGCTGTCAAGTAAAATATTTGATCTGCAATAATATTTACACAAGCCAAGAAAACCAAACGTTAGAAATACGTTTAAGGTGTGTGCGTGTGTGTGTGTGAGAGAGAGCGAGGTGTGACACGTGTCTTGGCCCTGAACTTGTTGCCCCCCAGGGCAAATGCAGTTTGCAATTTATGGTTTGACAGCAACTGCGGCAGCTACAAATGCTCAAAACATTCCCAATTTGCATATGCGCACTGAGATATGATATATAGACGTTGATTTGTTGTTGCTGTTGTTGTTGTTACTTTTTTTTTTTCCCAATATTGCATAAGCGCTGATGCCGATCGGCGCAAAAGTTTTAATTGAATGCGAGCCAGCTAGCTCGAAATGGCTTTTCCATTGGCTTGGCTTAACGACGACGCATCAATCACATTTTGGCAGCTGCTGCCCCGACTTGCGTCCTGTGCTCCTGCAGTCGCTCTCTCACTCTTTTACTCTCTCTCTCTCTTCCATCTGTCTCTCTCTCTTGCACACATTTGCTCTCTTGCTCTTGGTACGTGACTTCCGCTTTGGCAATTTGAAGCTGCTGTTTCCCAGTTGGGCTCTGCTCAGGTTTGCTCTCTTTTTCAAAAAACTTGTCTGCTTCTTCTTCTTCGTATTTTGCTTTGCTGTCATGTCAAACACTTTGTGCAAAAGTTCAAGTGCGGGTGTCGTTTGTAGTTGATGTTGTTGTTGTTTTGATTATTCTTCCACTTCCTCTTCGCCTTCCCCTTCCGCTGGCCGCTCTTCAAGTGCGAGTAGTGACGCGCAATTTTACGCCTGTCGGAGCAGGACAACAACGGAGCAGGCATCTCTGCGTCTCTGAATCACTTCACTTGGCCTTCGTTTAGCATTCAGCTAACGGCATTCGCTTCTGGCCGCGTGTGAAAGTTATGAGTGTGCCAAAAGATCATGAAAGCCTGCTTACAAAGCGCGACAGCGACCGGGGTTAATCAAATGTTAAATATTTACAGCCAGTTTAAATTTAAGAATTTTCGTATATTTTATATATTTATCATATTTTATGTTTTATGCGTAACGTAAGGTTAGTTCTTTATACTTAGGCTAAAATATTTTTATATATATTTTATATATATTTTTATATATTTTATATATATATATTTTTTTTATATATATTTATATATATTTTTATTCAGTTTACAGCATTCACATTTACGACTGAACTCAAGGGCTAATTGATTTAATTAAATTAATTATTTTTTTTTGTATCTACATTGTAAATTGTAAGCGTGCAAAAAGTTGTCAATTATTAACTTAAATATATTTATATATATATTTTTTTTTTCGTTGCCATCATTTTTCGATAATTTGTTAATGATATTGCTGATACTTGAGCTAATTCATCTTTACATTAATCACTTGCAGCTTGGCAGAAAATATTTATCAATATCAAAACTAAAACAATTTTGTATGCAAATGATATTACATAATATTTTTAAATATATTTTATCTCTGCATAATATAAGCAGTTTCTAGAGCCTAAAATACTTTCAGCGAAGCTTTTCAGTAGAGTAGAGTAATACCAAAATTGTCGATGTACGATTCACCCACGTTTGCCCCACCTTCGCATTTAAGCAACTGTTTAACCAGCTCTATTGTCAACTAGCAGAGAGCACTACCTCCACGCTGCCTCCTGTGCAACGGCACGTGAAGTACATGCAACGTATTTGGCAGTGGCCAAACAATGCCCCGGGCACTTGGAGCCATTGTGAGAGACACACGCAGGGCCACAGGCACAAGACAAAAGCAATTTGTGTCATTGCCAGACTATGAAAGAAGAAGAAGAACAACAACAACAACTGCAGTCGAGTTCTGGCATTTTAGCACCTCGTTACAACATTTGCATAACTGCGGCGCGACAATAGCCGCAAATGTGGCAAGAAGCGAAAATGCAGACAATTACAGTTAACTGTATTGCATGGAAGGGGATGGAAATCATATCATGTTATCATTTGCAAAGAACCGAGAACTGAGAACTAAGACTATCTCATTTCAATCATTGATATCGATGCATTGAGGCAAGTTTCAACATGGAATTATTGTGAATGTAGTCAGAGGTATGCAATTCCTCATCTGCATTAGATTGAATGTCTTATTGAATAGAAGAGGATAGACAACCATGCCATGTCAATAGAGTTTTCTAATAAACAACATTGTATATTTAATAGGAATATTTTTATTAAGTTTTCAGAGTGAGTTTGTTCATTTAAATATTTAAATATTGTATAATATATATAATATTCAAATTTTAGATAAGTTTTAAATAATACGTTTGTAATTATACTGTAGATAATATTGTAGATCCATTAGGCCGTAAATCACTTTCAACTTGACAGCAAATATTGAAATGCTAAAACTAAATTAACAATGGGGAAAATAATGCTCATGTTAAATGACATGTGACAAACCAGATCATTAAGCAAACTATTTATAAATGTTGATTATTATACATCATTTAATATATATATTTATATACATATTTATATGTTTATTTATAAGTGTTGATTATTATCATCATCATTTAATATATATATTTATATTATTTTAGCTCTGAATAAATGAAATATATGTTAAACTATTCGCATTATCTTAATTTTGCATTATTTTTTAATTTTTCACTAATGAATCTAAGATTTTCCTCTTGTTCTATGAAGAGTTCTTAAGTAGGTTTTATATAATTAAAGACTACAAATGTGCAGCCTATATATTAATATAAAATTCTTAGTATAAACAGACTTTTAACGTAATGTAGCACGTTCTCATTCCTGCCTTAATATTTTCCTACTGCTGCCACAATATTTCGTATTCAGATAACTTCAGACATATTTGAATTTCGATTCCTTGACTAAGATTGTCAGCTGAAATAGAGGCAAACATTTAATATATCAATTTGGCAGTTGGCAGTTATTAACGGCAGTGTGGAAATCGTGCAACTAGTCCAAAAGAAAAAGACGTTAACTGAAAAGTAGCTGCTGCTGCTGTTGCTGTTGCTGCATTCCTCTTTTTGGAACAGAGCTAAGAGTGTCGCATCAAGTGTGGAGTCTAATGGAGTCAATAACAACAACAACAACAAACCAATCGAGTCATCAAACTGGTCGCATTTCAAGCATTTTACGCAAATGTCAGCGGCGACACGTAAATTAACAAACTGTGGCAGCCAACCTGAACATGACAGCTCAATTGAAGATGCCACACAGCGCACGTTGCAGTTGCATCTCTGTGGCTCGATAATTGCCATTAATCAGATATCGACGGGCGCATCATAAACTGCGCATGTAATCGACATTCGCTTTTAAAGAATACAAACAACAGACACAGACAAGCACACACACACACACACACACACACACATGTACACACACACATACGAGACGGCGAGTTCAACAGCTCAACAACGTATTTTGAGCCTCGAGAGCCTCAGTCTTGGCCAGGTCTATGAGATATGCAGCACTTAGTACCTACTTAAGTTGCGCGAATGCGCCGCAGAGCCCGCATCGGACGGACGGACGGATGGACAGCATTTGAGATAAGATCACAACAACAAAGAGCTAACAAAGATCACTGACTGTGTGCCCAAGTGTGCGCGTGTGTGTGTGTGTATGTGTGTGTGGCTTAGGAGCTATGCACGCTTTGTCGTGCTGCCAGACAGACAGTGCACAGTGGTACAATGATTTGAGCTAGTTTTCATTATAATTTATATATAGAAATCTTAAATTACATGTTAAATTTAATCATTTCGCATTCTTCTACTCTAGCTTGACATAAATATAATTTGATATCTGTTGATATAAATGTTGATATCTGTGGCATTTATATGGAAAGGTAAACAAATTGAAATAAGAGTTGATATTTATATACCCTGAACCCATTGAAAATGAGAGATCATAAATATACTATCCATCGAGTGTCATATCATTCAGCTTCTGTCATGCAGCCTCAACGCATTTAGCTTCTGCCATAAATTCGCCAGAAGACCTCAATTAAGAGCATTTATATTTATGTGAATCAGATGATTGTGTTTTCTATTTCATGGGCAATGAGGATAAATTGTTCCACAAGCCTCATATTATTTGGTCTTTAGCATTGATGTACCGAGTTTCGCAGCATTCAGCTTTTGTCAGGCTGCTGTCCTAACTCAAGTTGAAAGTTTTCTTTTTGGCACATTGACTAGAAGAGTTGGTCCAGAGTTTCTTAATAATTCATAAGGCTTTTAACTTTTATTTAGCGAGCAATTTCTGATCAATATTTCCACAAGTAGATGTACCAGTCTTTGGCATTAGTGTGCCTCATATATAGAGTTTCGTAGCATTCAGCTTTTGTCAGGCAGCTGTCCTAACTCAAGTTGCAAGTTTTCCTTTCGGCACATTCACTGGAAAAGTTGGTCCAGCGTTTCTTAATAATTCATAAGGGTATGCCTTTTATTTAGCGAGCAATTTCTGATCAATATTTCCACAAGTAGATGTACCAGTCTTTGGCGTTAGTGTGCCTCATATATAGAGTTTCGTAGCATTCAGCTTTTGTCAGGCTGCTTTCCTAACTCAAGTTGAAAGTTTTCTTTTTGGCACATTCACTGGAAGAATTGGTCCAGAGTTTCTTAATAATTCATAGGGCTTTTAACTTTTATTTAGCGAGCAATTTCTGATCAATATTTTCACAAGTCGATGTACCAGTCTTTGGCATTAGTGTGCCTCATATATAGAGTTTCGTAGCATTCAGCTTTTGTCAGGCTGCTGTCCTAACTCAAGTTGAAAGTTTTCTTTTTGGCACATTGACTAGAAGAGTTGGCCCAGAGTTTCTTAATAATTCATACGGCTTTTAACTTTTATTTAGCGAGCAATTTCTGAACAATATTTCCACAAGTAGATGTACAATCCACCGAGTGTCATATCATTCAGCTTCTGTCATGCAGTCTCAGAACATTTAGATTCTGCCATAAATTCGCTAGAAGATCTATATTCATATTTCTATGAATCATGAATCACTGTATAATTTATTCGCATTTCCAAAACAATGTTTTACTATTCGCCCAGTTTTCATAGCTTGCTGTCCACTGTGCCTAGACCAGCAGAGCAACGACAGTGGCATCGACTCGTAAGTGGTATGAAGTACGTGCATTTTGTAGATAATATTGAAATAATAGCAGCCGCTGCGCATTCGCTGCAACATTGAGTTGAAGCCCCAGTCGCAGTCGCAGTCGCAGTCGCAGTCGCAGTCGCAGTCTCAGTTCAGATCAGTGTCTGCTTCTTTTGTCTTGTGCTGATCGTAACAAATTACTTGCTTGCCCGCAAACGGCTCCGTCGACCGCTGCCACTCCTCCTCTCGCTGCCCACTTTCCAGTAGTGCGCCCTAGCTGTCCATAGTTTGTCGTCGCCGTTGTAAGCGTCGCTCGTTTTTCATGTTCTATTTTTTTTGTATGTGTGGCAATCGCAGCCGTTAGATTAAAGCTGCAGATACACAGATACGAGCGGAGGAGGAGGAGGAGGAGGAGCTGAGTGACTTCAGCTGAATCGAAGTGGAGAGTGGATCGAATGTAACGAACGATCGATCGATCTACTTTAAGGCCGGCAAGTAACGTTTTGCTGGCTCCGTTTGACCGATAAGCGCTGTCGATAAGTCGCCCAAGTCGAGACGCTTGGCGAGACATGGACATGCCGCCTAAATGACCAACTCAATTTGCTGCCGCATTTTCAATTAAAGCTGCCTCAAGGCGAGGCAACAGCCACAACATTAGCAGCAACAACAATGCAAAAACTTTTTTGTGCCTTCAAAAATAATTATGAAGCAAAGTTGTTAGCAATGCCCTGTAGCTGTAGATATGAGAAAGCGGGCATAATCAACCGTATGGAAGAGGCCGCATGGCCAAAGTCAAAGCAGTTGCAGCCAAGGCTATAGGGTATGTGTATACAGAATCAGAAATCAGGTCAACAGAGAAAGGTCCAGAGTCTTAAGTATAGCGTGTCTCAAAGTTCGCATATGCCTCGCACTTCAGCCAGCGATTGATCGAACAATCGAACAAGCGAGAATGCAAATTTTGATGTTAGATATTATCAGAACATGCTGCTCTGCAAGCCAAACGCATTCTGTAGTAGCTCTACCTGGGACCTGGGCGTTGTCTACCTGCACGATCTGGAATCTCAGATCACTCAAATGCGATACGAACGAGCTCTACAACTGAAAGTTGCTAAGTGCATACAAAATGACGATCAGCGATATCGTAATATATTCGTATATAATAATAATAATTTACAAAATGCTCAATCTTTGATTTATGCAGATTAACAGATACGAAAATGAAGTATCGAGGACTAGAATATCTACAAATTTGAAGTATATTTTTGATATATATGTATATATAATATAAAACAATTTCTTATCATTGAATTTATCAAATTGAAATCGAAATAAAATAGTTAAATACTTGTTAAGCAGACATTCCTCATATATATTTGTGTACAGGGTATATCTAAGTTGAGCAGACTCAATATATAGCTACTCATATCTATATATATATATTTCTTTTTGTTCTGTCATTAAAGACTGCCAAGTGCCGAGTAAAGTTTTAATTGAGTTCTTTGCCCAGCTGCGGGCACATTTTCTTCTACTCAATGCAAGGCAAGGCATTGCGATTTAGGGCGTGGCAGATCTAGGAGCTGGCCATTGGTACCTGAGCGGATAGCTGCAAGGTAGCCATTGCTGGTAGCCTTATGAGCCACGTTTAAAAAGAAGTTGAGGCTGAGGTAAAACCTCTTTTCTGACTTCCGTTTGCAGCAGGTGATTAAGTGAATTGGCATAGTCTAGTCCAGTCCGAGATAATGTCTGGGGCGTATTATTTTAAGTGTTTATGGAGCTCTTTCGGTTGTTGAAGCTCAGGAGCCGCTTAAGCCGAGCGCGTGAATTTTACGACCGAGTTTCGAAGGCCGACAGCCGCAAGCTGCATCGAGAGAGAAAGAGAGAGAGAGCGGGATTTTGCACCTCTTAGTCGGAGACGGCGTGGCGAACATTTAAAGTGCCGTTAACATAGCACTTGCTAAAACACATATATTATATGCACCAATGCAATGCAGCACATGAAATTACCAATAACAACAGCTCGTATGCAAAAGGAAAATGCTTAAACAATATGCAAAGCTAAACGAATCGAGATTACTCTGTCTCTCTCTCTCTCTCTCTCTTTTTAAATGCAAGCAGCTGCTCGAGAATTAATCTATATGGCCTAGACTAAGCTAAAATCTGCTATAGAAAGTGCAGAATAATAAATATATAATATATAACATATAAGCCCATATCAAAATTACTTTAATGTTAGCTCAGAATCTAGCTAAAGTCTATTATTGTATTCCTTTTTATTATATCTTACAGAGTATTTCTCGAGTTTAGTAATAAACAATTCAATAGCTAATTGGACCTTTAAAAGGCATTCATTTGATTAGACTTAGATATATGTATGTAGATCGAAACATCCAGAGTTAAATCCAACAGGGAATATTCTGAATCGAATCTTAGCAAAAGTAAAGTTCAAAGTATATTAACTGAGCAGAGTATATTGAATTTATGGCACTACAATCTCTCTGTAGCCTTTTCGCTTGATACATCTTTAAGGCTTGCTTTGTTAAAAAAGGGTACATTAATATACTTTAAGTAAATTCTTGTGTACTCTCAGCTTCAGCTGCTGTTTACAAGATTCGTCTGTAGTTTTTGCCTCTGTTTTCAACTTCTCATCTGAGTCTGTCGAACTGTTGTTGTTGTTGCTTTTGCTGCTGCTGTTAAGTTAACACCTTATGGCCGCAGACTCTGGAAAAATTTGCATTGTTATGTTCACAATTTACAAGGCTTCTCTCAGCTGCCTCTGCTGCTGCCTCAATTCTAGTTTCTGTTGCTGCTCCGTTTCCTTCTCGACTGATTGGCTGCCCGCCCACGCTTTCGCACTAAGCGCTATGCAAATTGGCTGCACGACCACGCCCACGCGCTAGCGCCCATGTATTCTTCGTTTTGTGTAGTGCATTGCCAATGCCATTCGTAATTGCAAATGAAAATAAAGTGAATTTTATAGCATTTCCTGTTGGCATTCATACGGCCAGCGGCTCGATTTTTGGGCTCTTGCCTTGGGTTCAGGATTATTGGGAGGAGAGCCAGAGAAGAGCTCTGACCAGATATGGGTGTTCGTGAGTGTGACTGATGTTGTTGTTGTTGTTGTTGTTGGGCTGCTGGGAATTCGGGTGCGTTGAACTGCAACAGCAACAACAGCGGGAGCAGCAGCGGGGCAGCAGCAACACCAACAACAACAACAGCAGCAGTGGCAGCAACAGCGTCTGCATCCACATCAACAACTGCCACAAATTCGGATTTTGCGTTTCGGGATTTCTCCTGCTTTTGTTGTTGTTGTTGTTATTGTTATTGTTGTGAATTATTCATGCTGTCTTTTGGAATCGGTTAAAGCGAGGAAGAACTCGGCCCAAATTGTAGCTAGCGTGCCAGTGAGTGGGAGTGAGAGAACAAACTTTGGGTGTGCATTGTTTCTCTTACTCTCTTCCTTTTTTTTTTTTGTGTGGATAAAATGTAGTTGTTGTTATTGTGGTCAAACCATAAAACAAAACGGAGCAACAAAAACAAAAACAACAACAATAGCAGCGACATGACATGTCGAAAATGCATTCATTATTTGTTGTTGTTGAGCAATTTTTTTTTTTTTTTGTATTGTGAATAATTTATGTGCTGTGCAAATTAAAATTCACATTTGCCACAAAATTCATTTAGTTTTTATTATGCACAGCTGGAGGGCGATAATAACGGCATAGCTATAGCTAAACAGAAAGTGTTAATGGCTAAGCGAGACCGTTAAGATTTTCCAATCAAGCATGAAGCCCATTGCTTAGACAAAAAGCACACCAAAATGTGTAAATTGAAGTTTACGATGATGCAAAATATTAATTACTAATCTGAGCAAATGGCAACTGCTAATGGAGTTTAGATAAAGGGAGTTGTGATGTGGATGGAATTGTATTTATATACCATATATTATACATATTAGAATTTGCTTTAAAATATTGTTAATATAACTAATTATTTTTTTTTTTTATTTTTTGAATTAATGTTTTTTTATGAATTAGTACTTTTTTTATGAACTACTCCCTGCTACAAATTTTAATAAACTACTACCATTTTTAACTACTACGTAATACTATTTTCATAAACTACTACCATTTTTAACTACTATCTACTACTGTTTTTATGAACTACTACTATTTTAACTACTATCTACTACTGTTTTCATGAACTACTACTATTTTAACTACTATCTACTACTGTTTTCATGAAATACTACTATTTTTCACGACTACCTACTACTATTTTCATGAGCAACTACTACTTTCATGAAAGCAATTGCATACATATTTTATTTATAAGTATTATTGAATATAAATTCATTTAAGTACATCTTTATCTATATTCATATATCGACTCCTCATTTAAAGGCCTTAAAAAATACCATGAAATATGATTTCGCCTAGACAACTCAATTGCCTGTATACTAATCATATGCAAAGATATAATAAAGTTATTTTATCATAAAATATAGTCTTGTGGCAAAAGGCTTCCTTCCCATAGACACAGAGATAGAGAAGACTATATCATTAATTTATAATTGAAATTATTATTATCATAATTAAGTTGAGATGGAAGCTCTACAATATGAATACAACTTGCAATAGCTCCATATGCAAACCAGTTAAATTACTATCTCATGTCGCTGCCTGCGAGTTCTTTCATATTGTCGTCTGCTTGTTTGTCGTTTCGACAGGTTTCCTTCATCTATGGGTAAATACGTTCACAGTCCATGAGGAGCACATTTTGCAAATTGCAACCTTGAACAATGTCAAAGCCACAGTCAGGTTAAACACATACACACACACACACAGATAACTATTCATACACACACACACACACAGCGACATCCGTTGGAAAACATGGCACAAACCACGACAAAGACTTCAATTCTCCGTCTGCAACTCCCTTTAGAGTTTGCCTGCAGGGTGAGTCGCAGCACTCCTTGGCCATGTTATTTTGTTTGCACTGATTGAAAATTGACAGAAAAGGTAAAGGAATTTGGCGACACTGCCAGGTCCTTGCCAGTTGCAACTGCCAGACACAACTCTGGCAAATTTTCGGCCCAGGCAAAGGCCTTATACAGTGGCTGTAATTAGTTGACAGCCAAAGGAAAGAAATGACCTCATTCTGACTAAATGTGTCTCCACAGTCACTCTCGCTCTCTCACTCTCTCCCTTCCTCTCACTCTACTTATTTATGTACATTGTGTACACATTGCGACAGAGCCCGAAGGCAGGCAGGAGCTGTGACCATATGGAAATGTTTTATGACGACGCCGAGAACAACAGCAGCGCAATAGCAATAGCAACAACATAGCGCACCCTTCACGAAAATAAAAAGGGGTGTGAAATTAGAATAACATGTCACACACACACACACACATACATACATATATGTATATTATATATCGTATAACACGTAATGCGGCCAAATATGCTGGTAGCCCGCTCAAGTCTGGCCAGGATTCGCACGGACTGCGGCTGGCTAACAATTGTCACAGTTCACGGGGGGGGCCAGGCACTAAACAAAGAATTATGACCATTAAAACTAGAATGCGACGCAAAAAAAAAAAAAAGAAAATGGATATTACTTGGGACGGGTCTAAAAGCAGCAAAATAAGCGAAACAGGAGCAAAGCACACGTTACGCTTTTGCTGGCAACACCCAGTTCTTCATCATCAATGTGGTTGTTGTTGTTGTTGTTGTTGTTGCTCTGTGTGTTAGTAAGATTTTTTTTAATTACCGCCTGGCCATTAATTAAGCGCGTGTGTGTCTGTGTGTGTGTGTGGCTCAAAGCCAGCCTTGTTTTTCATTAAAGCCAACCTGTGCCCAACAATTACCATTTACTTCCGCAGCCAGCCAAGCTGAATGCGTGTCAGACTCGTGTTTGGAGAGCAAGCGAGAG
This sequence comes from Drosophila navojoa, assembly GCF_054131105.1. Classification (NCBI taxonomy): domain Eukaryota; kingdom Metazoa; phylum Arthropoda; class Insecta; order Diptera; family Drosophilidae; genus Drosophila; species Drosophila navojoa. The sequence continues at coordinate 10,843,582 of NC_142893.1, forward strand.
TCAAGGAATTTGCTTTGTCCTTTCAATTTTTTATCATACACTGTTACAAATGTGTGCGATTAAAATAGTCATTATATGAACTATATATTCGGTTAATCTAGTTCGTATTTATTCCCTTCATTTCTTAATTAAAAAACATATCCAAATATTAATCAATGTCTGTCCCGTTTATTCTCATTCCTGGTTATATATTACTCGGCTTTCAGTTTTGTCAGTTTTGGAATTATTTCGATAAGGCCAGCTCTATTGGGGCTGAGCAGCGAGCGCTTGACCCCCAACAGACTGACACGCAATTTGCATATGTATTTTAGCTGAAAGTTCTTTGATAAAGCACAAACCCGGCAACGGGCAAGCGGGCAACAGCTTATCATTTTTTCATTTTGGCTCCGACTTTTCCGCACCGCTTTTCCACATTTTCGGGGATGTTCACTTTTTAAGCTGATGGCAGTGATAAATTCCAGGCACCCCAGCGAGCTTAAGGGCTGGTTTCTCTTCCATTTCTTTTTTTTTTTGCCCCGTCGTATCCGGGCATTTAATTTGTTTGCATTATTTGCGCATTTTGTGTGGATTTGAGCGCTGTTGTTTATACTATCTATGTGTATACTCGAATCCAGGCGATTTCAGATAGTAAACTGAAATTGAAATACGACAATATGCGAGTCAGCTCGCCTGCCTCTGTAAAATTAATCAGTTAATGCGTTTCAGCCGGCTACACTGAGGATATTTGACCTGATTCCGTCTACCTGAGCCCGCTTCACTCTCCACACACAATAGACACTTGTTGTTGCTCTCGGGATTCTCATTTGGTTTTGTTTATGGGAATTCACATTTGTTAAGACTCCCAAGTATTTATGCCCTGTAATATTTTGTCTGAGGAGTATGCAACTTGTTGATTTAGGGTATTTGGAGACTACAGAAGTATAAGTGGAAATGGGGCACGAAGTATCTCTTGTATCAACTACTTCAGATTTGTACTTTCTTCTATATTTCTATTGTATATGAAAGACAAAAAAAGGAGTATTATAACTAAAGAATAGAATATCTATTGATTTCACACACTCATCATCAAATAGTAGAGGGTATATGCAAGTCATTAACTCTTTGCGAAAACTAAAGATTTAGCTCCTATTCAGTCTAGGGTAAATGCAAGTTCATCATTCAACATATTTAATGTAATTGACACTCCTCAACTTCAAAAATGTGACCCATGTGTACATATTTATACATTTTGCGAATTCTTGGCTGAAAGCCCAAATATGGATCGAACGATCAAACAACTCGAAATGGGGTAGACTCATTATGAACATGTTTAATGCTGCCAAATAGAGATAAGGAATTGCTGATAAGCAGATAAAATGATTATTGTCCAGTAATTGAGTTGGGCACATTTTTAAAGGCGTTACGATTTTATACTCTTTTAAATAATACAATAAAAGTTGGCATACATTGTATATGTAGAAAATGTATGTATTTTAATTAAATGTTATTATTTTTATTGGTTTCTTAAAGGTTGTCTAAAGCAAAAATTAAAATTCCTTTAACATATATTTCATATTTAAATATTCATTCTCTTCTTCTTCATCCTTCTAGGTCTTCTGAGCATTTTCCTTGCCCAAATTATCGAGTAAGTACTGTAATCGTCAACGTCCTTGTCTTATCTATGTAGTGCCGCGACACACCACATTAATTATCTCTAACAAAACGAAAATATATGACTACCATATGTATGGGAAGCGTATGATTCGTGATTGCAAAAAAAAAGTACCCAATTTGCGTCAATTTAGAAAACAAACTAAAGCCTTGTGAAATACACCACATATGTACGTATGTAAGTAATGCTCATTGGGTACATATGGTCAAATAGTAAAACTTATCAGCTGTTGACATAGTAAAAGCCAATTTCCGAATAGAATGCGAAAAAAAACCTGCGCTATTGCACGTCGACCAGACAAGGTGTCACCTGGCTCTGTTGCTATAGCAAATTGGCAATTATGATAGGCTAACTGTACTTAGAAAATACACGCATGCACACATACATATATCGTAGATCTAATCAGTAATCAATTCGCTTACCTTGACTCGCTTGTGATTCGGTTGCCAGCAGCAGCAGCAGCAGCGGCAGCACCGTCAGTCCTATCCAAATCCATTTCTCATATCCTGTTGCCATTTTTCGGGCCATTTGTTTTGAAACCTTTCTTGTTGTTTTTGCTGTTACGTCGTTTTACTTTTTAATTGGAATAGTAACGGTTAAGTCGTCGTTCGCTTTCAGTTCTTGCATTTATTGCGCTGCATTTTGAGGGCCTCGTCTAACGGTGTTGGTTTCGGTTTCGTTTTCTTTTCGTTTTGTCACTTTAGCACTAACATTCTACACATTCTTCCTTTGCATGATATTCGTATTATTTTGTTGTGCTCCTTCCACATTTATTGTGTATTCGTCGAATTTTCGCGTAGTATTGTGTAAATTCATTTCATTTCGTTTCGTTTTGTTTGCTGTGTTTCGTGCGCGTTTTGCCGGCTGCAACAACAACAATTTAAATTTCTACTTTTTTTTGTGCACTTTTCTTGTTCTTTTACCAACAAAACACTCGTACACATTCAGTTACAGCAACAACATCAACAAAAACGGTAAGTGCATGAGCATAAGCGCCAGGCAACAACAAAAACGACATCAACAAATTGCGCACGCAGTAGCGTTGTCTCGCTCTAACTAAGGTTAGCGTCGTCTGGCCGCAGGCTAGCGTTGCGAATCGTATTTTTTCAATTCATGTTTTGCATTCGTTTAATGAATTAAAACTACTGCACTTACTACACCAATATGTTATTATGCCTTAACTTTATATATTAACTTAGCCGCATAGCACTAATATATTTATTTAACTAACCGCGTTTTCTACACACCATTGAATGCACACTACGCGCGCAACCGACCTGGCGCGACGAACATTGAACAGAAACTGAAGCTAAAGCAGTGAGCATTGAGCAAGATGCAGAATGGCCTGCCATTGGAATTGTATGAGTGGATGAGAAGAGCTAGAGAGAGAGCACAACATACAAACGTATTTTCATGCGCTCTGTGAGAGAATATCGATAATCATATCGATACTTTTTGTGAGCGCAAACAAATTAATTTACGAATTGTTTAACGGACATTTCGGCTATATATATGCTCAAGAGTGCGCGGTATGCAATTGAATTAAAATATGATAATTAAATTTGCATGCAATTATGTTAAATTACACATGTTTTAGGCCTTTTTGTATGCCTGCAGAAGTCTCTCTCATTTACCAACACTGCCAGGCGCCTAATTCGAATTGACGTAACAAATTAAATCGCCTAAAGCCTTAAATTGAATTCATTTAATTGATTTGTTTTGCATTGGCCTATTTGTTTGCCGTACAAGTTAATTGAAAAAACATTAAACAAGTTGGCAATGTCGCGACTGATTCAATTAATGCCAACTGCCATCTGAATAGTCATTTATTTACATATGCCTTTTGACTTTTAGTTTGTCATTTTTCCTGTATTTTTTTTTAACTTTTTGCATATACATACATAAAAAGTGCAAACTTTATGCATGTACATATATGTATGTATGTACGTGTATTTGTTTTTTAATTTTCCGCTGACGCTTTGCGGTCAGAACTTGTTTGATTGTCCAGTCCTGCCCCACCCTCTGGGCGAATGTTAAGGGCCCCATTGTACGGCTTGTGGTCGAGAGTTCTGGTCCACACAGGAGACTCATAAAGTTAGACAGCCAAGCTAAGCCCGCAATTAAGCTTTAAAACTGAACTTAAAGATTTTGTGGCTTACAGCTGGAGAGCTGAATGATAAATGTAAAATTAAATGCACAGACATTTGCACAAATTACCCCAAAAAATGGCAGGAGACGGACGAAGGATAGGGAAAGTGCGCTTTAAAAAATGAGTATCGCGGCAGGGGAGCAGCAGCAGGAGCAGGAGTAGGCGAGATGGACTCTCTGGAAAGTGGGTCAAGTTATGTGGACTTATCAAATTGCCAGCTAAAAGATTTACAAGCTCGTCGCTAATTGCGGCTTTTTGTATGGGCTTGCCAGAAATGAAGGCAGCAGCCACGCCTACTTCTCCACCTTCTGCCGTTCAGCAGTTGCCTCCTCCGCCACCTCCTGCTGTCTCTACAAAGCCCTGCGCAATGCGAAACCACAAATTTTTGTTTTAATTAATGAAGCTGTCGTTAGCTGTTTCCATCTCTCTCCCTCTCTCTCTCTCCACCTCTCTCACTCTCTCTCCATCTGTCGGTTAGCTTGTGATTTGCAGCGACAGCCAGCGACGTAGAAAGTATTTGCAGCCCATGTTTGAACGCCCACTAACTGTGGAGAGGCACTCAGCACTCGGATAAGTTTTACACGAATGCACAAACAGCACTTGTCACATATAATTACAGCAGATATATTTCTGCTTATTTTTTTATAAATTTGTTATATTAGTTTTAGCATCATGCATTTGATTATGCCTATCTATCTAGACATTGAGAGATTTTTTAAAGATTTTTTTGACACTTGTTTTATATTATTGACAAGATCGATCTGTAAATATAACACCATATTTTATACTAATACCATACTTTTTCTGTTTGATATTCTTTAAATTCTTGATCCCTAAATTCGAATTCTTTTTCTATTTTTAGGGTTTAAACTCAATGTTTATTATAGAAAAATAATTCCTTAAAACTAAATAAAGTAGTACGTGTTTTATCTAAATGCATAGAGATAAATAGACAAATGGGCTCTATGACTTACTATATTTATGTATGTATGTATATGTATATGTATACATTATCTGAACGCATTTAAATATGACGATACTGACGATACATGTACTATATATGCATATATCTATCGGTTTATATCAGAGCATCGTCATATTAGATTACCTTATTGTTAGGGTATGACAGCTTTAATTGCAATTGACGTTGATGCATGCCACAAAATGCGTAGGATGAGCCCAAATAACATAGAAAGAAAGAGAGAGAGAGAGAGAGAGACAGAGACAGAGAGAGACTAGCATGATAAGACGGCACAAGTTGTATAAAAGGAACAGATGAACAGGGGAACCAGATGGGGAGATACCAAGCAAGAGCGTGAGCTAGAGCAAGGGGAGGGGAGCGCATTGAGTGAAGTCCATAGGAAACGCACAGACAACGAGCGCGAGTTAAATTAAGTTAGCGTCGAGACGACGACGACTTGACAACAGCAACAACAGCAAGCAACAACAACAAAACAACAACAACAACTAAATAAATAAATATATGCATTACGCGCATAAATCAAAATCAACTTGTAAATTTAATATGTCGCCGTGTATTTTGTGGCGCTTGCCACATGATTTATGCCGATTGTATTTTAGTTGAATTGCCGCGAAAATATTAACATGAAACAAGGGGAGTGCTATAGCCCAGAGATACCCTGGAAATGAACGTGAGTGGGTAGAAGCGATGGGCTAACAAGTGTTGGCATATTAAATGTGAGTATGAAAATAGGCCAGAAAATAGCCTAGTATTTATTAGCAGGGTATTTCTAGTTTGTCAAGGAAAATGATTGACCATGTTATAGTTAAACTTCAACTACCCTTTAAGATCAGTAATTCTCATATTATTTTCTATATCATATACATTACTCAACTTCAATTAGCTCTTCTTATAAATCCATTTCTTTAACCTCTGCTCTAGGGTATCTCTCTAGCCCATCACTGACTCCAACTCTGGTTAATTCCTTATACAAATTTTTGGGCCTGCCTGCCGGGTATACCAAACCGTTGAACACGCCCACCTATTGGCCATGCAATTGGTAGTTCAGACATTTAATTAACACTCGACTGGTTCTCATGGCCATAAGTGCCGGCCGGGCTAGTTGCGGCTGACTAGTGGCTAATTGGTAGGCAGCTCAGCTCGTTCCAATTTCTCATGGATGTATACAAAAGAGTGACAGGCATGTCTCGAGGAAAAACTTAATTTTCACACATTAAAATTAGCTGGAAAAGCAACCGCCCTGCATGCCTCCCGCCTTCCGCCTCCCTCACCCCATGGTCTAGGCTAGCGATCGCTTTGACACTGAAAAATGACAATTTCAAGCCCTGGCGACAGTTTGACAGGCTCTGCGGATCCCTCATTTCCCATATGATATACAGATATATACATATGTATATATATAGATATATATATATACACGTATATACTTGAAATATCTCTGTTGTAGCTGTGGCTGCAAAACGAAAGCAAAATTGGGACTTGACTTGCACTTGGACTTGACTAGTGAGCAGTGTATTAATGTGTGTGTGTGTGTTACAGTGCATGTCTGTATGTATGTATATGCCCCACGTCAAGCAGCTTTAAGCGGTGTAAGCAAAATAAATGAGTTTGTCAGCCGGCAGCGACATGATTTGATAATTGGTTTTAAAGGCAATTCGAAAGCGAGTCGAAAGTGGTCGAAAAAAAAAACTACAATAAATACATAAAAATTATAACAGGAAACGGATCAGAAGTGTATTGATATGGCAATATCTAAAAATAAATCATAGCAATAGAGAAATTGTTAATAAAAAGGTGTAAATGTTAAACAAGTGTGTGAATATAATGATATGAACTGATATACTGGGCGTATAAGTATATGGATTAGTGGATTAGGTATGGAAGCTATGAAGCCTAAGGTATACGATTTAAGATGTAAGATATGTATATGATATATGGTTCAAGGATAAAGAAATGAATGAAAAGAAATGAAGAGGCATGAAGAGATATAATACAATACATATGTATGTATGTATATATAAATATATAAGCGAAATTCGAATAAATATAGTTACATATAAAATACTTAATATATGTTGATATAAAAGAAAACCTATAAATATTACAATAAATAGATAATGTAACAGATTAGGCTCAAGATATCCCCACACATATATGCATAATAATATAAATTAAAATACTTTGTTCTACGGCGTTTTGGCCAACGCAAGTTCTGGCCATTGACTCGGGCCATTGGCGGCGATAATCAGCTCAAATTTTGGTGGCAACAGCTTCCAAGTGGCTGCCAAATGACTCATTGTGCGATTTTCAGATATGAATGTGGGCGGGGCAAGGCGTGGCGGGTTTATTGTGACGGTTATGTAAGGTCATTAAGACCCCACCCAGGCGACCCCAGGAGTGAGCCAAGTAAAGGCAGACAGCAAGAAGAGAGAAGAGAAGACGAAAGCAGATCGAAGATTGAATGCACTGAAGATATAATAATATAAATAATATATATGTGGTATACATTTAATTGATAAATAAACATAAATAAATACATTAAATTCTAACTTAAATTGAATTTTTTTTATTTATTTATTTTAAAGAATTATTATTTAATATATATACATATGTTTTATTTATACATAAATAGAATATTTTTATAAAACGTTAAAAAATATTAAGATAAAATGTATTAAATTAAATTAAATTAATATTAAATTATTCCTATTATTATTATTATTATTATTATTATTATTATTATTATTAAATTAAAATATATTAAATATATTAAAATATATTGAAATTTGTTAATGCATTTTAGATACTTTGGTTTATTTCATTTTATATTAAGAAATTAATAAATATAAATAATACATACATATATTATTTCGCATGATATCTGATTTATTTCATATTTCATGATTTCTTTTTTTATTTTATATATAAAGCCATTTCAGTGAGATAAAGATAAATAAATATCTGAAATTCTCATTTTCTCATGCCACATGGCAAAAGTGTTCTATCCCGTCTTCGATTCATAGGGTATTCAAGGAACAAAAGAACTTGAAGCCCAACATAATTCTGACACTCGAAAAGTTTTTTGTATTCTGTTTTGCTTTTGTTTTTGTTGATGTTTATGAATGCATTCGCTGGGTACCGTTAAGAGCGGCCATAAAAACAACTTAGTCAGCAAAGTGAGCGTTAGTCAAACTATTTTAATTAAATGCCACCAGATACCAAGAGGCAAGAGCCGGCGAGGGGGCAAGAGTGGCACAAGTGGCATGCGGCATGCGGCATGTGGCCTGGGGCAAGTGGCATGTAGGGCAGTGCCTACTGGGCGAAGAAGAAGAGGCGCTTCACTGTGGGCTATAATGAACTCGTTAACGTCAGCCAGCTTACCCACCCATTCGGCATCCTCCCCTCCTCCACTTCTCTGCACTTGCAACTGCAGCTGAGCGGCATGCAGCACATAAATTAATGCTGTCTTCCATCTGCAGCACCAGCGACTGCATTTCGACGCATGCCAAAAAAAAAATTTACAAGCTACAGCATTTTCCACATGCTTTTCAAGCGCGCATCGTTGTTGTTGTTGTTTTTTTCGCGAATTCGATTTGAGCAGCGAGCGAACAAAAATGGGGAAAAAAAAAACTGAAGTGAACTGAGATTTCAGTCTGGCGCCGCTAGAGCGGATTATAGCGGGGGCGGACATGTGCTACATGTGTGGCAGGAGGGGCACATTGGTCAACTATGTGTCAAGTCGTCGAGAGGGGGGCAAAAAACTGCAAAATTGTGAAATGTGACAGCAAGGAAAAGGCGAAGCAGCTGCAGGAACAGGAAGTTGCAGTCAAGCAAAGGATTTGATGTGGCTTAAAGTGAGACATATCTATAGACATATATATATATATATAAATGTGTATATATTACTTTCATTTATTATGAAATATATAGCTGACTAGCAGAGCTTAATTTGTTATATGAATTATAGCTGAGCTATATATTTATACAGACTATATTACTATTAATATATCTCAATTATGTTTAGCAACATTTACTTTCAACTATATACACATACATACATACATGTATGTTATGTATCTATAAAACATAAATAATTCAAGTCAAGCTCCATAATTAATTAAGTTCTCGTTAGATGCCTCCGCACTTGGCAATTTCTTGCCGCTGCTTGAGCAACTGACATATCCTTGGTTTCCGCTTAGTCACATCCGCCCCCCACACCCACCCACTTCTCCTAAGCGGATTTTCCTCGCGCTGCCTGACAGCTTTTCACTGTAGCTGTGAAATTAATTAAGTTGAGTTTTTTTTTTTTTTTTGCACTTGTTTGGGCAATTGTTGCTCAGGCTGCGGCAAAAGCCAATAAATCCTTGTTGCCTGTCACAGGATGCGAGCGCATTGAGTAGGCAGAGCCAGCAGAGCCCAGGTAACACAGCTAGCAGACAAATTATATGTATTTAAATTAGCCCGCTGCCTAATTTAATTACGAGCCCGAAATTCCAACAGAGCCCGCAATTTTAATTGACTTCTGTCTGTCGGCTGGAATAAATTGTCTATAAAATGTCTGTCGAGCTGTGCAGGCACCTGTGTCCAGGTGTCCAATTGTCCACCTGTTTGCACATCATTAAAACACAATTCACACAGCGGGAAGGAGAGGGGGGAGAGCAGGTGGGCGTGAAAGGGAAAGGCAGGCCGAGTAATTTGTGAATGCAGTTGGGAATTTTATTTTGAATTTTTCATTGTTTATTTTTGGCAACTTTTTGTCCATGCGAGACTTTTAGATAATTTTGGAATTGACTTCAGTAAATATTGACAGCTGACTGGCAGACAGACAGACAGACAGACAATCAAAATGACTGACTGAATGCAAAATTTGCTCGTTTTTCCAATGAATTTGCACATTTTTCTATTTAATATTTAAAGTTGAGGCAATAGAAGAAGGAAAAAATTGTAAAAAAAAACTTTGTTAAATCTGAATCAAAACAAACAGCGTCTGACCAAAAGACAGAAAAAATCTTGTCTAAATATTTACGCAAGTAAATCAACTCGAGAACTGAAACTGGAGAACAGCAAGCGCTAAAGAGAGAGGGAGAGAGAAATAGAGCAAGTCACACACACATACATACATACACATGCATTTCAGCCGTTCAGTTAAGCAAACTTTGGCCAAAGCTCGATGACTTGCCATAAATTCTAAGCCAAATCGTTAGGAATTTCTGGCATATCATAGCTCAATAAGCTAAATAGTTAATATTGGTATAAATAATAGTAATAGGAGTGCGAAAAGAGAGAGCAGAGCTGACAACCAGTTCGACTAGATGATGCTCTGCAATAAAAACCCTTGAATATATATAATGAGAGATGTAGAGAGAATCAAAGTGATATACATATATCTAAAAAATATATATTAATTAAGTAATTAATATAATAACACATTACATAGAAGAGCATTCACAGAACTATAAAATATCCCATAGTCAGCTCCGAGCTTCTAAACATGTTATTAGGCTCTTAAGAGCTAAGAACCTTACTTAAACAGTCAAACACTCAATTACCCCGTTACTCCGCAGCTGAAAGGGTATATGAGTAATAATAATAATACATATCAAGTGCGCACAGCTGTCATCTGAGACCTGCAATTGACGCTTTAACCAACTTGGACTGTCGACTCCAGTTGAGTCTCTTGTGTTTACTTCATCTTAATTAAGCTAAAAACCATGCCCGAATTATCAACAAATGTTTGTGTGTGTGTGTGTGTGTGTGTGTGTGTGCGTAAAAGTAACTGGAAGATAAACACAATAGCACACTAATGACCATATACATGTTCTACACGCAAACACACGTGTGTACATGAGTGTGTGTGTGTGTGGCTCATCAATCATCAAGAGAGTCCCTGGACTGTGTGTGTGAAACTTTTAGCGAAAACGTTTAAACGTGACTTCCGACTTTGGAGAATTTGTGAGTTGAACGTGTCGCCGCCTTCCCCTCCAAAGAGATACATATTTATTACAGCGATATGTTAAGGTAAGCCACAAGTTGTATAAGTGTGTCTGTGTGCTACACTTGCTGCCTGTTACTAAAGTGTGAGTTAACCAATGCCATTAAGACCACAAAAGCGCAGCATAAATCATATTTTACATGCATTTTCGATTAACTTAAGGCTTTACAGTGCCTTGGCATACTAGTTGAATTCTTAGTGTGCGTAATTGACCTATGCATGTGTATATATTACTCAAAATTACTTGAATAATTTATAATTCCCGTACCCATGCATTTATTATTTTTCGAATACTCGCGCGCTTTGTTACAGTTCAGTGTTGTCTGATTCGGAAATTACTCAGCACTGACATGTTAGGCACAGCAACAGCGCTGCTATCGATAACTTCACACAGTCTATCGGCGACATATACAAATAGCTCAACTAGCAAGCGAGCGACGAATATCAGGAATTTCTTTTATTTCAATTATATTTAAGAGTGCAATTTAAATGTGAGGATGTCACGTGATGAGCTGAAGAAGCAACTGCGCGGCACGCGGCAGGAGGTGAAAGCAGCTGCTAAGGCAATTTATGGACAATTTGAGCAAATAAGAAATGGCGGGACTTCGAGCGTCGCTTTGCAAACGCTTAAATACGAATTAAACATATTGAGACAATTGTGCTGCGCTCTGCAAGAGAATTATCATCAGCATGCGGACATCTATTGTGAAATAGCGGCCATCATGCTGCCACATGTGGCGCCACAAGAGACGCAGCCTGACTACTGGACCAATCACTTGATCAGCCTGCAGTATATACACCATTCGCTCTGCAGAGAGGTAAGCATTTCTGGGCAGGATTAGCTAGATTATTTATCAATATATTACTCTATTCACTTTAGCAAACGCTGCAGCAATGTCAAAGATTCTATGCACTTATTAATGCTCAGGGCTGTCAAATGCAAAGCAAATCGGAATATAAATACTATATGGGCATTCATGTGAAACATCTGTATTACTTTGGCCACCAGATGGGCAAGCAAACGGATCCAAAGCTTAAAAGGCAACTGTGCGAGGCTCTTCAGGCACTGGGCATGCTGATGCAGCAGCTGCTACAGCTACAGCAGAAGGAACAACAAGCGGATGACTTCAGCGAAGTAATCTTGGAACTGAATCAGCTGCTGGGCAAGCGTAGCTTTGGCTATATCAAGATCCTGGCTAGTCTTCCAGTGGCTGACTTTAACGCCATGTGTGAGCCCCTCTGCCAGGTCATAGCTAGCAATGCTTGCAGCCCAAAGCAGCTGAATGCGCAGTTTCCAGAGTATTTAAGTGCGCTGCTCCCACTTCTCTATTTGGACGACAGCGCCTGGCAACAGGATGAGCAGCGACAGGCACAACCTTGGTCACTCCAACTGCTGCGTGGCTGCCGTGAGCTGTACAAAGCTCAAGCCAATCAGAATTATGTGTTCTCCCTGCTCTACTACTACCTCAAGCTTCTGAACACACGCAAATCCTCGCTAGCTGCGGACTTGAAGCAGCCGTACATCGATCTGGTGAAGAAAATCATCAACTTCTTCGAGCAGAAGGCATTGCCGCATGTGGAGGAGCAATGGTATATCGACTTTCTTCTGGTATTCGTTCGCCTGCAGAGACAGCTGCATCAAATCGATCAGAAGCAGCCCTCGTTCGACTACTTCTGGCAGTGTTTGGACAGCGCGGAGGCGTATGCCGCGCACTTTGACCTGCTGCAGTGCCTCATCAACAGAATCATGAAGCTGGGCAACGGCAATAGCAGCTCCTTGGCGCTCAGCTGCACCAACAATGATGCCAGTTGCCAGGGCCAGCGGAAGCATTGCGTCTTCAGTCTGGGTTGCTGTGCCGCCTACGCCTACAGCAATTGGCAGTCCCAGGCAACCCTGTCCAAGGTGAGCCTCATCTATAAGCTATGCCAGCTGCTCTTAATAATCCTTATGATCCTCTTCTTCAGGTGTCTCAGCAGTGTTTGGCTGGCATCATTCATTATGCCATCAATGTAGTCATAGTGACCAAATGCTTCACGCCCAACAGCACCGAGTTGGTCTTCTTTGCCTGGCATCTGGTTAACATAGCGGAGAAGATTGACTCCTCCGAGCAGATGCTTTTGCTAGAGATGCTGTTGAAGCCGCTGCAACAGCTGCGCCCGCTTCTGACTCCGCCGTACGACAGGCAGTTGATTCGTCGCATTTACAAAGCCAGCGCCCACTGCTCCCATCCGGAGCTTGCAGCGCGTCTGCATTGCGCCTATGTCACCAGCTTAGGCTGTCCCTCGCGGCAATACCAACAGCTGTGCATCTACTATCGCACGCCCAAGAACGATATAGACCAATGCCTGCTGGAGCTGCATGCGAAGGGCACGCTCTGCAATCCCATAGAGCCAGCTGAGCGCCGGCGACTACTCGAGATGGACATGTTGGCGGTGCTGGCTTATAAGAAGACGCCGCAGCTGCTTCGGTCGCTGCTGCAGCACTGCCTAACGGACTACCAAAAGGTGCTTGTGTCACGGCATTTGCGCACGGACAAGACTATTGGCCAGCAAATCGAGGAGCTCCGCATTAATTTAAAACGTAAAAAGCAGCTGACGCGGCTGCAGCAGCTAATCCTTGGCCATGCGACGGTAACCAAACTCTTGGACGCGCTCGAGGCTCAGAAGACCAAAATACCCCTCAAGGAGACAACGGAGAAGACAATCGAGGAGCTGCTCATCAAATACAATCTATTGGAGCTTACCATAAGCAGCGAAATGCCGCTCGTGGAATTGGCGACAATGGCAATGGACGCTTTTGGCAAATTCTTTGAGCAGGTGAGAGAACAAATGAATTGGAGATGGGCTGCAGCTGGAGTGAACAGTCCGTCCTCTAGGCTTTATATACCCAAAGGCTAATGCTTCTTCCTTTCAGGCCGATGCCGAGTTCCTGGGCAGTGACGAGGCGCTCATCGACTGGGAGGCGCTGTTGGATGACGGCATTGTGGCCGCCATGGCGCTGTCTACGATGGGCTATACGCAGCAGTCGGACGGGGCGTGGCTGCTGCTAATGCGCATTAGCCGTCTGCTGGGCGATAGCTTCAACTATTTGCGTGCGCTTAGCCACTTCTTGCCGCGCTACACACAGCACGCGCTGCTCCAGCTGGACACGGAGGTTGCCTATGCGGAGCAGCTGCTCGATGAGCTGTGGCCGCAGCTGCAGGCGCCACATCTGCTGAAGCGCCATCATACGACTGTGTTGCTCTGCCTCTGCCACTTGGCGTTGTACTATGCGCGCCTCGATTGCATTTGTCATGCCCAGCTGCTGCTGCTGCACGCGGAGCGGCTGCGCCAGGAATTCGAGCAGCGGGCGGGCAAGTGCGACATAGTCCAGCTGACCATTCACACGGTTCGCTTTCGCATGTGCTATCAGCAGCGCCAGTGCCGCCTGCTGGATCGCTTGCCCACGGCGCTGCAGCAGCTGGACACCTTAACGGAGTGCGTGCGCAGCTTCACCACCATCTCGTCCATGGATAATGGTGCACTGATCCTGCTGCTCGGTGACATGGTGCGCGACACAACCGAGTGCACGGCAAATCGACTGAGTGAACGACCCAACTTCTCGAACAGCCTGCTGCAGGTGCTGCTCCAGGGCGGCCTGGTGCTGCGCGCCGTCGAGGTGCTCATCTGTTGGCTGTGGACCAATTTGCGCATGGAGTGCCTGGACAAAGCGCACACCAAGCTGCGCATCATCGAGCACTTCCTGTGCATACAGCCGCTGCTCGAGTCGATGGCTGCGCTGGAGCAGCGCCAGCAACTGCTGCCCGCTGCGCCGATGGATGCGCAGACCAAGCACATGAGCGAAATGGTTGGCAAAATGCTAGCCTTGCAGCTGGAGCAGGTCAGCGTGGAGCCCATACGCAAGCAGCAACAGTACCATGTGTCCTCGCCGAAACGAGTAAGTAGAGATGGAGATGAAGTGAATATCAGCCTTCTCACTTCTGCCCTTCTCCTCCTCCATAGGAATTGCAGCCGCGCAGCACAAGCAAAAAGCTGCAGCCGTATGTCTCGCTGGACATGCAGCAATCCCATCCCGTTATGCGCTCCAGCGTGCAGCTGCAGTGCGTCTACTTTGTTGTGGGCTGTTTCTATGCCCGCTTGTACTTTCTGAATCGGGAGCTGGATGAGCTGGACGACTTCTATGCACTGACCAATAAGTGGCTGCAGCAGAATGCGGCGCGTGGCAACGAATTGGGGCACATGCTGCTCGTGCTGCACATGTATCAGGCCAACTATCTGCGTGCCAAGCGACGGCAGCAGCAGGCCATTGAGCTGACCGAAGCCGCACTGAAGCTGGCCGGCAGCGAGCAGCTGCAGTCGCGCGTGGACATCAACTATCGGTACAATCTGCTGCTGCAGTTGAGTGCAGCGCGGCTCGAGCTGCAGCCGGTGCCAAGGCCACAGAATCCTAGACGTGCTCTCACCTTCAACATATCGCCGGAGGAGAAGCCAAAGTCGTTGAGCAAACCCGAAGTCAAGGCTGGCAAGAAACCGGCCAAATTTACCATCTATACGGAGGAAGTGCATCCGTTTAGTGCCAGTGGCAGCAGCAGCTCCAGCGACATAGGCAGCAGTCCGGAACGGCAGTCTGGCAAGCGCTTGGACTTGAATGCCTGCCAGCTCATTGAGATTCTGGACCTGAGCGACAGTGAGACGGAGCCAGTGGCAAAGCTGAAGCCAACGAAATCTGTGCGCAGCACTCGAACGCGTGCCCAGGTGCAGGTGGAGGCGACCCTCAGACGCACAGCAACCGCCCCCGTCGCCACACGGCGCAATGTCACGCCGGAGGAGAAGACGCCCAGCACGCGTATGCGCACCAGACGCCAGCAGCAAACGACCGAGCAGCAGACACCAGCCGAGTCGCTGAGCAGCAGACGTCGCCAGAGGAACTGATTACGCTTAGATATACATAATCGTATGCTCTCGCCTAGTTAGCACAAATATTATTTATCAACTTTTATACATATATATATATATATTTTTCACTCAAAGATCGTCAGACTTGGCTGGGTTCGATTCGGGTCTTTTCAGTGGCATCAGCGAAGTTTTGCATACGTTATCGCTCCAAAGCCCGTGCTGCTGCACGCTCTGACCCTCGCCGCTCTGGTGATGATAGACGCCAATGCCGGACTTGCAGCCGTCAGCGAATTCACCCACATAGCGATTCCCATTGGCTGTGAACAAATGGGGGAACAAAATGAGAAACGGCACGTGTGAGCAGGAAGCGTGGAGAGCAGTTATGGGTTAAGCATGTTTCTCTTCCTCTTCTTGGCTCTTGCCATTTATCAAGTGAATCTGTGCCCCAGGAATACTTGATAAACCTCTTCTGTTTACGTTTAACTCATCTGAAAGTCGCTTAATGTTTGGCTCGATTCGCTTATCTTGAGCTTGCTTCTCTAATTTGCAAATTTTAAAGCGGAAGCAAATGACGTTAACTCTATTTCTAGAAGTAGATTTACGACATTATCAATGTTTATAGCATAGAAGAATTGTGTTTGGAGGAATAGATGAAGACTTCTTCGTTTTGAAATTTTGCTTCTCTCTTAATACTTTGTATTGTATTGTATCTCATCTCACTTTAAACATCTCTATTGCTTTACTTTGCTCTCTGACATGGGCTCCTCCTCTCTCTCATGTTCCCTCCTAACTACAATTCTCCCTTTGATCTTCTCTATTGCCTTACTCCATTTTCTGTAACTTTAAAGGACAGCAGACACTCTCACCAGTTCGTATCTCCTTCTCTATTGCTTTTCTTCGCTTACTCCACTTTCTTCTCTTCTCTGCCTCCCATTGTCCGTCCTGCTTCTCGCCTCCGACTCACCCGCATAGAGCACACCACGGCCGTGCATCACATCCTTAAGCCACTCGCCCACATAGATGCGTCCGTCTGCATGCCACAGTATGCCACGCCCACTTCGCTGGTTGCCCAGCCACTGGCCGTAGTACACAGAGCCGTCCTCATAATACTGCTTGCCCTCGCCGCAGCGCACATTCGCCGCCCACTGACCCACATAGAGGCGTTGGGCGAGCCCGTTCGGGAACAGACGTCGCAGCGTGCCATGGCCATGTCGCTGACCGTGCATCCAGTGGCCCTCATAGATGAGGCCACGCCCGCTGGCCTTGACGCCGTAGCCATGATGCTGGCCATCCAGCCACATGCCCCGGTAGTAGCCGCCGCCGGTGGTGTAGCGCAGGCATCTGAACACCGTGTGGCTGCCGCTTGCACGGCTCGACATGTTGCTGGCAACTGTCGAACGGGAGTTGGTTGTTGCTTCGAATTGTCATCTGTGGCGGTGCCAGTCGCCAGCGGGCGATGTCACGATGGGTGGTGCTGGTGCTGGTGCCGTTGCCGGTGCGTTGCCTTGTGTGGTGCGCCCTATTCTAATCAAGCTGCTAACATGTCTTGTAGCCTGCCACAATAGATTAGCTGGAATGGAGGCCAATGGCTGACACGCAAACTTAACCGAGCTGGAACGCCAACAAGGGCCAAGACGCCAAACCGGGGCTAACACAAAATGTTTTTAGTTGGGGTTTTGGGGTATTTTTTTTTTGTTTCTTTCTCTCTATTGTCTAGTAAAGTAAGAGCTTTAATTAAGTATATGTTATATGTATGTATGTATGTATAAATTACAGCGAACTAACGTTAAGACATGCGCCTGATAATGGAGGCTTATACCATATAGACTACACATATGTATATAGACTGCAAGCACTTCGGTCGTACATATACTCTATATATATATCGTACTGTATAGTTATGTGTGTATATATATATATAAAAAATAAAATAAAAATTAGAGTAAAATAATATATTGCTTATGCGTATCACAATTTGCATTCGCTACAAATCCACAATTCTGAATATTTTGCATATAGTCTAAGGTTTTACGATTGGGCCCGATTAACGGACTAATAATATATATATGTCTATATGTATCTAAGCATGTATGTCTTTTACAAAAGTTTTCCTCCATGTGGTCCGACTATACAATGTCGCCAGAGGCGCCATAGTTGAAGCCATTGTTGCGCGCATTGTTGTGCACCTCGAGATGCTCCTGCTCCATTTGCTCCTTGAGCAGCTCCAGCTCCCGTATGCCAGAGACGGTCACCTCGTACTTGTGCGTCACCAGCGAGCGGTAAAAGTGAACGGCAAAGGCCAGGAAGACAATCATCACGGGTATCAGCACCACCACGGCCGACCAGGCAGCCGTGGTGCTCAGATCATAGAACTTCACCCAGCAGAGTATCGCGATCTCGACGAGAAACAATATCAGGCCGAGCAGCGTGGAGAATGCCCAGGCCGTCTCGATGTACCAATGGAGGCGCTCGTGCGGCGACTCGTGCACCAATGTGATGCTGTGCAGATTACAAACGGTCTCAATGTTGGGCAGGATGCAGGTGCTGATCATCAGGGCCAGCATGTGGACGGCCACCAGCAGCGTGGTGCAGATGGCAAAGGCCACCAGCATGCCAGGCGGTACGCCTGTATCCTTGTCCAGCTGCACCTCCACCATGGCCACCTGCAAAGAGAAAGTAACAGAGAGAGAGAGAGAGAGAATTAGCCAGAGAACTGATAGAGAGAGAGAGAGAGAGAGAGAGAGGTGTGCTGGTAGACTACCTGCTGGGCTCGCTTTATTGTGCTTATTATTTATATTATTAGCCAACTCATGTTGTTCACATTTTGGCAGCAGAATGTCTTGGCTGTATATTATGTATAATATATATATATTTATATATTCATGCACATACACATATATTACACATATTCAATATGCTACATATGCGGCCAATTTATGTGATTATCCTCGTCTGTCGGCCCTCTATTTGTCTTTGGTATGCGAGCGCATTTACTAATTAGTTAAGCAGTATGCGACTACAAAATACCCTATAAGAGCTTTTTAGAGGTATTTATTTATACACTATTGTTTTTATTTATTATTTACTATTTTATTTATTTTGTTATTATTTTATTTATATGAAATATATATACATAAATATAGTATATACATACATATTTCCAGAGGTTTATATTTTATTTCCGTGCTCAAACCTACCTCGTATATCTAATGCCTAGATAGCACATTATATTGCAAAGCATAAACTCATAAGAAATAGCCCCAACTGAGCTATTAATATATTCTGCTGATAAGTATAAAAAGCCTATGTAAATATGTAAGAAATATTTGCTAATTATTCATATTACATAAAAAAAAAATAATACATTTATTTATATAAATTTGTACAATATATAATATAATGTTCATTGATCAGTTTCAAGTCATTCATAGATTTACATGGCAACTTTTTAAGTCAAAATAATTTATGTATATTTTTTTTTGGGCACATAAATATATTTAAATATAGATAAGGAAAATATATGCAAATTTGATGAGTTTTTTAAACTCTCTTTGATGAGACCCTCATAAATCAGAGAGGTAAGCAAAAAATACAAAGCTTAGCTGTTCCGAATATTTAAAATATACCTATATATAGAATACAACTGACAAGTAGCTCTGTTAGTTAAGCCATTATACCCATTTCCTTGATTTATTCGGCTATAGGGCATACGCTAGGGCAATTGCGACGTTCTTCTAGTAATTAATTAAAGAAGCCAACTAATTTTGATATTTATTAAACACGACGAATTAAAATTAGATAATAAAGTACGTTGAAAGCAAATGGAACTAGTTCAATAGAACAGAGAGAGAGAGAGAGAGAACTTACCATAGCAAAGCCTGATAATAGTGCAGACGTTTTACTGCTTGCCTTCAGCTTGGCCCGGCTCAGCTGGAGCTTGCGCCACGAGAGATAGGTGGGTGAGTGCAGATCCTCGCCAGACTGCGACATGCTGCTGCGGGTGATGCGTCGAGGCTGAAATCGAGAGAATTTATGCTGTTGATATGTGCGCAACTGATATGGATATGCACTGGACGAGGACTGTACTATGGAAGCTGCTGGCCCTGCACCTGCCAATGGCAATGGAAACGGCGGCGGCGGTGGCGGCGGCGGCTGGGATGTTAGATGCGCGTTGAAGCGGCGCGAGCTCGCGTGCGGCGAATTCGCTGAATGCAAATTGCTCAAGTTGAAAAAGCGCGCCGAACCAGTGTAGCTACTCGGTCCCGAGTGGCCGGTACGACTGAAATTGTTGCTGTTCTGTGTCTGCTGCTGCTGCTGCTGCTGTGCCTGCCGTTGCGGTCGACACGAGTCGCACATGCTGCTATAGTCGCTGCCATGACAGTGGCTGCCAGTGCAATGCGTCGCTGACGCAGTCGCTGCCGCTGTATAGGCATCCACACTCGCTGCCAGCCGAGCTGTCGCATGCAATGCACTAGCCAGAGCAAAGCGTTTCGTCTCGATCCGATTCGCCGCACAGGGCAGAAGGCGAGCAGAGTGCAACGGTTGCCTGCCATCCTCTCTATCCGAGTCCCGGGTTAACGGTGTGTCCAATGTCTCGCTGCTCTCTGTGCGCTCCGTCGAAGTGGGCGCGCTGCCATCGAACGAGCTCTGCTGGTGATTGAGCAGCAGGCTGCTATGGCTGAGATTTGTGCGGGCATAGCGTAGGTTAGAGTACATGCTCTTCGGATTGAGAGGTAACAGATTTTCGCTCTCTGCGCGCTGAACCGGATCACGCGTACGCTTCTTGCACTCGCTCTCTTTATCCTGTTGCTGCTGTTGCTGTTGCTGCTGTTGGTCGTTTTGCTCGAGCAGCGGCAGTTCAAGCTGAAGCTTTTGGCGTCGCGGCGGCTTAAGCGGCACTTCGTCGCAAGTGGAACGCATGTGCACTTAGTTCTCTCTTCCTCTGTCTCTCTGCATACACGCACACACACACACACACAAACACACACGTATATGTGTTTTAAATGAATATTTATGTTGACTTGTAAAATTTGTTTAAACTTTTGCTTTTTGCCAAATGTATTTTAACAACAAAAATCACTTCAGAGCAGCATAAGAGTGAGCGAGCGAAGCACTAATAAAAGAGAGAGTGCGGGCGAGAGCTTTGACTGGAAGTTATAAAATTCCTTTCGAAAGAAAACTTTCGCTCTTTAACGCCTCAACACTTCGAGCTGCTCTCAGACAATGTCTGGCAGTTCGTTTCAGTTGGTTGCCGATGCTGACTATTGATGACGATGCTGATAGCGTTTTAGTGTTGTTGTTGATTAATTATGGTGTTCAGTGCACATGAGAATTGATCAGTACACACACACACACACACTCTCACTCACACAATTACACATAAGTGAGCTATTTTTTTGTTTTCTACTTGGTTTAATTGTCAGTTTGTTGGCAAATTTTGTAGTTGCTTTTTGGTTGTTTTTCTTTTTTTTTTTGTGCGCGTTGCGTTGCGTTCCGCTTGCCGTCTTTCTCTTTTTTAGAGGTTTGCGTGCGTGTGTGTGTGTGTTATTTAAATATTGACTTTTTATTTATAAACATTTTATAGCATATAAAATTGCAAAATACATGTGTCAATAAAACACAATTTGGCACGTACGTATTTTTATTATTTGCGAGAACACTCAAAACGTATCAAAATATATTTGATCGCAAAAACCGATAACCGTTTCCGTTCGCCAACGATGCTTTAATGGAGACACGCTTTACCGTTTAACCGTTTTCGACTTCACTCTACAAATGAGTATGTGTTGGTGTTTTTGCATGTGCATGTGCATGTGCATGTGCATGTGGTTCTTGTATATCTTTAGCTCGTATAGCATTAATCACGGCGACAAGTTCACGGCGAACTGCTGCACGATAATGAATTGAATAGTAATTTGGCTCTACTCTTCGACGCATTTAATTCATTTCTTTTTGCATTTCGCTGTGTCTTCCTTTTCCCCTTCAGCCGCCGTAACGTCTTTTAGTCTTAATGCGTCTCTCTCTCTCTCTTACTCAGACTCTCACTCTCTTGTATGTTTCTTTGGTTGTCATGCGAACCGGTTGGTGAATGAATGAGTGTGGGTGGCTGGGTGGTTGGGTGGTGTGTTGGTTGCTTGATCGGTTGATGCGAACGCGCGAGAACGTCTCGTCTAGTTAACAACTAACTGATACGGCGACGAAGGCGGTGCCGTTGATGCGGCGACGTTGGCGTTGGTTGCTGAACTGTCGACGGCGGCGCGCGTGATATTCAAATTCGACAATCAATTCGGCGGCGACAGCGACGACGACGACGACGACGACGGTTGCGGCCTGCGACGACAAAAACAACAACAATATAACAATAGACAATCGAATTACAAATGCCATTTGAATTAAAACCGAACAGAAGGAAACTAAAACGTTGACAGCGGGTGCCTGTATAGGTGTTTGTGTGTGTGTGTGTGTGTGGGTGTGTGTGGGTGTGTGTGTAAAGAAAACGGAAAACAGGCAAAACAAATTGATAGCAATGAAAGGTGCAAAAGAGACAGCACATAATAAAGGTGCTCTCTCCCACTGTTGGCAATCAATCAGCACATTTTTCCTACCTGTAGCGCATCCGTTGATCATCAATGGGGAAATCAAATGATGAGCATTTTGGTGGCGCGAATTGACCCTGAACTGTGCAGTGATTGGGCAATTGATTGGCCACTGATTCAATTATAAATTCGACACTGCCCGCTCAGCTGACCCAGCAATAAAGCGAGCAGAGGAGCTGCGGCACAAGCAGCAGCAGATGTTTTAGAGATAGAGAGGCCAAGACCTGCAGCCAGCCAGTGGAATTATTTGATTTAAATCACGTAGGACGGGAAAAATGTCATTTAGGGATCAAAACAAAATGAGCGAGCTTACCGATTCGCTCTTAGTCTTCCAGCTGACAAACTTTTATGAGTAATTTCGGCGGAAGAAATGCAATGAGAGGAGAGTAAAATAACCGTTTTTAGCAGTCAATGGAACAGTTTAGCTTCCTATTGACGCAGCTGCACCACTTAAAGAGAATATTTCCCGTGGAACGTTGGAACTCATATGGAATTTTTATTAACATACTGAAAAGCTCTTATAGGAACCTCTGTAATTTGAGCTTTCGTTGATCTGTGGATTATTGTATAATCAATCAATAATAAAATAAGTGTTATTGTTCGGTTTTCACATTCCAATGATCGTTGACAAAGAATTTGTAGTATCAGATGATTGATGTGTTTCTCAATTCGAATGATTAAATGGGAACAACAATTAGTGTGCTTTTGCCTAGCTTGTTATCAGTCCATGTAAAATCTGATGGCATAAACAGCTTTTCGAGTTTCCAATCGAAGCAAATGTAAATAAATATCAAATAAGCTACAGTAATTCCTTGATCAATGTGACCAACAATAATTATTAAACAAATGCTTTTTAGAAATATTGCCTTGAGTTTGTATTTGTATATTATTTAAATAAATTTCTCGTGATAAGTTAAACTAATAAAATATATTTTAAATTCTAAAAAAAAATTACAACAGAATTTCTAATGGTTCGTTCTACTTTAACCAACTTGACCCATTAAATCGGCATATTCACTAATAATATTCCAAGTTAAATATATTCCCAATTCAATGCAAAATTGAAATTTATGCAATTTTCAAAGGCGTCGCACAATTATTATGCATACAAATTAGAGCAAAAGGTTGAATAAATCCATTGAACAGGCAAAATCAAAACGATTTTATAATACTACTATTACGCTTTTTGCCGTTTTGTGATATTGAAATTCTATTGTATGCATATTTTTTTTCCGTGCCATGCAAAGCCGGGCAACATGAAATGGAATATAACAGACCTTATCGCTATATAAAAACAGCCCCACCACATTTTGTGTTGCCATTTAAAAAAAAATTAATATAGGAAAAATAACAAATAAAAAAGATTTTATATGTACACACACTTATTCGTATGTATGCGTGTGTAGGCGTTCAGGGCGTGGGCCCTATAAAGTGCCTAATTTTAATTATTTATCGTATGCAAACAGTTGATAAAACAAAAGCAACGCTAAGAGTGGAGAAGTGTCAATGGGAAGAGAGCAAACAAGTGACAGAGCGAGCTGTATTAACTGCACAATACACTGTAGGAAATATATAAAAGCTGATCTTAGTTTTGAGTTGAATGTAATTACGAAATAATGATGTAATTAGCATGTACTTATACATACATAAATGTATATTATCGACCCCACTCCCTTATCTCTTTGCGTGTAACGCTAACAAATATACCCGCCTAATACCCCTGTCTAATGAGCATCAAGAATAACAAACTAAGTTCTGTGACGTCATAAGCAAGCTCTAAGTGTATGGAAAATTAATAATAATAAGCCGCGTGCAATATTGCGGTACGTACACACAGTAAAAATACATACATACACATACATAGACGTACACACACACACACACGCAAACGCACATGCGCTAGCAAGTGGGATCTGGTTCGACTTGAAATCGGAGGCCAAGTTTAGAGTTTAGACTGGAGAATTAACCGTGAACCGCATGTCCAATTGTTCGTTTCTATATTGCTTATTTCGGTGATTTCGCACGATTCGCGTGGAAAAGATATGAGAGAGGGGAGACAAAGGCAGAGAGACAGAGAGAGTGAGAGCGCGCGGGAGACTCTTGGAGTTTTTTCTTGTCTTTTTTGTTTTGCATGTAGGAGGAATGTAGAATTTGATTTGTTATGGAGACTTACCTTTGTGAAATTTTGACTGGAAGCGGGTAGCTGTGGAGCCGAGTTGCTAATGCTGGAACGTTTGAAGTTGAAGGTGTTGTTGTTGTTGTTGCCGTTATTGCTACTACTACCGGAGCTGCTGCCAAATTGATTGTATAAGTTGTGATTGTTAAAGGGCTGCAACTGCAGCAGCTGATGATGATGTTGCTGTTGTTGTTGTTGTTGTTGTTGCTGGCCGGTAGCTATGGTTGTGGCAGCTGCAACCGCTGCGGCGACTACGTGCTGGAAATGATGCTGCTGAGCGTTGGCTGACGTGGTAATATCACTGCCAATTGGTTGGCCAGCGTTGGTCGGATTTGAGCTGTTGCGTTGAACGGCACTGAGCTGAGATTTGACCGTTGGCGGCGTGCGAGTTTGGCTATTGGAAGCTTCTAGGCCATTGCCAGCTGAGCTAGTTGTCGTCCACACAGACATCTTGAGCAGTCGGGCCTGCAAAGGGCACCAACGATTTTCCAGAACTGCACGATATCCATTTTGCACGAGTTCCCATGCACAAAGCAACAGTAAAACAAAAAAAAAGTAAAACAACAACAAAAAAACCCAAAAATAGGTATAGAGAGACGCACAAAGGACAGCGCGTACGTAGAGCGCGACAAAAAAAGAACAAATAGAGGAACGAGTAAGTACGGTGTGCTTAAGTACAAATTAAAATTAAAAAACAGTTGCACTTGTTGGAAAATTACATATTTTACAGTTTTTGATTTTCTACATATTAGCCGAGTATGTGTGCAAATGCGGAACAACCAAAACAGACTGACGCTGTGGCCGCTGTTATCGATAACCGTCTGTGCTGTTAGCTTGCATAAGCTGTTAACGGAGTCTAGCGTGTTAACAGCACGCTGTTAGCCATTGCCAATTTCGGGCTGGCAGTGCTGTTATAAAAGCGCGCGCGCATAATTTGATTTTTTTGTAGTTTTGTTTCATATTTCTTATTTTGTATTTAATTAAATGTGTTTTAATGTCAATGTTAGGCAAATAGCAATTGGAATGCACAGATTGTGTCAGTAGGCCCATTAATCAAAGCGCCCACGCTCATTATATAGAAACCGAAATAGAAATAACAAAATCAACGCAAATATTCACTGGCTGTGACACATTTTTCAATTTGAAATTTACAATTGCTTTTGTTTGTGTTTTTATTTTTGTTGTTGGGGCTGTTTGCTAATTGTTTTTCACACGTTTTCTCATTTTTTGTTTGCATTTTCGCTCGCTTCCGGCGTGGGCGTTTTATTTTCGTCAACGCAGCCACTGCCTAAGAGCTAAAAGTATCTGCATATGCGCATACAGAAGTATCTTTGTATCTTAAGGCTGTTGTTGTTGTTGTCGGTGAATCTATGCAACACCTTCACGCGCCTTGAACTTGCTCGCTTCTTCTGCTGCTTGCAACACAGCCGCAACAGGCAGCAGGCAGCCAAAAAATACAACAAACAAAAAAACTTTGTTTATACATATGCAAAGTGCTTTATGCAGATCATTGTAGCTTTTATCTTGCTTTCTGCTTTGTGCTTTGTGCATTTCATTTCTTGACTAGATACAGTTATATAGTGACAGATGCAGATGTAGATGCAGATACAGATACAGATACAGATACAGATTCAGATACAGATACAGATACAGATACAGATACAGATGCAGATACAGATACAGATACAGATACAGATACAGATACAGATACAGATACAGATACAGATACAGATACAGATACAGATACAGATACAGATACAGATACAGATACAGATACAGATACAGATACAGATACAGATACAGATACAGATACAGATACAGATACAGATACAGATACAGATACAGATGCAGATACAGATACAGATACAGATACAGATACAGATACAGATACAGATACAGATTCTAATACCCAACTCGTGTCATGTGACGCCTTCGCTTCATAACCAATATCTATGCTAGCGGTATACCCTGTTTTATAGATATTAGTATTTGGGGTATATTGTTATTGTGCCAATGCATGTAACTAGCAGATGAAGGCGTGGCAGATACTTTGTTGATTTCTATGAGTAGCTAAGTCTATCTATGATTAAAATATATGTCTCTTATAGATATATAGAATATGTTGCCATTCAATGCTAAACCCTATATATAGGGTATTTGTAAGTCTAGCATACCCAGCTAAAACGTCGGCTGACTTGTTTCTTCTTTTTACTGCTTAAATAAAGCGCAAATTTCAAGGTGTTACGAAATCTATCTGAATAAATACATACATAAATTTATACTCATTTATATATGTATGTGCGTAAATATATTATTCATATTCTTATCTATTTACCAACAGCGGCTCGTTATGACGTTTTGTTTGTGAAAAACAAAAAATTAATTTATTGAAAGTTCAAAGAGTCTAATACCCATTGCATTCGCTTCGATCGTGATAAAGATTGAGCCTGGCAGCAGCAAAAAAAAAATGTCATTTGCTTCTTATTTTTCCTCAATCTTTTGCTTCTTCTTTCACTTGTGTCTATTTTGCGTTGCTTTTGTTTCATCTCTGACAACAATTAAAAGCAATTGAAATCAATAAATTTAACTCAAGTACAACAAATTGTTAGCCCTCAAAGTAGCTGGCAAATGGAAACGCTTGACAATTTTCTGAGATGCGATTTATCTGATATTTGAGTTGAATAAATATGTATTTAAGTATTTATGTATGTAATATCTATATATATATATATATGTCACGGGCTTATAATAGATGTATTTCTTTTTAACTACTCAGAAAATGTACTTTCGATAACACAGCAACAACAACAACAGCAAAAACAACAATGAAACAACAACCACAATTAGATATGCCGAGCTACAAAAGTTGGAGGTCTTTGAATATTTGTTTGCAAAATGTGCATGTTTATTTAAATACCCTGTAACAATTACAAGAGTAGAGTATGATAAGCGTGAACAGTGTAAATTACAGAAATGAGAGAGAGAGAGAGAGAGAGAGAGAGAGAGAGAGAGAGATCTAGAGAGAGCTTGGATTGGATTATTTCATTGCATATCTTTCTCTCTTTCATTTACAATCTAATCTCTCTCTCCCTCTCTTTTTTATTCACCTTCACTTCCTACGTCTCTCTCTCTTCCCATCTCTTTCTACTTTCCATGTGCTGAGTATCTTCTAGTCAAACACCTCCAGCTTTGCCCTTTTTGTGCTGTTATTTTCCTTTGACTTCTATCGCAATTGAATTTTGTTTGCCGCTTCTATGAGTTCTGTTGACTTTTTGTCTGACTTATGACGTCGGTTTCTAAATATAACATTTACTCCTTATGCAAACCAATCAATAAAAAAAATGAAAACCCTAAGCCTGAGATAATGATAAAGATAAATATAGAAATATATATTTAGGTGTTTGAAGTGGCAACAGTTGTCAATAGAAGTCTATTTACTTCTCAAGCTATAGATCAGTTTCTTGGCATGCTTTAGAAAGTTGATGTTAAATATTTAAACAGATCTATTAGATATTTAAACAGATTTCTCTAGTTAAACGAGAATTAATGTATAATCTAAAATATAGCTAACATTCGCCATTTTTGTTTGGCTTATTAACCTACGAGAATGGGAATTGTGGAAAACGTTGAAGAATGCAATTTGCCTCGAAATAGAAATTTGTCACACCCCAGAGCATGAAAAAGGGCTGCAGAAAGGGGCAGAAGAGAAAGTGGAATAGACGCTTGTGTGAGAAACGTTTGAGAATGCAACGCTTAAGCAAAAACACGCTAAATTGATTCACATTGAATAGAACTTACGAAAGCTTTAACACCTAAAGGTGTTGAAACGAAAATATGCTATAGGCACGGCCTGAAAACGTTTAAGAATTTATTTCCCTGAAGGTTGTAAAAAAAGAGATACAGAGAAAAATTAAAATGTAAATTTTTCCACAAGAAAATACTTTCTATATGGAAATTTTAAAATGAATAATTCCAGAAAAAACTAGATATGCCTAAATAGTTTCAGACCCGTAAAATAGTAAGGAATTGAAGAAAAAGTGAATGGCCTCTAGCACAGAGGAAGCCATAGACAAGACTAAGACAAAGGCTGAGTGTTAGTGATTCGCATTCGTTCTTGAGTGCTTCAGAATAAAACACAAGGAAAAAAGCTAAAAAAAAAAAAAACAAAAAAAAACAAAAATAAGAGTAAGCCGCAAACCTTTAAGAACACAATGCAAAGTGAATGGAGGGATACAGTAGCAAAAAGAAAGCCTCAAGAGATGACAAATCGCAGATTGAGTAAGACTGAGAAGAATTCTAAAAGTATTGCTGGAAGAGAAGAGTTCTAAAAGTATTGCTGGAAAGTGAAAGCATCATCTTTGAGAATGAAACAAAGAAAATTTCATGAGCAAGAACAAGAAGACTTAGACTAAGATTAAGACAAAGAACAATAAATTTAATTGATAATTGCAATATTCCATATTTAGCAAATGTTCCAGAGAGCGAAGAATCTATAAATGGAGAGCTTATTACGAGAGATAATTGATGACTGCATTGCAAAAGTTTACGATTCAATAACAATAACAAAACGCAGTTAAGTTCAGCTCTGGAAAATGCATTCGTATGGCGATGCTATAAATAAAACGCATTCAAATATATCGAAAGGCAATTTGTATAATTATTTTAGTTTTAGGCTTAAAACTGAGATTATATTAAGTAAAAATAAACCCGAATCGGTAGGTAAAACAATAGACAAAGCTAAGTACGCGGCACAACTAAAACCTAATGGACAAGATAAACATCACATGACAATAAAGTATATTATCTTTATATAATAATAATGTACATTAATAATAGAAAAATTCCCGCAGGTCGGGTAAAACCCCGCTCGCTGGCTGCTATGTATGTAGATATAACTAGTAACTTAGCCTAGGTTGCACAATTTCAGATATTCATTGGATTTATATTATGCATATGGTTATAGATAGTTGGTATTGAATCGGCGTCTCATCTGATCGTATGCTCAATATTGCCCATGGACTGTTTGCGCTGATTGTTGACCTCGAAGCGTTCCATAATCTTGGCCACAATCGACGAGGGCGGCTGATCCGAGCTGGAGGTGAGTCCGCGATAGCCCAGGGCACTGGAGTCGGCCAGCGAACTGGCCAGCTGCAGACGCTTGACGAACGCCTCCGTATCGATGCCCGGCACCTTGGAGGGCTTGAGGAAACGCTTGGGTATGCGCGAGAGCATGTCCTCGGTGCCGACGGGCCCGAAGCCCAGATTGATGAGTATGGCCTCCGGATCGGGTTTGCGCGACTCCAGCAGACTGTCGACGCTCGAATAGCGGCTCGAGTCCGACTGCATCGAGACGGAGCTGTCGCGCAGCAGCAGACTGCTGAAGCGATGCTGTCGCACCGCCTGCGGACTCATCTCGGGCGCCGTGCTGTTCGAGTCGAAGGATTCCTCGTGCCGCAGCTGTCGTCCGCTGTTGGCCAAGATGTGGCGCTGCGGCAGGCGTGGCATGACCACTGGCTCCGACATCTCCAGATCCCCATCGGCATTCTCCTCCAGATCGGCGGCATAGGCGCACTCACAGCTCAGCAGATCATGATGATCATGATCATCGTCATCCGCATCATCATCGACAATGATCGATTGTTGGCGTTGTAGACGTTTGCGTTTGCGCAACGGTTTGCTGGGCGGAAAACTGGGCAACATGTGGCTGCTGTGGTTGCAGCTGGCAAGTCTGTGGGGCAGGTTGTCGCTGCTGCCGGTTAGCGGCTTGTTGACACCAACAGAGGCGTGCAACGCCTCCGGCGCGCCTTCGAAATTGCTGCAGCTTTGCGAGCGCTCCATTCTATAATAGTGTTGTTGTTGTTGCTGGTAAGTTACGGCTGCTTGAATTACGTGGTTAGCTAAAGCCTGGCTAACAGCATATGCTCATATTTGGTAAGAGCTGCCAGAGCCGTTACGCTTCCCGAGCTGCTGCTGCTTCAGTTTTGAGATCAGGTTCGCTTTGGTAACTTTAACCTCGGCTCGTCTCGCTTTGTCTCTGTCTCTCTCCCGCTCTATGTCTCTTTCGCTCTCTCCCTCTCTTCTTCTCTCTTGACAAGTGCTTCTGTGTATTGCTTTCTCGCTCTGTAGTCTGGCCAAGAAGCTGATTTATTTATTTAATTTAGTTTATTTCTATTTACTATTCGTTTTGTTATTGTTTTTGTTTTTCTTCTGGCAACAATGACAATTATTTCAGTTATTTTGTTTTGTTATTTTTGTCCAGCTAGGAAAACACAAACACGAAACGTGTTTCGCGCCGTTCCACCTTTTTTAGTCTTTATTTTTTTGTTTTGCAGTTTCTTATTGTTTTTTTGTTTTTGTTTGCGCTCGCTTCTATTGAACGTTAATCAGCCGCTTGAGCACTTGTGACCCCGGATTCGATGGAGCGGACAGCACTTGACATTGATATGCGAAGACGGAATTGAAAATTGGGTTTTTTTTTGTTCGTTTTTGGCAAGTTTTGGCAAGAGTTGAGTCAGTTTCAATTTGTTGTTTATTTATGCTTTAAGTACACAAAATAATTATCGACTTCTACCTATACTAACTGTCGCTCTCGCTCGCTCTCTCTCTCTCTCTTTGGCACAAACGCTTTCTGCGTGCGCTCCCAAAAGTCTGAACCGAACGCCACGAAATGATCTTTAAAACTGAAAACTGAAAACACAAAAAGCGGACAAAAGGCACGCGAAGCCGCTGCCAAAGCTCGTGCCGTCTCTGCCTGTAGAGTGTAGAGTTTTGTAGAGATTGTGTGATTGGCAGAGTGTGCGAGTGCGAGAGTGCGTGTGAGTGTGAGTAGAGGCGCGCGCGCGTGCACTTGCTCTCTACACACTCGCGCTCTACACTCGCTTGGAAATTATTTTGCGCGAATTTAACAATTTCCTCAAGCGCGACGCCAATCAATAAAAACTTTTGATTAAAAGCACAACGTTTTGCGGTTAACTTCGCGCCTGCTTCGTTGCTTTGTTGTTGCCAGACCTCACCCCACTCTCCGCACAATAATTTGCCGATCTACGCTGGTAGCGTACAGGCGTGGTCGTTGAGGGGATTTTTTATATTCTTATTGGAAATGCGAATAAGGCCAATTAGTACAAAGGGGGCCTAGATTTTATCAGTTAGTTTTTATCATTATACACATTATATAACATGCATTTATATTACTTTTTATTTCAGTTACTGACTTTATTTTGTAATTAGTCATATCTAAATTTGTAATGTCATATTAAGATAAGACAATTGTGTGCAATTCACTTTGTGACTTTTTAATTGTCAAGAAATCTGATTTGCCATGTAAATATATATGGTTAAATAATCTTTATATAAAACTCATTGCGAAAATGTCAACTGACGTTAAGAAACGAAACACGTTCCACGGTGCGCGAGTGCAGCAGAGGAAAGCTCAGCGAAAGCTTTCGACGCGCAGCTGATCG
Organism: Drosophila navojoa; assembly: GCF_054131105.1. Taxonomy (NCBI): domain Eukaryota; kingdom Metazoa; phylum Arthropoda; class Insecta; order Diptera; family Drosophilidae; genus Drosophila; species Drosophila navojoa. Next base: position 10,875,484 of record NC_142893.1, read on the forward strand.
CATGACAAGCTTTAATGGTAAGAGAGACGAGCTTGAAATTCAAAACAACATCAAATGCAATTTGTCTAAACTCAAGCAATTAACTTCGGCATGACGAAGATAAAATACTCTAACCTGATAATCATGTAAATTTGGCTAAATTAGTTGGACATAAATGAGCGGAAAATTGTTAAGAGATTTAGACAATGGTCCTTGATTACAAATTGAAGAGGAATAGAATAAAGTGGAATAGAATTACTTTGAAGACATTCATATATAGGAAAACTTAGAGTCTTTTCAAATAGGGAAGTACAAAAAGTTGTTCAGACAATGGCAAATTAACTCTGTTAAGTGCACACCTTTGGGCCCCAAGTTGAATTTTCGATAAACTTGAAGCCCCGTAGCGACTTCAATGCACAAACAAGCCAGGTTGTTAGCGTATGTAAAATGCTTATTCAGATTAAATTGATATGATGATCATTGAACAACCACGATGATGTAAACAACATCAACAACATCATCAGCAACAACACGAAAATATGTTGTTTAAAAGCCTTGTTAACAGTTCATAAAGAGATGTTGCAAGCGACTCTCCGTAACACGGCCGCAATATTGATTACTCGAACCCATTTGGAAATGTGTGCCAAGATAAAAGCAAAAGTCAACAAAACAAAAATTTGATATCTTTTGCTCGAAAATATTAAACAAAGTGGGAGAGCCATAAATTTTGTAGATGATTCATGAACTTCTGCAGCTGCAAATCCAGATCAGGTTTTAATTTTAAATAAAAATGAACTAAATGCACTTTTGGTTCTAGGTGAAGCAAATCTTGGCAAAAAAAACAACTGTTTAATAGTTTAGATATTGTTGCAAATTTGGTATTTTAATTAGGCGTCAAACTTAAGCCGAATCACGTCCATGAGCATGTGTCTGATTACAGTTAGGGAAATTGCGGCTCGACTAGAGAGTCACAGTGACAAGCGACTTCTCGATGCTCGTTCAAAGTGAAAATAACAGCTTTAGACTCTTGATTTATGGAGTGCACAGTGTAGACTGCCTAACGTGGAAGCAAACCAATAATAGTTTAGTATGGATGATTTATAGGTGAATATAAATAATGAGAATTTATGCATAAATCATTATAATACCTATATTATACTTCAATAGTTCTTATAAAAGTTGAAACTATTTACTATGCATATAAATTGAAAATAAATAAATGTTGAGTGAAAAACGTTCATTTGAATATCGGTAATGAAGTTAAAAAATCCAGTTGAATACTTCCTACAACCAATATGCTCATTTGCAATATAGGAACAAGTATTATGTAAATTTAAAGCACTCAAGCCATAGATCGCTTTCATATATAGTATATAGGAAACCCTAAATTTACATTTTGTAAAGCAAACACCAAGAGAAAACCCAATATACCCTTTTCCTGCTAGGTAAACAAGTATTAGGAACAGCAAACAAACAGGCGCCAAAGGTCGCCCGGCTAGGGGAAATTCCATATCGAGTCGAGTTGATTCGATTCGCGTATGCATCGCTAGCATGTTTTGAACTTTGTTTCCTTGGCATAGCGCAGAGCATGCATACATACATATATGTATATTAGAAAATTAGAAAATTGGTTACTCGGAATGTAATTATAAATGTTGATAGTGGATAAGCAGTCGCTAACTGCGCATGCATCATGCACAGTCATAGCCGGGGCTCAGGAATTAACAATTAATGCGCTAACTAATTGTTAAATAAATAAAGAAGTGAATTACAAGCATTATTTTTTATTCACACGGTTATGAAAGATCTCGAAAAATGTATTTATTTATACATGGAGATGTACTTTATGTCACACACGAGATGGACACTTACGAAAATAACTGTTATTAGTCGAATGCGAATAGAATAATAACAAACAAATGAATTAGCATCAGCCATAGGTGGCATCGGATCTCGCGTGGCTCGCGTGCCTTTCGCATGGCAGCGTCGATCAGGAAATGGGGAGAATGTCAAATTCGATCTCTTTGTAGTCGATCCCAAATGCCTTTCAATTGGATTTAATTGCTTTCGAATGGAATCTATAAACATGCGCGCCATGCACCACCAAGTAAATGGAATCTAGTGAAAGGCGTTGCACTTTAAGATATCCCATGACATTCATTCAGAGGGGAGTAATACATATAGACTAAATATGAGCATAGCAATGGAATAATATGTAAATATTATGTTTATCTAAATGATCTTTTCATTTTCTCCACATTCCCATTTTTCCTACCTATAAACCCGCTATCTTTAATCTATATGAAGGTATATGTCTGGCTTTTCTTTTGCTTACTTTTGATAATCTCGCTAATCTGCTTTATATTCTTTAATTCAGTTTGTAGAATTGCATTCCTCAGCTCTTATCTTTGCCAAGCAAATTTATTTCGCTTTATCACATGCTCCATTTATCATACGCCCCGTAAATCAACCTCATCTAAAACAGAACTAATTTAATGGTCACACACATAAGCACAACTTTATATTTACACAAGTTACAGAGTATACAAATTTAAAGTAATATTTATAAAAAAAACAAATACAAGTGCAACTGTCTTTTATTATTTAAATATTTGTAAATGAGGTAAAATTTCTTACCTGTCGCAGGTGGCTAGAAATGCGGCCAATGCTGTTGCACATGCACATAAACAAAACAAAAATATGTCAATTAGCTGACATTTGCTTATGTGCGTGTGTGTGTGTGCAAGAAACCGTTAAGAAATCAATCGATAACTGACTTTTGTGTAACGGCTTCGGCAACAGTTGTCGCTTTCTAAGCCAATCCGAGTTCCATAACTCGCAAGTGCAATGCAATTGGTTAGAGGGAGAGGATAACAGCGAGCGACACACGAATAACTGTAAATCACAACCGGCGCGATGCACACGCAGCAACAAACTAAACTGAGTAGTGAACAAAAAAAAATATGGTGAATGGTTTCTCGAGCGCGCACTTGGCATCTATTGTTATGTCTTTCACAGCGAGCCGTTTTATCTGCGGCTGGTAATCAGTTTTGTCATCAACCGTGCGCTGACATTAGAGATCATCCCAGATCTTATCTGCACATACATGCTCACGCTCACGCTCACGCACATGCACATTTCAGTCCCATTGTACTAGGCATTTGCCTGTTAGAGCAGATTTTTTACGTATTCTGTGCGAGTTGCCAATTGCTATAAAAGTCTGGAGGGCGAGCGGCGATGCAACAACACCACAGTCGAAAAGAAAAACTAATACTGAACTGCCGAAAGCGAAGCAGACGAGAAAGAGCGGTGGAGAGAGCGAAAGAATGAGAGATTTAGGCGCACAACTGTTGCAGCTAGTTGCCATAGCAACATGTTTGGCTAGAGTAGAAAACTCACTCTCATCAACCGTTGCATTGCCGGCAGCTCGACAGCTCGAGCACAAGTTTGAGTGGGCGCTCTTTTGCATATCACATGTGGGCGAACAGGCAGAGCGACATGCTTTCTCCGTCCGATGCAGTGGACTCACTCATACAGGAGCAACCATACAAGCAGCAGCAATGTAAAACGGAGAGTTCAAGCAGTGCAAATGCTCGCATACACGCTGTTAACATGCTGTTATGTTAACATAACAGCTACTGCGCTCCCATAAACCTTGTCCAATTGGAATTTCCGCTTATGTAAAATAGATAAGGTTAGCAAAATATATTGTTTATAATTACTGACAGTTAAGGATAAATATAGAATAATATGATTTCATAAATTAATGCAAATATTATTCAACTCAGTATGAATAAGTACACAGTTCGTTTACTTTTTGTTCTTTATTTAAATTTTGTGTATTCATTATGATAATATTGTACAATTTGTTCATCATTTTTTGTTTTGTTTTTTGTTTTGAAAATTTTTCTCAAGCTCACATACATACATACAAATCGCTCAGTTTCAGTTAAACTTTTACTATTTTTCGCGGAATCGTTTCCAACAGGTAACAAAAAATAAATTATTGGCTTTTCAAATATATATATGCGTATATATATTTTATATATGTGTGTGTTTTTTGTAGAAAGAGCATAAAACTTATAAATTAAAACTAAACATATAGATTTATAACATGTCGGCAAGATATTCGATTCGATTCTCATTTCAATCATTTGTAGATTTCTTCTTCATTTAGATTATCATTATTATTATTATCGTAATATCGTATATGTATATATTTATATTATCTCTTGAATTATTACGTTTACAGCATTTTATTTTTTTTTTTTTATTTTTAGTGACTACAACTAAAAACAAATTGTGATGTACAACACCGAAAGATGATTAATTGAAATACAAAATTTACTTTGTCTTATATTCGAGAATAAGAAGAAGAGTTTATGTGTCTGTGTGTGTGATTGTGTTTGTCTGTGTGTCTGTGTGTGTGTGTGTTGTTAAAAATAATAAACAAAATTATAATATAATATTGAGCAAGTTTTGATGCGGAGTATTCAAATTGTTTAAAAAGCAAAAAAGGGTTAGATTTTTGCTTTTTACTAATTGTTTATAAAATGTTCATATATATATATAGAAAAACAATTGTTAATTAAATTAAGTAAGCTGTTAATTATGGCAAACAAAGATTGTAAACGCACAATGTCATATATATGCTGTATAAAATTTAAATTATATCTATTACGAAATATGTTAAATATATATATATAGAGTTGTATATATATATTTTTAAATATTATGTTTTTTTTTTTGTTCAGTATTTCTCATGTTTAGTTTTTTGTTTTGAATCAACTTTTATTTTTGTTGATTTTGTTTTTTGTAGATTTTTCTTGTTTTACAACAAATGCACACAATTTCTTAGTTCATTTTTTTTTTTTAGATTTTTGTTGTCGTTTTTCATTGCCTTAACTTGGACTTAATTAAGATTTTTATCAACATGTTTTATTGCAGAGCTTCTTACACATATACATTTGAAGTTATATATATATATATATGTTTGTTTATATATATACTTTAAGTTAATTACTTTAAACAGTTTTTTTTTTTGACAATTTCATTTTATATTTTTTACGTTTTGTTCTAGGCATTGGAAGCAAAATCTGTTTTTGTTTGTTTCGTATTTTTTTTTTTTTTTTTGTGTTTAGCAGAGATCCTAATTATTTTTGTTTATGTTTATGTTTATTTGTTATTAAGTATATATATATACATATATGTATATATTTTTCAACATTTATAGCCACAAATAACAAGATTTGAAGAGACAAAGAACAAACGATTTTTAAAGAATTTCACAACAATTAAAAAAATGCTTAAATTTTATTTAGAGTAAAATTTCAAATAGTTTTGCATAAATTTCAGAGAGGGCTTTTTATAGGGAATTTTTTTTTTTTGGACCTAAGGCCTAGCAGAACTTAAACGTTTAACTGGACAGACATTTTGCACTCTATTCTTGTTCGACTTAACTTAGCTAAAGATATAGATATATATATGTGTGTGTATATATATATTTTGTTATAAATACATAAAGATGATAATTTCACTTAATTCATGTTGTTCTTTTACTTCTTTTATATATAAACATAGCGAGAATTGAAATTTGTTTTTAGAAATTGATGTAATCTCATTGTTACTAAAATAGCTAAACAAAAACAATTACAGCTAAACATATATATATATATATATAAAGGGGTTTTTATATATATATATAATATTTTTCATAATATATTTCATAATATGCATATCGAGCGCTTAGGCCTAACTTAGGGCTTATTTTGAAAAGATGGCTTATTGAAACAACTTTAATATATTTTTGTTGATGTTTTCTTTTAGCAAAATTGTGTCCACATATTTGTGTGTGTTTCCCTTTTCTCCTACTCTCTTCTCTTTTACTACTGATTGGGCAGCTCTGTGAGCGTCACATCGTACAGATCATCCTCGATCTGTTGCACTTCCAGCAAGAAGATGTCCTCGTTGCAGTAGAAGGATATCATATCATCATCAATTTTCGCCGTAATCCTGCAAGGCAAAAGAATACATATAAGACAATTGTTTCAAATGAGTTTTATATATATGATTCATATATATATAGAGATAGATATAGTCGAGTCGAGTCGAGTCGTGTCAGTTCCTTTGACCATGTTAGACGTTAGTTGGTTTTAGACTAAACTACCAAGAGATGAACGTGTTTTTTTTTTTGCCTTTTTGTTAGTTTTCCATGATATACAGGTGCAAGTTCTTGACTGTGTGTCGTGTGTGTGTGTGTGTATAGTCTGTTGTGTGTGTGTGTGTAGTATGTGTTTGTGTGTGTGTGTTTAGCACTTGGACACAGCTGCCTTACTTACCCTTTCTTATTTGTGCGATATATGTTATTTATGCTCGTTGTTGAGATTTTGTATTTGTTTTCAATCTGCAATTGAGAAACGAGAGAAATATGATGTTTTGTCTGTTGTGTTTTGCGCGAGAGTAACGAGTAACGAGTAACGAGTAACGAGTAACGAGTAGCCACTAACGAGAGATCAGGTTCAATCAAAAGTCTTGCTAAGCAAACTAAAATATTTCTCTTTTAACTCTTTGTGTGTTTGTAATGTTGTTCATTTGGAAAAGAAACTTTGATAAATATTTTTTTAAAAACATTTCCAAAGGATTTTTTTTTTAATTTTAAATATTTTTAAAATAATAAATTAATTTAATAAATTAATTTTAAATATTTTTAAAATAATAAATTATTTTAAATATTTTTAAAATAATAAATTATTTTAAATATTTTTAAAATAATAAATTATTTTAAATAAAAATACTTAGATTTATATGTATGTATTTTGAATGTACTTCGTTAATTTATTATTATTATTTATTATCAGTAAGAGTTGTTTTTAAGTGTTTGAATAGTTTAAAGATATATTTTTAAATAGAATAAAAATTTTATTGGTTTTTAAATATAGCTTCAAACACTTCAATCTATTTACTGAAGCATTTTGTGCGTTCAGCATATTTAAATAAGTTTATGAAATATATTAAATATTTTGCACAAACTTTTTATAGTTAAAAAAATATTTTTCTCAAAGATTATTTATTATTTCAAAAATAATTTTAAAATACTTATTTTTTGTATTTTTCATATAATTGAAAAGTATTTTTTTTTTACATATTCAGTAAAAATATATATATTTTTATATTTAAAAAAAATGAAATACTTTCAAATCTTAAAAAAAATCCTTCAATTATTTTTAACAAATTAATTTTTTTTTTTTATAAATATAAATTTATACTTGTGTATATATTTGTACATCTCCTTTTCTATATAGTTTTTGCTTTTGTTTTCAGCCAATCTTCAACTGTTGCCTGTGCCGTATCGTGTGGGTTAAGTGTAGTTATAAATGGATAGATATACACATAGGTATACATACGCACACACATACATATATACATGGAGTATACATAGTTGTGGTACATATAGAGAGTAGTTTTTGATTTTTGATGAATTTTATGTGACTTGGTTACGACGCTTTCAATTAGTTTCAACTACAATTGATTATATATGTATATATATAAATATATATTTAATTTAATTTGTTTAATCATTTGATTTTAATTTAAGATGAATTACGATTGATATATGAAGTTTGGGTTTTAGCAAAATGCTTTAGTTGAATATAAATGCATTAACTTGGTCAGTTTTGTTTGTATTATGTTTAGATAAACGAGGATTCTTCTTCATTTTGGATATGCAATTTTAATTTTATAGTTTCTATAGTTAATTTTTTTTTTTTTTTAAATATCTTTTGCGTTTTACCAATTCGACCAAAATGAACAAAATTACAGACGTTAGAGTTTTTTGTTTTTTTGGGGGGCTTAATTTGTTTTGTTTTTTTTTTAGACTGCATTGTGAAGTTTCTTGGGGGGAAATATGTATTACGTTTGGATAGGTTCACATGCTGGGTCAACCTGCTGCTTCCTCTTGCTCATCATCATCCTCCCCCTTTCCCACACACTTACCGCATTGAGCAGGCCAATCGTCGTGGGCGGCACCACATGCAACGGCGTGTAGACCTCCTCGTTCTCCTGCCGCACGTACAGCATGACGCGCTCCGAAGTTGGCGGCGTCATGCGGCCCCGTTTCATGGGTGGCCCAAAGTCGGACATCGGCGTGCTGGTTAACATACTCTGATCCAATATGTGATCCTTTTTATCACTAGAAATATACATATAGACAGCGAGGAAGAGAGAGATATAGAGAGAGATAGAAGATTAGTTGCATTGATCTTGGGCAGCTGGAGGCGCGTCCTCTGCATAAAGGATGACGATTTTTACTCACGTCTGCATGTCGGGCGGAAAATGATTGTGAAATTTGAGCGTGGGCGTGGCCACCTTCTGGCCGTGCAACAGAAATGGCGAAGCACCCTTCAATTCCGGCGAGTCAGTCTCATGGCCATAGAAGCTCTGTGGGATTGGCGAAGATTTCATGATATCTATATCGAAATTTTTGTTTATCGGCTTGTCACATACCTTTTCCATGTCCTCGGCGGGCGAGAAGAGCACAGGCGGCTTGGCCAGATCCTGCATGCCATAGAACTCGGAGCGATCTGTGACCGGATGGTAGAGCTCGTCCAGCTTCTTGCGTCCAGTTGCTGTCATTTTGCGCTTGGCCGCGCGCCGTTCCTCATCGCGCGTCTTACGTTCGGCGCCCTTTTGTGGAGAGAGAGGGAGAAAAAGAGAGAGAGAGAGAGAGACATATTAAAGTAGCTGTTTGAAGGGCTAAGATTATATAAATATATGTACATATATAAGGAATATATCAAAATGCAATATTTATAACCTGCAATTGAGTCTAGGGTATTCGCTAGTCGAATACGGCCCGATTAGTGAGCTTTTGTGTGTTTTGATTGCGGGCTTAGCTAAGCGCTTGGACACTTGCGCAAGCAGCGCCAGGTGTGTTGCTTACAGGTGTGTGTATGTGTGTGTGTGTTTGCATGTGCGTGTCTGTGTGTGTGTGTGTGTGTAATTAGCAATCAATCAAAATGCATGGGATGCGCACATTTTGTTTATTGCATTCGTTGTTGTTGTTGTTGTTTATATTTCACTTCGTCTTCCTTCTCGTATTTTCTTTTATAAATTAATTAAAATCGTGTAGCAAGTGGCATAAGCCTTGCCACAGCTTGTGGCAGACAGCAGACGCTTCAAGAGCTGTTGCTGCCGCTTCTGCTGCTGTTGCTGCTGCTGCCTGTTGCCTGTTGAAACAAGTTTTTGGGTGCCACCAACGCGGCGGCCAATAAGCGCTTTCGGCCAGGCACCGTTAGGGTCAGCAGCAACAGCAAAAAACCGATTTGTTGTAAAATTATTATAAAATACTTAGCGAGATGCTGCATAAATATGCATACATCATAAATAATTCGGCGGCGGCGGCGCCTGCAGCTTGTTGTTGTTGCAGCCCGTTGCCAATTTGCCCACCTGAGCTGCAGCAGCAGCAAGAGCAACAACAACTGCAGCAGCAGCAGCAGCAAGAGCAGCTGGCTTTGCTTGATTGCCACACACACACACACACAAAGACATGACTGCCCATTTATATATGCACAAAGACATGTCGCTCATAGCTAGCGTCCACTGTGATTGCAGGTTTGCGTGTAAACAGATTCTGCTCGCTCTCGTTCCCTCGGCCGCGTCTGCACTTTGCATTTGTAATTAAAAATCAGGCAATTGAGGCGCGCAGGAAGTGATATTTTTTCCCCCTTGCATAGAGAGCGTCTCCTGCTGCAGCTGCCATCGCCCTCTCTCTCTCTCTCTCTCTCTGTCTCTCGCTCTTCAGCTACTGTCCATCTTTTGCAGCTCTGCTCTGTTAGGCAATTTTTTTATAGCCTTTTCTGCTCAAGTTATGCAAGGATGTGGAGATGTGCTTATGACTGCCTGACAAACACATTCACACACACACATACACATACACACACACTATAAAGCCTCGCCGCGCCTCTCACCTGTTGCGCTTATCACAGCTACACAATTTGGTTTTTTTTTATTTTCATTTTGCCTAGAGCATTCGCTGTACATCATTTGTGCATATGTATGTACATCCATTTATGTGCCTATGTGCCTGTGTGTGTGTGTGTGCTTGCCTGCTGCATGTAAATAACTGTATTTTATTACATACTTTTATTTTATCTTGGCAAAAATATCGCCAAAGCCGCTCAGACAGCGGCTCGAATTGCCGCCAATGCGGTCAATGTACGCCTTCTTCTTCTTCTTCTGCTTCTGCCACAGCTCCACTGCCTCCTCCTCCTGCTGCTCCTCCTGCTGCTTCTTCTTAATCGACCAACTGAGCTAGCGGCTGCTGCAGGAGGCGTGTGGGCGGTGAGGGGAGCGGGGCGGGGCAGTCGTGCTATGGTCATCAGTTGCGGCGCTTATTTGGTTAGCTGCGATAGTCGCAGCGATTACCAAAAGCGCAATTTTTTGTATTTTTATGTGCTTTTTTTTCTTTTTTTTTTGTGATATGCCTTGTCTTTATGTTGCGTTTATCGATAAATTTTACTTGGCTGGAGATCTTAATAAATATTTATACATATATATCTGTATATAAATGCGTATTAACAACTTTCTCTGTGTGGCACAAGTGAGACGCAACTGGAGCGAAATTAATCGAAAGAAGCAACTCTTAACTGTGGCTTAGTCTATGGAAAACGGTGTCCTGATTGAGCGATTGACTGCATAACTAATTGGTAAACAAATATGGACTGATTGAAGAGCTTGAAGAGATGGATAGTTTTATTTATGGAGTCTATTTATACTAAAGAGTTGATTGTAATTTGCGTTAATTGTTGACTGATTAAGGATACTAACAGAATGATTGATAGGCTACATAAAAGACTGATTGAAGGACTATTGATTGAATGATTTTAAAGATGAGCTAAAGGAGTGATTGATTGGAGAAGAATTACTGATTGACTCACTGATTTCACTGATTTTTTCTTATGGTTAAACTAATTGCATGCTTGAATTGATTGAATGATTGATCAATATTTAAATAATAATAATATTTAAGTACTTCTATTCTACACTGATTAAAAACAAACATATGTGAAAGCCTAAGCTAAAATAAATCTACATACATATACGTAGATTTCCTCCTCTTCCATTAAAACATATTTCTTTGTCAACTGCAGAGTTGATTAACCAGATTATGCCAGACCCTGCAGCACATACCACCTTTATTGAGATTTATAATTGATTGCAAATCAGAAATGCACTTAATTTCCCCATGCAATCCTTACAATGCTACCCATACCATTTCTGTTGCTGCCTCAAACAACTCGAAGATCTTTATCTGTGCAGTGAAATTTGTTTATCGAAATGTGGCGGCAGTTTTTTTTTTTCTTTTTTTTTTTTTTAAACGATTTCGGTGCATTTTACGTTTTCTTCTTCTTGATGTTGGTGAAAAGACAGAAAACACGCAAAGCCTATATTTCTGCATTGATTGCAATGGGAAAAAGGTGCCAAAAGGCGGCAATTGCAGCCGAATTGCAAATGCAGAGAAATCGCAAAAGCAGCAGAAATAAAAGTCAAGAGAAATGCGTGTAAGATGTAGCAGAGCATGCATGTGTGAGTGTGAGTGTGTGTGTGTGTATGTGTATATATAAGAAATAAGCTGGTACGCGAAATTTAAATGATACATTTATCGATAAACATACGCCTCGAAGTTCCAGGTTAAACCCCCAAAGTAAGTAAGCGTGTGTGTGTGTGTGTGTGTGCGTAAGGGTTATGGATAGTATGTGGCATGGAGTACAATAAAAGGTAGTCAGGCCTGTTCATGGTTGGACTTGATGAAGAAGAAGGGGAAGAAGCAGAACAGGCAGCAGCAGGAGAAGTGTAATGATATGAGAAAATTAAATTGGAAATCCACGAAATGATTTATTAATAAAGCACATCAAGCGCAAAAAAAAGTGAAGGGTTCGCATATAAACCAACCAGAGAGAGGGAGAGAGAGAGAGAACGGGAGAGCGAGAGAGAGAGAGAGGTGCATACCAAGGCGAAACGTTGGCTCAAAACAAGGGCACGACAAAAGGCGAAAGGATGATGCCAACGAATCAGTGCCAAGGAGAGGCAGCCCGAGGAGGCTGAAGAGACGGAGGAGGGGGGACCTGCTGCCTGTCCATTTACTTTTGTACGCGTTACGCTTTCCACCTGAGCTCGAAACGGACATTGGTTACGTTGATGAAGGGACAAGCCAAATGCCAGGCCGCATGCAGCAGGCAGTTGCCCCCAATTCGATAAAAGCAGCAAGCGACAAGTGGCAACAACAACAACAATTGGCAGGGCTTTGCCTCGAGGCACGTCGCAGCGCTTTTAGTTAGCTTCATTCAACCTGCTGTGTTGCACGTGGCAGCTGCCGCTGCCTCAACCTGTGCCTCTACCTCTATCATTGTCTGTGTGTGTGTGTGTGTGTGTGTAATTATGTAGCTGGTGAGCTCTCTCGTATGTGGTAGCTTTTGCGAATTGAGAATCACTTACCTTATCGCAGAAGACCTTTATCTGACAGTAGCCGCGATGAAAGACCGTCGCATCGCGTGGATCCTCGAACGTATCGATTTGTACGTGCAGCGGCAGGCCCTGTAACAGAAAGGGAACATTTTATTAAAGAAAATACCGAAAAAATACCAAGAAAATACCAAAATATACCAAGAAAATACCAAAAATAATATCAATAAATTCTACCAGTCAGTCGTTCGTCTCAGACTTTCAATGCTTCGCGCCTTCAATAATAATCAACTTTCATAATATATCAACTTAATAGTACCCATTACAACATATAACAAGAAAATTTCCAGAAAGACCAAGAAAATACAAAAAATACCAAAAAAATACTAAAAAAATACTAAAAATACCAAAATATAATATCAATGAAATATTCCAGTCAGTCGTTCGTTTTAGACTCTCAACCTTTTGTGTATTCCTGTCAATGAAAAATCTACTTAATAGTACGCAATATAACATACACCACGAAAATATTAAGAAAATTCCATGAAATATCAAAATATATCAAAAATACCGAGAAAATACCAAGAAAATACTAAAATATACCAAGAAAATACTACAAATACCGAAAAATAATATCTATAAAATATAGCAATAATATTAATGAAATATAGCAATCAATCATGCAATACTAGAAGACTAGCTTTAGCTGCGCACATAGGCAGGCCACACTGTGGTCAACGTGACGCAGCAGCGTTCGTCTCAGACTCTCAACTCTTCGTGTCTTTCTGTCAATGAAATATCAACTTAATGGTACGCATTACAACATACAAAGGATGCTGCTGATACAACAACAACGACAACTGCAATAACAATAACAACAACTACAACAACTGCCTACGTCTACATGTTAAGAGGCAGAACTGTAGCAATCGCCTCTTGACGCTGCCTCTTGAGTCAGCCCCTTTGGGCAGATGTTGTTGCTTTTATCTTTTATGATGTTGGCCTTGCCTCGGCTGCGCCTTGGCGGGTATTATGACTATGTGATTAAGTGTGTAACACAGGTAACTGGTAACGCAGGCAAACGGGAGCACAGGGATACGCCTTCGGGCTCATCAACCTGTACGATGAACACGCACACACACATGCAACACATGCACTTGCACATAGACAACTCGGTGTGCCCAGGTGTTTATTAAGCCAAGACAAAGCTGAAGTTGTTCGATTTGCCTACAATGTGTGCTGCCTAAGAGAGCGAGAGAGAGAGGAGCGAGCCTTATAGACCAAAAGTCATATAAATAAATTGCTTTTAAGCTATATTTATAACTTCATTAAATTTATTTTGTTTTTTATATGCGAAGTGCTCGATTGAAATTGTATAAATATAATAACAGTCTGGCAACACTCAATTAGCTTAACTGCCTTATTAGGCTGGCAGCGCTGCAATCCGATTTTGATTTGAATTTTTGTTGTTGTTTCTATATGCATACCATATATTGTTTCTAGTATTTCATTAACTTTTTGTGTTTAGGGCTTCAATCTGTATGCCTTGGCAGACATTTTGAGAGATCTGTTAATAGTAGTGATAATAATACTAATGAATACTAGGCTACTACTACTAATGAATACTAGGCTCAAATTCAAATTGTTAAAAAGTATTAATAGGTTCATTAAGTAAATGAAAAGCGCGGGATTTCTGTTAGATGCCAAGATATACATATATACATACATACTTTCATTTTAAGATATGTACAATATACCTCTGTCGATCTACATTATTATATATACAACTATTTTCAGTATATCTACCTTTTTTGATCCACTCTGATATCTCAAGTGAACTAAAAAACTGGCTCAACTTAAATATATATAATATTTAATAATTGCTTAATCTTTTCCCCAATTATATTATATATGTATGAGTAATTCACATGTCCATATAGGAAAAACTCACCTTAACACCTTTCTGACTGCTAAAGTCCGTGCTGAGGCACTGAACCGCAATGTTGATCTGTGAAAATAAAATGCAATACAATTAAAACAATGCAGGCAATTAATAAAAAAGAGAAAAAGGCTTGCGAAACAAAAGGAAATAAAAAAGAAATTAAAGCAAAACAACAGAAAAAGACACAAAAAGTGCGTCTGGGGGCAGTGACGATGCCGACGTCGACGTCAACGCCAACGCCGACTGCAACAGCGACTGCAACTGTTATTAGAAGCAATTGTTTTCTCTCTATTAAGTCGATGTCCTCTTTATGCCCACGACAGTTTAAAAAATTCCAACACACACACACACACGCACGCACGCACACATACACACACACATACGCACACGCACAACAAAAGGCGTGCATGCTGCATACAGTTGGATCGGTTATATGGCAATGGCAATGCCAATGGAGACTAAAGCTGGAGACAATAACAAGGCAATACACAGAGGACCAAACCGAGCCAAGCCAAGTGTAAAGAGTGCAGCGCGGCGTGGTGCTGGAGAGTGAGCAGTGGAGAGTGAGCGACAGTGTAGAGGGGAGAGAAAACGGCCAGTTGACTTTTGCAACGCATCCAATTCATTTTTTTTTTGTCGACTTCGATTCAGTTGCTCAGCGACAGACTTCAAGTCGCTTCGTGTGTGTGTATGCGTGTGCGTGTGCGTGTGTGTGTGTGTTTAAAGGCATTTTAAGCATGTCCAAGCCAGATGCGACGAGCCAAAGACAAACAGTCGGACACAACAACAAAAAAAAGAGTAGAAAATCCATCAACGCAAAAATACCAAAGGAAACAATCTTAATGGTAAAAGTGCAACGCGCTGTCGCTGTCGCCGTCGCCGCTAACGTCTCAGTCTCAGTCTCAGTCGCCGTCTGCGTCAGCGTCGTTGTCGATGTGGACGACGTGGAGCAGTATTTAATGTGAATAATTAGCGGGCGCGTACCATATAAGCGAAGACACAGACAGACGCTTGGCTGGCAGGCATTGAAGATGCAGTTGCAAACAGATGCGAACGGTAGGGGTGGGGATAGGGGGAGGGGGAGGCGGAGGCTGCGGCAAGCTGCAGCACCTGCGTGTCGGTGCGTACGAAAGTTTTTTTTCTGCCTGTTTTTTTTTTTTTTTGTTGAACGGCCGCTGGGAAAGGCAAAAGATACGCGCAAACATACAGCCGCAGATACACAGATACAAACAGCAGCAGCAGCAGCAGCAGCAGCAGCAGCAACAGCGAGGTGTGGGGAGTAGAAGGAGGCGGCTGCCTAACGGCATAAAACGAAATCGACATTATGCGGCCTTTGGCTGCGACGACTCTCTCTCTCCAATGTCTGGCCATATCCACATATATATATAAATATATTTTTTTTTTGGATTAACATCTCAGCGAGTAAACAATTTGTAAATAAAAAGCGCGATATCGAAATGTAACCAAAATGCACTTATGGCCACATGAGCCATGCCAATTGGCCAGCCAGCGAGACAGACTGGCGGACGGACAGCTAGCGAGCCTGTTAGCCAATTTAATAACTGCTTGCCAATTTGACACAAGTCACTGAACTTGACAACAAGTGGAAAAATCAGTGCAAAGCACACGAAATGCATACAAAAAAATTGCTCACAAATATTTTAGGCCGAGCCGGGATTATCTGTCAGGTGTCTATAGCCAAGGCCTCAATATAAATACATTTGTATATGCTAGAGGAGCTCGACAAAAAACGATTTTGCATACATAAATTCATTAAAATTGCTTCAATTGATCCATATCTATATGGCTCTCGGGCAGTTAGTTAATGAAAATTTAATGGGACTTGGTTGGATAAATGTATATGTATGTATGTGATAGAGATAAGATTTGACATCTGATGAAGATGTTTTTGTTACAGATTTGGATAGAGTAGTATAAATATGATGAATCGAACTATAACAAACAGCATGAAGAGTAGTTAATATACCTATTAGATTCAGACTTCTACCTATCTACATCTCTATCTATCTATATCTATATCTATCTATCGATATCTATATATATCTATATCTAAACAATCTGTTTTCATTTCTATATTTTGTCCTATGTCTAATACTCCTTCTAGGTCTTATACTTCATCTACTGTTAAGCCTCCTACACTTTCATCAATGGATACTTCTCCTATTTCCTACTATTTATCCCACTTCCCCTTCATAGGTCATACATGAGCAATATATCGTATATTTAAAGGCTTTTCTTAGGCAGAAATGTTTCGAAAATTCCCTAAAAAATCGCAGCTAAATGGCTTAGAGGGTATCTGTTAGTCTATCATATGCACAACAATTGCTTGATTTTGTTTTTATAACATTTTTTGGATGGGTGGAGCTATAGACATGCTCGCCACTTGTTGTTTATTATGCATCTGCATTCAGTCAACATTCAGTCGCATTGTGGCTTAGCTGTGGTGCGACGGGGCGTATACGTAATCTGGCGGCGGTTGGCGCTTGATTTGCTCAATAGAATTGCAAA
Organism: Drosophila navojoa; assembly: GCF_054131105.1. Classification (NCBI taxonomy): domain Eukaryota; kingdom Metazoa; phylum Arthropoda; class Insecta; order Diptera; family Drosophilidae; genus Drosophila; species Drosophila navojoa. The sequence continues at coordinate 10,892,393 of NC_142893.1, forward strand.
TATTCGACGGGGATTAAAATTGCTGATAATTGCTAAATTAAATGCGCTTGGGAGCGCAGATCTAAAAGCCAAAAGCATGGGAAAAGAGATAGCAGCATACGAAGGAGAACGGGAGAGAGAGAGTAAGGGAGATAGAGATAGAGAGAGAAACGTTGAAAATTGTCGTGGCAGGTGATTAAAACTAAGTGTCATAAATAAATAAATGCATAAATTATTCTTTTCAAAACGAAACAACAAAACAGAGCGCCCCAAAGTGTGAGAGGGGGAGAGAGAGAGACATAGCCGCAGCTGCGTGAGAGCAAGCGAGCTGGCAATATATAAATGTACGTGTGTGTGTGTGTTGAGGCGACTGTGCGACGCGCGTTGAATAATTTGCGTTGTACGTTGCAATTGAAAATAAATCACAAATTAATTCTTACATACATATATCTATATAACTATGTATGTGTATGTGTGTGTGTGTTTGTCATTTGCCGTCTCGCTTTTTTTGTGTTTTTTTATACATTTTTTTTTTTTTAATTGAGGCGGCGCTCAACTACAAACAAAATGGAGACTTTATAGCGCTCCAACCTGGGGCGCTACGGCCTGAAACGGGGTCTCTTAGAACTTACCTTGGCAGAGCTCTCGAGCGGATTCCAGTAGACGGCAATGGCATTGTGCGACACTTCCTCAATGCAGCCAACGAGACCAACCGAGTTCTTTGTATCTGCAAAGAGAAAAAGTAAATATATATATAAAGAAGATAAAGAAATAGAGTCAACAACAAGAACAACAACAACAGAGGGGCTAACATATCGTTTGTATTAACAATTAAGGAAAAATTGTCTGTGACAAGTGCCTAATGAGTTATGTTTGATGGGGCAAAAGCGCGCAACAGGTTGGAACTCCAGCAGCAGCAGCAGAGAGTGAAAGAGAGAGAGGGAGAGGGAGAGGGTATGAGCTGGACAGACGTAGGCAGCTCTCAGCCAGAACTAGCCAAGATTATCTGCAATCAAACAAAACCCGAATGCAATGCGCGTTTATCAATGTCATAACTCTGCTTGCACCAACTGTTGCTGCCGCCTGACTGGCCACACTGTGCCTTACCACCGCCGCCCCCCCTCTTGCCACATTCAATAAAAACGAAGAATTTACGTTCTGGAAATTCTATACAATATGTGCTCGGCACGCCGTTGGAGGCTGGCCAAAAGCAAACGCACCTGCATCCAAGATTCTCTGCTTCACGGAATGCTGGCGACTATGCCAGAATTGCCAGGCCTTTATCTCGTCCTCGGGACTCTTCTCCTCGCGAAACATCAGCATGATCACACTCTGCAAAAGGGAAATGGAAAAAACAAAAATATATTAAAATATATATAAAGAGAATGCATGTTGATATGATATAATAAATAATACTAATTAATTTTGAAATAAAATAAATAATCTAGTTAAAATACAAATATCCACTAAAATATATATAGAGCATGAATGTTAATATGATATTAATAATGATTTATAATAGTATTTCTTATTTTACAACAACAATAAATAATCGAGTCAGAGAAAAAGAAGTTATTCAAAATTCATATTTCTTGTAAAGGACCTATATACGGGATATCTCTGCACAGTTCATTGCTCTTCTCCAATCATGCTTGATATATACGCATTGTGACATATGTTTTGGCTGTCTACGTCTAGCTCCGTAGGCTCGCACCCTACAAAGTCAAAAGGATTAAAGGAAGCGAGAAGCAGAAGAAAAAAAGAAGAAAAACAAAAAGGACGAACTCGATTTAGCAGAAAAATATCTAACACATTTGTCTCTTCAAGTAACTCGAGTCTCTGTCTCTCCTCGCGCTTTGTTCCCATAGATATTTGCATTTTGTGTGCATCATTTATGTATTTCCAGATATTTTTTTTTTTACATTTTGAATAATTACGTTGACAGCGCCGAAGGAAGCGCACAGATAGAGAACGAGTCAAAAATTGCAACCCCTTTGCTATGAGCCTCTACCCTGCCCCTACCCCTACCCCCTATGATCTTTGCTGATTAGTGTGCATAAATATTTTTGTGTATTTTGTGCGCCTTTTTCTTGAATCTTTAAGTTTTTCTTTCACTCTCTCTCCCTCTCTCTCTCTCTCTCTCTCTCTCTCCCTTTCTCTCTCACGCACACACTGTCTGCATTTATCGTAAATATTCATGGGCTAATCAGCTCGTAAATTATACTCGCTTTTTTTTCTTTTATTTTTGTCAGTTTTTCACCGTTAGACGCTGGGAAATTGATAGGGAAATGGACACGACTATGCAAATGCGTTGCTTTAATTTTTCAACTTTGGGTTACAGTTTTCTTCAGCCTCACTTTATAGCCGAATTTCTTGAGCTACTACTTATATATCGATGGCCTCTGCCAGCCCCGAAAAGGGCTAGAGGGTTAAACAAATAAACTCGTAAATTCATTTTGACACTTTTTTCCAAAGTCTAGCGCAAAAATTATTGCACTTTTATGGTAATACGAGACGAGACGCGCTGCGGCACTTCATAAAGCACAATTAGTTGGGTAGCCGAAAAAGAAACAATGAGAAAATATGATATAGGGGCATCGAAATCTATTGCCAGGTGGGTTCTGAGTTTTTAAAAAGGCTTCTAGGCCTATTTGCTGTTCTACTTTTGAGACTTTTATAAATGTAGTCAAGATCTTTGACTTTGAAAAGTAGAAAAGTAGGCTTATCAATTCAGATATTTTTTCTATTACTTTCGAATTATTTCACATAGATCAGTAAGGTTTTATTCGAATTTATCTTATGTATCCCTTATTTATGTAAAGCCTAGATAAAATCATTGGGACATTTTCAATTACTGAAGTGATAGTAAATCCTTTTCGTTGCTCTTATCTAAAGATCTCTGGGTGATCCTGTAACTTTTTGAGAAATTCTGTTTAATTTAACTGCCGTTTATTTTAGGGATTTTTTTTTCAAGAGTTTCCTGCTTTTTTCCTTCACTATTATTCTTAACACTTCCCGATCCTTGGACAGTTTTAAGAAACTTTTTCATTATTTGAATTTGGTTGCTTCAATTTGTCGCAGCTTTTTTCATTCTATTTACGTATGCAAATGCGAAATGTGAAGAGACAGTTCCAATTTCAGACCCTAGCAGCAGCAATCTCAATTGTTGTTTACTTAGCCGAACCGTTGGCACTTCCACATTGAGCCGTGAGCAGTTCGTATTCCTTGCTCCGTATCGTCGAAGGGACCCAAGACACACACTTTTCACATTCAACTGTAACTTTGATTGTCTAGAACTCAACGGGTTCAGTTTACAATTTGCATTTCATCCAGTAGCGAGTCAGAAGACGTCATTTAAGCTTATCTGATTGATGATGTTGATGTGGATTGTGAGGCTGAAAAAACTATCCTGTGTAGTCCTGAATAAACATGGAATGCGTGTGTGTGTGTGTGTGCTGAAAGGCTCGCAATTTGCATTGAGCGGCGTATTCAAATTCTCATAAGGACAGACGGACGGACGCCTTGGCGTATCATTTATCATTTATCATCGGGATATGCATATAAGGTAGAGCAGATCGCAGCGCCTTAAGCAGGATATGCGATGTCCTTGCCGCGCTCTCTCTCTCTCGCTCTGCATGTGTGTGCGCAATTGAGCAAAGGGTGGCGATAGCTGCCAAACTTGATTAGCGCTCGAGCAGTCTGACATTCTCGAGCTACTCGAGAGCGCGCACAGCTGACAAATAGCCTGAAAAGGGTTTCAAGTCTTAAGCCTCAAATGATTGTTGACAGCCAGAGCAAGGCTCACGATCAACTAGCTCCACAATCAATAACAAATATACATAAATACCCACATACATGCATACATACATACATACATACATACATAGAGTAAGAGTCTTACCTTGACTGTTGTATTCTTGATTGGCTTATCCGCATCGTGCACATACTCCAGCGTAATGCCATAGAACTGACCCTTGTTGATGTAGGTGATGCGATCGTCCTCGCGACGCTGCGACGAGCTGATCGGGCTCTCCAGATGGTAGCGAAAGCCCACATTTGTGAAGCTAAGAAAACACACAGAGAAAGGAAAATATGTGCATTAATATTGAGAACAAAGCAGAGCTGTGACAAGTAGCCCAGGAGGCGTGGCACTGCGGTGCGCTGAAGCAATTTGATGCCACGCAGGTGGGACTATAAGGGGATTACTACTATGTATTACAGCGAAAATGTGTGAAATATAAGAAGATAGGCTTTATTAACAGTTATAATTACATATGTATATATATTTGACTATGGTGAATGATTTTTTGGTGTTCTTTTTTTTAGTAATCAGTCATATTTTCATGAATAACTAAGTTTCTCTACTGTTTCTTTGATAAATCCTGAGGTCCTGAAGGACGAAATCCTAAGTTATGAATAAGAAATAATCAAAGTTAATAAACAAATTATTCATATTTAAATTCGTTTCAAATCGCTTCAAAAAATATGATGATATATTACAAAAATTGTTTGTGAAAAACTTCAGTATATCTGCTATATATATATGTATTCATATATATAGCATATTTAGATATGAATAATCCAACTAAACATAAAGTAAAAGGACTTGATCCTAAGCACGTAGCTAAGTTCAAGGATATTTTTAGGGTATTTTGCTGTCGACTCAGTCTGACTACTATTCATATGAGCACATCTTTATATATATAGGAATAATCCCAAGAGTCTAAACAGCTATACATATATCATATCTAAATTCACTTCACAGGATATTTTGCTAATCAAAATATATTTTCATGGAGAAACCTGAATATATGTCATGAAATATTTCTATCTCTACAACTTTTTTTACAGGCTATGTGGTAGTTACTTACATTTTTGGTATTTGTATTTTATCAGCATCATTTTGGCGTCCGAAATCGTGCCAGGGCCTCGAACGTGTCGAACCATTTGTGCTCGTATCCACCAGCGATGTGGTCGGACTATTCTGGCTGCCATGGACCACGGTGCGCTGTTGTATGCTATTCACTGAAACGGGTATGCTGCCATTGGCATCGATTAGGGTGCCCGGCTGACACAGTTCCGTATAGTCGAAGGACTGTTTGAAAAGAAGTTTGCAAATATATTTGATTACTTGGGATAATAATGATAAAAGTTTGTATATATAGTATATATATTATATGATAAGGTTTTATAAGCTACAAATTTAATGGACACGTCACGCATTTCTAGCTACTCATTACTCATTACTCATTACTCATTACTCATTACTCTTTATGGGTTATTCATTGCTAAACGAAATTTTTGTGTTAGACTCTCTAACTCTAAGAGATTTTGGATATGGATTCTACAAGTGGAATTACGACAGGCACTGGCCGCTACTTGTTACGCTCTACTGTTGTTTTCTTTGTGTGTGTGTGTGTGTGTGTGTGTGTATACCTGCTGTATGTGATTTTGATCCCGCGGCGTTATGGCATCCGTGCCAATGCCCGAATCGGGACTGGGCAAGTCCACGGTGAGACCCGCCGCCGTTATAGCCTTGGCATAGAGCGGCGTCCCACCGTTTTTGCCCGACTGTTCCTGTTGCTGCTGTTGCTGTTGCTGCTGCTGCTGCTGCTGCTGCTGTTGCTGCTGCTGCTGTTGACTGTGGTGGCTGCTGGTTAGCACTGTGGTGGTGGTGGGCGCATTGCTGCTAAAGCGCGCCTCATAGACACCGCCCACTGGCTGCGGCTGGGCGGCCGCCGATACGGAAACATCCTCGCCGTATAGGCTGCGCGCCGTACCCGCTGGCACGTAGCCGCCCTGGCCATCGGGCGCAAAGTATTCGCGATAGTAGGGCTCCGTTATGAATGTGGCGGCAGGTGGCGGTCCAGGTGGCAATCGTGTCGTCGTGTACATCCCATAGCTATCCGTTGTGATATATGGGCCCGGACTGGGACTCTGGGCCTGCAGTGTGCTCTGCTGTGTGCTGGTTCCATTGCTGCTCTGATGTGAGGTCTGCAGGAGTTCAGGTCAGTCTCTCACTCAATCTCTTTCACTCTCTCTCTCTCTCTCTCTCTTTTTCTATACACTTGCTCCGTTTGGCTCACTCACCTGTAGATAAATCTGTGTGCCGCCCGTGGTAGCATACATCTCTAGATCTGCTGTCGCTCTGGCGGGACTAGTTGCAGTTGCTGTTGTTGCAGTGGTTGCTGTGGTTGCTGTTGCTGCTGTTGCTGCTGTTGCTGTTGCCGTTTTATTGGCTATATCGAATGCAGTTGCAGTTGCAGTTGCAGTTGCCCCACTTGCTTCACTTCTAGCTGCATCCACGCGCAATATCTGTGAATTTTCGTTTGGATTTGTGTTGGTTTTTCTTGGCTTGACTTGTTTCGTTTTTCTTTCAACTGTTGGCAACTTGGCTACTTATAGATACTTTCTTTCATAAACTACAATCACGGTAATGTTTCGCCTGGGTATTTCCAGAAATTAAGTGTCTTATAATGCCTTAGCTTAGATTGATTTGGTGTAGAGCAACGTTTGATGGATAGAAATTTGACAAACTTAATATACATATATATTTGATTGATAAGGTAAAAACTTGATTGGCATACCTTAGACAACCTTTATCTCTTCTATAGACCATAGACTAAGGGATTTTTAAATAACTTTTCACATTTGAATTCAAATTCCAAATATATATGATATAAATATATAACAGTTCTCAAAGAGTTTGTAAGCAAATTATAGTATATAACATATAGAAGTCTAAGGAGTATATCAAGCGTATATCAGTATATATAATAATTTGTTATATGCCAGGATTAATTCGAACTCCATAATATATTCAACTAATCTTGAATATACAAAAACTGATCTTGGCTAAATCGTCGACCTTCAGAAGAATACGGTTTAAAGCAATTCATATGCATACACACACACACACACACACACACACACATGTGTATATTTATAGACTTCTAAGACCTTCGTTAGATCATGCTCTAATGAACTTTAATTGCACGCACATGGAAATGATTAAAAGCCTTTTAAAACTGATCTCATATAGAGATCAATGAAAGCTCTCAGACTCTGAACCCAAGCTGAACATAGATCAGATCACAGACCCTAGTGGAGGAGCGTGCAATATGTGAGTATTACGAGCCGGCACAAATAATATTCATAAATACTTGGGGGTATCGAATTGGTTCAGCTAAATGATTTGTTTGCAGGAATTACATTGATTGATCGCACACACGCACAAAAGAGACAAACGGCAACAACAACAACAACAACAACCACATCAGCATGTGGTCAATGTTTATTGTTGATTGATGACTGATTATGAACACGGAAGGTCAAAATCAAGTCAATGGTGACAAAAAGGTAAGAAAAATAAGCAGAAGAAGAAGAAGAAGAAGAAGGAGGAGGGGAAAAAATAAAATAGCGCAAACTTCGCTGAAAGCCAAGTTCTTTTTAGGCACTTTATCCTATAGCAGAAGCTGATTCATAAACACAAAAAGTACAGTTTATGAAAACAAAATAAAAGAGCATATATAAAAACAACAACAATAACAACAACAACAAAATTAAATGCTATAAAAAATCGAAACAGTCGTCGGTTGTCGAGTGGAAAGAAACCAATTAAAATGCGAGAGAAAAAAAGCAGCAGACGGACAGACGCAAAGTATATAACTTTTGGTATATAATGAAATATATATATACATATGTATATGAATCGATATGTATGATTGTGTGTGTGTGTGTATATGCATATATGTTAATTAGCATTGCTTTTTATTTATTTTTATTTTATTGATCGCACCAAAATGTCAAACGTTTTTCGACTCTGCGCGCTCGCGCTAAATGAGGTAATACGCCAAGAAACAGCTACAGATAGAGCTAAAGCTACAGCTACATATATACATATATACAATATAATATACATAGCATACAATTCAATGGCTGGCAGCTGCCACGCCCTGTCTTAGCATCTAAATTAACATTTTAGCTGATGAGTGTTTCACGTCAAGCCAGAAGAAAGTGAAATCAAGAGACGTCATCGAACCAAAAGCTAGCCAATGCGGCCCATCTTTAAAAGCTCCAAAACTAACTAAATTGAAGTTTATTTAAAGTGCAGCTATTTTCTTTATGTTTTATATGCATTGTTAGGTTGTTTTTGTTTACATTTTGTTTATATTTTTTCCTGATTTTAATTACTAAAATTGATTTTTTAAAATGCAAAATGGCGCTTAGCTACATTAGCTCCCAGCTAGGCTTTAGCTATATTTAAGTAAATTTTGCTTTAAGCATTTTTTTTTTTTTTTTTTAATTTTTATACATCATTTTAAAATGGTTAAAGCAAAATTTTATAATTTTACTATTTTTTTTCTCATTTTAATTACCAAAATTAAAAATCCCTAAGTGCCTATTGAAAGCTAGCTACAAAAAGGCGCCTTATTTAGCTATTTTTAAGTGAACTCGCGCTCAAGCTATTTTTTAAATATTTAATATACATTTTAAAATTTTTCTACATTAAAAAAAAAAATGTTCCTCATTTATTTATTTCTCCATTTTTTTTTTTTTTTTTGGTATCCAGCTCTTCGCTTCAATTTTCCCGCTAAATTCTCTAAGCCAGCAGCTAAACTTTAGGTGCCTGTGTATCTGTGTGCGTTTGTATCTGTCTGCGTGTGTGTATATTGATTGGTTATGCGTGTTTTTCGTTTTGTAAAGCTTACATTTGAAATGTATTCTAATGTAGCTTGTCTTTGTTGTCTGTCCGTCTGCTTGTCTTTTCTTCGGCTGCTCCGAGTGGGGGCTAGCTCAACGGAGATTCTAGCTGCGAGCTAATTAAATTTGTTCATAAAAATCAATTTGCATTTTCGAAAAATAAGAAACAAATACACACACACACACAGCGTGCAACGTCAGAAAAGGCCTTGATGAGGCTGAGCCAAACGAATCGACAAATATTTTTGGTTTTTGGTTTTTCGTTGGTTTATTTTTTTTTCTTGTGCGTGTCGCAAAATTATCGAAACTTTAGGAATCGTTCGTTAGCTTGTGCTATTATAAAACAGCGCGCTTTGCATATGCCACACACACATACACAGCTAGACATATATATAAACTATATATTATATGTCCATACTAAACTGAGCTATTGGCTGGCTAGAATTATGCTAAGCGCGTCTTCTGGCACATATTTATGTATGAGGAAGAAATAAAAAAAACCAAAATGAAGTAAAAAAAAATCTTGAAAAAAAAAAACCAAAATTTAAATAAAGCCAATTAACTATTTTAATGCCTTTTGGTTTTGATAAAAAGTGAAACTTTTTTCTTCTTCTTTTGCTTCGGCTGCTTCTTATTCGTTTTTGTCAAGATTCTATTCATCGAGCCGTTTTATGCATATCGTTAATTCTCGGAAATAAACCAAGGCAAAACAATAATACATACAGCATTATTGTCAGTATCATTATTATTATTCTGACTAATATATTATTATATATAGTTTCTTAATAGTTTTGTTTTTGCTTCTTTTTCGCCTTTTTTTCTGGGGAACTTTTGTGAATGATCGTTTTTTGAGGGTTTTTTTTTCGTGCAGGCCTAGCCTAGGTTAGCTAGTCAAAGAAAATCGAAACTTACGAAATGAGTTAATTGGATAAAATTATGCAAATTAAGTTGATCAAATTGATATCGATTAATCGATAATTGTTTTTGTTTTTCATCTATTGATAAATCATCCGCTTTTGCTATTGATTATTCTTAAATGACTTGTAATTAGGCAGCAAATTTCCTTATATATAGTCCATCAATTATATGCAAATAATATATTATTAACAATCGATAATGTATCGAAATGTTTGTAATAGGCTATTAATATGCATAGTTTAATATTCAAACTAATTTTAGGCATATATTGACCATGACTGTAGTCAGATTTTAAAGGAAATAAGTGAGACTAAGAGCCAAGTTTTCAACAGTTAGAAAGATAAGAAACACCATAATTAAATATATATATGTATATTGTTATCGATAACACCTGTCGATTAGCAATCAATTTTTTTTATGTTTTTAATGTAAAACCTTTTTTAGTACAGTCTTTTAATCCATACATAAAACTCACAGGACACTAAAAGACTTCAAACAATTACTCATATATGCCTTGCTTATCGATATCACATAATCGATAATACTTATCGATGTGTTATAGTTAGTCCCATTGTTTTAATGTTTCCAGCAGTTATTCCAGAATTGAACTTTGCTTTAGGATCGTTTAGGATAGTCAATCACTCACAGCAATAATTATCGATATGTGCAAAAAATATCGTTTTTTTTAAGTAAACATTCTCACGTTGTGAGCAGTTTTAATAATTAGTCGAACAGCAGGCGGTTTATTGACACCATTTTCATATTCATTATTAACTATTTGGTATTGTTGTTGTTGTTGCAGTTTTTCAGTTGTTGTTGTTGTTGTTTATTGGCTAATGATTACATTTTCCGGTCTAAAGTTTCAAGCATTGCAATAAATTGCAATATCAATTTTTCATTTATCATATATACATTTTGTTGCCATTTTTTCTCTTTCCCTCTCATTTCATTATGTCATTGTTGTTGTTGTTGTTGCTGTTGTTGTTCTGTTCAATTTAAATTCTGTGGCATAAATTAGCTGGGCGATTTGTTATACGCAACAGAAAAAAAAAAAAATTCTCTAGACTTTATCTTACTGGGCGACGCGTGTTATGCAAATGTCGTTGGCCAAGACAAATATTGCGAATAATTAGCGAATATAAAAAATATGTTTTTATTATTTTTTATGAATGTACAATAAATTAGAGTGCAATGCAAATTGCATATTGTAATAGTTAAATGCCAATAACAAGCAGAACAACAACAGCAACAACAGCAACGAGCAGAAAACAAGGCAATTAAATTCAGCTAAGAAATGAATTTGCTCAATGAATTTTTTCTTTTCAATAATTCACACACACACACACGCACTATAAGCCCACTCTCATCTGCAAAAAGCGTTAAAAAGCAACAACAAAGTGTCTGCCGCTGTTGTTGTTGTTGTTGTTGTTGCTTGGGTTCTCGCGCGCCAAACAAAAGACTTAGAGCACAAACTTGTTCGCCGCGCGTGGGTGTTGAAAGGCAACGCGTTTGCGGCTCGGCTCAGCTCAGCTCAGCTCAGCTGCTGCTGCTGCTGCTGCTGCACGCCCACACGCAACTAGCTGTTATTGTTGCTGTTGTTCGTTTGCTGTTGCTGTTTGTTGTTTGTCTTTTGCGCGTGTTCGCTCAATTTGTGTTGCATTTGTTATTCGATTGTTGTTTTTGTTGCTGTTGCTGTTGCTTTTGTTTCGTTTCGATTTTGAGCGCGCGCGCGTTTGCATTTTGATTGCAGGTGTTTTTCGTTGTTATTGTTGTTGCTGGTTGCATTAGCTAACTGGGCAACTGAGTGCCCACATTCCAATCAAGCGGCACTATATATACTATATGTATATATATCGTATATCATAACACAATATGCAAAATAGCAAAAGGCATATCGAATTCGGCCAGACACACTTACACAGACACACACAAGCACGCACACACTTACATTGGTTTAGTTAAAGGGGAGGCTGAGATGATTGGGTTTATTGACACTGATCACTGAATCTGAACAATAAGACACTTTAACACGTTGTTGCAGTTGCTCTTGTTGCTTGTCGTTGTTGTTGTTGTAGCTGCTGCGCTCGCATTACAAGATTTTACGCGCAGGAGAAGCATTCGCGGCGCTCAAATATCAGACGAATCGCAGAAACGATCCTACTCCGACAGCGTGATACGACTGACTGACCGATTCCCCACGTATGACAACGTCGGCGACAGAGGCAACGGCGACGGCGACGGCGGCTGCGACGGCGCTACCTGAACGCTGAACGCTACAAGCGAACCAACCAACACGCACACATACACATACACATACACACACACACACACACACACACACACACACACACACATACACACGTATACAGCGGCAAGCGAAGACAGACGGCAGCGTTGCGTCGGCCAGTTGGACCAGCACACACACACACACACATGCTCGCATATCAGTTCAAAATGGTTGGAATCTCTGCCTGGCTGTCGCGTATTCTGACATGCGCAGCGGCCGGACAGGGCGTTACAAGCAGCGCAGCGCAGCGCCGCATTAAAAAATAGTTTTCATTGATTCGCGCGGTCGATCGTACTATGAAGGAAGAACGGCCACAGTGGGCCGGAAGTGTGCACTTAACTTTTGTCGCCTTTGGCTTAGCCTCATGTTGTTGCTCTTGTTGTTGCATGTGCCAAGTCGCGCAATTTCCCAGCACTTGTTGCGCTTTAATTATGCCAGAGGTTTTTCATTAGCTACCTTATATTTCGTAGTTGTTGCTGTTGTTGTTGTTGCTTTTGCATGCAATTGATAAAAGAAAAAGAAACAAAAAAAGCAGCACAGCACGGCGGGCATCGAACATGCAACATGCAACTCGAACCGGCTAGCTGGCTGCAAGCTAAGCGCAAGCAAGCCAGATTTATGCGCAGTTAACGTGCGTGCGAGCGAGCGCAATATACAAATCACACAGGCACACGCATACACGCGCATTCGCTCACACACTCACACATGCGCGCATACGCAAGCACAAACGAAACGAACTGCTGCTGATCGTGTATAACAAGTTGGGTGTATAACAGTTGCGCGAATGCAAACGGAGCGACGGCTGCTGTTGTTGTTGTTGTTATTGTTATTGCTAGCCTGCCTGCCTGCCTGCCTGCTTGCTTGCTTGCTTGCTTGTTGTTGTTGTTATTGCTGTCGTCTCATTGCTTTTGCGTCAATAGAACCACGACGAGCGACGAACGACAGCGGCAACAACAACAACAGCAAACGACGTTGATTCGTATTGGCTGCAGCCCACAAATACTCATTGCTCGCACACACACACACAGAGCGGCCCAGACCAATTGCAGGTCTTAGAGCAGCGACAAAAACAAACAACAACAACCACATAGCGCACTCGCATGTTAATTGAGACAAAGTAGAGCGAGTGCGAGTGCGAGTGCTCGCAGGATGTGAGCGTCGCTGGCGCTGTCGTTGGCGTAGCAGCTGCTGCTGCTGCGCTTCAAATATGTATGTTACTAATTTCTAATTGGATTTCGCTGTTACAGTTTGCCTAACTCTTCTTCGTATTCATTTCTTTCTTTTTTTTTTGCGTTTTGCGTGCGTGTCCATTAAAGCGTTAAATACGTAAAGCTTTTGATTACAATTTCTTGAATTGTTTTTGATTTTGTGTGTTTTTTTTGTTTGCCTACCTTCTGCGTTATGACTGAACCGTTCGCTGAGGCGCCCAGGCTGCCATTCTTGGCTGGATCCTTGCTCAAGTCTTCGGGCTCACGTTTGATGCTCAGCAGCTGCTGCTGTTGCTGCTGCTGCTGCACAGCAGCGGAGACGATCGAGCCCGCGCTCCCCACTCCTGCCGTGGTAATGGTCACAATGTCGCTGGGATGAGGCGGCTGCTGCTGCTGCTGTTGATGCTGCTGTTGCTGCTGCTGCTGTTGTTGTTGTTGCTGCTGCTGCTGCTGCTGTTGTTGATGCGAGATTGTTGTTGTGGAGACAACGCCGGTTGTGGCGGACGACGATGAGGGGTGTGAACCAAGCAGAAAGCCTTGAATTTCATTTTGCGATAGGCCAGAGACATCGATAGGTGTGGTCTGGCCATTCAGTTTGCCGGCGCTGCTCGCATTGCTGCAAAAAAAGATCATAAGACGAAGGAAATGGCAGAGCAACAGAGATAGCAATTGATAGAAATGAGAGAGAAAACAAATGACGATAGAGACAGAGAGAGAGAGAGAGAGGCAGATGGAGAGCATGGCATGAGTATAAAAATTTACATTTCAATTTGCCTAAATTAAATGCTTAATTACTTAATTAATTATAATTAACCTGGCATTATCAGCACTTATGCTTAAATACTTAATTACTAATGCCCGCCCACACACCCAGACAAACGTTGTCCGTGTAACGGTACTGCAATCAATTGGCAAATCCCAATCAGAAAACTGACAATCAAAAGTGCGCAAAATATGCAGAAATTGCAAATTTTCAATTGCTAATCCGTTGGCTGCGCCTAATTTGCCAGCCAGCCAACAACTACATACACCTGTAGCTGCAGCTGAGGCTGCGACCTGTTACCAACTGGCCAATCGACTCAAATACACACACACACACACGCACACACACACTGAGCAACGACAACTGAAAACCAAACCAGATTCCAGCTGCAGCGCGTCCAGCAAAAGAAAAAAAAAGAATACAAATGAAAATAAAAATAAAAAATAAACCAGTCGACAAATATATATATAGATATAACTGCACAATAAAAACAAATTGCATTCAATGAAAATAATCAAGAGCTTTTTTTTTCGCGGGGTAAAAGGCCTAAATCTCTCGCCCTTCCCGTGTCTCCGCTCTTTCTCTGCTTCTTTCGATGACAAACAGAATTGAATCATATAATTCTTATACTGCTTCTTCTTCTTCTTCATCATCATGATTATTGTCAAGGTCACAGCCGTCGAGAGCTTTACCAAAGTTGGTCAAGAATTTTTGAGTCACATTTTAAGCCAAAAAACAAAAACAGAAAAAACAAAAATCTTTCGGGAATTTCGGCTCGAAATAAAAGCAACGAGAACTTGTTTCAATTGACAGTCAAGTTATTCTCTTCTCTTTTGTTTTTATTTTAATTCAATTTTTATTATGACGTCAATGGTTTTTGAAAATAAATAAAATGTATATTTAGAACTTGGTTCAGCCTAAATCGTAAATGCTTGCAATTAACTCGATTGTGATGCTAAAAAGTTGATTTTTATGACTCGATACTTTTAATGGACTTTTAGATGGCGTAGTACTATAAATATATATATATTTATTTTTATTTAAAATATATTTTTATATATATTTTATTTGTTATTTAAATACTTATTATATACTTGTATTTAAATAATAATTCTCATTAACGACAGCTTAAATATGATTCAAAAACTTGTTTCTTAATCTGTTCACATTTGATTAAGTTTGAAATTGTTTTGAATTACAGATTTAATTTTGTTGTCAATTTTTGTGAAGCAAAAACAAAAATAAATGCA